>NC_141689.1:956942321-958142321 GCF_964263255.1 Lissotriton vulgaris | reverse complement strand
TCCCGCTGACCATTGCTCGTACTGCGTACAATGAGTTTTTCTTTCAGGAAAACATTCCTCTTGTAATGACAACATTTCCCTTCAATGTTGAGTACCTCTGACCTTTATTCAATACATCTCTCCCATAATTTCCTTATTTTGCTCTCTGCTCACGGACTTTTTCATGTCTGAAGTGATTGTCGCATAATTTACGAACTTACTCACAATTTTCTTGAAGGGCGGATATTTCTACGGCTTGCTATGGCAACGTCTCGAAACAACCGTGGTGGGTCACTTCAACCCAAACAAACTGGTGTAGAGGACTTTAATCCTTTCAATGTTTTACAGGAACCCGGGGATGATTCCATCAATGACTCTAATGCGTCTAAAAGCTCTGCATCTTCTTCTGGTTCCCGCTCAAATTCTAAGCAAAATGCTAAAGTACCCTCAACGTCGACAACTGCTTCGGGCAAACGAGTCAAAGTTAATCCGCCTTCTCCCACTAACTGAAGAACCGGGTTTTAGAACCCAGCAGCGCCAGGGATAACGCTCGATGTCTTCGGATTCCCCTGCCTCGGCAAACAGAGACACGGGACACTTCTTGATGACGTCAAAGACCAAAGTTTATTGGCTGCAACCAGGAACAGTGGTCTACGAAGCACAACACGGTTGGATCGCTAGAGACTGCACAAATTCATTGAGCAGAGCTTGGTCTTTTATGCCAAAAATCACATTCCAGGGTAGCATCGATTACATACAAACTGACCAATGGAGAAACGACATTTCAAACATCTCGCATGACGACAATCCCACTTTCCGTTGTCCAGCCCACCAGAAATGACCAAGCACATTCCAATATTCCTGTTCGATCAGGCCGGACAAACCCATCAAAAACCTCAACCCAAATCAATGATTAAGTCGTGAAGGAAGGAACAGAAATAGATGAGAAACAGGATAGAAGGGTGGGTGCTGTGTACCATAAACTCAGCAATGTCCTGCTCTTTGATCTTTATCTGGCCAGCTGCTTAACAAGGAACTGGCTCAGCGAGGTCAGCTTCGGGCAAGGGAGTCAGTTCGGCCGGGTCATGCAAGAGTCAGCTAAGGTGTACGTGTCCCAAGGACTCGTTCGGCCGCAGTCATCGGCCTATGTGAGGGCAACCACACAAAATGCCTGCCGTACACAAAATGGAACCCGAGGGTTCAAACGAAATCCCTGAATACGTAGTGTTCTCACTGATTGATTATGACGAAAAACACTCGTACACGCCGCACTCGTGATTTGCGGTTCGCTGACACCAAAATCGTCTATATCCGACGATCTTTATTGAACGGGTTCGGAACCACATATCACGGAACTACAGACCTCCTTTTGCCCTTACATAGGCAATAAACCCAAACCCATGTCAGTCTGAATCTAGGTCTATATTCATCAGATCATCTATATGTTGCTGTAGCATCATCCTAGTACTTAGTACCTCTCTCTGGACAGGTCTCTTCGCACACGAAGTAGCATAGAGGCCACAAATTGCAGGAGCACTCTGTACACAGAGACAGAACAGGAAAAGGATAGCTAAGATCATCCCAATGACCATCAGAATCTTTCATCCCCACGTGGATATCAATCCCCAAAACCATCCCATCAACGACCAATCTCCCTTGTCTATATGTACAGAGTTGGAGATCTTATGTAGCCTGGAAATGGCCTGGAAGACTGACGGAGCGTTGTCTGGAATGAAAACGCAGCAGCTCGATTGAATCAATTTACACACTCCACCTCTATCTGCTAGTATGACATCAAGAGCAACTCTATTCTGAAGTGTCATAAGTCGATCCGACTGGAGCTCAGCAGTCAAGTTACTGAGGGCAACGGCAGTTTTGTCTTGGTGGACTCAACCACTCTCGTCAACTGGCGAATGTTCTTGCTGTTAGCCATAGGTCCCCAGAACGGCAGAAAATCCTTAAAGAAATCTCCCAACTATTGTCCTGCGGTATCTTCCTTGCTGAAGACACCTCTAGCAATTCTCGTCTTATGGTAATCTGCCGCAGCTGAAAAAGTGGGAGGCAACAGGAAAGAAACAAAACATGTGCCCGAGAAGTCAGGGGGCAACCATGTATACGCTTTATCGTAACAGATGAAATAGGTACCCTTAGCTGCTAGGAACGCTGGGGAAGTCTGAGATGCAAATACATATGTCTCAGTGCAGACACTCTTCCCTAACTGAGCTCTCGGATTCTTGCCATTACCCTGCAGACAATAGCGACCCTGATGGGGCACTATCCAAATCGGTGGAGAACTTTTCGCTCGCTGGTTAACACTCAGACTAACTCCATATCCAGTAACGTTCCAACCAATGTATGGTTGTCTCTCATCTTTCGGAATAGTCTCATACGAACTAGTTCGTTTGACCATGTCGACTATACCCTTGGCCAGAGCACTATTCTTCGGATTATCTTTCGGTGAACGTTGGAGATAGACACTATGAGCATAAATGAGCATCGTTCTGTATGCCCAAATAGAACCATTAAGGCTAAAAGGCAAAACCAAGAACGGAATACCTTTATCGGTCGTATGGGGCATTAGGCCGCAAATCCAACAATTTGTTGTGTTCATAACTAGCTGGTGTTAGTGCAAAAGTTGAAAAGAGGAATTGTTAGCAAATTCCAATCGTCTAACTATTTAATGTTCGGGCAGAGGCTGCAAAGAATGAGAAGAAATAGTAGGAGGAGGTGTAGGTTGCACAGTGGGCATGAGCGTCACTTTAAACGACAATGTCACATAACCAATTAAAAATATCATTAAACTCACCAACATGAATAAACACAATATTAAAAATCTTTTTTGGGTCATTAGTTTGTAAACTTTTCTCTTAAAGCTTATTCTTTCAACAGGTCTCTCCAACTCGAAGAACTCCATCCTCACTAAATATGCTGCTCGCTGTAGTAGGGTGTTCTATGCTAAGGAATGCCTCTGTCAGCCCAGGGCAACTCCCTTAGGCCAACAAGAACCTTCCACCTAGTGTCTCAGGCTTGCACTCCAAAGACTTGTCAACCGTGACCCTACAGCTGAACCCGGATGGCAGTTCGAAAAACAAAAATCAAAGTAGTTCCTCAGAGGAGAGTTAACCTGCAAACAGAAAAATCATAAAAAAACGTTTTCTTTTTATTAGTCCCGCGACTCTCTGTCGCAAATTATAACGGTCTTCGCCAGGCAATCTTTGTTCGTGAACCAAGAGATCAGGTTCAATAGTGTTCAAACGATTCAAAGGAGGCACAGCTTCTTGAAGAATATTGTCACTTTCTTTCTCAGTGTTCGTTCCAATCAAACGGGCATCGCTGAATGGCAGAAAACGAGGCACGGTCTCAGTCTCAGAATCTGGAAGTCCCTTTTGGACCCACCGGTCATACGGTAAGGGCAAAGGAGCCCTTTTGCAGTGTACGCCGTGGATCCAATTCTTTTTCCGTGCACTCGTACTGCGGAACGTGTAGATAACAAAACGAGGAAGGGTCCTGTCCAGCGGGGCTGCTCGTTCCTGCTCCGCTGAAAGTTCTTGACAAACACCCAGGAACCAGGTTCAATGGCGTGTCCTGGATCTTCAGAAACCTGTGGTAAACTGTCATGAACCTGTTGATGTAAAACACGCAATTTAGCCGTCAATTCATACAGATAATCGAGCAACACAGGATGTTCAATCTCACTGAATTTGGTCGGTCTTGGCACACCCCAAATGTTTGCCGGGCGGCCAAACACGACCTCATACGGACTCAAACCCATTCGCGAATGCACAGTCATTCTAGTGGACAGACGCGCTAGAGGCAAGGCATCTGGCCATTGTAAACCAGAGCTCGCTTGAATTTTAGCCAATTTTAATTTGAGAGTGCCATTATAGCACTCAACTAAACCAGCTGATTGGGGGTGATTTGCAGCGTGGAACTTCTGCCTTATTCCTAATCCCTCACACACTCTCTTCATCACTTGACCCACAAATTCACTCCCATTGTCACTCCAGATAATTCTCGGCAAACCATACCTAGGGAAGAACTCTTTGATAAGGACTTTTGCTGTGGACAAGGCAGTATTGTCCTTCAAAGGGTAAGCTTCCACCCATCTAGAAAAAGAGCAAACAACCACTAACACATACTTTAGGTTGTTGCACCTCTCCATGTGGATGAAATCTAGCTGCAAAGCCTCAAACGGATACGTTGGAGGAGCAAAATGACCAGCTGGAGTTGGAGTTCCCTTACCAGGATTGTACATCAAACACACCATACAGTTCTTAACCAGATTTTCTGCGCATTTAGGAATTCCAGCATTCTGCCAAACCGGAGCCAACAACTTGCAAATCCGTTTGACGCTGATATGTGCCATTCCATGAGCCATTGTAACCACTGGAAGCACATACGCGTCAGGTAACAACCATCTTTGATGCTCTGACAAATCAATCCAACAACCATTCAAATCCAGTCTACCCTTACTCTCTCTCTCTCCATTCATTCAACTCTTTCTATGTAGCTTCAGCTTGAATGGATTTCACACTCTAAATCGTATCTTCACAAATACTTCTATCTGGAACCCATCTCGCCGGACCTGCAACATACATTTGGCTCATCACTTTTCTCGCAGTTTCTTTCGCGACCTCATCTGCAAACGCATTTCCGCGACCAACATTATCCGTGACTTTCTTATGCGCACTGCATTTCACAATCGCTACTTGCAATGGCAAAGTAAGTGATTCAAGGAGTTCATTCACCAACTGTCTATGCTGGATTTCCGTCCCATGCGAAGTCAGGAACCCACGCTCTCTCCACAAACGCCCAAAACTATGGGCCACACCAAACGCATACTGGCTGTCAGTATACACAGTCACTCGTTTACCTTTCGCCAACACACACGCTCTCGTCAATGCATCCAACTCTGCTGCTTGTGCTGAATTATGTGGGATACGTGCAGCTTCAACAATCGTATGCAAAGTCGTAACAGCATATGCCGCAGTCGTATCACCATTCGCAAGCTTGAAACACGAACCATCAACCCACAAAGTACCATCACACTCTGGAAGAGGAGTATCCCTAAGGTCTATCCACCCTTTCGTTTCTTCCTCAGTTCTAAGGAAACAATCATGCTGTTCTGTGTCATCTGACTCAATTGAAATCGGCAAGAACGTGGCTGGATTCAACGTGTTGCATCTCTTAATATGCACATAACTCGCTAACAAGTTCAATTCGTAACCCGACAACCGAGCACTAGTTAAGTGCTGTGTCTTGGTGCGATTCAACAAGGTATCCACTGCATGTGGAACCATCACAATCAGTGTATTGTCCATAACCAAACCAGCAGACTGTCGAATCAAAACAGCCGCTGCTGCTGTGGCTCTCAAACAACTCGGCAACGCTCTAGCTACCGGATCCAAAGTCGACGAAAAATAAGCACATGGACGCTGCTTATCGCCAAATTGTTGAGTCAGGACTGACAATGCACATCCCTCTCTCTCGTGGACATACAATGTGAAAGGCTTACTGTAGTCGGGAGTACCCAACACAGGAGCCGAACACAACGCATTGCGTAATTCTGAAAAGCTCTTTTGACATTTGTCAGTCCAAGGAATAGGATTATAAGTATCCTTAACAGTAAGAGCGATCAAAGGTTTCGCTAGTAACGAAAAATTAGGGATCCACTGTCTACAGTACGACGTAATACCCCAAAACGCACGTACTTCTCTCTGTGTCGTAGGCACACTCATTTTCGCAATGGCTTGAATTCTTTCTGGGGTCAGTTTCCTTCCCTCCTTCGATAAGAGGTGACCTAAGTAGGTAACTTCTTGTTGACAATATTGCAACTTCGAAAGAGAAACCTTATGATGGAAATCAGACAAGTGACGTAACAACGACAAAGTAGCCTCTCTACAAATCTCTTCATTGTCAGCAGCAAGTAACAAGTCGTCAACGTACTGAAAAAGAGCAGCACCATCAGGTAAAACCAACAAATCAAGTTGCGTCTTCAAAGCTTGACTATAGATCGATGGACTTTCACAATAGCCTTGAGGAGCGCGCTTAAAGCGGAAACTTCGTCCTCCTAAAGAGAATCCAAAGATGTCTCTACTTTCCACAGCAATCGGGATGCTGAAGAAAGCATTCTTCAAATCAACCACCGAAAACCACGTGGCTGTAGCCGGGATCAAAGTCAACAAAGCGGTGATATCAGGTACAACAGGAAATTGCGGGACAACGATCTTATTCACCTCGCGGAGATCGATCACGAACCTATATACAGGAAGCTGTGAAGAATCAGTTCTCTTCAGAACAGACAAAACCGGACTATTGCACACATTACCTCTCGTTTCCTCAATCACACCCTTTTCAATGAGATCATAGATGATCGCCAAAAGTGCTCTCTCACCATCACTCGAGATACGGTACTGTGGAATGCGTGGTAACCTAGCATTTGCTTTCAACATCACAACATATGGCGGAATCTCTAAAAGGCCTACATCGTTTGGACCAGTAGCCCAAAGAGAATCAGAGAGAGAAAACAATTCAGGTGGAAGTCGATCTTTAGATATATACATCGGAGAGATCACTCTCCTACCCAATGTAAGATGTACTCCTGACGGAGAACAATATAGCGTTGCATACAATGTCTTCAACAAGTCCAATCCCAGCAAATTCTCACCACAACCGGTCGTCAAAATGAGGGGTGCTTCGAATCTACGAGGTCCAACAGAAAGAGGCAACGGAGTAGAAATTGGATTCGTAACCGGGGCGCCAGAAAAACCTACTGAAACATTCTTCAATTTAGAAAAGGGGGTGGTGATGAACAGAGTGTCTGAATTAAGCAGACCACTCTTACCCAGTCCAAAGATCAGGGCTTGATCCATCACCGTTATTTATCTCACTGCACCATCCCAGCTCAGAACCTGGCTATATGCAAATCAGTCTGTCCCTGGCCCAGTGCATCATGGGAACAGGGCAGACTAAACTACCAAGCCAATTCTTCACCAGAAAGGAGACAAGCTACCGGGGACCGGTTTCTGGCATTTCAGCCGTCTTCGGCCCGGCTTGCTTGAATCCTGATGGTGCAGTGAGAAAGGGACTCATGTCTGAGTATACCCTGCCACACCTATAGTGGCCAAAAACGATTTAGAAAAGGGGGTGGTGATGAACAGAGTGTCTGAATTAAGCAGACCACTCTTACCCAGTCCAAAGATCAGGGCTTGATCCATCACCGTTATTTATCTCACTGCACCATCCCAGCTCAGAACCTGGCTATATGCAAATCAGTCTGTCCCTGGCCCAGTGCATCATGGGAACAGGGCAGACTAAACTACCAAGCCAATTCTTTACCAGAAAGGAGACAAGCTACCGGGGACCGGTTTCTGGCATTTCAGCCGTCTTCGGCCCGGCTTGCTTGAATTCTGATGGTGCAGTGAGAAAGGGACTCAAGTCTGAGTATACCCTGCCACACCTATAGTGGCCAAAACGATTTAGAAAAGGGGGTGGTGATGAACAGAGTGTCTGAATTAAGCAGACCACTCTTACCCAGTCCAAAGATCAGGGCTTGATCCATCACCGAACATTCTTCAAGCCAGACAAAGGTGCGCCAGGGAGTTTAGAGTGCATGATAGAACTCTTTGCAGCACCAGTATCCAACAGAAAAGGCTCTGACACACCTGATGCAATCACTTCAACATAAGGTCCATTCTGATCTACTGGAACTGAAACAACTCCCTCTCTTTGTCCATGGCTGTCCTAACAATCATTACCATTCACTTCCTCATCTTCGACGTAGTAATCGTCCGTATAGTACTGTGCCGTCCTACCAGACGCACCATTCTGCTGATCAAAACTATTCATAGAGGTCTGTGGAGGCAAAGAACACGTATTCTGACCACGACCTCTACCTCTAGGCGCTTGTTGAGCACCTCGACCTCTCACACCAGAAGCACCATTCGTGCGCTATAACAGAACCGGACAACTACTCTTGAAATGACCCTCTTCTTTGCAATACGCACACTGATTAGGACCAACGGGAAAACGCTGTTGAGAAGACTCGAACCTTTGCAAGTTTCTCGAATATTGCTGATTCTGCTGATAATCGCGATGATTATTACGGGGCGGATAAGCTTGCTGTAGAAGAACTTTAGTCTTCAATTCCGTAGTCTTCTTATCCGCTTTCTCTATCTCATCCTTGTTCCTATTTTCATAGTACTGGGCAGTAGCTAAAATCTGCGCTGACGTAGAAACGGCCCAAGCAGTCTCGGAATCCTTCAACCTATTGCACAATTCTGGAAGCAAATTATGAACAAATTTATCAACGAACAATCTCTGACCACCTTCGGTAGCCATGTCCTGACCACTGTGGTCTACAAAGGTCTCTTCAAACCGCGTGAAAAAGTCAGACACAGTTTCATCTTTCTTCTGCTTGCATGCAGATAACTTGTCCCAATTAACACGCAATTCGGGCATTAAAGTCTTCATATAAGTAATAATCCTACCAGGAAGGCCAGTAATCAAATCCTCAGGTTTAGCACCGCCTACTTGTCTATTATGGGCATCTCTAAGATTAACCCATGTCTCACCTAATTCATGCGCATGATCCGTGTGACGAATCTTACCCCAAATAGGCTGTGGAACAACATTCCCAAACAACATGTCTATGTCTGCCAGATTCATGATACATGAACTCACAGTCTGAGTTAGCTCCTTATAGTACCCTGCTGGATTTTTGCGCGGATCAGGCAAAGACTGCTTAATAGCTAAAACTTCAACACGCTTCCAAGGAACATGTACCCAGACACGCTGAAAGTGTGCAGGAATAGGTGGATTAACAGTTGCATCATCAGCAACTGCTTTCTCAATGCCGAGACCCACAACAGTCCCTTTCGCAAACTAAGGACCATACACGGTACAACTCAGGCGGAATTTGACCTACCTCGCTATCTTCCCATTGCTCACTAATGAAAGAACACATCATATCAAAGACGTACCGTTGTTTCGGTGCTTCCCATTGATGGAAAACATCCATAATACCCTTAAGATCATAAAGCGTAGAATACGTAACCCATTTACGCGCTATGTGATCCAACACTGTCCTTTCATCAACATTAGGCAATTGACTACGTGATTTTCTACGCTCGACAACAGGAGACATACCCAAAGAACCCATCAGAGGAGAAAAGATACTAGTAACCGCATCAGTCATTCTCTGTCGAACAGAAGGAGAAGGTGACAAAAGAAGAGGAGACGGAACAACATGAGAGGAAGCCAAAGTCGGAACAGAAGGAGTATACAAGACAGACCTGGAGTAGCAGACGAAGGTGGAAGCAAAGTCGGCGGCCCTTGAAAAGGCTGCACTAAAGGAATAGTAGCCAACGGAAGAGGAGCTGGCTGTTGAGGAATCGCAGGTGGCAAAGCAACGCGCAACTACAACTGGTGGCGGTGGTGCCGTAGCATTCTGTGCATAAGGGGGTGGTGAACTCAATAGATGCGACATTGAAGGATCTTTCACAAGATCTTTCTTCTCTTCTTGCTCTTTAGGTGGCAAAGCTGGGTAGCGCTTATCTACCTCTAATTTACGGATCCTAAGCATCTGTTTGCTGTCTTGCTCTCCCTCATTATCCCTAAACTGTATAGCAGCTTGCACCATTGACATACCTCGTTCATGTTTATGTTTCTTCGCTAACTTAATTTCTTTCTGTTTGGCTTCTTTTCGCCATAGGCGGAAAGAGTCAAACATCGCCGGCCGGGCTTTCTTCTTGAACAGTTTAACTTCGAGATTGTCTAAAATCTCTGTTTCAAAGCTACCATAACGGGGCCACTGTAGGACACCGTCTTTTCTCGTGTATTTTACCCATATGTCATTATACGCGATGGGGCCCACTCCATATTTTACGTAGAGCTCATAGGTTGGAGTTCCAATCGGAGGAACCGGACACGAATCCTCCAATCGGGAATCCCTAGTACAACCAAAACCAAATATCTTTCCAAGTCTGCTAAGACCCGGCATCTTCGCTCACTAGTCTATCTTCAAACTTCAAGGGAAATCTGAAAACGATAGCCTCGTGAAAACACGAGTCCCTCGGCTTTGGGGCCTGCAGGTACCAGATCAAAGCGATCCCAAAGGATACCCAAACAAAACTAAGGACTGGGAGACGCTCCACTCATACTTAACTGAAATGTCAATGGCGTCACCAGAAGACCCGTCTATTGTCTCGCTCTACAAATCGTCTAATGGCTCCAAGACAGGGCGATAGTCAGGGCAGCAGTCCTTCGTAGCCGTCGGAAGGCGGGGAACCTCGCAGCAAAGACTTTCGGACCACGATGGCATACAGGGGTCGATGAAGTGGCAGGCCTTCCTCCAGAATTTCCACACGAAGCTCCTCACGATCTTCGGGCTTGGACCGGTACCGCTGAAGTGGCCCCACTTTGGGCGCCAACTGAAGAACCGGGTTTTAGAACCCAGCAGCGCCAGAGATAACGCTCAATGTCTTCGGATTCCCCTGCCTCAGCAAACAGAGACACGGGACACTTCTTTATGACGTCAAAGACCAAAGTTTATTAGCTGCAACCAGGAACAGAGGTCTACGAAGCACAACACTGGTGGTTCGCTAGAGACTGCACAAATTCAATGAGCGGAGCATGGTCTTTTATCGCAAAAACCACATTCCAGGCTAGCATCGATTACATACAAACTGGCCAATGGAGAAAAGACATTTCAAACATCTCGCATGACGACAATCCCACTTTCCGTTGTCCAGCCCACCAGAAATGACCAAGCACATTCCAATATTCCTGTTCGATCAGGCCGGACAAACCCATCATAAAACCTCAACCCAAATCTATGATTAAGTCGTAAAGGAAGGAACAGAAATAGATGAGAAACAGGATAGAAGGGTGAGTGCAGTGTACCATAAACTCAGCAATGTCCTGCTCTTTGATCTTTATCTGGCCAGCTGCTTAACAAGGAACTGGCTCAGCGAGGTCAGCTTCGGGCAAGGGAGTCAGATCGGCCGGGTCATGCAAGAGTCAGCTAAGGTGTACGTGTCCCAAGGACTTGTTTGGCCGCAGTCATCGGCCTATGTGAGGGCAACCACACAAAATGGCTGCCGTACACAAAATGGAACACAAGGGTTCAAACGAAATCCCTGAATACGTAGTGTTCTCACTGATCGATTATGACGAAAAACACTCGTACACGCCGCACTCGTGATTTGCGGTTCGCTGACACCAAAATTGTCTATATCCGACGATCTTTATTGAACGGGTTTGGAACCACCGAACCACAGATCCTCAAATCACGGAACTACATAACTCGTCTTCCTCAATTTCTATGGAACTAATTCTTGATGAAATTCATGCTCTCAAACCACACATGGAAGAGACTAATGCTCGCTTACAAAACTTGGAGTCTTCATGGTCGCTCCCTGAGCAGAGGGTAGGAGATTTGGAAAGTCGTGTAGACTTAGTTCAAGGTCTTACTATTCAAATCCCTCTCATGTCCAAAGAGATATCTCATCTCAAGCAACAGATTGAGCAATTGGAAAACCGTAATAGACGCAATAATCTCCGCATTTACGGTTTGGTTGAAGGTTTGAAAGGGCCAAATCCGATATCCTTTTTTCAGACTTTCTTCCCAACTCTTCTAGTACTCCCTGATGGCCCACCTCTGAATATTCAACGTGCCCATCGTCTTGGCCCGATTTCTCAGTCAGCGTCATCTTCCTCAAAACCTAGAGGTGTTATCCTATATTTTCTCGAGTAAACGGATCTACTCAAAGTTCTTCATGAGGCTAAACAACTTGGAAAAATAACATGGAACAGTTCTAACCTCTTTTTTGCTCAAGACTACGCCAAAGTAACTGCGGATCGTCGGAAGAGATTTTTGGAGATGAGACCTGCTCTACGCAGTTTGAATGCTCGATATGGCCTGTTCCATCCTTGTCTTTTCAGAGTGGCTTATAATAACAAGACAACCACTTATGAAGATCCAGCATTACTTCAACAATTTTTGGACAGTTGCAATGGAGAATCCATGGAAGTTCCTCGGCCGTAATGACTTATTGTTTCTTTTTTAAGGATTCAGTTGTGTTTCATGTTTGACCTTCTTCCTTCGTTTGTATTGTGTAGCAATTTTGTCCCGTTTTTTTTTTTATTGACGTTTCCTGTTACCCATTGTTTTATTTGTCTTTGGTGTGTTTTATTACCTAATCCTTTATTTTTCCCTCATTTCTTTCTTATGTAGCAGTTTTGTGGTCGCTCATCACCTTGTACCTCATATGTTTCTCCTGGGAGATGTTCTTCTCCTCGCGATCTCGTTTTGGAGTCTCCTGTTCAGCGTTCCGTTTCCCTTATGTGCCTCCACCACCCCTGTTCTCTCCGTTTTCTTGTGGTATGTCTTTTGTTGCATTATCTCTTCATCGAATATTACTCTTATTTTGTTCTTTTCTACTGTGGTCTATCCTATCCATGTTTCTATCTCTCCGCTTTCTCTTATTTTTCTTCTTTTTTCCTTTCTTGTTTCCCTCTCTTTTATCTTCTTTACATTTCGCACATACTCTTTTTTCTCAATTCCTACTTTACTTTCTTCCATCTCCTTTTTGCTTCTCCATATTGTATTTCTCCATATTGTTCCTTCTTCTTCTTCATTTATGCCAATTGTTTCATTTATAATGTTTCACTTGCACCTTTGTTTGGTTCTCATTTGAATTTTTCATTGTTACAGTTGTTAATTACATTTTACTGTTTTAGATGCCAGTAAATATAATCTCTTGGAATGTTAAGAGTTTGGCCTCCCCTATTAACGACAACGAGTTTTATCACATCTAGCTCATTTAAAAGGAGATATAGTGCTATTACAAGAAATTCATATCAAAGAAGCTGAAATCTCCAAATTACGTCATAATTGGGTTGGTCATGTTTTTGCCTCTCCGGGCTCGGGGAAACGTAATGGTGTTGCGATTCTCTGTCATAAACGTCTGAACATTCAACTTATACATCAAGATAATGACTCGGATGGCAGATGGCTTGTTGTATCTTTATTAGTTGATAAGATTCCCTTGACTATTTTCAATGTGTATGCCCCTACTGTTCAAGATAAATTGTTTTGGCCTCAAATTCTTTCCTCATCGATGCAATATAATGATGACTATTTTATTCTAGGTGGTGATTTCAATATGATAATGGACCACTTTTTAGACAGAAAATCATCTGCCCATTTTTCACCCTCACCCACTCACACTCAATTCACTTCTACTATATCCCAGAAATCCCTCGTTGACTCTTGGAGGCTTTGTCACCCCTCCCTTCAAGAATACACATATTTCTCTCCAGTTCACTCTTCCCAATCCCGGATAGACTCCCTGTTTATTTCTAAAGCCTTATCCCAGCATATTCTTAACTCTGACATAGGTTCCATTTTAATTTCTGATCATGCCCCAGTTTCCTTACTTCTTGATTTACTTCCTCCCACTAAAGGTTCTAGGAGATGGAGATTTAATAACTCTCTCCTTCTAGACAAGAACTTTACTCCAGCATTCCTTGATTTTGCTTCCCTATTTTTTATAGAAAATAACTCTTCTCAGGTTTCCCCTCAATTGGTATGGGATACTTTTAAAGCTGCTTCTAGGGATTTCTTTATTTCCTTTGTTACCAAAAAACGGCGCTTAGCTCCCAAACCATATCCACTCTTACAACGCAAATTAAGCAGTTGGAACACTCTTACTTTTCATCCATGAATCAATCCGTTTTGAATGACCTCATTAAGGCAAAATTATCATTCAATAAGCTATCCACTGATTCTGCGAATTTATTTTTACTTAAATCTAGTGCCAAATTTTATTCTGCGCAGAATAAGGCTGGTAATAGCCTTGCCAATTACCTCAAAGTTAAAAAAGAACGTACGAAAATTGAATCTATTATGACTTCTACTAACCAGGTTGTTCATAAGTACGAGGCCATTTTGTCTGAATTTACTACTTTCTATCAAAATGTATATACTCCAGAATCATCCCCCTCGTTTTCTGACATTGATCATTACTTCACCCTCATTACCTGATATAGATTTTTCTTCTTTAGAAAAGGATATTCTCCCTAAAGACATCTTCGATGCCATTCATGTTCTTAAAAAAGGCAAACCCCTGGACCTGACGGTTTTACAATAGAGTTTTATTCCCATTTTTCTAATGTTTTAGTCCCCAAACTTCATCAGTTGTTTTCGTTTTTTATAACTTCCGGGAAATCAGAGGGTTCCTTTCAAGAAGCTTTGATTTGTTTATTGCCGAAAGAGAATAAAGATCATACTCTCTGCAAGAATTACCTACCTATTTCCTTGATCAATTTAGATTATAAAATGTTTGCAAAAATACTTGCCCTTCGTTTGGATAAAATTCTCCCCCTATTGATTGGTAAGGAGCAGTGTGGCTTTATTAAGGGTCGCCATCTTTCTGATAACACTCGTCTCTTTTTTAATGTCCTTAGTAAATCTCATACCTTCAATCGATCTTTACTTGCAGTGGCATTAGACGCTGAAAAAGCTTTTGATAGGGTCAATTGGGATTTCATTTCTTCAACCCTCCTTTGGTTTTGTTTTGGCCCAAAGTTTCGTTCATATATCTCCTTATTGTACTCCTTTCCTAGATCCTTTATTTTTGCCAATGGTCTTGTCTCTTCTTCTTTTCCTCTTTTTCAAGGTGTACGTCAAGGTTGTCCTCTATCTCCTCTTCTTTTTATTCTTGCTTTAGAACCTTTTCTATCTAAAATCCGAAAGAATACTAACATCTCTGATTTGCCATATGGTCCTAATCAACCCAAACCTCTATTCCTGCCTTCCTTTCAGAAGTCACGAATTTTGCTCAGGTATCAGGATATAAACTTAATGAAGATAAATGCGAAATCCTCCCTCTTAACAAATTTTGTTTCCATGCTGATTTTGTATCTTCCTCTTTTCATTGGAGCCCTACTAAAATTAAATACTTAGGTTTATGGTTAACTCCCTTGATTAAAGATACTATAACACTTAATTAAAAAAAGTTACAATTAACTCTTACGGATTCCACTGCTAGAAGGAATCCTTTATTACTGTCCTGGTAGGGTCGTTTAGATTCTATTAAAATGATGTTAGTTCCTATAATTTTATTCTTTCTTTCTAATCTCCCTGTGAATCTTCCTAAATCCTGTTTTAAAAATATTTATTCCATCCTATCTCGTTTTTTATGGCAAAATAAGAAGGCCAGGATATCCTTTCCCAGACTTAAATGTCCTAAACATCTAGGCGGAGTAAATTTTCCAGATTTTCATTCCTATCATACTTCATTTTTTCTTGCTCACTCTGTCTCCTTGTTATCGGAGCGTTCAACTGACTCCTCGTCTATCCCACTGTGGGTGGATCTTGAATCCTCTTTTTTCCACCCCTTTTCTTTTGAAGAATTTATCTCTTTCTCTCGTATACCACAAAAAATGTCTCTTCCCATCCTTATTAATTCGAGGAAAACTTTTCTTCCCTTACTTTTTGGCAGTCTAGATGATCGATCACGCTTCTTAAAATCCTCCATCTGGTATAACTCCCTTATTAAAATTAAAAATAGAACTGTTTTCGGGAGAGAATGGAAGGATCTAGGTCTTCTTTGGACTCATCAGCTTTTTAATGATGACGTTTGTATTCCGTTTTCTAATCTTCAATCCTCTTTCTCTCTTCCATCATCCTTCTATTCTAAATATAAATTATTGAGTGCAGCTGCTCAAAATTCATATAATTCTCCTACCTGTTCTTCTCAGAATACGTCTTCTCCTATCACTCTTTCTTCCCTTATAACTTCTTCTTCGGCATCTCAAATTTACAAGAAATTACGGGATGCTTCAGAAGCTAGAGCTAAATCTAAAATAGAACGAGACTGGGAGACAGACCTTGAAGTTTCCTTTTCTAACGACACTTGGCATTAGATATGGTCTAAAATAAGGAAGTCCTCTAGAGCAGCTAACACTACCCAAACCTTATTTTTTGTTTACAACAGACTCTTAATCACTCCTGCCAAATTACATTTACTAAATCCAACACGTCCCTCCACTTTTTTGTCTTGCTCTGCCCATGTAGCAGATCTTAAACATATGCTTTTCACTTGCCAATTGATTTATTCCTTTTGGTCCAAAGTTTGGCAACAAATTAACACCATTTTTTCCACTCAATTTCCCTTTTCGCTCACTCATATTTTTCTGGGCAGCCTGTCTGACATTTGGTCCACCTCAGATAGCAACATTTCTATTATTGACTTACTTATTGCAGTAGCTTATCAGCAGATCACTAAGTCTTGGAAGGACTCCTCAAATGTTTCCTTTCGGGCCTGGTGGTATGGTGTTTGCTATAACCACAGATTAGATAGAGCCTATGTTCATCCTATTACCTTAGCTATTAAACGAGACTTGTTATGGTTACCTATTACGAATTATTTCGATATTTCTGCTCATTCCCAACCTGTACACATTCCACGTGTTGAAGAAGTATCCAAGCCTCCTTGAGGTATTTCCTCATTATTTTGTTCTTTCAATATTTGTAGATTCTATTTTCTCTCATAAGGTGTCATTGAATTTTTTTAAATTTTCTGATTGTTCGTTTTTGAATATGAAGTTGTGTATTATATCAATTGCTTTCCTCCTTTTTCTTTTCTTCCCTTTCTTCTTTTCATTTTCTTTCCTTTACCCCCCAATATTTGCCTAATTTCTTTGCAACATTATGTTCTCTGATGTATTTTTATTAATTATGTAATGCATTGTGTATTCAATAAAATCTTCTTTAAACTCAAAAAATTGCACTGCCACCAGTGAACACTTAAGAGCATGCAGCCCATCAGCCCATTGTCTCCAATGGCACTTTTTTATCTCTCAGCAGAACAGAAGCCAATAATAGCTCGGTTACTTTATTCCGAAAAAGTGATTGAAGCCACAACATACACAGCTCAAAGGCAAATGCGCCAAATAAGGAGACGGCGTCATTCATCTTCCGCATTAATGTTTGGCTTTATTACCTCTTTTAATAATGTCTCTTCAATACAGTTGTGTTGAGAAGGTTGTGTTAAGGGCAGTGTTTACAAACCCTGACTCTCCTGGTTGCATGATACCTGAATCCACACACTGGCATCAGTGTAATACAGGGCACAAGTCCTAAAAAAAGAAGTGGGGGGACGCTCCAAGTGAGGTGGTGTCACCGGAAGTGACATCGCGACAGGAAGTGGGCTTCGCTACTGCCTCGAGGCTCCATATATGCCACCATCGCGTGGAACGTTCTCTCCTTTATGGATGTACGTCACAAGGGCGTACCTCGCCCATGGGACGGGCCTGCGTGTGAGTTTTCAAGTCTGTTATAGGCGGATTAGAGAAATGTACATAACCACCCACGTCTAAAAGAGAGCTCAATGGTGAAAGTGTAATGTAAAAAGATATCTCGGGATTGTTAAAAAAAACATTTACTCTTTAATCATTTACTAAGGTGGAACGGTTTTAATCAGCTGAACAAATATTTAATGTACACCGCGCGCGGTAAGAGCAGCTTTAAAAATATCCTGTAGGTTTCAGCAACACAGGGAATTCATGGAAACCATTGACCCGAGAGGTAAAACAAATACACTGGTGGAGACAAGAATGGCCTGTCAGTGTTAACCTGCTGTAACTCACGCTAATTGCCTGACCTTGCACTGCTTGTACCTTTTCTTGGACGAAGACCGCATTGTATTATTAATATAATAAAAAGTGCTTGCCGCTTTAGCGAGCCACTAATCATTGACATGAAGACAATGGGGTAGGTGTGTGTTTCCAGTGAGGTGCCACTCGAGTGTAATACAGATCATGTCCACAGAAGAGTCCCTATACTGTGTAAATGTTTATTCAGTCCCCGTGTTTCAAACAGTGCAGGTCATTCATACAGAAGCAGCCGAACCTCCCTCTGCGGCTGGCAACCACGATTTGTTAGCATTCTAGCAAGCAACCTGAATTTTCTGCCAACTCAAATGAAGTAGTTCTTCAACCAGATATGTTAGAGCGGACTGTCTGCAAAGTATACAGAAGAAATATGTTTTCAGAAGATTAAGGCCCAAGTCGTAGAGGCATTTTCGGTTGCAAATGCTTGCTTATGTAAAAACAAGAGTCCACAATTCTTTACGCCTCCCAGGAATTCACAAACAGAAGGAATCCTGGCAGATGCAATTTTTTTTATTGATTTATTTGTATTTTAAAAGTTTTATATAGCACGAACTAGACCCTGGAAGTGTATCAGAGTGCTTTACAAATGTTACATCGACTAGATAGCTTGATACACTAGGTAAAAGAATAAGCGTAGGTAACAGGGAAAGCATACGTGATGTTAAACGTTAGTAGTGGGTCCGGGGGTACTCAAGAGTGTGTTAGACATTGGTCGTTGAAATCCGGTGCGAGTCCTGGTTGGTGAGCTAAATGGGTCTATTACTGCATATTTCTAGTTGTATGCCAGAATATCGTAAACAAACATTGCTCTCTCATTGGGTGTAGCGATATGATCTCTTATTGGTGTAGAGATATGATCTTTCATTGGTGTAGATGTTTTATTATTAACTCCAATTAAACAATATTTTTGTAGACGAATAATATTGATTAATATTTTTTTCAGACGATAATCTGACACTGATATTCTGGCAACACACCACAGGCCTGATTTACAAAGATAAACTTGCATTATTGTGTACATTTATGATTTTTTCCTATTCCCAAAAGTATTTTAGGAGTCGTATTTTAACTGTGAAGCCTGCGTACTCGTGGTCGAGACTCCGCACATAAAAAGTTAGAACTGTCCTATTGTTTTATTTGCGAATTCTCTGCCATGTGTGCAGAGACTCCGCAGTCATATAGGTACTACTCATAATATACCTTTGGGAATAGGATACATTTGTAAACTTACAAGGACGCCACACTGATGGACCAGTTTGTGCTACTAATGCTACAGGGGGCAATTAGAGCGCTAATTCCCAGTTACCCACTTGGACCGCCCGAATTTCCCTGCTGCCCAGCAGGAATGCGGGGGGTACGCTTGGCTTGGGAGCTGGATTTGGGTAAAACCCCTCACTGACTTAATGTAGTGTTATTGCTGGAACAGACAAGTGAGAAATCCCTCAATCATAAACACAAATTGCTTCACTTTAAGTTTTTATGGCGGGCATACGTCACCCAGGCTAGGGTGCACAGGATGGATACGGCATGCCCCCATGCCTGCCCCAAGTGCCGCTCGCCAATGGTGGACTTTGCACATTTGACGTGGACATGTAAAAAGATGACTAAATACTGGAGGGGGATATTCAAGGGACTGTCCTACATGACGGAGCTGGTTCTCTTGCCCAATCCACTGCAGGCCCTTATTGGGTATCTCCCAAAATCGGCATAACGTTTTACTTCCATGGCCCTAATGCTTGCTACACGTAAAGGAGCGGTGTACTGGGGCAGTAAATTCCCGCTGACTATAAAAGCTTGGTTGTATGGTATGACACATTGCAATACAAACAGCGACCTCTACACTCAGCTGCAGAACCCCGGCCTCCAGACCACTCGACATTTGGCAGCCTCTGTGCTCATATTTGCTTAACGTGCATGGCACCATGGGCTCTCAAACAAGGTCTGACACACAATTGCAATCATGTGGGATAGACGCTGCCACAGCCCCCACTAATTATTAGACTCTGGCATATATAGGTGTCATAGACCAACCCCATGATAATACAGGAGAGACACTGCTGTGGGAATTTCAGGCGATTTATGTGTATAGAAATGGCCACAATTGACTAATATGGATTAATCGTGACTGACTTGTGCTGTAGTGACATTCAATTTTTCTTGTTCTTTTCACTTTTTATGAAAAAAAATTGTAAACTTACTTTTATAAAAGTGTAAGTTTACCTTGGTGAATCGGACCCTATATTTCTCTACTACGAGTGCAAAGAAAATCACAGTTGTAAGCACAGCTTTGAGTGTGGACTGAGCAAGGTTTGGATAGTGCCCACTCTGGAAATAGTTTGAGATTTTCTCCAGCCAAGGGCGGAAGTAACCCCATTATGCCCCTTTCCAACATGAGAAGGGAAAGGGATCACCAACAAACTTAGAGAAGATGGAGTAGAATAGGTTTCTCAAAGGAGAAAAAATGTTTTCTCTATAGGGGAAAAAAAGGAGAATAAAATTATATTTTCACATCAGACTCTGTTTCCCCAGCATGTAATTGTACGCTATGTAGAATTACACACTGGGGCAAAACGGGAGCCCAGGAATTATGAAATTCCCAAAAGTAAACTTGGAAACCTGTGCTTGTTGCAGCCTTCTAGGCATACTACCAGTAGCAGACTGAGAACTCATAGCAGCCCTGGCAAATTTTTGTCAGATCAGCCCCCATATGGTGCATAGCAAGTAGAGCAAGTGAGCTTGTGCAATATATAGGGGAGTTCTGGGCCAGGGGGGGTTCTCCCCCCAAGAAAAATTGGGGGAAAATGGTGCAGTCTACAACGCATTTGTCATTAAATATATAACATTGTATTAGCTTTTAAAGCATATTAAACGATGACCTTACTGTACACCAGGATTCATCAATCTTTGTTTGGGCTCTTCAATGATTCCCTCACTATCACCCTCCAACAGTGCCTCTCATATCTCCATAGCCCCTCTCTCACAAGTATTTTATTTGTTTTATCGCACTTCTCATGACAGTCTAGGTTGTTGGAGCACTTTACATCAAACACACATAGAGACAATGAATCATATATATGTAAATAGGTGTATAGTAAATGTTGCATAAGGCAAAGGAAACTACAAGGTGTAGGATTCACATGTCATCTATATTGGTCGGCATTTATTAAAAGTGCTCAGTCTGGAGAAGAACAAACTCAGGATTCAGAACATAACACAAAGGTTAGGGTTGATCTTAATAATAAGAATTTAGTTCTACCGAAGCAAACTTTTTAGCAACATAAGGACAATGAAAGACTGGGAAAATAATATAACTTTTTAACCTATAGCATACAACTTGCATACAGCTCTTTGATGTCGGTTTGTAGCTCACTGTGCTAGATTACTACTGTAACTTCTGAACTGCACAGTAAGAAAAGAATCTCTGTGACAAAAGAAGTAACCCACTGAGCTATGCATAAATGATATTGTTCTTTGATGTGCATAAATGATATTGTTCTTTGATGTGCATAGTACATGTTTGTTTGATTGTTTTAAAAAGTTTTATATAGTGCTACTAGACCCAGATGTATCAGAGCGCTTTACATGAATACAGCGAGTTACAGGTTACATAGTTACATCACTTAAATCAAAGATTTACAGGGGGAGGAGAAGGAGGGGGGAGGGAATACACAATGGGAAAAATGAGGAAAACAATGTCAGATGTCCGGCTGGGTAGGTGACGGCCGAGGGGGGTGAAACCAGGGCCAGACTTCTCTTTAGCTGCATATGACAGCTCCACTGGGCATCAGCCAAGGTTGCTCGTATATCAAGGTGAGTACAAACAGTTTTGACGCCCAAGGGACGTCGTCAAAGGTCCAACAGAAGTTCAGAGGAACGTTATTTATGAGTTATATATAGTGCTGGCTAGACCCGTAAGTAGCAAGCGGCTAATGGAGTAAGCAAAGCGGTGGATGGAGTCTCCATCCACCGCTTTGCTTACTCCATTAGCCGCACTTAACATCGATGTCATTTGTGTTGTCTATTCTTGTTTTTTTCCCACTTTTTATTTGTAGTATAGTATGTCTTTACATAGATTCTGGATTATAAATATGTTTATCACTGTCTTTTTAATGCATCATATGTATATTTATATATAGGAAATGTTTACAAAAAATGAAGAAAATAAGCTAAATAAAACAAAAAATCAATTTATACATAAATAATTAGTTTTGTTTCTATTACATGTCACAATTTATTCAGCTGTATGTTTTCCTTGGGTTTTATGGCTAATTCATTTAGCTCACTACTGCTTGCTTTGCAAAAAAGAGTTTATATTATTCCCTACTAGTAGTGAATGCATTAATAAGTAGGGGTCCCCTTCTTTCCAAATTATGTACAATTTTCCTACCCTCCAGCTCTGTAGCCACAAATTTCAATTTAATGGCTTCCCATATTATTAATTCTAAAAAACTTGGAATAGAAATTATTTAGACAGTATGAATGGGTGGGGATGTTAGATTCTTCACTTTGTCGATGCATGTTCTTTTTTTACACACTTGCTAGCTAATACTGTTGAGTCGTGTGAAGTTAGCATGAACTGGTCAACATGGTTATTGTGAAATCCTCTAGTAATTTTCCATTACATTACATTGCATTGAATTTTCAGCTAAATACAACAGAGTAAAACTCAAAATCTTTTCATGCAAGATTTTAGTAAGCTTCTTTTCTAGTCAATTACGGTTTAGTACCATCTCGGAAAACAAGGTTCACATCCATGGTTTGAGACAACCTCATTATATAAGGGCTAAACTACCCTCTGCCATGCATTATAAGGATATCAAAAGTCACCAAGGAGTTCCATAACCATATAGAGGATGGAGGCAGAAAACCGAGTTCCTTTCTAAGATTTTGGCACTCTGAGTTAACTTGCAAACTCTTTAGCATGTACAGCAGGGAGTACATATAATACATGGTCACACCATCACCTTTCTCACAAACCACTTAAAACCTTGGAGTGTAGCTCTTTTAAATGAAAGATAGAGCATGTTTACGAACATGCAGAATAAAAATAGAACCTCCAAAGCAAAATTAAACACAGCAATAACCTGTTAGATATTCGTTGCAAAAAGGTATTAGACACAGTTCAATAAAAGTCAGTTAAAAAAAAACATCTGCAGTACCTCAGAATGTGAAACAACATGCAGAAATATTCAAACCTTTCTATAATTATCCAAGGATTGGAAAAATAATCATGTTCTTTCTGCTAACCACTTTAAGCTAAAGAAAATAGAGCAATAGAAGGTAAAGCAATGTTTCATTTTCGTTGCTTTAAACAGATGTTCGATGACCGGACATGCCTTTCACCTTGGCTTCTGGCTCTGGCAGCAGGCAGTGTAATGTCAGAATTGGACTGTATTCTCGTATTACAGTTGAGATCTGATGTCTCTTCTTTATAATTGGCGAGGGGGTCCATCCCAAGTCGATGATTATAAAGAAAGTAGAGAAAGGCGTGTATACATGGATTACTGAATCCTATGTATTATATTTAACTATTGCAGGTTCCCATGCTGTTGTGTTGCCAAGAAATGTTGTTCACTTCAGTAGATCAATTTATTGGCAATTGCACTTTAACACAACTACTAGCCTCTCCAATCTTTCTGGTGGAAAAAGCTGTTAGGCAAAAACTGTTGAATTGGTGGGAGGAGAGGGGTGCCACAAACTGCCACACCAAAGGTCTGTTATATGTGTGACCAGAAGAAGATGCATGTAAGAAAGGAAATCAGAGCTGCACTATTAAAGTCTTTTCAGGAAGTTGGACACTTTCCCTGATGTGGTGACACCATGAGCTGGCTCCATTGTTCATTTTTGCGTTCAAAGTCTTTTTTAAATGATCAGTGTTAGGAAATATTTTAAGAGACAAGACATTATGTGGTTGCTCTGAGTTCTTGCAACCCCAAGAGACGTATTAGAGCATTGAAGTTGCCATTTATATCTGAATTCCATTTTTGAAAGACATTGAGAAGAAACCATTTGCTAATTTAAAGTCGAGATCTGGTTTTTAGCCAGGCAGAGATATTTCTGCTCAATCCGTTTACAGTAATCATCAGCACATTTGCCATATTCTTTCCGGTTACATTTCTATTTCCCATTTCAAATGAATAAGATCAAATGATTTCTGCCCTGGGTTGTGTTGATTTGCTTTTTGTGTAGGAATGAAAATACCTTGCTGGTCTGTTTCCTGAGGACTGACAAATTAATTAACAAAGGGGAAGTGATGTGTATCTGTTTAACCATACCAGGTATCCGAGGAAATACATTTTCAGCTGAAATAGTGATAAGAATAGGAATAATTTAGCAATTATGAGGGTTCACAGCTACAGCGCCTACAATATTCTGCTGCCATGCGAATTAGATCCTCAGCGTTCACTTGAACTAAGTTCTAAGCCTCTGAACCCAAGGGCACTGTTGGTACTGGTGATTTTGTACCCACCCCAATAGCAGAAACCTTTTGAGTCTCTGGCGCCCGTGGATTTGTAGACGCAGAAGCTTACATTTACAGCTTCCTTATACCAAGTCCAGCTAGGCTTTCTTGTCCACAATAACTGATGGTAGTAGTATCATTTGAGAAGCGTATGGGTTTGCAACAGTGACTTTTATGTCCCCGCAGTGCTCGCAGTCTAAGCGCTCTTGTAAGATTTCCTTCTTTTTAAATATTCTTTCACTTACCGCCTCACTTATTTATCCAGTGTTTCTGTCAGTCGCAGGCTGTATAGTATTATTTCTTGTGAACGTCTCACAAAGAATGTTCACATATAGGTGTTGAAAATCAACGAATTGATAAAGATCCCAGCTCTTCAATGTTTCTAATCAATCTTGTATTTCTTTATTTTTATTGGACTTATTGAGAAGTAAAGCACAGTTGCATAATAGTACATCTTACATGAAAACTGCATTAAAGAGCCTGTGTCACAAATTAGACATATACAAAATTAAAGAATATAGCAAGAATGGACATGCTATACATTGCTACCATTCACAAGAAGGGCAACGTAATAGCGGTGTGAGGCACTTCAAATCTTTTTATTACCATGTGCAGCTCGAGCAACTAGGATTGGCTTGTAAGGATTTGCGTGGATACAGATACAGCAGACAACATACAAATCACATCTTCAGGGCCACAACCCCCCCCCCCCGGGGGGTAGGAGTGTGGGCACCACCACCAGAGACATCACTGCATCTCGTTGGCATGGTGAGAGACATCGTCCATCCCTCCCTCCCTCATGAGCACGTAGATATTTTCTGAGAGGGCCCCAAATATCCAATGTTTTAGAGCCTTCTGGGAGTAGCTCAGAATAAAACTCAAGCTGTTTATCGTAATATATTATGTAACGCAATCCGTGCTTGGATTTGGGGGTTCAGCCCCTTCCCCAGTGGCATGCCACTTGTCCATTCATTAGTAAGAAAGCTAGGTATAGGAAGCCCATGTAGGGGCATACAATTCCCCTGTACACCCCAACAATGTAATAACGAGATCAGTCTGTATCCTGTAATCCACCATGGCAGACGAAGCGGTAATCACCTCAGTCCAATATGTATAACCAACTCCACATGACCGACCAAGACAGCTAAAGAAACACTGCACCAGGACAGTTGAATCTGAAATGTCTAGCATCCCCCTTGAGGCCAGATCCATGCACTGAGACTGGTGTAGCCATTCGATAATGTATGATATGGATACTACTACTGGAGGACACTATACTCATCTGTGAGCAAACATGCAGCCATATTTTATCACCGATCTTGTGCCTCAGTTACCCCTCACATCCTACTTGAGCCACCCGGGGAGGATCTTCCTTCCCTTCCTGAGAGGCATTATATAATATTGTATTTAAATGTAAGAAAGGACACACTCAAGCATAGTTCTCCCCAAGTTAGCAGCCCTCTAGCACAAAATGTCATTTGAGTGCTGGTTTTATGAGTGAGTGGCCGTACAGGATGACACTCAAGCTGCACATGACACGAGTATACATAACTCAGGCCCACCTGCTTATTTAATTTGTGTAACATTCTAAGCGTGCACTCTGCTGTCAATATGTCCCTCCTCTTGCTCTCCTGAGAAAGAAGGTTGAAGAGATAGGAGCCATAATGTCCACTTAGACTGCCAGGTGAGGCATATAAAGGGAGGCTTGTACCAATGTAAGCAAATTGTGCCTGGACGCCTAGATGCTAAAGTTCAGAATCTGGCACTGGAGAACCGGGCCTTATGGGCCTGGCAGCTCAGGGCACGCCTTAAATCCCTGAGTTCACCTGCCTTGTCGAACAGAGACACGAGACACTCTGTTGAGCGTGGAAACCAGGTTTATTAGCTGCAGCCAAGCACAGTTATCCCAGAAGTTACACACAAGGTGGGTTCTGAGGAGACTGCCACTTCAATCCGTGGCGCACAATCTTTTATAGGAAACACATTTACGAAATTCACTCTTTACCCCTTCAAAATGGACCAATGAGAAAAGTTGAAAAACAAGCTATCAAGTATCTCAAATATGCCCCTTTCTCAGACCCCGTGTGTTACCCCTCCCAACAAATTGATCAGTGCTGGTTGCAACAATCCAATTTGCAGGTGGCAGGACGTATTTGTGTGCCTCAAAGGATAGCTGTGTAACAAGAGAATACAAGGAGAGAATAGTGAAGGCCAGTCGGATAAGATAATATAAGGAAAGAATAGGAAATTACAAATAATCAGTCAAGACAGGGATCAGTCAACCCAGACATGGATTAACGAACTCGGCCAGACCCTGACATCGGTTTCATAAACAAGGGCGATGGAGTTACTCTTTAACTGAAAGGACACATAGCAGCTGGGAAAAGCAAAAACACTCCGTTTGCCGTGCGGCCTGAGTGAGGGCAACACAAAATGGCGACGAGACACAAAATGGCGGCTAGATACCAGACGAAGTCAGAAATCGAAGAACCTCAGACCCTCCTTTTGCCATTACTCAGGCAAAACACCAAGGACTCAAGTTAGTCTGAGTCGATGTCAATAGCCATGAGGTCATCGAGCTGTTGCTGTAACATCATTCTAATATTCTCTGTTCTCTGTGACACAGGCTTTGGGACACACATGGTGACACAAAGACCACAGATAGCAGGTCCACACTGTACACAAAGACAACAAGAAAAAATGATGGCCAAAACCATTCCAAAGAAAGTTAATATCTTCCATCCCCATGTTGACAGTAGTCCCCAAAACCGTCCCATCACAGACCAATCGCCCGTGTCCTGATGTATAGACTCGGAGATGATATGTAACTTGGAGATAGCTTAGTATACCGTAGGGGCATTATCAGGAATGTAAACACAGCAACTAGACCCGATCAATTTACAGAATCCTCCACAATCTGCAAGGACAATGTCTAGAACCATTCGGTTCTGCAAGGTCATAAGGCGATCTGCCTGAAGTTCGGCTGTCAGATTACTCAAGGCTCCAGAAGTTACATTTATAGTAGTCTCAACAACACGAACTAGTTGTCTCATGTCTCTGCTATTTGCCATTGGGCCCCAGAAAGGAAGCAACCCTTTAATAAAGTCACCTCCTTCTTGTCCTGCCATGTCTTTCGAATCAATAACTCCTCTGCCATACCTTTTCCTATGATGACCTGAATGAGCATTATATGTTGGAGGAAGAAGGAAAACCACATAGGATGTTCCTGAAAAGTAAGTAGGAAGCCATGTATAAGCTCTATCATGGCAGATAAAATATGTGCCTTGTGATGGCACTAATGGTGAGGGAATCTGAGGTGTATAGACATAAGTATGGGAACAAACACTCCTTTCCTGTTGATTCTTAACATTCTGACCATTAATCTGTAGACAGAAATTATCTCGATGAGGCACAGTCTAAATTGGTGGGGATCTCCTTCGCCTAGCCTTATCCGTGAGGCTAGTAACATAACGAGTTATATTCCAGCCATCATATGCTCTTTTCTCATCCACAGGAATCTTACCAATCTCAGCGATTCTAGCCATAGCCACTATTCCCTTTATCAAAGAACTATGACTGAAATCTGCTCCACCACCACATGGACTACCAGGAGGATACCGTAGTTGATTCTGATAGACAATAGAGAACATAGCCAGATAGGCCCAAGCGGAGCCTTCAAAGGAAAACGGAAGGACCAAATATGGCATCCCTCTCTCTGTATTATGAGGCATGAGCCCACAAACCCAACAGTCAGTGGTATTCATTACCAGTTGATGCTGATGCAATAACTGAATAAATGAATTATTGAAATATTCTGTCCTCCTAATCTGTTCGTGTTCTGGGAGTGTATGAAACTGATGTGGGGAGACAGTAGTAAAGAGAGATAAAGAGACAGAAGTTGGAATAGGTGATGGCTGCATAGTATAAACAACCCAACTTACACACGCTAATAAAACACATGACCATATTAAAATAAATAATATTATGCCACACGGACTAACCAAGTGTTTCTTAATTTTACTTTTCATTTTCAAATTTTGGTCATTAATTTCCACATTTGTATCCATACTCTAAAGTGTTGCTCACGGCAATCTTCCTGGATCACTTAGCTGTGATTGTTAGCCGTCCTGCAGACCTACGTCACTACTCAGGTCACAGCTTAAGACTCCTACCGTGACCCTGCAACTTGATAGATAGTGGAAAAAAAGAAATGTCTCTCTCAAACACGCAATCAGAAAATGGAAAAAGAAAAATTCAATTGTCTTTTGTTAATCTTGGTCGCAAATTATACAGAGTCTTATTAGGAATCGTTTGCTCCTTAAACAAAGTTTCTGTGTTGGCCGTGTTCAATCGCAGATGTGATGGTACAGCTTCTTGCAACACGTCATCATCTTCTTTCTCAGAGTTCGTTTGGTCCAGGCGTGCGCTATTAAAAGGTACAAATTGAGGGACTCTTTCGCTTTCACTGTCACTCATGACCTTACGAACCCATTGATCAAAAGGCAAAGGCAAAGGTATCCTCTTACAGTGCACGCCGTGGACCCAGTTCTTTTTCCTGACGACCTTTACTGCTGTACATGTTGTCAATAAAACTTTCCGTGGCGAGCCCCAACGAGGTTCCAAACTTTTTTTCAGTTGAAAATTCTTCACGCAGACCCAGTCTCCGGGTTTGATGGAGTGACCTGGGTCCACAGAGGCCTCCGGCAATGCGTTTTGAACCTGTTGATGAAGAACACGTAATTTAGTGGTGAGGTCATGCAAGTAGTCAATCAGCATTGGGTATGGGATATCAGAATACTTTTTAGGTCGAGGGACTCCCCAGACATTGGCTGGGCACCCAAAAAGGACCTCATACGGACTAAGACCTAAACAAGAATGCACAGTAGTTCTCGTGGACAGAAGTGCCAATGGTAGGGCATCAGGCCAAGCAAGACCCGTACTGGCCTGAATCTTTGCCAATTTGAGCTTGAGAGTGCCATTATAGGACTCTACCAAACCTGCTGACTGAGGGTGGTTTGCCGCATGGAATTACTGCCTAATACCAAGACCTGTACATACTTTCTGCATGATTTGGCCTACGAATTCACTCCCATTGTCAGACCAGACAATGCGTGGCAAACCAAACCTCGGGAAAAACTCCTTCAAAAGGACTTTGGCAGAAGACAAAGCAGTATTGTCCTTTAGGGGGTAGGCCTCTATCCATCTGGAAAAGGCACACACCACCAACAATCCATATGAATGTAATCGATTTGTAATACCTCGAAAGGATACGTAGGAGGAGCAAAATGACCTGCTGGAGTTGGGGTTCTCTTTCCTGGATTATGCATTAAACAAACAATGCAATGCTTCACCACATTTTCTGCACATTTAGGAATTCCTTCATTCTGCCATACTGGAGCCAAAAGTTTACATATGCCTTTTGCACTGATGTGGGCTGGACCATGCGCCATAGTAACTACAGGTAGTACATAGGCGTCTGGTAACAGCCAACGCTGATGTTCTGACAATTCCGTCCAACACCCAGTCAAGTCCAACATTCCCGTACTTTCTCTCCACTTACTCATTTCTTTCTAAGTAGCCTCTTCTTGAATCATTCTCACACTTTCTATCGTGTCCTCACACATTCCTCCTTCTCTGACCCATCTTGCAGGGCCCGCAACACACATGCGACTTGTAACATCTCTCGCTGTTTCCTTAGCCACTTCATCTGCAAAAGCATTCCCACGACCCACATTGTCAGTGATCTTCCTATGGGCACTACACTTGATTATTGCTATCTGTGTAGGCAGACCAAGTGATTCGAGAAGGTCAGTCACCAACTGACCATGCTGTATTTTAGTCCCATGGGAAGTGAAGAATCCTCTTTCCTTCCACAGGCGACCGAAGCTATGAGCCACACCAAAGGCATATTGGCTATCAGTGTAAACATTCACTCTCTTTCCCTTAGCCAACACGCACGCTCTCGTCAGGGCAATCAATTCAGCTGCTTGGGCTGAATTCTGTGTAATACGTGCTGTCTCCACTACCGTATACAAGATGGTGACAGGATAAGCTGCAGTCGTTTCGCCATTTGGAAACTTAAAACAAGACCCATCCACCCAGAGGATCCCATCCGGGTCCACAAGTGGTGTGTCTTTTACATCTATTTTACCTTTCGTCTCCTCCTCTGTTCGGAGAAAACAGTCATGCTGTTCTTGAATGCCTTTCTCATCCGGAATGGGCAACAATGTTGCTGGATTCAAAGTATTACACCGCTTGATGTGTATATGGCTGGCCAAGAGTGTCAGCTCATATGCAGACAAGCGAGCACTCGTGAGGTGTTGTGTCTTTGTTCTATTCAAAAGAGTATCTACTGCATGTGGTACCATGACAACAAGAATGTTATCTAATACCAATCCAGCAGACTGACGGATAGAAATTGCTGCTGCTGCTGTAGCTCTGAGACAACTAGGCAACGCCTTGGCTACTGGATCCAACGTAGCCGAAAAATAGGCACATGGCCGTTGTTTGTCTCCAAATTGCTGCGTTAAAACTGACAACGCGCAACCTTGTCTTTGATGAACGTAGAGTGTGAAAGGCTTACTGTAATCTGGAGTACCTAACAGAGGGGCAGAACACAAGGCAGTACGTAAGTCAGAAAAACTTTTCTGACATTCATCAGTCCACGGAAGAGGTTGTGGTGTATCTTTCAACGTGAGTGCCAACAGAGGTTTAGCCAGCAGAGAAAAATTCGGGATCCATTGTCTACAGTAAGAGGTAATGCCCAGAAAGGCACGCACCTCCCTCTGTGTGGATGGCACAGGCATTTGCGCAATTGTTTGAATTCGTTCTGGGGTCAACCGTCTTCCCTCCTTCGACAAGAGATGACCTAAATAGCTAACCTCTTGGCGACAATATTGCAACTTAGAGGGGGACACCTTATGATGCAAGTCAGACAAATGACGCAACAAAGAAACAGTCACATCCTTACAGATATCTTCCGAATCGGCAGCAACCAACAAATTGTTGACATACTGAATCAGAGTGGCATCTGGGGGCAAAATGAAAGCATCAAGCAGGGATTTCAAAGCCTGACTGTAAATGGAGGGACTTTAACAAAAGCCTTGAGGTGCACGCTTGAACCGGAAACTTCGACCTCCGAGAAAGAAACCAAAAATATCCCTGCTTTCCTCAGCAATAGGAATGCTAAAGAAGGCATTCTTGAGGTCTATAACCGAAAACCATACCGCTGTAGCTGGTATCATAGTAAACAAAGCAGTGATATCCGGGACAACAGGAAACTGAGGGACAACAATCTTGTTGACCTCCCGGAGATCAATCACAAAGCGATATACAGGAGGCTGAGAAGGGTCAGTACGTTTAAGAAGAGGCAAAACAGGACTATTGCAAACATTACCCCTTGTCTCTTCCACCACACCCTTCTGAACCAAATCATAGATAATAGCCAACAGAGCTCGTTCACCATCATTAGAAATCTTGTACTGAGGAATACGTGGCAATTTAAAATCACTTTTAATAGTAACCACATAAGGGGGAATCTGTAGCAGACCAACATCATTCGGACCTGTAGCTCAAAGCGTAGCAGGGAGACATTGCAACTCAGTCGGAAACCGATCTTTGGACAGATATGTAGGGGAGACCAATTTCTCACCCAAGGTAAGATGCACACCAGAGAGGGAACAATACAGTGTAGCATGAAGACGTTTCAACAAGTCCAAACCCAACAAGTTTTCTCCACAACCAGTCGTTAAAATAAGCGGAGCTTCCAAATCATAAGGACCAATCGAAAGAGGCAAAGGACAAGAAACCGGGTTAGTAACTGGGGCGCCAGAGAATCCCACAGAAACGTTTGTTAAGCCAGACAAAGCTGCCCCAGGGAGTTTGGAATGCATGATAGAACTTCTCATTGCACCAGTATCCAAATGAAATGGCTCTGCAACACCCAATGCAACAACTTCAACATAAGACCTATTTTGATCCACTGGAACTGATACGTACTTTGTCCATGGCTGTCCTAATTAGAATGAAAATCCTGAACCTCACTCTCCACACAATAATCTCCATTGTAATATTGCACAGACTGAGTATTTTGCTGATCAAAATAATTCAAAGAATTCTGAGGGGGAAAGGAACGCTTTCCTTGAGGCAACGTACCTCGCCCTCTACCTCTAGGTGCTGACTGAAAACCACCACGGCCTCGTGGCCCTGGAGATCCACCGTTACGCTGTAATAAAACCGGACAACTATTCTTAAAATGACCTTCCTCTTTATAATAGGCACACTGATTAAGACCAAGCAAAGGTCGTGGAACAAAGGGTTCAGGTTTCTGTAACAACCTCTGAGGCTGGGGAGGCTGTTGAAGTTGACGCTGGCCAGAACGAGGGGGATAAGCCTGTTGAAGAAGAACCTTTGTTTTTAATTCCTTAGTCTTCTTCTCCATCTTATCTTTCTCTTCTTTATCCCTATTCTCATAATACTGGGCAGTGGCCAATATCTGTGTAGACGAAGAAAGAGCCCAGGAACTTTTGGAGTCTTTCAACTTATGGGATAATTCAGGAAGTAAATTAAATACGAATTTATCTACAAATAATCGCTGTCCACCCTCAGTACTCATATCCTGACCACTGTGATCAATAAATGTCTCCTCAAAACGAGTAAAGAAATCGCAGACACTCTCATCTTTCTTCTGCTTACATGCAGCTAACTTATCCCAGTTAACGCGTAAGGCAGGCATCATTGTCTTCATTAAAGCAATGATCTTACCAGGCAATTGTGTAATCAAATCATCTGGTTTAGCACCACCCACTTGTGCTGCATCCGCGGCGGCTATAGCGGCCCAATTACCACCTAAAGTTTGGTTGTGGTCCTCTCTACGAATCCGAGCCCACAATAATTTTGGAACTACATTCCCCATCAACATATCATTATTGGCCAAGTTCATGATACATGCATCAACAGTCTGGGACAGCTCTTTATAATATCCAGCAGGATTTTTACGGGGGTCCGGTAAAGACTGCTTAAGTGCTAAAACTTCAGCTCGTTTCCAAGGGACATGTACCCATATACGCTGGAAATGAGCAGGAACAGCCTGAGCAGCGCCCGCTTGCGGAACTGCTTCTCTCCAGACTGGAGGAACTTCCCTCATAGGATAATTCTTCGTTTTCTGTCTAACTGCAGGATCAGGTTCAGGAATAGTCTGGGAAGAATATAACGATCTGAAAGCAACAAGTGTCTTTACAGCGTCCTCAACTTCAGAACCCACAATAAGTCCTTTATCAAACCTATCCTGTATATCTAATAGACCCTGTGGAGTTAAATCCAACTCCATATCCTCCCATCCTTTAACAAGAGCGTCACACATAATATTAATAACATATCTCTGCGGAGGCGCATTCCACTGAAGGAAGGTACTCAGAATATCGGATACACTATACAGTGGACCACTCATCATCCATTTATGAGCAAGTGAGTCAAATACAACTCGTTCATCAGAATCTGGAATTTGACTACGGGATTGCCTTCGAGAAAAAGCAGGAGTCCTATTAAACGGCCCAAAGAGAGGGGAGAAAAGACCAGAGACAGTATCAACCAACCGATTACGAATCAGAGAAGAAGTAGGGAGTAAAACTGGAGACGCAGTATTAAGCAAAGGAAGAGAAGAACTAGTCATCACAAGAGAACCTGAAGGTGGAGGAGACTGAGGTACAGAAGGTGCAGGTGGTAATGCAGGAAGAGGCAATTGTGGAGGAGCCGGAGCACCTGGCTGAACAACAGGTTGCTGAACGAGTGGCAATAATACCCGTGCATTAGCTCCCGGTACATAAGGCCGAGGTAATCTCAACAAATGAGACATTAAGGGAGCTTCGTCAGGGTCCTTACTCCGTGGAGAAGTAGGCAACACAGGGTAGCATCTATCTATTGCCATATGATGTTGTCTGTCTAAAACTTCAATTGCTCGCTCAGTCTCCTTATCCTTGAATTGCTGAGCAGCCTGTATGATCATCATATCTTTCGCTTTTCTATCTCTTTTTGCCTGCTTAATTTCTCTCTGTTTGGCTTCCTTACGCCAGAGGTGGAAAGAGTCAAACATTGCTGCCGGGCTTTTCTTTTAAACAAAATTGCTTCTAAATTATCTAAAACATCAGGCTCAAAAGTACCATTTTAGGGCCATCGTAAAACACCATCTTTCTTCATGTATTGGATCAATGCCTCATTAAAGGCAATGGGGCCAATACCATGTTTAGAATAGAGCTCATAAGTGGGAGTTCCAACCGGAGGAATCAGACATGAGTCCTCGAGTCGGGAATCCCTAGTACAGCAAAAACAACAGAGTTTCCTAAATCCGCTCAAACCAGGCATTTTCAAGCACACTGGTCCGTTTACCAATTTCAAGGAGTGAAAGCAAAGAACACGGTACAAATGTACTCACCCCTTGGCTTCGGCTATTGCAATAGTCGAATAACAAAAGTCAAAAACAAAACAAAGAAGTGGGCGCTACCCACGAATACTTAACTAAATGGTCTTCCCACGCCAACAGAGGTCCGTCTAACATCTTGCGATACCAGTCATCACCAGAGGGTCCAAGGCAGGGCGGCAGTCAGGGCAGCAGTCGTCAGCAGCCGTCGGAAAGGAGTAGCCACGCTGCAAAAGACCTTCGGTCTACTTCGACATACAGGGGTCGCTTGACGTGGTTCGCGAATCCCCCGGAATTTTCTTGCAGGGCTTCACACGACTCTCGGGCTGAACCGCGACCACTGAAGCCGCCCCACGTTGGGCGCCAGTTGGAGAACCGGGCCTTATGGGCCTGGCGGTGCAGGGCACGCCTTAAATGCCTGAGTTCACCTGCCTTGTCGAACAGAGACACGAGACACTCTGTTGAGAGTGGAAACCAGGTTTATTAGCTGCAGCCAAGCACAGTTATCCCAGAAGTTACACACAAGGTGGGTTCTGGGAAGACTGCCACTTCAATCAGTGGCGCACAATCTTTTATAGGAAACACATTTACGAAATTCACTCCTTACACATACAAAATGGACCAATGAGAAAAGTTGAAAAACAAGCTATCAAGTATCTCAAATACGCCCCTTTCCCAGACCCCGTGTGTTACCCCTCCCAACAAATTAATCAGTGCTGGTTGCAACAATCCAATTTGCAGGTGGCAGGATGTATTTGTGTGCCTCAAAGGATAGCTGTGTAACAAGAGAATACAAGGAGAGAATAGTGAAGGCCAGTCAGGATAAGATAATATAAGGAAAGAATAGGAAAAGACAAATAATCATTCAAGACAAGGATCAGTCAACCCAGACATGGATTAACAAAATCGGCCAGACCCTGACATCGGTTTCATAAACAAGGGCAATGGAGTTACTCTTTAACTGAAAGGACACGTAGCAGCTGGGAAAAGCAAAAACACTCCGTTCGCCGTGCGGCCTGAGCGAGGACAACACAAAATGGCGACGAGACACAAAATGGCGGCTAGATAAGAGACGAAGTCAGAAATCGAAGAACCTCAGCACCTCAAACCCTCTTAAATTAAAAGGAGTGTCACTGTCTCCTACACTAATCTGATCATCTGTGACAGAAGAGTAGTAAAGGGAGCCGAACTAAGTCACAGAGGTATTTTCAATATCAGATGCAGCATCTGAGGTATTTCTCCAACTTGAGTGGGAGAAATATCCCGCAATCTATCCGCTCTGTAATGCATTCGACCCCATAATTTCCCCTAATCGCCATCTATTTTTATTTATTTATTTTTATTTTTTGCACTTATAATGCGCGCAGATACCCACAAAGGGTTTCCCGGCGCCAGGACTGAGAGGCCGAAAACACAGAAAGCAACCCGGTCAAAGACCACAATTATTTATTAAAGAGCCAAGTTTTAACGTTTTTCTTAAAACTGGCGAGGTTTTCCTCCTTACGTAAGGCTAAGGGAAGGGAGTTCCAAAGGACTGGTCCCAGATGGGAAAAAGACTTTCCCCCCACTCGGGCCAGTTTAAATCTAGGAACCACAAAGTTTGCTCCATTTAAAGAACGGAGGTTGCGTGCAGGAACGTAGGGCCTAACCAGTTTTTGCAGGTACTTTGGTGCGGTCCCTGCCTTGATCTTAAACATGTAGGTCAACGCTTTGAACCGGACCCGGTTCTCAACTCTGAGCCAGTGCAGGTCCTTAAGGTGCTTCGAGATCCTTGCTGTCCTAGGGATCTTACACAGCAGCCTGGCTGCGGAGTTCTGGACAAGTTGAAGCCGCCTAATCACGGCTAAATTGGAACCCAGATATAAGATGTTACCGTAGTCAAGCCTAGATGTAATCAGTGCATTGACTACGGGCTTCTGGGTATCCACAGGCAGCATCCAGATGATCTTCCGCAGCCATTTGAGGATAGTGAAGCACGTACCAGCCACTTTATTGACCTGCTGTTTCATCGATAAAGAATCATCGATGCACACCCCTAAGATTCTGACCTGGGTAGCCGGGCTGGGAAAAGCACCCAAGGATGTCGGCCAATGGGTATCCTGCCACAGATCTCTCTTTTTACCTAGGAGAAGGATCTCCGTCTTCTCCCCATTGAGCTTCAGCTGGTTCGTTGACATCCAGCTGAAGACGGGTCTCTATGCACCCATAATTCCAGGTATTTGAGGGAGCCTTTCTAATATCACAGCAGGAATTCAGGTGTGAAGCGTAGTGTGAAGGATGCAACAGGTAGAATCTGAGATTTTACTCACAGTTGATGATAACTCCTGAGAATATGCCATAATGGAGATATACTCGCAGGATTTAATTGAGACTTAACCGTGGATCACTAATACTTAAGGACTTTGCATCCAGATATAACAAAATCTGTATAGTCTGACTCGTGTATCATATGGCATGCAAGGAGTAATGCTGTCAGAGCCGAGCAGTGAGTGGCTCCATGGCAAGAGCAAAGAGAAGTGATGAAAGGGGCACCCTGTCTTATGCTCTTAGAAATCACCAGAGGTGCAGAAAAAACATTGTTTCGCACACATGCACAACAGGCATGATGTAAAGCAATTGTATCCAACTCAGAAAATGCTCCATGGTATGCACATCATTCCCAATATTTCAAAAAGTAAGCCTGCTCTAGAGAGTCAAACACATTGTATGTGTCTAAAAAAATGCCTGCAGCATCTAGATCTGAGTCAATGTCCTGTAAAATAGCAAATAGAGTGCACAACCTGCGTCCTGCGACAAATCCACATTAATTGGGTCGCATGAGCTCGGGCAAGAGAAGCGTCAGACGACTAGCTACATGTTTAGCTGTGATTTTTGTGTCACGGTTTATATGCGGTAAGGGCAGATAGGCCTCACGTTAGTAGTCTGGTTTATCAGGTTTGAGCAGCACAAACCTGTAACACAAGGGCTTTGAGACTATTGAAGTGTCTTTTTGAGTCCATTCATTGCCATGTACTGTTCATGCGTGAAATTGCGTTCTTTATAAAAATGATCATCACATTCACGCAAATTCACCAGTTCTTGAATTATTCTATCGAAGAAAGTATCAATAATGTTGGGCATTTGGGGGAGTAACCGTGTATTCCATTTCTATGTTTGTGGTAATCTGATTAATCTCTGAAGAAATATGAACTGTTAATAAGGGCTGTTTAACTTATTTGTGAACTTGAGTTTAATATTCGGTTGTGTCTTCATATGGGCACTGAGGGAAGGGGGTGGGTTCAGATAGTTTTCTAGGAGAATATGAGCTATGACGGCAACATTAATGTGAAATTGAGAAGAGAACTGTTCTATGGGTGGAAGAAAGAAAAAATATCCATTCAGGGCAATATTTTATCCCCAATGACCAAAATGGATTAAATATGGGATGTGTACTCATGCCCATTTGCGGGCGAAATAAGGAGTCATGGGGATTGAGTTGATTGAGACTGAGATACACAGATAGCGTTTTAATAAGTTCAAGTTCAAGTTCCAAAATTTGTATAGCGCACTACTCACCCAGAGGGTCTCAAGGCGCTTGAGGGAGGGAGGTGCTTTACTTATCGAATATCCAAGTTTTCAGTTGCTTTCTGAAGGAGAGGTGGTTCTGTGTAAGGCGGAGGTGGGTGGGGAGGGAATTCCAGGTTTTGGCTGCTAAGTAGGAGAAGGATCTATAATGAATTTCGCACCGTCTTCTCTCTTTTCTCTGTTTCAAAAAACTCTTTTTGAAAACTTTGTATGAAACTTTATTGACTCATGTATACTAAAATATGTCAGACAAGAGAAAACAACATTTTAATGTTTTCATATTCCAAGATGTCAGCCAAAAATGGCAGTATTGTCTCTTTTCGATGTTAATGCAATGTAATTGACATAAAAAACGGCCGTTCGGTTGGGCCATATCACCCTCGAAAAAGGCATCAGCCGAAACCCGTCTGGACACCGTGAGCCCCGAATAAAATTCTTGGGACTCGCCACCACAAGTGCTTTTATATGCGAGTAAGCGGCACGAAGTTGGGAGCCGATATATATATATATGTATATATATATATATTCACTGAAAAAACCATAGGTTATAGACCATATATAGTTAGGGATTAGCATTTAAAAAACCTTATTTTATTTGCACAAAACCATTGAAATTCCATATATAGTTAGTTGCACTAACTATATATCGCGGACCCGCAATCCACTGCTAATGATGTCACATATTACATCATTCATGACATGGTCAGTGACATCACTGATGACATCACTGATGACATCTCAAATGACATCACTGATGACATCACTGATGACAACACCCAGTGACTGTATGTTTCTGTAAAGTTAAAATATGTCTTACATATTGAAGAATGAGTGGATGTATAAGTGTCTGGATGAAGGATTTAGTAGGTGCATGACTGACTGTATGAGAGAATGATTAAATGTGTCTCACTGAGTGCATGGGTTAGTGATTAAAGTGTCTTAATTTGGCAATCATTATTTATGTTCTTCTGTAAACTGCTGCATGTTTAAATCAGTAGCTATATCAGTAACTATATGGGTTATTGAATGGTTTCCCAAGTATTTGTATGGGAGACTGAGTATGTGTGTGGGTGGCTGGGAGGTGTATAACTCTGTGCATAGATGTGTGAGCAGTTGATTCCCTAGGTGTATGGGTTCAAAAGTGCATGTAGAAACAGCTGTATGGACAGTTGACTGTGTGCATGAGTATATTGGTGAGTGAATGGATATCTCAGTTCTACATGTCAAAGTAAGTACATATGTAAAACACACTCCATGTGAGAGTTGACATATATAAATAACTGAACATAAGAGCCAGTGAATGTGAGAGTGGCTGTATGAATCATTGTGAACTTGTATCAAGGATTGTATAAGAGATTAAATTTGTGTTAGTATATGTTTGAATAAGTAAGGTGTGTATAACTGTATAGTTGAGGAAATGGAGGTGTGATTGATTCTTTGCATGACTGACTAGGTGTGTGAGTAACTCCATGGATGTGTGACAGTCTGTGAGTGCCTGTTTACACTGAGTGTATCTAAGGTTATATTAGAGTCTGAAGATGTACTATCACATAAATGATATCATCAGTGATGTAATCAGTAATGTCAAATGAGATGTCAGTGATGTCATCAGTGATGTCATTTGAGATGTCATCAGTGATGTCATCAGTACTGTCATTTGAGATGTCATCAGTGATGTCATCAGTGATGTCACTAACCATGTCATGAATGATGTAATATGTGACATCATTAGCAGTGGATTGCGGGTCCGCGATATATAGTTAGTGCAACTAACTATATATGGAATTTCAATGGTTTTGTGCAAATAAAATAAGGTTTTTTAAATGCTAATCCCTAACTATATATGGTCTATAACCTATGGTTTTTTCAGTGAATTTTCAAGGTTTTGTAAATGCAAATTCCTAACTATATATGGTCTATAACCTATGGTTTTTTCTGTGAATTTCATTGGTTTTTTAAAAGCTAATATCTATAGCTGTAAAATATATTCTTTATTAAGTGACGTATCACGTAGCCCGTGAGACGCCTCATGATGCATCGCATAACCGTGACGTATCGTCTCTGCAGCGCAAACCAAACCCAAAACGTAAGCGCGCCAGAACACGCTTAAAGATATATATATATATTTTTTAACCTTAATTAGACAAAATCCACACGTGCACATATCACAAACGTTCAAAAAACACAATAAGTCGGACTCCCGTTACGCTGCCGGTTAGCTGCCCGGTTAACGTACCAGGAAGCACCTTTACCGCGAAAAATCGCAATTTTTTTTTTCACCCCCCAGGGAACTTTAATAGCCCCCTCATCAATCCTAGGGGTTCAGGAGGGGTCTGCCTTACCCCTTTCATTCATTTACACCTTTTTTTTTTCCACCTCTTGTCTCTCGATCCCACAGAGAGACAAGATGGCGGCCGCTTCAGACTGTTTACAATGATAACAGCCAATCAGCTTCTCCTCAGACTCCCGTTACACTGCCGGTTAGCTTCCCGGTTAGCTGCCCGGTTAGCTGCCCGGTTCGCGTACCAAGACGCGTCTCTACGGCGAAAAAAATCGGATTTTTTTTTTTTTTTTTTGGGCCCCGCGTGGCTTTATAATATCCCCCTCATCAATCCTAGGGGGTCAGAAGAGGTCTACCTTGCCCTCTTTCCTTCATTTCCCCCTTTGTTTTGGCCTCCTCTTGTCTCTCGATCCTACCGAGAGACAAGATGGCGGGCGCTCCGGACTGTTTACAATGTTGACAGCCAATCAGCTACTCCTCAGACTCCCGTTACACTGCCGGTTAGCTTCCCGGTTAGCTGCCCGGTTAGCTGCCCGGTTCGCGTACCAAGACGCGTCTCTACGGCGAAAAAATCGGATTTTTTTTTTTTTTTTTGGGCCCGGCGTGGCTCTATAATATCCCCCTCATCAATCCTAGGGGGTCAGAAGGGGTCTACCTTGCCCCCTTTCCTTCATTTCCCACTTTGTTTTGGCCTCCTCTTGTCTCTCGATCCTACCGAGAGACAAGATGGCGGCCGCTCCGGACTGTTTAGAATGTTGACAGACACCGGAGAGCCAATCAGCTTCGCTTCGCAAAGTTCCGATACGCAAAAAGTTCGCGAACCGGAGCGCTGCCCGGAGCGCTGTTACAGATATATATCTTGTTTTAAACGTTAATTTCTCAAAATTCACTGAAGCACATATATTGAGACCTAGCAAAGGCACATCGGGCTAACAGTCCCTACAATTTTGCCAAGTTTCGTGGAAATCCATTCAGCCGTTCGGGCTAAAAGTGAGGCCAACCGCCCTATGGAAATTAACATGGGAAAAACGCGTTTTGGGACCCCCTTTTTTCTCGGCCCCCCCTTGACGAACCCCCCCCAAATTTCCAGGAGCTGCTCAGAAACAAAATGTGCCATTTTCCTGAAAATTTCAGCCAATTCCGTCCACAAACGCCAAAGTTATTAGGCATAGAATTTTCAAAAGTTCCATAGAGAAAAAATCCTAACTATATATACCTACTGGCTATCGCACACTTGTGTGTAACCCAGTTCCCATGGTAACTTGGGGCGACGCCTCAATTAGACTGACATAGAGAAGTTATTTTCACTTTCACAGTTTGCAATGACATCACCCGCCTCCATGCGTTATTTTGTTTCTATAGAAACCCTCCCGCACCTTGAGCCCAGTGATTTCCTCATTCCTGCCTTGTGTGTGCCTCGCTATGATGTGACAGACAGACCGTCGCACGCTTTACCGCGTTCAAAACTCCCTCGGCGCTGGTGAGTGTGGTGCTCTTAAATTATTGCATTGTACGTGGCTTATATTCGCGTGAGGGCACATTGTTTTATTAATCATTAGTGCAGGTTTGCCGTGCTTGCTCCGGTCTCCATATGCTGCTTTACGCGTGTGTGAGCGGGTGCAGTGAGGATGCTACAAGGTTATTCCGAAAGTGTTTGTGATGATAATCGGTTCTCTAATCATTAGGCGTGCGGGGTTAACCAGGGAAGTTTAAGCGGGATTATTTGACTTAGTTTACTTGCGTGTGTTAGTGCGTGCCCTAGCGCTCGCGTTCGATACTTAAGCCCTTGCCTGTGATTTCTATCAGGTTTTTATCATTGTGTATCGCACTCGCGGTCTAACACTGTTCGCATTTACTCCCAGTGGATAGGCTTAACCATTTCTGACAATCGACCGTTATTACATTTAGTACGCTTTATATTTACATCATCTCCCAGTGGACAAGATTATAAGCGTCAGTCAATGCTTTGCGCTAACGGGTACTTACATATATTGCAATAAATTATGTAAACAAATAATGTTCCCACTTGCATTTCATACATATATGTCTATTCAGATATCAGATATACAATCATTTGCGGAAATTACCATTTTATATTATCACATATGTGCGTGTGGTGATTTTCCTAAAATGCTGCTATGTCAGGCTAAAACTGCTCTCGGGGTCGTGCTTGTGCTAATATATACAGTGATAGTTATTTTTAAAACTGAACAAAAGATGTTTCTTGGAAGGGAGAGAGGAGAGAAGGACAAGCCTTCTCTTGCGGGAACTTCGGGCTCATTTAATGTAATTTAGGACCTTGATTTCCTAATTACAGGTGGACACTGAGAGCTTCTTCAGAGTTAAGACCATTCGGTATCTTGGAATTGAGCATTATAATGTACCGTGACTCTAGTCTTCTCATACTCTGCAGGCGATTACCTCCTCTGTTGTTTTTCGGCACATTGTCAATGACGAAGTATGTTAATACTCCTATGTCCCCTGCATGGGTTGTGTGTTTATGTGCCTGGCCACAGGGTATGCAGGGTCGTCATTATTCACTGCGCGAAGGTGTTGGAGGACTCTGATATGTACAGGGTGAATGGTGCTACCCACATATCGTTTGCCACAGATACAGGTTAGAACATATACTGCATGGTCCGTCTTGCAATTATATTTGCCTCGGATCTTGTATGGCCTCTTCCTAAAGGGTATTTCTACTTTGGTGGTGTTTACCCCATGCTTACAGGCTTTGCATTTTGTGCATTTACTGAAACCTTTGATTTTTGACAGCCAATCATCCGGTTTTTTGATGGCCGGTGCATTGCAAACTAGATGCTCCCTCATGGATTTAGCTTTCCTAAACGCTATCATAGGCCTGTTACCACATAGTTCTCCAATTATGGGGTCCCTCCTTATTAGCGGCCAATGTTTGGTCAGTATTTTTCTGACCTGGTTATGGTAGGTGTTGAATCCTGTTATCAGTCTAGGAGGCTCTTGTTTGGGAGTTTTCTCTGGGTGTTCTTGTCTTTTGGTAAAAAGGAGATCCTTTCTGTTAGTTTTGCTGCATTTTGTGTCTGCTCTGCTGCAAGTTTTCTGGCTGTACCCTCTGTTTCTCAGTCTTGTAAACAGGTTCTGTTTTGCCTCATCTAATCCAGTCTTGGTACTATAGTTTCTTGTCATCTTCAAGCATTCTGCGTAGGGAATGGATTCCTTTAGGTTCTGAGGATGGAAACTTTGTGCGTGAAGCACTGAGTTTCCGGCAGTGGGCTTCCGATATGTTCTGGTTTGGATTCTACCCTGATCTATATATAGTTCTATGTCTAGGAACTGTATTGAGGTGGCGTTTGTAGTGCAGGTGAATTTCAGATTTAGTGCATTTTCATTTAACTCTACAGCAAACAATTCTGCTTCTTCTTTGGGGCCTTTCCACAGTATGAAAATGTCGTCTATATACCGCTTATACATTATCACTTTATTGGAAAATGTGGTTTGGTGCTCAGCCATGAGTATCTGTTCCTCCCACCAGCCCATGTGTAGATTCGCATAGCTGGGGGAGAAACACGTACCCATAGCTGATCCCTGTGTTTGCCTGTAATGGAGTCTGTTGAAGATAAAGTTATTGTTAGTCAGACACCACTCCGTCATTTCCAACAACATTTTAGTGTGATTGTAAAGGTGATAGATCTCTGCCCTAGAAAGTGTTTCACTGCCCTTAGCCCATCCTGGTGTCTAATGCTGGCATATAAAGATTGTACATCTAGGGTCATAAACACAAAATCATCCTCCCATTGTACATCATATACTTTTCGTAAAAAGTCACTTGTGTCTTTTATGTATGCCGGGAGGGCTTTCACATAGGGTTGCAAAAAATGATCAATAAAAATGCTAATTTTTTCAAATAGGCTCCCAATAGCCGAAATTATTGGCATTCCTGGTGGTTTTGTTTCATTTTTATGAATCTTGGGGATGAGGTATATCAAACAAACAAAGTCTCTGCACTTCCACAGCGTAATAGGTGAACAGAGACAACACGAATCCTCCAGATATAGGCACTGTTGTTATTTATTTAAGAGCTTCAAATCTTATGCGTTTCGGACAAGAATGTCCTTGCTCACATATAGCCAGGTAAAGCTCGCAATGTTTTTTAAATATGCTTTGTGCTAACCACGTGATCAAATGACATAGAAAAATACTATACATATATCAATGTGAAAAATACGGTCAGTCTGTTTTTCAATTATAAATATAACATGATCTCATATCTTAATTCAATATTGTACAATAACAATTGAAAAAGATAATTCAATATTATTGAGTAAAACTGGCAGTCTCTGGATAACATCATCCACGTTTGGAATAAACTCAGTACAATCCTCAGTGTAGGTGTCCTCATATTTCTGCTTAAATGCTATAATGGGTCGGGTGAAAATGTGGCAAAATATTCTGTAAAAATAAACTACAGTACAATGTTGAATCATCTCTTCCCAATATTTACCAGTCTGCGGTAGAGTCGAATTTAGTAAAGCGTTTGCCAAATTCATTTGCTGCATAAATGCTTATAATAAATAAGTGCAATGACCGCAATTCTCTGTAAATATTGACTCATGTGCAAACCCAGCAATCAATATCAATGACTAGGTGCAAAAAAGCACCATTTTCTGTAAACATTGACACATGTGCAAACATTGCAATCAATATCAGAAAATCATATCACAAATTAATTTACTACATAAATGCTTATAGTAAATAGGTACAAATACCTCAAGTTTATGTAAACATTGTCTCTTGTGCAAACATTACAATTTGTGTCTACAGATAAACAGTAGAAATATGACTAACTACCTGCAAAAACTTCCTAAAATCATATGTTTTATAGGAATAACCTGACAGCCGCTAGAACACCAATGTTTTCTTTATATCTACTATCTTCATATCAGGTAGTGTACCCTTCTAATATCATGCTGCAGTTGCTAAGATAGAGTATATTTGACTTGACCATATTCAGATATTCCACCTAACAAGTATTAGTATATAAAGTGCTAGTGCTTAATCATACAAAACCTTTGTGGAAAAGTGAAAATAACGTGTTATTTAAAATCAATCATGCTGCAAGGAGGCCTAACTAACCCTAGATGGAATGCTTATCTCACCTCAAAAATGTCCTGTATCAAAATTCATTATGGTACTAGTCTTATTCATTACAGGAAGTGATATAAATCTTCTGTATTATTCAAACCATTCGGGAATTTACTGTCTAGTTCGAGTATCATTATAGATTCCATCCTTCTCAACATCTTATCTTGTCACCCCCTCTACAAGGTTTGGAAATAGCTGTTATAACAAAATATTTCAAGCATTGTAAATCATTATTGTGTATTTGCTTGAAATGTCTTGCTACTGGATACGAGCTATCGTTATTCACAATAGCTCGTAGATTCTGGAGGATTCTGGCATGCACCTGTAGCTTAGTGCTCCCACATATCGCAAGCCACAGGTGCATGTCAGAACGTAAACTGCATAGTCTGTCCTGCAGCTGTAATTTCCTTTAATGGTAATCATATCTGGACTTAAGATGGGTAGCATAATGGGTAGTATTAATTCCAAACCTGCAAGCCCTGCAGCTGGAACATTTGAGAAACACCGGCCGGGGCTGTAACCACATCTTTCCTTTCTCTAGTTCAGGACTACTCTTGGTAATTTGGGTTCTCATCGAGGGTCCCTTTTTGTAAGTAATAGTTGGGCAAGCGAGGAGCCTTCAGTGAGGAGTATCAGCTAACTGCGTGTAATGATGGCTCTAATTTTCCTTTCTTGTTTGTTAAAAGTTGTCACAAACCTGGGAACAGAGTTGTTATCATTCTCATCATTAGCAGTGTTGTCAACATCAGTAACTGAAAGTAGGGAATCCCTAGATATGGCATTCATCTTTTTCACTGCCTCATTGAAAATAGATTCACTGTAGCCTCTTAGCTTAAATCTAATAAGTGCTTGTTCTGTGCACCTGAACAGATCTTTCTCAGTACTGCAGATTCTCTTCAAACGTAATAGTTCACCATATGGGATGTTATTGATCACGTGTCTTGGGTGAGCACTGCTGGCATGTAACGTGGAATTGCCAGCATTGCATTTTCTGTGCACTTTGCTCATCCCCTCTCCATATAATAAAAACATCATCAATATACCTCATCCATTTTAAAACATGATTAGAAAATACAGTGCAGTGAGTGTGTTTAAGGACCTGCTCCTCCCACCAGCCCATGTGCAAGCACGCGTAGCTGAGGGAGAAGCAGGCTCCCATCGCCACACCTCTCTTCTGCAAAAGAATCTCATTACCAAACAGGAAATAGTTGTTGTTTAAACACCAAGATACCAGCTCTACAATCATCTTATTATGGTTGTAGCACTCCAACGGTCTGGTACTCAAAAAATATTCCAGTGCTATTAACCCTGTTGTATATTCTATGGTAGTATAAAGGGATTCAATATCCAGAGTAATAAATATCGAATCCGTTGACCATGGGACATTATTTTTTTTTTTTAGAAAGTCCCCCGTGTCCTTGATGTATGTGGGAAGCTTCTTCACTAAATCCTGTAAGAAAAAGTCAATCATTTTCTCCCATACCTTGGATGGCTGATATTATTGGCCTTCCAGGGATCGGAACTGTATTTCTATGAACTTTAGGTATGAGGTACAATCTAGGCAACACAGGATGCTCAATGTGCAGAAAGTGGAATTCTTCAGTCGAGATCATGCCTTCTCTTTTCCATTTGAAAAGTAACTTTTTCAGGCCTTCTCTTGCTACATTATATTGTTTGAATGTCGATTTCTCATAACAGTTGATCGCTTAAGTGTCTGTGTGCATCCGCAATATACTCTCTCTGTGGCCAGATCACAATATTGTCACCTTTGTCGGATTTTGGTACCACTATTTGATAGTTGTTGCTGAGTTTTTAAATTAATTCTGCATATTGAATTTCCTGCTTACTCTTATATCTCTTGCGATGTTTAATTTGATGATGTAGTTTCTTAAGGTCCTCTACTATTACCTCCTGAAAAATATCGATCCCATCCTTTGGCATATTAGGAATAAAGTTAGATTTAGGCTTGAATGGACTCATATTAGCTCCCTGTTGTGTGACAGCTGCTTCCGATAATCTTTGTTGTGTTGATCCTCCTTCTTGTGTTGTTTGCTCATTGGCTGAATTAGTGTGGCTAAGTTCATGCATTGTTGGCAGCATGGAGGCATCCGATGCTAAAAGATCAGTATTAGGTTGGTTTCCTTTAGCTGAACTTAATTCCTGGTTTTTAAGTCCTTCCTTTATACTGAAAAACTTCTTCAATTGTAGTTTGCGGATATAGCAGAAGACAGTGAAGTAGTGTGGCTCACTGGTTAGAGGCGGCAGACCTGAGAGCAGAGGACGGTCCGGGACCAGGGTTCGATTCCTGGCGCGGCAGGTTTCTGGACCAGGGTCAGCGGACTCGATAATTCTCTCGCCTCGGTGCCCACTCTGATCAGCGATCACACTCGGCAACTCTGGGCATTAGCTTGCCTCATCTTCACTAACTGCCCCACCAGACCGCCGGGGATGCCTGGTCTCACCCTGGAGATACCCATTAAGGGACCATCTCTCAGGGAAGCCAGGAAGGGTTTCGCAGCGGTCGAAGCGCCTTGGGACCCTACGGGTAAGTAGTGCGCTATATAAATGCCTATACATTTACATTTACACATCAATGCGAGTGTAATTGAAGTCACTGATAGGACAGAACGACAGCCCAAGGCTTAATAACTGTTTTTCAGCCTCAGATAAAGTAACTGTAAAAAGATTTATAATAGTGTTATCATCCGTTATTGCTTTTTTTGCTAGTACTGCCTTTTTGATTTTTTTTAGCTGTTTCCGCTTTTTGCGGCGTTCGTGCCTTCCTGCCTTGTTTCATGCTCTTATTTCTTTTGCTGATTCCTTGGCCTCAATGACTTGCGGTGATCGAACACTAAAAAATCAATCTCTTCACCAAGATCTAAAATCATGGACTTGTCTACTGCCCCTGTTCTATTGATGCTGCCATCTTCCGATAATATACTGCTCGTCATTGAGTCACTGTCACTGATTACTGAAACTGCACCTGTGGCATGCTTCATCATTGGACTCTCACCCACACACTGAACGTAAATGGCTGGGCTCAACACGTTATGGCTGGGCTCAACACGTTTGTAAGTGGAGCTCTTTGAGTGGTAGCAGTGAGTAAAGGCACAGTTGAGTGAGTATGCTAAAATAGCCATTAAACCCTTTGTAACAAATGTATTATTCTGGGATCTAGGGCTAGGTTCAAATAGATCAGCATGATGCTTTTAGGAATTAATGGTCCCAGCCTTTAAATAGCCAGTGAAGGGTCAGTAGGCAGAGACATTTTAAGGCATGGGCAAAGTGAGCTATCGCCAGGGTCCCAGCATTTCAGGGGGCCCCCTCATAGATCCAGCTTTGTTCTACAGAGAGTTGTGCCCTGATGACCTTAAATCATTTTTAAACAGATTGTTTTAAATACCATTTTCCTTAATTTATTTTTAATATGGATGATGTGTGAGAGTCCATTGCAGACGTTTTGCAGAGAAATGTGTTTATGTTTCATGCAACATCCATAAAAATGTTTCCTTTGGATCAAAACAGGACCTGACATGAGAAATGGGAGGGTATCACAGAGATTATTTGCAGCAATATTAGTCAACTGCTGCTGTGTTACAATATTGAAAAAACAAGTCACTATCCCTGTATATTAGATATAAACACATTTTAGAATGTGGAGGAGTGTGTCCGTGCACTGTCAGTGACTTGGCCAAACAAGGCACATAAGAGATGAGATTGGATCATGAATTCAAAACTGTTCCAAACAGGGGCTCCCAAAATACGCTTGACCCAGGGCCCCCAAACTCCTTAAGATGTCCCTGTCAGTAGGCTTTCCTCAGGACCTCGGTTTTACCCTGCTTTTTGCGATTTCTAATTTTCTGTGCAATTAAATAGTAATAAAGTAATAAACCTGCACGTTAACATACAGACCATATTTATAGGACCTTTTTCTTGTATAGTTATAACTGAAAAGAGAAAAGTCGGGGAAGGATTAGGCATCTGTGAGAGCTCGTACTTTTTTGGAGCACCCCCAATAGTGAGATTATTAAATAGGCTATAAGTATTTATGGGAAAAAAATATGTTTGCCTTAAAATAGTTGTCACCACATCTAGAAACTCAGCATAATTACAATTTAAAGTAGCCCTATGGAAAATACATTTAAAAGGAAAAACAGACTGGACCTATTACATACATAGGGAAGACAGACTCTGTAGTCACACACCAGAGAATTCATTTTAAGTCATTTTGTTGTAAAAAAAATGTACTCTCTGCATTAGCAGAGCAATTCAGCTAATCTGTGTAGAAGAATGGGAGGTAAAATTAGGAGAGAAAAGACCTTCATCAAGAGTATGCGTTCGCTCACGCTCGTAGCATCTCCCTGTCTCCCTGTATGTTGAGGAAGGGCTGTTTGTTCTCTCCTTTTATATGCCTCGTGTATCCTTGTTATATGATCCTTGTTATGTGATCTTTTATCAAATATTCGGGACTGGAAAGGAAATGAAAGGAATACTCTTTCAGTTGCATTGAAGAGACCTGGTGTTTGTGTGACCCTCAAAATACCTCCACCTGTATGTGGTCGGAACAATAAACTTCCTCATTGCCAGTGTTTGTGTGTGGGCTTGCTGGTTTTGCCAAAGAGTTCAATCATGGATAGTTTTGACTCCCAGTTTAGGTTACAAACAAGGTCTTTCAACAAAAATCAGCAAGCCCGCACACGATCACTGGCAACAAGGCAGTTTATTGTTCCGACCACATACTGGTGGAGGTAATACACCTTGTCTAAGTAATATTTTCACGAAGATAGTCTAGTATGGTTACAAATATTTCGTCAGGACTTTCCAAATGTTACCAGGCACTGTGTAATTGAAGTGGCTCATGTGTTTATCTTTTATTATGTTTTCAATAAGCTCAGCCTCCAAGGTAATTATAAAATCAGTGCAAGTGATCTAGATTTCATGATTCAAGATGTCAGAGTTCAATTGATTTTATGTTTTGTGCAAATAATTCCAGTCTTCATTTTAGGATTCTGCGTGTGATTTAAGCTGATCGCAGTAGGCTATTGCCTGTTCAACTACATCCAGCAGACACATCAGGTGACTTTTTATCAGTGTCCAAAAGAGATTTCATATGTGACGCTTTAGACCTGAAAATGAAACTTTTGTAGTTTCTTCAGGCAGCACTAAACTCAGCTAGATTACAGAGAGAAGAGGATTGTCTCTAAGTGTTCCACAGTCTTCTAAGGTATTTTCTTTCCTCACATAAATCTTTTAAGAACAAAGAATCAGAGGACTTTGGTCTTTTATCCTGGCTTTTCTGGCGATCATATTACTCAAACAGTTCTTCCATACAATTACTATACTTAGGTGCCACAATATCGAAATGTTTTTGCTATCTTATGGAGGAAGGACTTGCCCAGGATTTACACGCAATTGTTTTAATATTAGTATTGTTTGGTGTCCTGAACCCATAAAGTTTCCTCCTTGTGTTGTCCAGTTATTTTGCAATGGTTTAAAGCTAGAATAAAAAAACAGTAAAGATGGTCAGACCTTTCAGCCAAAATGAGTTTTTTGATTGACAGATGCAGCTCTTTAGCAATGATTGGGTCAAGCAGGTTGTGTTTAGAGTGAGTGAGTTTTTAACAGTGTTGACAGTGTTGGCAGAGATCATTGTCCTAAAGAAGTGTAGAACGCATGTTGAAATCTATGTTGTTAGCATTGCCTCATTGTAAATCAAGTCAGAGATAAAGGTGTTGCCCCCTGATGTCGTATGTTGGTTTGTAAGTTCATGCTTTCTTTGAAGAACGTGTTATTCTAACTTGGGGGATGGCAATTGACATTTAATCTGACTGTGGAAGCTTTAAGTGCATGCATGCCCTATTCACCTGGAAGTCTCTATTCTGCATCACTGTAGTTTCCCCATGCCCCACCCCTCATCCATGCCACGTCAAGCTACCTGGGCGTTTTCTGCTGTATTTGCCTTGGAGATCTGACATGAATTCAGCACCAGAAACTGTATTTGAGACATCAATCTCCAAGAGTGCCATTGCGTAGTAACAAAAGCTCTATTCTGGTGCTTGTGCACATATGGGCAACAGTTAGGATAAATAAATTTGCAATTGACAGTGGTGAATGAGAATGTACGGCGGAGTCTGGTAGTTGACAAACAAATGGCATTACTCTGTCTGAAAGGTTTATCTATAAACAAAATGCAGATATCAGAAAACTAGCTTTCAATGTTTCGACACCTGCAGAAATTTTGAAGGGACACCATTACTGGGAATATAATTTACTTACCACTTGGGATAAGGCAAAGGGCTAAAACCGGTCAACCTTCTCTAAAGCTTCTCAACATCATTTTATCTTATCTTAACAAAAATTCATAAAGCGCTCGCACACCCGAAGGTTTTCATGGCGCTGTTTTAAGACATGAAAAGGTATATCAGGCATCATCCTTGAATGTCTCTGGGATGTCTTTGGCAATGGCACTTTTGTCGCCTTTAAAATGTCATTGAGATGATGTCTGTAACTTAAAGGCAACAGAATTAAAGAACATTTTAAAAATTGAATTAGTATTCACAGACTTATTTTGGTTTGCTGATTTCAAAATATAGTTACTGTTTCTAAAATCATGGTTCCTTTATTTTTTTGTAAAACATTTTTATTGGCATTGTTCATTATTACATACATCACATCTATTATTGCCGAGGGTTTTGTCATACAATTAACCGATTAGTGAGCTCTGAGATGTTTTATGCATTTAATGTTTACTACCTCATTTTGATAAAAACTAATGAAAGATTGGGACAAACAAACGTTTGGAAATTATTATAAATTGAAATGTTCAAATATCATTAGTGAATGTCCATTTTATAATCTGATTATGTGACACAGACAACCTCCATAACATTTTTTGTTGAAAACAAACAGACCCCAAACCTACAACACGCCCTCCACGAAGGAACTGGAGCAAAATCACAGAGGAGCAGCTCAACTCCACCCTTAACCGCGATTGCCCACCACCTTGACCTAAACAACAACACAAAAGCCAGTACTGCGACTTCTATTTGAAAAACGACTTGAGTTTCTACGCGCAAAGAGTTAAAGTGCGAGTTTGGACACATTTTCAGAATAAATCACTTTTATTTTTCATGGAAGTGTTCAGAATAATTCGTTGGTTAAAGTTCACCAAAAGTTCAAAACAAATATCAAGGACGAACAATACAAAATACAATCTTCATAAAAATGACATTTTCATAAAAGTACACATTAGTGGGGAAATAGCATTCATACGTGGTTGATCAACATTCACATTCAAATCTCACACTCTCACACATACCATACATACACAAATCAATATTTACAATTTTGAATGTCACAAAGTAAATTTTTCAAAGAACACCAAAGAGACTTATTTGGTTGGATCACTAATTCTTTGCGAAATCAAAATAAGCTATTTAGAATATTGCATTCTTATGGTGTCGATAGGCGGTCTACGCGTTTCGAACCCCTAGCAGCTGGTGGGGGTTCTCATAAGGACCTCATAACTTTGGTATGAGTGTGCACTACTAAGAAAGGAACCGGGCGTTGACACAATGATTTCTTTGGATGTGTTGGTGAAGAATTTGTTAGGATCGTGTTTTGCAGCGGAGCTGAAGAGTAGCCAGGAATTAATCAAGGACCTTCGGCCAAGTGGCGTTGTGCCTCCGTGCGGTTTCCGATCTGTGTCGTCAGGTGACACGGGTCACCTGAGGACACAGATCATTGTGTCAACATCTGCGTAACCTCCACTGGCTCACTGTTGAGAAGAGAGTTACTTCCAAGATACTCACCCATGCCTACAAATGTCTACACAACACCGGCCCCAATACCTCAATGATAGAGTATCCTTCTACGCACCCAAGAGAACCTCCAATCCACCGACCTCGCCCACGCCGAAACCCTGCGCATCCGCACAGCTAGAACGGGTGGAAGAGCCTTCTCCTACATCGTGGCCAAGACCTGGAACAAGCTCCCGATTGACATCAGACGTGCCCCCTCCCTGAACATCTTCAGGAAGACACACAAGACCTGGCTCTTCGACTGAACGGAGCTGCTTACCCCCCCCCCCCCCCAGCACCTTGAGACCCTCACGGGTGAGTAGCACGCTTACAATTTCCCTGACTGATTTAGTTTCTAAGGTGAGAGGACGCTGACTTATTCAACACATTTTAAGTATGGCCAGTGTACTTCAGGAAGCATGTGGGGTTGGGAAATCCCCATCTAAAGGAGAGACAACTAGACCGTAGAACAATGTTCAAATGATTCACTTTCTTGAGGAGATGAGTTGGTACCATGCAGTAATTTTTTTAAAACAATGTTTTCTTTGAATTAGAAGTAGCTATCAAGGGTTAATCCTTGTAAGGTTGCATTGGATGATGGGGAAGGAGATGAATATGTCCAGGTTTGTATCAGGGGTTCAGTCTTGAATTTCCGATTGCTTGCTTATGTTGGGAAATATCTCAAATTCAGTTGCAGTCAGTTCAGAATGAGCTCTAGGTATTCAGAGGTATTTCGGATTGTCATGAACATTGACAATCTTCAGTTTGAATTTTGAATCATTGCTGTTATTTCACATTATGCTAAGGGGGTTTCTAAAGCTCGTAGCTGCCCCAGAATAGGGATTACAAGTGTTTAACATACTAATCCGGCAGCACAGCATAGAGCATAGCACCACACAGAAGAGCACAAAGGAAACCTAGGATGTAAACAGCCAGATCTTCAGCTGCTTTCTGAAACCCAGGTAGTTTTGAGCCTTCCTTAACTGTAGAGGCAAATTATTCCATAGGTCTGGTACCAATGCTCAGAAGGAGAGCCCTCTCGATCTTGTTCTTTTAGTGCAAGGTATAAAAGCCTGAATCAAATTGGCTGAACGGAGGGCCCTAGTAGGCCGATATGGTTGCATCAGAATGGCCATACTAGGTTCTCCTTGCTTGTTCATGATCTTATGGGCTATGCACAAGGCTTTGAATTGAATGTGTTTCTCAATTCGAAGCCAGTAAGGTTTGCAAGAGTGCCTTGAGACATACAGGGGCATATTTACAATAAGTGGCGCATCCCTGCATATCAACAGGGATGCGCCACTTATTGTGTGCCATGCCTCCGCCAACATGGATGCGCCGCACTTACAATGCGGCGCACCATGGGGCAAAAACAGCACAGGTGCATCACGCATCTGTGCCGTAAAAGTGGCGAATTGCTGGAGTTGCGCCGCAAGCGTGACGCAGCTCCAGCAATGCTCTGGGGGGGCCTATATTGTTAATGCTGCGTCAATCCTAATGCCTGCTTCAAGCAGGCGCAGGGTTTTGATGCAGCATGGGCCCCAAAGTGACTGAGGGAAATCTTTTAGATTTCACTCAGCCACTTTTAGGAGGCGTTCCTGCCCCGGAACAACCCCCCTGCGCAGGAACGCCTCCTTCTGGCGCATGGCTTTACAACGTGACGCATCTACCAGATGCGTCACGTTGTAAATACCCCGCACCATGGTGCATCTTTTTCGCCACCGCTGCGTCACAAAAGTGATGCAATGGGGGTGTAAAAGAGGTGCAAGGGGCTTGTTTATCTGCCCTACAGAATTTAGGGGAATGAGAAAATAGTCTAGAGGTCACATTCTGGACAATCTGTAGCCTATTTAAAACAAATCTCATGGCATCGAAGTAGAGAATATTGTAAGTACCCAGTCACGAGATGATTAAAGACTGTACATCTTTTGTCATACTTGGGGATGAAAAAATTAAATAATCAGTTTAAGGCTTTTCAGATTGCCAAAACCAGTGCCTTCTAGTACTCTGGCTTGTGTCTCAAAGGAAAGCATGTCATCGAAGCACACACCTAGATTATTTACAGCTGTTTTAGTCTTTGGAGGAGGCCCTAACAACTTTGGCCACCAATGATCTCCTCATGCCTGAGTAAGCTTCCCCAAAAGGAGGATCTCAGTTTTATTAGTGTTCAACTTCAAAAGTTGGAAAGCATCCAATGTGCAACAGTTTTGAAAGTTCATTGTTTCCTATTCATAGGATTCTCTAGGAGTGGTACTCACGGGGATGGCCCTCGTGTGGTCCTGAAGAAGAGCTTTTAGGGGACAGCTCAAAACATGTCGGCCCAATACTAGGGACACCATGCTCATTACAGTTAGATATTTCCCTAGTATTAACCCTGGATTTTAAACCTACTTACTAGATGCAGGAATACAATATTAGCTCACTAGCTAGTTATTTGGAACCTATTTGTTCCCACTCCACATCACTGTATAACACATATTTTCGGATCTAAGTGCTCCTACTTAGTTCGCAAGTCGTAGCACGCCTCAATCCGTAGCGAATTGAGAGGACCCCAATGATGAAGCATGCCATCTAGGGGCAACCCTGGTAGGCGAGGAGACTCTAGAAAATAATTTTTCTTTCTAAAAAGAGGGTTTTTTACACATGTTCAGTGGAATCCCTGTTCCTCCTATGGTTAGGTTTCTTATTCCGGTATTCTGGATGTTGTGGAACTGTATTCAGTAAGGAGGGTGAACCTAACCTTTAACCTCTACCTCCCCCCGTTATTTGATTGTATCTTTTTCATCATGCCTAGCTGGGCATGTATAAAAACATCCAAAGCAGAGGTGAGGCAGACCTTTGTCTTTAGCTCAGCAACCTAGATATTGTAATTCACCTGAGGATTGTTTGGCCTGAATGAAGTTGCCGAATTTCAACAAGTCCAGTTTATGCCATTACTGTCTCATACCCGGGCTGGCAGTGGCAGTCCCAGTGACTCTAGAGATGTTAATAGACATGGGCAACATGCAGTGGTCTGACCAAATCACAGGAATTTTGGGGCAGATTCTCAGAGGCTGGGTAGGTTAGAGAAAATAGGGTCCAAAAGATGGCCCACATTGTGGGTGAAATCTAGCACTATTTGAGTCAAATGCAGAGCTAACAGGTCTGTAAAATTATGAAAAGAATTATCATTCATCTGTTCAAAATTTAGATTTAATTTGCCAGTATGTTCAAATCAGATAGTTTGAGTGCCATTGGTACAATCTAGTCTACTAGTGATTTTTTGGGTCTGAGTCGACCCGGGGGTCTATGGATCAAGCAAGAGACATGAGAAAGTAAAGTTTTTATTAAAGTGGGCTTGAAACAACATACTTTGGCAGTCTTGAATAGATCATCGAACAAAACTACATCAAATAGCAGTATTGTGAATAATTGTGATAGCACCACCCCTCCCTCAAGGTCTGTCACATTTTTTTAAGTGATAGTTTTTAGAAATTATCGTAGAAACGTCCATGCCTTCTCCCACCCTGACAATGCCAATAATGAACTAAGAGGCAAGTCAGTAAATCATCAGTGTCATGTGGATTCCCCTGGTTGGCCTTAGTTGTTGTTATTCATGGATAACATTATAGTTTATTAAATCATACACAGGAAAAGGTTTTATAGAGTGTACATCCAGAATTCAAGTATTTTGAGGTTCTCTTTTATGTGATAATGAAGAAAATAGAGGAAAGTAAAATAAAACAGTTGCCTAGGATCAACCAATTGGTGAAGTAGGGAGGCCGGGATTCAACGCAGGTTTTTTGGTTTCCCCTATGCCCACCTTACCCTGTTCTCCCCAACGACTTTCTCCCACCCTGTTGGTATCAATGCGACCCTCAGGCACACCACAGACCATACTTTGAGGCCCCTGGAACAATATTTGTGAGTACCCATGATGTAGATGGCGATATCAATGGACCTGAGGAGAGGATATTAGTGAGATTATTATGCCAGAGAAGGCTGAAGTGTGTCCATTTGGAGACGGTCCTAGGATAGATTACACCGATCGTGACAGTCTGTGTGGCATTGCTAAGATAGGTTCTTTTCTTGTATTTCGTCTCAGCGAGAAGTGATTGATAACTTACTCCTGTTGATTGAATGTGGAATCAGGATCAGGCAAGGTGTGAACACTGTTTTTGACTGCTTTACTTTACAGGGTGATAGCTGGACTTTCAATAATTTCTTGTGCTTATTGCACCTGTCTCCTGATTCTTATTAACCTCGCCTTAGCCTCAACCAGATTACTCCTCCAATGAGATCAGTGAACCAGATATTTTAAGTTGTCTAGAATTGACTGAAATACAATGTCCATCTACATCTTCAGCTATGTATGAGAATTCATTTTTGTCTAGCGTTTCACTCAAGAGCATTCTATCCCATTAAAGATGTCTGGAACATTGCTGGTCCAGAAATAGAACCTACAGGTATTAAACCACAGAGAAAAAGTTAATGACTAAATTATTATGGGCCTGAGACTGAGGAAGACCAAGAACAACCTCTAAGGGCAGCTTCTACTCCAATTATGGATTCACAGGATCCCTCATTCCTGGACTTCCTTTTCGAAACCTTTGGTAGAACATAGAAACATATTCATGTGCTGCTGCATGAGAAGTGAGATATTGATTAAGTGAGAATATGTGAACAACTGACTGGCTATCCCCAACTTTAGAGATCATCCCATAATTACATTACTAAAAACGAATGAAAATAGTGTGACTTTTGGATGTAACAGTGGTGTAGGCAAATACAAGAGTTCGAAAATACAAAAGGAAGGGTAAGATGGTAGTGAACAATTGGCCTACACAATGCAACTCTCAAGAAAAGAGATCATATTTCTAATAATCATAATGAGAAATTAAATAGTGTACCTAAAGTAGCATATGTTTGAGTAAATTGTCCTAAAATAACAAGGAAAACCCAAAATCAGCAAATATGTTGTCTAACGCTAACATGCCGTACTCAGTTAAATATGCCAACATGATCATCCTCAGTGCCACTACTAGCCTGTTCAAAACTGTTAAGAAAACAGAACTAACAAATCACCTGCACAAGATGATAAAAAGAAAATAGCACACACAATTCATTTCAGCACATCCCGGTAAACACCCAAAAAAGGACAACCTCTGAACAATCTGTGTGATCAAAGCATGATAAAACTACATCCTATTTGCTCCTTTTCGCATTAAGAAGCATTAAGAACAGCTCCACCTATTCCCTCTGCAAGAACCCTATCGAATGTAAGAGTGAAAGCAGAAATGCTGGCAGTACAGGGCAAGACAATTCAGGGCATGAGTAGGCTTGGCTGAAGCTGAAATAATCCTAGCATAATTTGCACAATCTTGGGAATTTTGCTTTAAGTTTGTTACATGAAATTCTTCAGGCACCAGACTTTGATTGAAGAGCCACAAGGTTGGAAGTTCTCCAAACAATCACTGTTTGATTGAGGCCTCGTGTGTATGAAGACCGCACCACGAAGGTTTGAAGTCCTCCAAATAATCAAAGAAAGATCTGAAAAAGCTGGCAATGAAAAAGAACAATTTGTATTATTTTTGTGCAACCCACTATTGGGGAATGAGGCATCACAAGCATTAGACCTCAAGTTTAATCATTCTGAAGAAAGATTTATATTTCAAAGTCATCTAAATGTTTGGAGACCTGGATCTATAAATCTCAAAAAAAGAAAGTATAATTTATTTTACATCTCCATTTTTTAGTATTGAATAGTTGTTACAAATATTGAGAAGGTCTCATGAACACTTGGAAAAATATAAAACAATTTTCCTAGGAACATTTGAGAATTGCCTTCATCTGAATGAAGGCAGATGATTATAATGTCCATGTGTATATTATGAGCAAATGGGATACACATAACTGGCAAACATAATAGAGTAAGTCTTAACTATCTTTGCCAAAGTCATTTCTATCTAAACTAGCCTACTCAGCCTTCAGAATTTTTTGGGATAGGCCTTTATAAAGTACCTGCATCAATGAGGTGAACTAGGGTCAATAAACAATTGTTTTTAAAACTGTAAAATATAGTCCTAGTCTACCATGTCAAGCATGTTTTGTCATCGAAGAGCCACATCTAATAGCGTTTGCTGCATAATACAGATCTGCCAATTAATATAGAATTCTCGAGGCAAGAAGCGAATAGAGGATGAAATCTCTTTGATTAGGAAGTAGCAGCTTTCCTGTTATCTTAGAAAATCTAAGGGCCCAACTTTGATGTCATTCGGAAGACCTCCGAATCAGATTTGGGTTTTCCGGATCCGATTCGTAGCGCTTGTTCATGACCGAATCGTACATGGGTCCGAATGACCAAGTACGATGCAAAGATCGCATACGCGTCAACCGAATCGTTTCCGGGACCCAAACCTGTCCATACGACTTGTTTGTATCCGAATCGTTCTGCGCTATGGAGCCCTATTCTGACAGAGCGAGTACGATTTGGACAGCCGATTCGCCCCGGTCTCAGCAAGACGAAACGGCTGTCTGAATCGTACTTCGGGGGTCCGTAGCAGGCCCCCCTTCACCCAGGGTCCTCCGAATCTGTCACAGGGGTGTGCCAATCGGTTCCCCCGATCCAGGCATGCACAGAGTGGTGTGCACCCCACAAGGTGTATGCTTTTCCCCACCCACCCCTTTTTGCTATGGAAGCCTGTGTACATGTCTGTACAAAGCTTTCCATAGAGTTCAATGGGAGTCTGAACGAACCGAGTCCGTAAGCATACGGCTGCATCGTACTCGCTCGCTCGGACCCCCGGAGCACATTTCGCTCAGGAAGCCCTCTGAATCGGAGTCGCACAGAGGGCTTTCAGTGCGAGATTGGAATCGGGCCCTAAGTAGTACATATTTTACATATTTTGTAAGAACCCCATAATCTGAACTAAGCAGAATTGTAGGTCAATACAAGGTGCTGATGTTCTGTTCCTTGCTATGCTTTTGAAAGGCAATTGTTTTCTCCCCTCAAAAATCATGATGGTGATTTTTCACCAGTCGCCATATAATTAAAAATCTCTATTAATTTTGGGTGAGCTTACGGTAAAACTTGTTGATACAAAACCAACATTTGTAACAGGTTCTTCCTTGTCTAGTAGTCTTTAGTCCATTCCAGTGGATGATTATTGGTTTCTAGGTAATGTCCTCATAGTATTAAAAAAAATATTTTTCACTGCGTCTAACAGGAATCTTTAATACCAATGATCTTGAAGACTTCATCCATCTACAAGTGTTTATCCTCAGTTTTCCTGTAAAAATATCTGATGAACAGATTGTCCTTGCAGTTCTGCTGAATTACTGTCTATCCCAACTGTTGAGTCTTGCTACTGTTCCCTGTGGCAGCTCATATAGATATCTGCAGGCTCTGCGTCTGCCTGGAATTGTCTATACAGATTACAAGCTGTCCACTATCTCATCCCTTGATGTCCAATTCAGGTGTATGCAAAGAATGGGTTCTCAGCCTACTGGCACATGTGGATTTGGCCTCCCTTCGGTTGAAACAGCAGCAGTTCATACCACCGTCTGGTCAGCAACGATGAAACACTAGCGAATTGAAGAGCCAGCATTCTAAGATGTCCTGGATCCAGTAAACAATGCAGGTATTCAAGCATCTTCATCTCCTGCTTTGATGATGTTTACTCTGCTCTGTCTGACATTGATCCTGAAATGCAGATTGTTTTATGAGTTGGTTACACGCCGAGTGAATGAAAAAAAAACCCTAGATATCGGGATATGAACTGTATGTATTTAGTTACTCATCACATCATTTTCCTCCATGTGATCCGGGACATTTAGGCTCCATTGACACTCAGAAACCACTGCCTCCACTGACCACCAGCACCACCAATCCCACCGTCACGTTTCAATGAATGGCAAAGCAGAGGCTGCTTCCTGCTAGACTGCTAGACCATAATACATGAACTATTCAAATTATGTAGTGTCAGTAACTCTAAATGGTGTAATATACTGAAATTGTTGTTTCTGTTTTCAATGTTAAGAAATGTGAATTTCCTCCATAGAGGTGTTTGATTATATCTTAATTCATGTCTATTGTGCTGATGTCTTCCGAGAGAGAGTGTGATGGATTTCCTACATTTGTGAGTGAATGGCTTCATTCATCCATAATCGGTATTCATGAATAGTATGTGCATAATAATTCTCTACAGAATGTACTTATGAATAGATTTTAGGGCACTTTAAGATGTGTAGTTTAATTGCACTATTTCTTATATTTGCATTTCGTTGATTCCTCACCTCATGTACAGTACCCATACCCACGTTATTGTTCTTTGTTTTATTTAGCATGCAGCAGCATAATCAGTATTTTTCTTTATATACCAGTCTATTTCATTCTGTTTTGATTACAATATTTTGGTGGAATGGCCTTTGCAAGCAAGTTCTTGTTTCATAACAAAAACATGTTGTTCATACTACAATATGCCTCTTCCGGGACTACCTTTATAATATGAGCATTGTTTTTGTCTACTTCTGTCGTTAGTTGAATGGCCTTCAGAAGCAGTTTTTGCAAGCTAAGCAAACATTCTACTTTCATAATGCAGATATCTTCATGCCTATTAAGCGAAATCATTCAGGCTATTTAACATAAGCTATTTTTGTAATAACACAACGTCCTTTTTCTTGATAGCCAATCATATTTTAACGTTCTAATATTAACAACATTTTTTGCTCATCACATAATCTGCTTTTTCTTGATAGCAATTCAGCTTATAGCTGTATAAAAAAAAACATTTCTGTCAAGGCATGTTGCTTTGTAGCCAAATAATTTATAGCTTTGCAATAAAAATAATATTTTTGCTCATAACACAAGCTGTTCGTTTTTGCTAACCAACCCACAGTTACACCATACTTAGGAAGCAGGATGTCTACATATGTGCCGTGCCTAATGTGTAGAATCACACAGAAGAGAGAGAAGGAAAGCACAATGGAGAATGGGTCAAATTTTCAAGCAGGCTAGTGAAAGTTCTCTAACCTACAGCCATGTTGATGTTAGACCCCTGTATGTCTACTGAAGAAAACCAGGTCTGTGCTGTGAATTGGTAATTGATGCCAGGCTCTGGTTCTGGTTCTAGGAATGTTTGTTAATTTCTTGTTTTTTCCTAATCTTTTTATTTGTGTTTTTGATTTATTTATAACATTTTTGCTTGTCTCTCATGTGCCCTTGAATGATAGGATATGGGGCATCCCCCTTCCTCCCTTAGGGTCCCCATGGCCTTGGAGTGACACCCGCAAATATTTAATTCATTTATTCAATTGTTGCCTGATGCCTTCCATAGGGTGCCCATGGGCCCTGAAGGGACGCTATCAATTATTGAATTAATTTATTGGATTTTTGCCTGCCTCCCCTTTGCCTCCCTAAGGGGTCCCATGGACCTGGAGGGACACTGGCAATTATTTCATTAATTTATTAAGTTTTACCTCTCTCCTGCTGCCTCTCAAAGGGGTCCCATGGCCCTGGATTGACAATAGCAATTATTCAATTAAGTAGTTTTATTTTTTCCTGCCTCTCATAGAGTCCCAATGGGCCCTGGAGGGACACCAATAGGTGTTTATTTAATTTAGTCAATTTGTGCATCCCTCCCATAGCGTCCCTATGGGCCATAGAGAAACACCAGCTATTATCTAACTAATTTACCAGATTTGTGTCATCTGTCCATAAGGGACACAGACTTAACTTTTCCTGTATAATATTTAGCAACAAATAAATGTTGTTGATGCATTGCATGGGATAACTATTGTGAAGCATTTGGGATTTATTTATTTTATTTATTTAACAGTTTTCCATGGTAGACAGTCAAAATATCGAGTTGGAAATATCGACCTACCATAATATCGAGTCTGAAATATCGAAGGAGCATAATATCGAAGGCAAGAATATCGTAGGACAGAATATCGACCCAAGGTAAGTAATATCGAAATACTTAATATCGATGTAAGTAATATCGAAGTTAGTAATATTGATAGCATATATATCGATGTTAATAATTTCGATGACACTAATATCGATATTTGTATTATTTTATAGTTGTTTATTATGTATGTGTTATATGTTTAATTTAAGTATTTAAAATAATTACTATTATATGTGTATACATTTTCTATAATAATATATAAATTTATAAGGAAATTTGATGTTTTAGTACCGGAGCGGGTTGTGGGTTTATAGGGGAATAGGGTGGGAAGTAATTTAATTATGGTAAGTAGATTAATAATTAGTAGGATTAATTAATTAATTATAATTATTTGCTAATTAATATTGATTAATTGGGAAATAAATAATTGATTAATTGATATATATTTTCTGTAGCGGGATGTGGGTTTATAGGGGAATAGGGTGAGGAATAATTTAATAATAATTAATTAAATAATATATGTTTTTAAATATTTATAACTAATTAATTGGCAAATAATTAATATTAATTAGTTAATTAATTAATATAATTTTGTACATATTTTAAATTAGTAATTAATTGGTAATTAAATAATATTAATTAGTTAATTACATTAATTAGAGTAATTTATTTATATATATAATTTTTCGTTACTGTTAATTAATTAATTGGGGAAAAATGATATTAATTATTAAATTATATTAATTACAGCTTATGTGCTAATATATTTACTTTATTGTTATTGTTAATTAATTATTATTGCTAATTAAATAATATTATTTAACTTTGGGTTAAGGAGTATTTTTAGGGTTCAGGGTCATTTTGGGGTTTTTGGGTAAAGGGGTATTTTTAGTGTACAGGGTCAGTTTTCAGTTTTTGGGTAAAGGGGTATTTTTAGGGTTCAGGGTCAGTTTTCAGTTTTTGGGTAAAGGGGTATTTTTAGAGTTCAGGGTCAGTTTTCAGTTTTTGGGTAAAGGGGTATTTTTAGGGTTCAGGGTCAGTTTTCAGTTCTTGGGTAAAGAGGTATTTTTAGGGTTCATGGTCAGTTGTCAGTTTTTGGGTAAAGGGGTATTTTGAGGGTTCAGGGTCAGTTTTCAGTTCTTGGGTAAAGGGGTATTTTTAGGGTTCAGGGTCAGTTTTCAGTTCATGGGTAAAGGGGTATTTTTAGGGTTCAGGGTCAGTTTTCAGTTCTTGGGTAAAGGGGTATTTTTAGGGTTCAGGGTCAGTTTTCAGTTCATGGGTAAAGGGGTATTTTTAGGGTTCAGGGTCAGTTTTCAGTTGTTGGGTAAAGGGGTATTTTTAGGGTTCAGGGTCAGTTTTCAGTTTTTGGGTAAAGGGGTATTTTTAGGGTTCAGGGTCAGTTTTCAGTTCTTGGGTAAAGGGGTGTTTTTTGTGTTCAGGGTCAGTTTTCTCGACTGTTGCACTCTCTGGAGTGGGAATAGTAATTTTTACCCTTACGCTATCCAACGTTTTATATAATTAATTGTTAAAATATCACGTTTATTTTATTTTTTATATTACTTACATTTTATTTATGTTATTGTTTTATGTTTGTAAATGTATTAGTAAATTAGAATATATTTCATTAATTTATACATTAGTAAATTAATTATTAATACTTATTGTTCAGTACATATATATTATATATTTACTGTATATATTTAATTAATGTATTAATAATATATATGTATTATTTATTAATTTTAAACATTATTTGATACTTTTAAATATGTATATTTTATTTATTAGTGTTATATACTTACTTTTACATTTATATATATAAAAAAAAATCGATATTTTTAACATCGATTTTTTTTTACATCGATATTATTTTTTCGATATTTTTGTACTTATCATGTTGTAGATAGGATGTCGATATTTTTGCCCTTGATATTGTTGACTCGATATTCTTGTAGGTCGATATTTCTGAGTTCGAAATTCTGTCAGTGATCCGTTTTCCATATCGAAAACATGACCCGTGGGTGTCTGAGCACTTTTCAGAGTGAGCACATCAAACAATAACACAAGCTACTTAGAGAGTAGATAAGTCAATATATCATAATGGTACAAAGGAGTACATGGCATACAGTGGGATATATAAACAAAATAGCAACAAGTATCAAAGTTACATAATGCGGAAAAAAATACATAGCAACACTATAAAAAGAAGAATCAGATAGACAGAAGGACATGTGAAAGCAACAGTTCTGAAGTAGATGAGATAGGGAGATGTGAGGGAGGGGAAAGTAGATGCATAGTTTTCCACCGAGATAGAGAACAAACATGGCATCTTAATGCTTACGTTCATCACAACTTAGTGCTTTACAAAGTAAACACAACAGCAATTGCATGAGGTATTAGTAAGTTTATTCGATCAAAAACATGATAATTACATCTAAAACCAATATTTCATACTCCTTTACATAATTCTGAGTTAAAAAAGATTTTGATTACTGAAGAAATGTTAAAATTCTAAAACCTTAAAATAATTTGAAATAAAAACATAAAAGTGTCATACTGATTAACAGTCATCATTTTAAGAACCTTTCGGCCCCTTTTATAACATAGCTTGTCTGTCATGCTCTTCTTTCAGATTTAGACCTTTGCCACCATGTACGAAGCAGGTATCTTGATAATGTAAAATCAAGCCAACTTTTCCAGTCTGATCTGAAAACACATAAACCATCTGCGGGGCGCGAAAAAGTCAACAATCAACAAACAGGAATTATCATTTTTTTCCTCAAATTGGCATAACAAGACCAAAAGAATTTAAAGTGATCTAAAGTTTCCGAACTCGCATTACACACAGGGCATAGTGAAGTTACAGTCATGTTGGTCCATCTATTTCTCAAGGCATTCAATGGGAGTACCCTGTTCTAAACTGTATATAAAGTGCTCGTGCCTGAGCGGGTTCAACATCATCCACAAATGTAAAACAATTTTTAAAATCTAGGAAACGTGTGGTTAAAGTGTTAAGTGTTCTGGTCTCAGTGCAAAATGTATCCCAGTACCTTTTTTAAGCTGATTTCCCATTCTTTTAGTAATAGACTGTGGATCATCCCACATGGATACCAGCTCCCATTTATAAAGCCATTTCATCACTTTCCTAAACCCGATTAGTCATCCTGTTTGTCTGTGGGGCATTAGTAACTCATCCACTGCCTCCTTTACTGGTATCTGGGTGTTACAAGTCACAATAACACTTTAAGGACAGCTGAATGGCTAATGGACCTTAACCCAAAATCCAGAGAAGTGATATTAACGGAGTGTTCCTTGGGAGGTTTAGGATTGCGCCTAAACATTTGTTGACAGCTACTTCTAGCTGGTTCAGGTGCTCCATCCCCCACAATTCTGCCCCATACAAGGCTGCACCATGCCCTCTAGCCCGACGAATTTCTAAAATTGGGGACATTGGGTGATAGGGAGATTTTTTGGCTTTCTTTACTATTGAGCTATCCACATATTGTAATGAAACAACACTTTTCTGAATTTGGGAAGTCCAATTCAGGTTCTCACTTATTCTAACCCCCAAATAATCAAACACCTTAACCTGATCTTGGGGCCAGATGTATCAAGGCTTTTGCGACTCGCAAAGGCCAAAATTCGCAGAATTTCGGCCTTTGCGACTCACAAACGGCCGATTTGCGATTTTTGATATGTATCAAAAAATCGCAATTTAAGGAATCGCAATTTTTTGCGATTCCTTAATTTGCCATAGCATTTAAGGAATCGCAAATTTTGCGATTCCTTAAATGATATGTATGACAAATTTTTGGTTTGCGAATTTGTGTTAAGAAATCACAATTTACCACCAACTTGTAATTGGTGGTAATTTGCGATTTCTTTTAAAAGTGCCCTAATTTGCATTTGTAAGTGTGGCATGTGACACTCATACATGCCCAAAGGGCATGCATGTGTCCCACATGCACACACATGTAGATTTGAGGGATGCAGCAGGGTGTCTTTGAGACACCCCTGCACCCTTGAAATAATTCTCAAATTGCGATTCGCAAATTGCGAATTCGCAATTTGAGAATCATTCCTATGGGCCTCCAGGCCCATAGGAATGCATTGAAAATTATTCTTTATTTTCGAATTCGCAAAATGCGAATTCGCAAATAAAGAATAATAAGGAATCGCAAAAAAATTCCGATTTTGTACATACATACCGTTTTGTGAATTCTAAATAGCGATTCGCAAAAAATCGCTATTTAGGATTCGCAAAACGGTATCTTGATACATCTGGCCCTAAATGTTGTATTCCCAGCCTCAATTTCCCCTTTGTTGACTTGTAGGGATTAAAAACCATAAACTTAGTTTTGGTGCAGTTTATATCCAAACCTCACTCTTTACAGGCTGCTTCACACTTTGTTAGCACTTTCATAATTCCCATTGGGGTTTTATTGAGATAAGCAAAGTATTGTCTGCAAATAGAAGACAAGGGATTTGTTTACCAGCTAATTTTGGTGGGTCTCCACCACAGTCATAGAGGTCATTATTGAGCCAGTTCAAAAACAGGGTAAATAATGTCGGCGCTAACACGCAACCCTGCCGTACCCCCTTAGTGACTGGAATATCCTTGGTTAGGGTACCATCTGAGCTCCACCTGACTTTGGCTAATTTCCCAGATGTAAATGTACCAGGAGCTTGAGTAAACCACCCGGAAGACCAAGTTCCCTGAGGGCAGCCCAGAGCTTTGCACGATCTATTGAATCAAATGCTGTTTTTAGATCTACAAACACAACATACAGGTGTCCCTTTTTGATGTTAACCTCTTTCCAGATGAGTAGCAGAATTGCATGAGGTACATATTGAGTAGATACAAATATATTGTAAGTGTAAAAATTAGTAAACAAAATATAGTGGGATATGTAAACAGAATAGCAGCAAGTAACTGAGTTACATAAAGTGTAAACAAAAATACATATCAACAATAAATCAAAGAAGGATACGATAGACAGTGTAAACAAAGGTTCTGAGGTAGTTGTAGTAGCGAGGAGTGCGGGTGCACAGAGTAGATGCATAGTTTTCCCCAAGGTAGTGATGCAAAGATTTACGTGAGGAGTGGAGTGCAACATGGACAAGATAAACAGTGAAAAACAAATTTCTCTACAACCCTTTGGGCCAGAGTTCTGACCCAAAACAGCATTATAGCACTTAGACACTAAGCACTATAAAGCACAGTTAACATGTAGTCACACAAATAGCATTGCATATTACAGACAATGTTGTACAGGGTTGCTCTCCTTCGCTAGAGCCATGATACCAATCTTTGTATTTAAACGGTATAGTTTCAGCATTTGCTGTGAAGTCAAATGTTCTTGATCAGCCCTTAATCTATCCCACCCAAAGAAACAGAAGTACCCTTGCGTTCTGAGTGAGAACACAGCTCTAGTGGCATCAGGGATCTAACCACAGGTCTCAACTATCAGGAGCCTCAGGGGGATAGAAAGCAGGCCGCCCCCCACTCAAATACGTCTCAAACAAAGATGGCCTACCCCTTATAAGCTCTACGGCTAAAGAGAATTTCTATTTTACTATGACAGAGGATATGCATAAGCCTTCTGTCTATATCGACTGCCCTGTGTTGCAATTTTTACCGGCACTGGTGCCTATATGTGTGTGTCTAAGTGGTCCACCCCCAGACTATATATGCCCACTTTCTTCCAATCGTGAAAAAAAAGGGGGAGGGGAGGTTGACAGTGCCTCACGGAAGCAACACGAAGGGGAGGATATTACCAGGCTGGTACTCGCCTGATTCCTCACTTCTCATCATCAGCTACTGTCAACCCGAAAATAAAATGGGAGAAAAAGAGAAAGTGCATTCAAACCAAAAAACCATTATGTGTTACACGTGTTAGAACCCAAAGTGATATTGCCCATATCCCTAGTTTGTGGAATGCAGATATATCACAAATAAAAAAGAGCAAGGCTAACTGGCAACTACTGTCTTTATTCTGTGCTGTTAGCTTACTCTGTTAAAAGTCAACCGACATGTTTCATCACTGTGTTATACTTTACCAGTGATTTCTTCAGGGTTTTGGGTCAGCATGTGAATAGCACCATTACAATTCTTCCCTTATTGTACCAGGTGGCCACATCAGACAAGCCTACCCGGCCCCCGTGGAAGAATATATCGTCCTTTGTAAGCCCCTAACTCAGTAGTGGGTCCTTGTTAACCGCCAGTCGGTCGGTATCAATGATGCGCACTGGCGTGGTCTCAGCCGGTGGGCATCATTGGTCTCAGCTCACCCCCGAGGGGTGAGCTGAGACCACGCCGGTGCGCATCATTGATACCGACCGACTGGCGGTTAACAAGGACCCACTACTGAGTTAGGGGCTTACAAAGGACGATATATTCTTCCACGGGGGCCGGGTAGGCTTGTCTGAGGTGGCCACCTGGTACAATAAGGGAACAATTGTAATGGTGCTATTCACATGCTGACCCAAAACCCTGAAGAAATCACTGGTAAAGTATAACACAGTGATGAAACATGTCGGTTGACTTTTAACAGAGTAAGCTAACATCACAGAATAAAGACAGTAGTTGCCAGTTAGCCTTGCTCTTTTTTATTTGTGATATATCTGCATTCCACAAACTAGGGATATGGGCAATATCACTTTGGGTTCTAACACGTGTAACACATAATGGTTTTTTGGTTTGAATGCACTTTCTCTTTTTCTCCCATTTTATTTTCGGGTTGACAGTAGCTGATGATGAGAAGTGAGGAATCAGGCGAGTACCAGCCTGGTAATATCCTCCCCTTGGTGTTGCTTCCGTGAGGCACTGTCAACCTCCCCTCCCCCTTTTTTTTTCACGATTGGAAGAAAGTGGGCATATATAGTCTGGGGGTGGACCACTTAGACACACACATATAGGCACCAGTGCCGGTAAAAATTGCAACACAGTGCAGTCGATATAGACAGAAGGCTTATGCATATCCTCTGTCATAGTAAAATAGAAATTCTCTTTAGCCGTAGAGCTTATAAGGGGTAGGCCATCTTTATTTGAGATCTAACCACAGGTGCCTGATGTCTCTCGGCACAGTTTACTGAAGTCCCACTAGCACAGTAGCCAGTGGCTAGCTGTTAGAGGATAGTGACTGGCCAGAGTGGCAGTACACCCTGGTGTGGTCACCTTGATAGACTTATAGATCAGTCTTGAACAAAAACTGACCTTAAAGGCCAGACTTTTGTCGCCTCTGGTTGATAGGCCGATCCAGTCAGAGTGTCCGCTACTTTTGAATCCAGGGTGCACATTTGTGGCATGTTCATTGTGTGTCCAAAATATGCAAAGTATGACTTACCAGTTTTCCCTGAACAGGATCTTAGTGACAGCCGGGCTATTCCCAAGAGAGGAATTCTAATTAACTCCAGACCAGGAGGCCCTGACAATCACCCTACAGAAGGGGTGACGGGTCCCTCATAGCAGAGTTAATGCAGCTAAACATGCATAAGTGGGAGAGTCTATCCCCACCCGCCAGGCTTCTCCTAGAAAAAGGGAGAGCATGGGGGAGCTGGAATGTCCAGCAGAATAGCTCACATTACATAGAATGCCTCAACTCACCCTCCTTCCCCAGTACACCCACTGCTTCTCAAACACGTCTCAGGTAGACACAGGCAACCAATCAATCAATCAGGAGTTTGTTAACGCGCGACTACTCACCCGTAAGGGTCTCAAGGCGCTAGGGGTGGGGGGGGAGTGCGGGGGTGCAGGTTCCATTCCATCAAGGATGGGGTCTGTCGAAGAGCCAGGTTTTGAGGTTTCTTGCGAAGATGGGGAGCGATGTTGTCTGTCTGAGGTGGAGCGGAAGGGCGTTCCATGCTTTGGCCGCGAGGAAGGAGAAGGAGCGGCCTCCCGATCTGGTCTTTCCTGTGTGGGGGACCACGGCGTAGGAAAGCTGGGCTGATCGTAGGGTCCTTTGGGGTGCGTGGAATTTGAGTCGGCTGTTCAGGTATGCTGGTCCGGTGCCGTGGAGGGCCTTGTGTGCGTGGGTGAGCATCTTAAAGGTGATTCTCGCCTCGACGGGGAGCCAGTGGAGTGTGCGCAGGTGCTGGGAGATGTGGCAGTGTTTTGGCAGGTTGAGGACCAGTCTTGCGGTGGCGTTCTGGATGTTCTGTAGCTTTCAGATGAGGTTTATGTTTATTCCGGCGTAGAGTGCATTGCCGTAGTCGAGTCTGCTGGTGACCAGGGCGTGAGTGACTGTCTTTCAGTGTTCGAGGGGGATCCATTTGAAGGTCTTACGAAGGAGGCGGAGGGTGTGGAAGCAGGAAGATGAGACAGAGTTGATCTGACGGTCCATTTTGAGCTCGGAGTCCATAGCTAGACAGAGAGCACACTTGTAACAGGTATCTTGAACCAAAGAGTGCCAATTTGAATTTAAATTTGAATTTAAAATTACTTTTAAAGCGCACGTTCGCCAGCGGCTTCATGGCGCTACAACAAACAGAAACAGGGTGGGCAAGCCCATACATGATGAATAATTCAGATTATGGGGGGAGTAATTTAATTAAAGGCTTTAGAAAACAAAAGGGTCTTGAGTTGCTTTCTAAACTGGGGATAAAGAGTCAGGGTCCTAAGCTCAAGGGGGAGGGAATTCCAGAGGAGAGGGGCAAGGGTCGCAAATTTCGAGCCGCCCCATTTCTTCCTCCGAAAACGTGGGACCGTAAGAAGGGACTGGGTGGATGAACGGAGGTCTCTAGTGGGGACGTAGGAGGTAATCTCAGAAGAGATGAAAGCTGGAGCCGTGCCCAGTCTCGCTTGAAAAGTGATGGAAGCTAGCTTAAACTGGACACGCTCGCGAACGGGGAGCCAGTGTAAAGATTTAAGGAGGGGGGTGACATGGTGAAATTTGGGTAATTTGAACACCAGGCGGGCCGCCTGGTTTTGGACCTGTTGCAACCGCCTAAGACTATATGCAGGTATACTAGCATACAGGGCGTTGCCGTAATCCAGGCGGGAGATGACCATCGCCAAGGTGATCAATTTAAGGGCTTGAAAAGAAAAGAAACGGGACACCTTGCGTATAGTACGCAGTGAGAGAAAGGCAGAAGACACCACGGAACTAACCTGGGAGTGGAGAGTGAGTTGTGGATTGAGCTTGATACCTAAAGTTTTTACTGAGGAAGAAGGGACAGGTGGGGAACCGAGAGAAGGGGGCCAGAACAAAGAAGACCAGGGGCTGGATGAACCACCTGTTAACACCAGTTCGGTCTTATCTGGGTTAAGTTTTAGATGGTTGTGGTTCATCCAGTCACGAATATGGGTCATAGTAGATTGGAAATTAGAAATAGAAGACAGAGAGGAAGAGAGATCAAAAACAAGTTGGAGGTCGTCAGCATAGTTATATACTGAGACCTCCATCTGCTGAAGAGAGAAGATAAGCGGGGCAATGTAAAGATTGAATAAGAGGGGAGAAAGAGAAGAGCCCTGGGGAACCCCGCACTGAACTTTCCGGAAATCTGCGGTAAAATCACCCAGGCGAACAGCCTGGGTGCGGTCCCTCAGGAAGGAGGATAACCAGACCAGTGCAGTACCTCCGATCCCCGCCGCCCTGACACGGGAGAGTAAGATGGTATGGTCAACCGTGTCAAAGGCGGCTGAGAGATCGAGCAGTACCAAGGCCTGGGTCTTGTTGGTATCCATTCCCTCCCTGAGGTTGTCAAGGACCGAGAGTACCACAGACTCCGTAGAGTGTGCGGGGCGGAAACCGGCCTGGCGGGGGGCTAAGACCCCATGCATCTCCACAAAAGTGCTCAGGGTGCGAGTAACGTGCCAAATATGAAGTTTCTTATTATGTCTGGGATGGTCTCTTTGCAGATAAACTGAACTTGATATTTATTTTTTGGGTGCTCATTCTGCATCAGGGATTGCTGTTACTTTACTTGATTGTCCTTTCATGAACTGAAATCCATAATCTCTAGGTTCTTCTGAGAGCATTCCCATTATCTAGACTAGACTAAGACTGAATTAATTTTAATATTCTTCTTCAACAGGCCGTTCTCTTTTTGGATGAAAGAAAGACTGCAAGTACTATTGACAACATCCAGAAGAAAGGCAAATGACTATCTCCTTCAATGGGAAGCAAGAGAACTCAAAGAAGCCTACCCCTGCGGACTGGAGAGGGTATGTCGATTAGGGAAAAAGCATACTAGTGGGTCAAGAGGCAAACGCTAATTGAGTAGTTTTGCTTAAGACATGTCACATGATAAGCACAGTTAAATGTTTTCATTGTTTGAGCAATCAGTCAGGTATATGCAGGTAGTTGTCTGACTGTCTGAGATAGGTATGAGATTGGTTCTTAATGGGAATTAGTGATTAATTCCCCTCCGCTATTAAAGATGGCGGAGTTTAGGCCACTCCGTGTCACGCATGTAACCTGAAGTTCCAGCCAAATTCTGCCAACCACCGCTTGGTGGAGTTTTTTCTTGCTCTTGGCTCGCCAATGGTAAGTTGGAGAGTGCAAGCAATATTTGTTGTCCTCTAGAGCAATTTTCAGTCACTAGGAGGGCACCTGGCAAGATTTCCATGACACAGGGTGTTGCGGGTGGTCACAACCATTCATGATCAGAAAGCTGCAGCTCAAGTCGAAAATCTGCTGAAGTGCCTGCAAAATCAACTCGATAAGCAGTTCCCTCTAGCATGCCATGGAACAAGCTCCCAACACTAAATATAAGTGCAAGCAGCATAATTATACCTGTCTGCTGAACTCTGCACAATCTCATGTAGCTTTCATGTAACTCCATGGAATTCGTGGAGTGAAACTCCATGAGTTTCGCTACCTCTAGTTCTTAGTTAACGGCAAACCACCCTTTGACTTCGTATCCACCATGCGTACCTTAACTCTGGAATGTTGTAATTTCCTTTTTGAATTCAACAAGCCTTCTCTTCTGCAAGAAAACTCCATAGTGCTCCTACTGTGCGTTCCAGCCCTGCACCCAAGATGGACAATCTAGTGTCTTAGGAATGTGAGTACTAGGACCCCGCATCCTGGGCTAACTGAATAAAATAATTACGTAATCATTTGGGAGGTTTTAAGGTATGATAATTAGCAGTTATAAAAAAAATGAGAAGTTTCAGTGTGCATGTTGTACGCTAAAGAATAAAGACATTTGTTGCAAGCTCCTTGTGTGACATAATTCTTGGGCATTCTCCCAGTCTAAGCAGGACGTGACAAGTAGGGGATATGTGTGTCAAATTGTGGGAGGCGTCTCAAATGGTGCAAAGTTGTCATGGATGAGGGAAAGTTCCAGAATATAGGGGCACTTATGGCAGCGGCCGCATCCAAGTTAGATACCATTACCCTGGATCCATCAGAACTATCTGCACTCTTTTATGACACTATTATTGCTTTGGGCAAATTATTTACAATAAATAGTAAGGGTCCTCTTGGAAGGAAGTGTCAGAGACCTAAGGGTAACTCAAGCTGGTATTCTAAAAAGTGTCGGCAGATGAAAACTGCTCTTGTGAAAGCAGTCAAACTTAAATCCCCCGAGATGATCCGGTTGGCCAGGAATAAATATAAGTCGACCATTAGTGAAGCTAGGAAACACTGGGAGGACCTGTACTGGCAAGATTTAAGAAACGCCAGTGTGGGGAGGGATCCCAGTGGCTTCTGGAAGCTAGTGGGGGCTAGGAATAGGCCAGATAGCACCCTCATCACGTGTAACATTACCGGTCAAGCGTGGTTTGATCATTTTTCGCTTTTATATACCACCGATTCGGATGCCAGGCAGGGACCGACTCTATCAGCTCTAATGGTCCCTGTTGGGGAGAGCACAGCCTACTCCTTTACTCCCAAGGAAGTGGTAAATGTGATAAAATCCTTAGTACCTCATAAAGCAGCTGGCCCAGATGGGATACCGGGGGATCTACTCCGCCTCAACCCTACTGAATGGGGGAGAATTATTTCAACTCTGCTGCATGCCATTAATAACGGTGCGGCAATCCCGGGCTCTTGGAAGGTGGCAGAGGTCGTCCCGATCTTCAAAAAGGGGAGTCGGGACAACCCTGCCAACTACCGTCCGATAAGTCTAATTGATTCTGCCCAGAAGGTCGCTGGAAAGGTGGTCCTTGGGAGAGTGCTGCAGTGGGTTGATGATAACAAAATCCTCTCGGATTATCAAGCAGGTTTTAGGACCGGGATAGGGACTATAGAGCAGGCCTTCAGATTAATGCTCTTATATTGGAAGGTGATCGTCCTAGGCAATGGCAGTCTTTATCTCGCTTTTATTGACCTGAAGACTGCCTTTGACCTGGTGCCCCGGGCCCGTCTATGGGGGGTGTTATCCGAAATGGGGATGCCCGCTTATATTTTGTCTTTATTGATAAGGCTCCATACAGGAAATTTTGCCAGGTGAGGTGGGGTACAGAGGCCCAGAAGACCAAACGTATTCCAGTGAATAGGGGTGTCTGCCAGGGTTGCGTCCTTGCCCCCACTCTGTTTTCTCTTTATGTGAACGAAGTGGTGGAGCACTTGTTGAAAAATCCATCTGACACTCCATCCCTGGCGGGCAAGCGGATACCAACTCTCCTATTTGCTGATGACACCCTCCTCATCTCTAAGACCCCTGTGGGCCTCCAAAGTCTTTTGGATAGTTTTCAATCTTTTTGTACCTGTAGGGGGCTCATGATCAATACTGACAAGACGAAATAACTGGTGCTGAACCCCCCCATGAATCTTGGGCGTCCTCCGGCCCTGAACCTTGTGCCCCTGGAAAGGGTGGCAGAGTTTGATTATCTAGGTATCCGTATATCAGATAAAATGCAGTGGAACCCTCTTCTACAGAATATGTTGTTGAGCCACAAAAGGGTAGTGGGGGCACTATTAAAGGAACAGCGCTCTTCCTCAATTAAAACCATTGCCCCGGTTACAGACATATATAAGGCGAGAGGAGTTAGAGCGGCCCTCTATGGGGCAGAACACTGGGGTACATATAATCTGGACCAGCTATCAAGGTCCGAAAATAAAGTTTTGAAGGATCTGTTGGCCCTCCCTCAGAGTACCCCGACGATACCTGTGCTATTTGATATGGGGTGTCGCTCGTTTAAAGACCAGGCGCAAATCCGTCCACTACTACTGTGGGCCCGTCTATGGCGAGTCCCAGAATTAGCCAACTATGCGGCTGGGCTGTTGGTTGGAATGTTAATGCCAGGTTTGTCCAAAATCAAGTTGCTTAAAGATGTTAAATCTTTGCTTGCTGAGCTGGGGCTTGGGGATGCCTGGACCTCTAGATCTGCTCCCCCCAAAGCTGTACTCAAGACTCTCTACTGGAGATGGGTTTCTAATAGATGCTGTTCCAACTCTAATCAAAGTGCAGTTACTGTTGAGTTTCTCAAGATCAAAGGCTTGCCATTTCGGGAACTCTATCTCGATATTATTTCAAAGCCTTTCGATCGGGCTCTGTACTTTAAATTTAGGGTAGGAACCCTCCCAGTTGGTGAATTGACTGCACGGTGGAAGATCCCTTTTCAAACCTCACCCTTATGCGTATTTTGTACGTCCAGAGTTGAGTCTGCTGCTCATCTTTTATTTGGGTGTCCGGCATACAAAGCACAGCGAAAAAGTTGGCTTAAACCAATATGCAGAGAATTAGGCACCAGACACTATATTGTAGCAATGCGAATTCTGATGTCAGACACTCGGCCTTTGTTTGTGTGTGGCCTGTCTAAATTTTTAGGATGGGTTTGGTCTAATAGATCCAAAAGGCTTAATGAAATTGTTTAATTATGGTCATTATAGTGAGACCTTTTTAAGTACTTTTAATCTAATTTATTATGGATATTTTTATCTACATAATTGTCCTGAATGAAAATTTGTCTATGATGGATTTTTAATTGATGTATTATGTTTGCTTTTAAAGATATGTTTTATCGAAATAAAGCCTTTTACTACTACTAAGTAGGGGATATGTGCCCCAAAGAAACAAGACTGGAAAGAACCTGGCGTAAGACATATGACAATGTAAGCAAAACTAAGTACAAAGATGAACTACACATCTATAAAAAAATGATTCAGGAGGAAAAAAATAATTACTTTGAGCAGCAAATTAACAAATCTAAAAATTCTAGTCGACAATTGTTTGAAGTAGTTAAGACCCTGGCAGGAAAAGTGGTAGACTTAAGCCCTCCCCACTCGCAGGAGTTCTGCAATAATCTAGCAGGTTTCTTTTTTACAAAAGTAAACGACATATATTCGGAGTTCTCGGCCACACCATTAAATTCCAACATACAACCTAAACAACTAAGAAACAATCCGAATTGCTCGTTCACTAGATTCAGGGACGTGACGAATCAGGAGATAAAAGACCTCATGAGACAGGTAAAAACAGGCTCTTCACTAGATCCATGCCCCCCTAAAATTTTCATTCCAGTAATTGATGTAGTCAGCGAAATCATAACCCCCATCTGCAACGCCATGTTCCAATCCGGGATCTTCCGAGATAAGCTAAAAAACACACTACTGAAACCCCTTCTCAAAAAAGCTGGTCTAGACAAAACAACCCTAAAAAACTATAGACCAATCGCCAGCCTGCCTTTCTTGGCCAAAATAGTGGAGAAAGCAATGAATAGTCAATTAGCTGAATATATCGAACTAAATAACCTTCTGGACGAATCACAGTTTGGGTTCCGCAAACTTCACGGAACTGAGACTGCTCTCATAAAGGCTGCTGACGACATTAGAGCCATCAGGGACCAGGGAGGAACAGCGATACTGGTCCTGCTGGATCTCTCGGCGGCCTTCGACACGGTCAATCATGCTGTCCTGATTGACCGTGTCGAGGAGATGGGCATTCGCTCAAGGGCAAAAGAGCTCTTGACATCATTCTTGTCCAATAGAACACAAGCTGTGACCCTGGGAGCATTCCAATCCTCAGAGCTCGCCCTCCCATGTGGCGTTCCGCAGGGCTCATCCCTAAGTCCGACACTTTTTAACATCTATGTGTCGGACTTAGCAAGGGTAATCAAGAACTACCGGATGAGCCTTACGTCATACGCCGACGACACCCAATTGGTGATCGCAATTAAGAAAGACGGCGAGGAGGTAGCCGTCAGGTTCCAAGAAGGTATGATGGCCATCAAGGAATGGACGTCTGAGAATTGCTTACGCCTCAACTCAGACAAAACTGAGGTAATGATCTTTGGAAAACTTTCACCACAGTGGTCCACCTGCTGGTGGCCGACACCACTCGGAGACCCCCCAGAACCTGTGCAAAAGGTGAGGAATTTAGGAATTTTATTCGACGACAACCTCAATTTCGCCAGCCACGCCAATCAGGTTGCGTCGTCTGCTTTCTATAAGCTTAAGATTATTAGGAAAATCCTACCCTATCTTCCGGAAAGTACAAGGAAAACAGTGGTGAGCTCCTTAGTACTCTCATCATTGGACTACTGTAACGGATTGTTTGTAAATGCTCAAGCACGGGTAGTAGCCAAACTACAGCTAATCCAAAATGCCGCAGCAAGGCTACTCGCTGGCATCCCCAAGTTTCAGTCCACCAAACAGGCGATAAGGAATTATCACTGGCTAACGGTGAAAAACCGTATTCGATTCAAGACCCTTTGTCTCACATATAAAGCTCTTAAAGGTCTTGGACCAGCATTTCTCAAACAGAAACTCCTCTACTACCAACCGGAAAGATCCTTACGATCTGAACAGAAACATCTATTGGTAGTGCCACGCACCAGTACGGTCACATGGGGCGATAGATGTTTCACTAACTCTGCAGCCAGACTTTGGAACAGGCTTCCAAAGGAAATAAAATTGGCACCCTCCCTGCTCCAATTCAGAAAATTGGTAAAAACCTGGTTATTTAACCAATAAACTGTGCAGGCCAACCCCTTTAATTTATACACATGCTCAAGCTGAGATCATTAGTTAAGTCATAGCGCCAAGACGCCCACGGGTATACGCTGCGCTTTATAAATTTTTAAAATAAATAAATAAATAAATAAGACTGCTCTCCATGAGATTTTGCAAGGATATAGCAAACTGTTTGTTTATGCCACGCGCGTCTCAGCCTGGTGCAAAGGCGTGTGCAGTTGGCGTATATGGAGTGCAAGCTTCACTCCAGCCCATGCAAGGACCCGTGCAAGGACTTGTGGAGAAGTTGAAGGCCTAGCATAGGACATCCATTGGAAAAGCCCACCAAAAGTTGTCGGCCAGGCTGAATAATAATACGGTGCTGCACAGAGAATGCTAAAGGCAGTGACAACCAGGTATGAAGCTAAAGTCAGTGACAACCAGGTACATGATAAAAGGCAGCGACAACCAGGTAGAAGTAGTGATATTTACTCACTGGCATAACAACCTCAAAATCGGGTGATGTGACCTGAGAGCGAACACTGAGGTTGTGATCACTAGGTCGTTGACCCGGTGGAAGCCGCTGAAGACACCTTTGGAATTATGACATTTTTCAGCAACTGCTGCAAGACACATTGAGTACACTGCTGCCACATTTTTAAAACCAACACTACCGTTTCATAACACCAACAAGCAGAATATTGGCACCAGATGAACCTCATAGAGCAAGACATTTGATGACTTCATTGATGCTCTAGAAATAGTAAATGATGAGGAAACCATTAAATACTTTAATAATCTTGCTGGTGATAGAGTAAAATAAGTGATAAAGAAATCTCACAGACTGCGACAATCTCTCACCATCAGATCAAAGAAGCACTGGGAGCTAAGTGTAACCCAATGCCAAACGTCGACTATGAAGGGTACATTTTCAATTAAGCGGGACAACAAGTTGGTGAAATGATGGATGAGCTTGTTGAGAGATTTGATCTGCTTATTAAACACTGTACGTTTTTTTAATTTAAAGATGAAGAAGTCATGAGCCTCAAAGTAATTTGTGGCTGTCTCTCAGGCTCATTCAGAAGATGCATGTTGAGACAGACACTCAGTTTAGAAAAAATACTAATGGCTGCAAGAGCCGAGGAAAGAGCAGATTGACAAGCTGCCAACATGGAAGTTGGAACAGTCTAAAGTGAATCAGTGTTAATCATAAAGAGCAAACACAAGCACAAAGTAGATGCACGTGAGGCGACATCCTAGAAGAAAAAAAATGTACAAATAGATGTCCAGCCATTGGGCAGAAGTGCAAAGGTTGAGGTAAGGAGCACCACTTCATAACTGTTTGCAAAGCAAAAGATAAACCAATTGAGTCACAGCAAGATGAGAAAATGGGCACCAGGAGGTTCAAGAAGCATTCTTGCCATGCCCATTAAGACAAAAAACAACCTGCAACAGGTGGAAACTAAATGAAGTTGATCCTCATGAAGTTCATCCTGCAAGAGTTTCTCAAGGTCACCATCGAGCTTCAGTGAAGAGGGTGAACGTGCAATGATATCTAAAAGCAAACTACATGTACATGGAGGCCTTGCTGCTTCAAAAGAAGACACATGAACAACAAAAACAAGCAAGTCAACGAAAAAAGAGTTACCTAGACTTTGCCCCAAGATGACATTGGAAGTCAATGGTTGCCCCATAACCTTTGTAATTGATAGCGGTGCATTGATTAACATCATGTCAATCGAACAATTAAACAGTTTGTCACCTGTATCGCAACTCAAAGCGTCAAACACAGTGGTTTACACAAGGGCTGCATCCAAACTGTTGCAGAGTCAAGGATTATTTACAGTGACACTGCGGCATAAGAAAGACATCAGTGCAAGTCCCGAACCACATTCTTCAAGGTACGTCATCCAGTGCATGCCTAATTAGTTTTTTCAACTGCCGCTGACATGGAACTAATATCTACCAAATACAACCAAAATATGCCATCTGAAATTGCAAGACAGTTCCCATCACTATTTCATGTCCTAGGAAGGCTCAAAACAATGAAGGTGCAACTTCACATTAACAATGACATTCAGCCTGTTGAACTGCAGCACCACAGAATAGCATTTCACCTACAAGAAGTGGTAAAAAAAGAACTAGAATCATTGTTGAATGACATTGAGTGCTCTATTGGTCCCACACCATGGGTGAAACCCATAGTAGTAGTGCCAAAAAAAGACAGTGGAAGTGCAGTGTGAATTTGGGTGGATATGCGCCAGGCTAACATAGGAATTGAGAGGGACAGACATCCTCATCTGCACGTTGTAGACATGATCATTCAGCTGAACAGAGCCAAAGTCTTTTCCCATCTTTCCTTGACCAAGAGATATCATTATCTCGAAGTGGAAGAAAACGTTTTTGACTCAAATTGGTTGGTTCAGATACAAGAGGTTAACATTTGGAGTATCATCTGCTGCAGAAATATTCCAAGATATTATACGTAGAAAAAATCAATCTCTTACGCATGCTTTCAATTACAGTGATGACATATTGATATTTCGGGCAACAAGGAAGGAGCATGATAAAGCTCTCAAACAAGTGAGTCAATTACCTACCGATGCAGGTCTCATGTTAAATGCAGAAAATTGTGAACTTCACAAAACCAAACTCAAGTTCTTTGGGCACATATTTTCTGATGGGGAGATGACTTCTGATCCAGATAAAGTACAAGTGCTCTCAGCCACCAGCCCCCCACAAGATGTCACCAAGTTACGGTCCTTCTTGGGCATGGCCTGTTATTGTTCAAGGTACATTTGTGACTTTGCTACAGTGAGTGGCCCATTGCAAGACCTGAACAAATGAAATGTCCAGTTCTGATGGTCCTCTAAATGTGACCAGAGCTTCAAAAGAATAAAGCATTGAATTGAAAATGTGACTGAGATGGCTTCCTTTGGTCCTAAACTACACAATGAGATCATTGTTGATGCAAGCCCGGTGGGCTGGGAGCATCCTTGCTCAGCATAATGGGCATCCGAATGCTCTGAGTCACATTGGGGCATGTGCCAGTCGAAGTCCGTCTGGCACAGAATGGGCCTGTCCCCAACCAGAATAAGAGAGTCTGGCTGGGGTGTGGACCTGTGAACATTTCCATGTGTTTCTTTACGGAAACCATTTCATGATCATCATAGACCACAAAGTCTGGCTCACTATATTTGGAAAATATAAAGACCAAGATGCCCCTTCGTATTGAGAGTTAGGGGTTGTGTTTAAAAGAGTATAACCATACAATTGTGCATAAGCCAGGCAAGAAACAAAAACCTGAGGATTATTTCTCGCGAGTACCACTACAGCAACACAGTTCAACATAAAAAACTGGCAAGGAATGCATCAACGTCATTATAAGTTCAACCTAACAACGGCACTATCCATCAAGCAGATTGTTGCTGCTACAAAAGCAGAAAAAGACATGCCTGCCCTTAAAGACATTAATTCAGTGCAGTCATGGCAGCAAAGTGTTCGACCTCTGAGTGACGATATTGATTTTCAGAAGTATCCAAATGTGCAATATGAACGGTATGTCACTAAAGAAGGCATTGTGCTAAGATGTTCCAAGATTGTCATCCCCTAGAGTATGAGACAGCAAGTCATTGAACTCCCTGATGAAGGACATCATGGCATTGTCACCCCCAAAAAAGCCCTGAGAGATAGAGTGTGGTTTCCTCGCTGGGTTACCCCTGGGTCAGACCAGCGCTGTAAAAAACCTCTTAAATAAAAAAAAAATAAGTTGAGATGAAATTAAAGGAGCATCACTTATGAAATTACCTTTCCCCTAAATTGACCCAGCATTCACTAACCATGTCTGATCTCCCTGCACATGCGTACGAAAAAGTAGCTACAGACACACAATTTATGGATGGAATACAGAGCAAATCGAAATATTCATCCTCAGTCAAGAGATCTGGGTTAAATCCATCATTTTGTTGCTCACATGCCACCCCAGTTTAGACCTGACCATATGCTAATCAGTCTTGGCCCTGTGCCTAATGGGAACAGTCCAGCCCGAACTGCCAAGGCAGGTCCTCCCTGGACTAGAAACAAGAATCCTAGGACCGGTTTTGGGGTTTCACCCCTCATCAGCCCGGATAGCCTGATTCCAGTGGCTTAGTGAGCCCAGGACCCACATCTGGCCATACCTGGCACACTTTGGATGAGGAGGCAAAAGACACACAATTGATGGACGGAATGCAGAACCAATCAAAACATTCACCCCCAGTAAAGAGATCTTTGTTAAATTCATAATTCTTTTGCTCACCATGCCACCCCATTTTAGACCTGGACCAGAAACAAATATCCTAGGACCGTTTTCAGGGTTTCACCCCTCATCAGCCAGGATAGCCTGCTTCCAGTGGCACAGTGAATCCGGGACCCACATCTGGGTATACCTGGTGCACTTAGAGAGAGGAAGCAAAAGTCAAACAATTGATGGACAGAATGCAGAACAAATCAAAACATTCAACCCCAGTCAAGAGATCTTTGCTAAATCCATAATTCTTTTGCTCACCATGCCACACCATTTTAGACCTGGCCATATGCAAATCAGCCTTGACCCTGTGCCTCTTGGGAACAGTCCAGCTCAAACTGCCAAGCCAGGTCCTCCCTGGACCAGAAACAGGCATCCTCGGACTGGTTTCAGGGTTTTACCCCTCATCAGCCAGGATAGCTTGATTCCAATGGCACCGTGAGCCTGGGACCCATGTCGGGGCATACCCGGCGCACTTAGGGCAAGGAAGCAGAAGACACACAATTGATGGATAGAATGCATAACAAATCAAAACATTCACCCACAGTCTTGAGATCTGGGTTAAATCCATCATTATTTTTCTCACCATGTCACCCCAGTTTAGACCTGGCCATATGCAAATCAGTCTTGACCCTGTGCCTCATGGGAACAATCCAACCCAAACTGCCAAGCTAGGTTCTAACTGGACCAGTGGTTACACCCCTCAACAGCCAGGATAGCCTGATTCCAGGGGCACAGTGAGTCCGGGACCCACACCTGGGCATACCCAGCACACTTAGGGTGAGGAAGCAAAAAACACACAATTGATGGACGGAATGCAGAACACATCAAAACATTCACCCCCAGTCAAAAGATCTGGGTTAAATCCATCATTCTTTTGCTCACCATGAGATCCCAGTTTAGACCTGGCAATATGCAAATCAGTCTTGACCCTGTGCCTGATGGGTACAGTCCATCCCGAACTGCAAAGCCAGGCCCTCCCTGGAACGGAAAGAAGCAGCAAAGGACCGGTATTGGGGTTTTACCCCTCATCAGCCAGTATAGCCTGATTCCAGTGGCAGAGTGAGCCCGGGACCTACGTCTGGGATACCCGGCGCACTTAGGGCGAGGAAGCAAAAGACACACAATTGATGGACTTTTTCATATATTGCCCTAAGTGGGAAGGGTATGCACAGACATGGGTCCCGTGCTCATTACACCACTGGATTCAAGCTAGCCTGGCTGATAAAGGGTGATGCCCTAAAACCGGTCCCAGGATGCTTGTTTCCGGTCCAGTGAGGAACCTCTGAATGTTGACACATGATAATGGCGCAACAGCCGGGCAAAATCATCAAAAAGGAACTATCGCATTTGAGACATCTGTTTCTGCAATCATCCAGTCCCTACAATCCCATATGACCTGCCACACCTGACGGACCAGGTCAGACACTAGATCCTGTACCCTCTGTGTTTACTCGGGGTACAGTTCAACTAGTTCATAATTCACGGTCTGGCCGAACTGTGCAAGCACCTCAATAATGTATCAAAGAAATATTATGCTTCTGTTTGTTTATACCTTTTAATTTAACAAGGGGGAGATGTGTCTTAGGACTGTGAGCACTAAGAGCTCGCTTCCTGGGTGGGCTCAATGAAAGAATAACATAATCATTTGGGAGAAGTTAAGGTGTGGTTATTAACAGTTATGGGATAATGAGATTTTTTATTATTTATTTATTGCATTTTTTAGTGTACAATATTGCATAACAAACATATGCATTTGTATAAAAACTCGCTGTGATATATTTAGGATTTAAAACATTAACAGTATTTAACAACGACAGTACCACAGTTCATCTTATACACGCTGTTTCGTGTTTGCTACCCTGCCGAGGCACTTTGACCATCTCCCTTGCCATAATTACGTCACATGTAACTCCCCCTATGTCACGGAGATATTATAGCATCCAAGTTATTTCAAAACATCAAGTTGCTCTGCAAGATAGACCGTTACAGGGCTCCAAATATCCTTTGGCCTGGAAGAGATTGGCAGGTCTTCAGCATAAATATTGAATTGCTCCTTACAGTAAAATATATCGTTACACCAGGAGGCCACAGTAGGCACAGTCTTCCCTCCCCAATGCTTGTCCACCACCCTTTTAGCCAGCAATAAAGTAACAGCTGCCAATCTGAGGATGCATGCCTTAAGTGTTGTAGACAGACCCAATAAACATATTTGCAGGGTGCCTGCCACCGTCTCCACAATCATTTTTGTGAGGTGTTTTGTGACACTGACCCAGTACCGCGACACATGGCCACAGTCCCAAGCAAAATGTCTAAAGTCCGCACATTCCATGCCACATGTCACACACCGTGACTCCCCCACTAACCCATAGCGATGTAGCTTATCAGGGTATAAGACATAAACAACAAGGGGGGGAGAGAGAGAGTCAGTGGATTCAGTCTCCCTTGGTAATGCGAATAAACAAAATGGAATCCACTCAAAGTGGAGGTGGTCCCTAAAGTGATGGGGAACACACAGTGTTGTTTAAATGCCCCTCACACACCAACAGGCCCCTTGGTGTCATGCTTCATCATCGGGGCCTTCGCACCCCTCTACGGGATGCGGCGTGCTACGACTCACGACTACGTAGGAGCACTAAGTAGTGAACTATGTGAGGAGGTGTGTTTCTAAAGGAAAGTGTGAGTGAAGGTGAAGTGAAAGTGAGTTACTTAAAAAATACCTGGCACGTAGGAAAAAAATATTTTATTAAGTCCTCGGCTGGTATTATTAAAAAAAAGTGCAGAGCGGGGTTGTAAATATACGTGTTAGGGTATTACAACCACTTCAGTGTGTCAACATGTTTCGGAGCTCAGGGGCTCCTTCTTCAGGACAAGGATAAGCACATATCCTCACCTTACTCACATGTAGATATAAAAGTGTTTTATAAAAATTTACAACAATGTGTAATGTACCTAACAATGTTTATGTATAGGTGAGTTTTGTTGCGCCCAATTGGCGTTTAAAGAGAACCTGCGAAAAAGAAAACACATTAAACACAATGGTCTAAAGTACAGGAACTAAGAAAAACACTGTTTCTCTCCGTGCTTTACGGGTGTTCAGTGGAACCCAAAATGAGGTCCCTGATAAACCCTATGAAAGCAAGGCATTCAAAAAAATTTTTGGGAAATATTCAAAAATGGACAAACATAGCAACATACAGCCATACAATCACAACGTAGAGACACTCCCTCATTAGTTGGGAAAAGGAGGGAGAAAGACAAAAAAATGACAGGATTTTAAGGCTTACTTATTTTTCTCAAAATCAAAGCCTCATAGGCCTATGCGTAGTATTGGGGGGATCCTTCCTTACTATTCAGTAAAGCAACCTGTAAAGTATTAATTGAAGGGTTTTAGTTTGTTAAAAGCACAAACCAAGTAAGGCACCAAAGTAGTGCTGGTTGTTACAAATCTACTCACTGTTACTGCAAAGCTAGTCGCCTGCCTTCCCCTCAACGCTGCTCCGATGAAGTGAGCGTCTGGTGAAGCCAGTGCCCTATTTATACTATCCAAACTACTAATTAGTAAGGTCAATTGAATAATGAGACTCGGAAACCAGACCAAATACGGCATTACTCAGGCTTATAGATCCGTAATTGCGCGTCCGATGTTATTTCGGGCTTGGTAAGAGCCGCGCATGCGTGCTTAGAGTAGTGCCCGCAGTGTTAACGCGCATGCGTGAAGACGCGCATGCGCGCAGCTTTCACAAATCGGATTTGGGACTAGCGTGAAGCACAGTGCGGTTGCGCCTGTGCAGCGCTCGTTATACTGATGTTAAAGCGCTGTCTACAATTGTTTACAATAAAGGAGAAGCTTTCACAGATCGGGTTTGGTACTAGCGCGAAGCACAGTGCGGTTGCGCCTGTGCAGTGCTCGTTATACTGATTTTAAAGCGCTGTCTACAAATATTTACAATCAAGGGGACATGCGGAATACTAGCAAAGTTAGTCCTGAAATAAACAGGCAATTTGGTGGACAGAAAAGTATGAACAGTGTCAAGAGTAATATATAGACACTCAAAACTGGAACAACAACACTGCGCCAATGAGGTTCATTGGACAGTGATTGAACAGTTACCTTCAGAGGTAGGCCTTTTGGAAAAAGAACAACGGTGGGTGTTCCGTCTTGGGACCGATACCGCTGGCCATTCCATGGAATCTGTTAAGATGAACTATATCATGCCATACCTGTGAAGTGTGAGATGGTCCGAATTATTTGGCCCTAATAATTATCATTGATAATCTGCTGAGACTGTTACTCTGAACTTCCACATTTGCCTGTAGTAACATCTCCCCTTTTTCACTCTACTATTGAATAGACTTATTTTCCCTTCAAAATTCCAGTTTTGAGTGTCTATATATTACTCTTGACACTGTTCATACTTTTCTGTCCACCAAATTGCCTGTTTATTTCAATATGTAATGTACCTAACATTGTTAGGTACATTACACATTGTTGTACATTTTTATAAAACACTTTTATATCTACATGTGAGTAAGGTGAGGATATGTGCTTATCCTTGTCCTGAAGAAGGAGCCCCTGAGCTCCGAAACATGTTGACACACTGAAGTGGTTGTAATACCCTAACACGTATATTTACAACACCGCTCTGCACTTTTTTTAATAATACCAGCCGAGGACTTAATAAAATATTTTTTTCCTACGTGCCAGGTATTTTTTAAGTAACTCACTTTCACTTCACCTTCACTCACACTTTCCTTTAGAAACACACCTCCTCACATAGTTCACTACTTAGTGCTCCTACGTAGTCGTGAGTCGTAGCACGCCGCATCCCGTAGAGGGGTGCGAAGGCCCCGATGATGAAGCATGACACCAAGGGGCCTGTTGGTGTGTGAGGGGCATTTAAACAACACTGTGTGTTCCCCATCCCTTTAGGGACCACCTCCACTTTGAGTGGATTCCATTTTGTTTGTTCGCTTATCAGGGTATAGTCATTTGATGTAGAAATTTGAAATGTATAATTCTGAGATTACAATTCAGCGTGAGGCGTCCCGTCGGTCCACAGCAAACTGTCCAATCGTCCCACAACAGTGGTGCCTCTAACTGCATAGCCCACTTTTCATATGCCTTAGATGTATCCAGCTGGTTTTGCACCAATGAAGTACTATACAGCTCCATTATCAGACCCGTTCTATGTTTGCTGGCCAATAGCACCTGCAGTGCCTTTAAGACCTGCGGCTCCTCTGTGTATTCAGGGTATTCACCTTACGGCTGCTCGTAGCCTCTCATATATAAACCCCAGCATCGCAGTATAAGCTGTTTTAGCAGTGAGAGCTTCCAGGGTTATAAAGATTCCACCTGGATAGTGCTCCCCTAGTGTGGTTATCCCAGCTTTCCTCAATATGCCTAGCGCCCTCTGTTCCTGAGTGACTGAGATGACAGGGTGTGCATATATTAACAATGCCGGTGCATACAAATGATCCCTACCCGCTCTAATCCGTAACTGCCTCCATGCGCGAGTGGTGCAGGTTACCGTGTTAATTTGGACTCTGGAATTTAAAGGCTGAGAATGATGTAGCACTGCTGTAAGTGGAACCGGATAAGCATCATCTGCTACAAACACGAAATGCAATAATATAATCTCATATCTGGTGCTTCAGATCCACCCCTCTGTACAAAAACATTCCAGCTGCAGCGCAGCTGCTTGCCTGCCCACATCAGAGTCAATATGTCTGACTGTAAGGCTTTAAAAACACGATGTGTATAGCACAATGGGAATGTTTACAAATAAACATAGAAATGTAGGCAGTATTGTCATTTTTATCACTGCGATACGATCTGCTAAAGAGAGCAGCAGACCTATCCACCCGGCCACCTGTTCAGTCAGCGTCGCTAATGCTCGGCCATAATTCATTTGAAGCACCACCTCTGGGTGCCTGTGTATCCATACACCAAGATATTTAACGGGATCCTGGGCCCACGTTAAAGGGAATTCCAGCTCATGCACTGTAGTAACCTGTGTGAGGGGCAGTATTATAGACTTTCCCCAATTTATACTCAACCCCGAGAACCCTCCAAATTTGACATACTGCAAGGGTTCGAACTTCACCTCTGGCTCACAAACATACAGCAACAACAATATCATCCGCATACGAGGATATGGCAATTGCCCGCTGTCAAAACCCTATTGCTGCATTTTTATGCTGCTGTCTAATCTTACAAGGGAAAATAGGTGACAGTGGGCATCCATGCCTAGTTCCCCTTCTAATCCGGATCGAGTCAGACACCCACCCGTTAACCTTAAACCTTGCCGTTGGTTAGGAATAGAGCAGTCTTATCCATTGCACAAACGCAGGAGGGAGCCCCGTTCGGCCCAACACCATGAACATATATCCCTTGTTAATGGAGTTGAAAGCTTTTGCGGCATCCAATAATACTGCCAACGCTCTCCCCTCAGGGTGTAGATAGTGCGATATAGCAAACAAAGTTTGGAGATTATGTGTTGTGGATCGCTCCTGTAAAAATCCAGACTGATCTGGCAGCCAGAGCTGGCACCAGAGGCTGAAGTTTTGTCGCGATTATTTTTCCCAAAATTTTCACATCACTATTCTTTAAGGACAGCGGATGATTCACACTTTTTTGGGTCCTCATCGGGTTTTAGTCACATAACAATCAGAGCCTCTCATAGGGTGGGAGGCAATACACCACTATCATATGCTTCTGCATACACTTCTACCAGTATCGGGGCTAGTTGGTCCATGTAGGTCTTGTAAAACTCACTAGGCAGGCCATCAGTACCCGCCGCCTTTCCAGTAGGCAGTTTCTGTATAACCTCCTTCACATCGTCTACAGTTAGCGACTGTAGTAAGAAGTCCCTCTGACTAGAAGACAGACAGCCCAGCAAAATATCCTCCAGGTAGCCAACAATCTTATCAGCTGTAGCCTCTGGACATTGCACATATAGGTCAGCAGAGAATTCAGTGAAAAGGGATACTATCTCTTATGTGGTATTTTGGTCTAAGATTTCGACTATGTGGCTCTGCTCTTTGTGTACAGCTAATTTTGCAGCTAATCTATGTCCCGCCCTCCGCCCTTCCCCGTAGGCTCTAGCTTTCCACTGCGGAGATCTAAATAGCATCTTTTGTTCGGCTAACTCACCATATTCAGAATTTAACGGCCTCTATTTGCCTTAGTGCTGTGGAGCTGGCTGATTTGCATATTGCTCTTGAGGTTCAGCAGTTTCCTTTCAATAGCCTGCATTCTGTTACGGGGTGATCTTAGGACCCCGGCCTGTGCCCTCAAGTATTTTCTCCTTATTGTAAATTTAAAAGCCTCCCATAATATTCCTGAATCCCTGACCGATCCCATATTATCCTGAAAGAAAATACTAATGACTGCACCTATTGTGGGGCAAAAGACTTGATCTGTCAATTCCTCAGGCTGTAGGCCCCACTGAAATGAGGGCTTAATATATGTTGGCACGGCCAGCTCCAATATCACTGGCGCATGGTCGGATAACGTTTTCGCTAGATGCACCACTTTCTGCACCATAGAGCCTATAGTATTAGTGAACAGCCAATAGCCCAATCTAGACCAAGAGTTATGGACAGCCGATGAGTAGGTAACCTCTTTCGTGCCTGGGTTTCTCACTCTCCATGCATCCATTAATCCTTCTGCATTCATGATCTCTCTCACAATGTTTGCAGCTTGTTTACCATGCCAATCTGTAGCAGCAGTTTTATCCATCCCTGGATCCAGATATATATTCAGACCCCCTCCTCCAAATTATCTGGTATGGGCGAAGTACCCTCAAACTCCTCCACACATTACTATAGTAATCTGTACAATTCATATTTAGCACATAACTGTTCAGCAAAACAACCGTCGATCCACCCAGGTAGCCTTGTACTAGTGTGAGTCTGCTCATCGATTTTAATGTGGAGAGCCTTGAACAGGGTACCTTTTTTAACTAATATCATGACGAGGCCACAACAATATCTGTCCACTTTTTACTTATGTTTAGCTCTGTGTGTTTAGTCAAATGGGTCTCCTGTAACTGAACAATTTTAACATCATGCCTATCTAAATATACAAAAACCTGCCTTATCTTCTTTGGGCCCTGTACATTCCACGTCAACATTTTAATTATACTACCCCTAGATGTCATTTGTGGTAAGAAACTTCAATCATTAAAATTCTCTCTCATTTCCTCAACCAGGTAGCCTACCAACCACATGAAGGAATTGCATGTACTGTAAGCACAACATAAACATACTCCATCCCACCACCCCCACTCACTTCAGCCTCCCCATCTGGCCGAAGCCATTCCCTAACCTAATAGCCCCAATATACCCAATATACATTAGGGGGGTCGCAGGCTCCAGACAATACCTCCAGATGATAGAGGGAGGTGGCCGAGCGACCTACATAACTCTGCATCTCTCACACACATATGCATTGTCTTGATTGTCTAGCTACAATCTGTAGAATTAAGGCATAACTGTAAAGTTTGTTTCTGCCCTGCTCAGTCTACTGAGCCACCCAAAGCCTCCATCTCACTCTCAGATCACATACAATATTCATATTGAAACATGCTATGTCAACCACTAGGAGCGTATGCCTATCCAGAAACTATATATTTCCTGTACCAGACCCCTAGTGAGAGCATCACTCCTCCCATCTTACCAACCCACAAGTGTGCAGTGAGTCACACAGGTCCGACATTGGATCTTCGTAAGCTTCACGATTCTTCTGCCACATTTTTACAAAATCCATTGCACATTTAGGATTCATAAAAATCTTCTGCTTGCCATCCACCTCTTCTCTCAGCCGGGCCGGGTATAACATTGCATAAGGAATCTTCTCGTGGAGTTCTGGACTTTTTGGTTCCGTCCAGAGGTGTCAGGGAACAACACCCAAAGACCCCGGAGTTCCACCTGCCTTGGTGCACAAATGAACAGAAACACGGGCTTCTCGATGGTGGCGTCAAAGACCAAAGGTTTATTACTGCAGGGACACAGAAGTCACAGAAACTACGCATGGGCAGTAACTAGGAGCCTGTTCAAATTGTACAAAGAGGGTTGCTCCTTATATACTAAATTTTGGCCTTCAGGCGAATTCTTCACATGTTAGTACATTCCCAAACCTTTGTGTCCTAAACAATAAATATTTGGCGTTGCACAGGAATCGTCGACAATATCTGATGTCAAAACATTACGAACGAGGGGTTCCCACTTTTCCATCATAATCTCATGTCAATTTTTCATTCAGGACCCGGACAGCCTCATCGTAAATTTCGTTACCTCCCCCTAATAAAGGCCCAGAAGGAAAGGAGCAGAGCCAGGTGCAGAAGATAGAAAAGCAGGATAAGGGATGTTTGTGGGTTGTAAATGGGCAAGGCTACCGGCTTCGGCCGCCTAATCGTGATCAGGACAATGGACACGAAGACCAGTTTAGCAGGACTGGCCTCGGGCAGAGGAGGCAGCCTTTGTCGAGTCATGCAGCTACAGCGTGATCTGGTTTAAGGTGCACGTGTCATGAAAGAGGTGAATCTCCGGCTAAGGCTACGTGTCCTTAATCGAAATGAAGTGATCAGAGGTTATTGCGTATGTGAGGGCAAGAAACACAAAATGGCAGCCATGATCTAAGATGGATGCCGTGGGTAGATCAGAAATGTGTCTGTTACAGGAGTACTCTTGCTCGTAGCGTAGCGAAAACACCAGGATATGCTAAATGGATCATTTGCGGTTCGCTGATACCAATATTATGTATTTCCGACAATATTGAAAACACGGGTTCAAATCGTCACGGAACCTCAGACCCTCCTTTTGCCCTTACATAGGCAATTACTCAGTCTATGTCAGAGTCTAATTCTATGCTCATCAGGTCAGTGACATGCTGTTGTATCATCATCCTTTCTCGTGCCTTTTCTCCAAACGCAGGTGGTTTTCTAAGACAAGTTGCAGCACAAAGACTACACAGAGCAGGACCACACTGGATAATCAGGCAGCATGAGAATAGGAATACTAAGATGACACCAATGACCATTAGAACCTTCCATCCCCACGCTGAGATCAGAGTCCAAAACCACTCCATGAAGGACCAGTTTCCCTTGTCTACGTGAATAGAATCGGAAATCTTGTGTAGCTTAGAGATCGCCTCATAGACTGTTGGAGCATTATTAGGAATAAAGACACAGCAGCTCGATTGGATCATTCTGCATACCCCACCTCGATCTGCAAGGATAACGTCTAGAACCATACGATTCTGCAACGTCATGAGTCTATCCGCCTGAAGCTCAGCTGTCAAATTGCTAAGGGCACCAGCAGTTTCGGTAATAGTAGATTCAACTACCCGTGTTAGCTGACGTATGTTTCTACTATTGGCCATAGGCCCCCAGAACGGAAGGAAGCCTTTGAAGAAGTCTCCAGCTTCCTGACCAGCAGTATCTTCCTTGCTGAAGACACCTATCGCTACTCTGGTTCAGTGATAATCAGATGAAGCAGTGTATGTTGGGGGCAACAATCGAGCAATATAGCATGATCCTGAAAAGTCGGCAGGCAACCATGTATAAGCTCTATCTCGACAGATGAAGTAGGTACCCCTAGCAGTAAGAAAGGCAGGGGAAGAGTTAGCCGGAAACACATAAGTCTCTACGCACTCACTCCTCCCTAGCTGAGCTCTCGGATTTCTCCCATTCCCTTGCAAGCAGACCTGACCTCGGTGAGGTACGACCCAGATTGGAGTTGAGCTTTTACGCTTGCTTTCTCCTAAACTAAGGCGATACTCTGAAGTATTCCAACTTAAATATACTCGCAATTCGTCTCTAGGGTAAGATGGAGTATTATTGACGTCCTTGATCATGTCAATAATTCCCTGGACTAAAGCTTTGTTGGCAGAGTTATATTTAGTGGAACGTGGTGGACGTGGAGGATAGGTCTCAAGGGCATAAGCAAAGATGGTTTGAAGGGCCTGAAATGATCCATTGTAGCTAAAAGGCAAAACCAGATAAGGAATACCTTTATCCATAGTGTGGGGTATCAAGCCACACACCCAGCAGTCTGTAGTGTTAACTACCAGTTGGTGTTGGTGCAAGAGCTGTACAAAAGTGTTGTTAATGAACTCTGAGCGTCGGGCTTGCTCATGTTCGGGAAACGAATGAAAAGAGTGTATAGAAGAAACAGTAGGAGTATCAGGATCAAGGGGAGGTACTGTAGTAACTGGCACAAAAATCAAATTTATACTGAAAACGATTCCACCCACCAACGTTATCAAAACAATCAAGAATGTAATGGCACATTGCATCAAAAAGCATTTGCTGTGAAGGATTCTATAAAGTCTGTTTCTGCGAACATAAATTACATTTTCTCGTTGCAGCGCAGGAAGCTCCATCTTCTACAATCCGCTCGCGACCACTGATGATGTGTACGTAGATGAAAATGCCTCTATCAGCCCTGGGAGTTCCCAGAACCAACAGAAAGATCGACCTTGTGTCAGACCCCTGCAAATTCAACTAGGCACACAGCCACGACCCTACGGCTACCCAGACGGCAAAGCAATTTTAAAAACAATAAAACAATAGCAAACTTCCTGGCTGAAGGCAAAAGTTCAAAATTTCAAGATATCACAATGGGCAGTTGCCTGCTTTATTTGTCCATTTTACGGTTTCGTAAATTGTATCTTTGCTTCGCAGGTACTGTCTGATCGGCAAATAGCGTTTCACTGGTGGCTGTTGCAGTGTTCAAGTTCGCAGATGACAGAGTTCTTTCTGATGCAGGGGACAAATGTTCAGAGTTCAAAGGAGTCTTTTCTGAAGGAGAGTCAGAGCTTGGAGTGTCAGTGATCAATTCGGCATCGCTGAAAGGGATGAATTTTGGCGTACTTTCAAATTCGGAGGAACCAATTCCCTTCTTCACCCAGTCGTCGTAAGGAAGTGGCAAAAGTACACGCTTTACGTGGGATGCATGCACCCAATGCTTGCGGCCAGCCACACGAACTGCTGTTCTTGTTACAAGTAGGATCTGGAAGGGGCCGACAAATCTCGGCTGAAGGTTCTTCGTCCTCGCGAAATTCCTGATAACCACAAGATCTCCTGGTTTCAGCTGATGCCCTGGACTCTCCGGAGGCTTTGGTAAAGCATCGAAAACCTGTTGGTGAATAAGACTCAATTTAGCAGTCAAGTCGTAAAGGTAGTCTATCAACATAGGATATTCTAGAGAACAAAACTCCTTAGGCCTTGGCACACCCCAAATATTTGCTGGGCGGCCAAAAACTATTTCGTAAGGGCTAAGCCCCACTCTAGAATGTACAGTTGCTCTCGTTGATAACAAAGCCAAAGGAAGTGCGTCTGGCCAGGCTAAACCAGTGGATGCTTGTATTTTAGCTAGTTTCAGCTTAAGGGTGCCATTGTAACCCTCCACTAAACCAGCAGACTGGGGATGATTCGCACTGTGGAACTTTTGTTTCAGGCCTAGGCCAGCACACACACTCTGCATAACTTTCCCTATAAACTCACTTCCGTTATCTGACCATACAATCCGTGGCATACCAAATCTAGGGAAATATTCTTTGAGAAGAATCTTGGCAGTTGATAGGGCAGTGTTGTCCTTTAGTGGATATGCTTCGATCCACCTGGAAAAAGCACAGACTACCACCAGGACATATTTCAAATTATTACAGCGATCCATGTGAATGAAGTCTAACTGAATCACCTCAAAGGGGCAGGAAGGAGGAGCGAAGTGACCAGCTGGAGTTGGAGTTCCCTTGCCAGGATTATGCATCAGGCATACCATACAATTTTTCACCACTCTCTCTGCACACTTACTGATCCCATCATTCTTCCAGACCGGAGCCAACATCTTACAAATTCCTTTAGAACTTATATGTGCTACTCCATGCGCCATTGTCACCACTGCAAGCACATACGCATCAGGCAACATCCATCGTTGCTGTTCTGTCAAATCAATCCAACACCCATTCGAATCCAACTTGCCCGTACTTTCTCTCCATACACGTTTTTCCTCCTCAGTTGCTTCTTTCTGAATCTCTTTCACACTTTCCAGAGTATCCTCACACATTCCAGACTCAGCAATCCATCTTGCAGACGTAGCAACATACATTCTGCTCATCGTGTCTCTAGCTGTCTGTTTAGCAGTCTCATCAGCAAAAGCATTCCCGCGACCAACATCATCCGTGATTGCTTTATGAGCACTGCACTTTACAATCGCAACTTCAGTCGGCAAGGTTAGAGATTCCAACAAGTCGTTAACTAGCTGACCATGTTGAATCTTAGTCCCATGGGACGTAATGAAACCTCTTTCTCTCCACAAACGGCCAAAACTATGGGCCACGCCAAATGCGTACTGACTGTCTGTAAAGACATTCACTCTCTTTCCCTTAGCTAAAACACACGCTCTTGTTAGAGCTATTAATTCTGCAGCTTGGGCAGAATTTTGACTCACTCTTGCAGTCTCCACAATCGTCTTCAAAGTCGTTACTGCGTAAGCAGCAGTCACATCACCATTCTCCAATTTAAAACATGACCCGTCCACATACAGCGTACCATCTGGATCGGATAACGGAGTATCCTTTAAGTCAATGCGTCCTTTTGTCTCTTCCTCCGTTTTAAAACAACAATCATGTGGTTCGGAATCACTCGACTCTTGATCAGTCGGCAACAGCGTTGCTGGATTCAATACATTACATCTTTTGATCTGAATATGACTCGCTAGTAATGTCAGCTCGTAACCGGATAATCTCGCACTAGTAAGGTGTTGTGTCTTCGTTCGATTCATGAGTGTATCCACCGCATGAGGAACCATGACCACTAGCATGTTGTTCATCACCAAACCAGCAGATTGTCGAATGGAAGCCGCAGCTGCCGCTGTAGCTCTCAAACAACTAGGCAACGCTCTAGCTACCGGATCTAATGTTGATGAAAAATACGCACAAGGGCGTTGTTTATCACCAAACTTCTGTGTCAGAACACTCAACGCGCAACCTTCTCTCTCATGAACATAGAGCGTAAATGGCTTACTGTAATCAGGTGTACCTAATACAGGAGCTGAACACAGTGCATTTCGTAACTCAGAAAAACTCTCCTGACATTCATCAGACCATGGCACCGGACTCGGAACATTTTTCCCAGTCAAAGCTACCAATGGTTTTGCTAAAAGAGAAAAATTTGGGATCCACTGCCTACAGTAAGAGGTAATACCTAGAAAGGCACGTACTTCTCTCTGTGTGCGTGGAACACTCATCTGCGTAATTGCTTTTATTCTCTCTGGGGTCAACTTCCTTCCCTCCTTTGACAAGAGATGACCTAGGTAGGTCACTTCTTGGCAGCAGTATTGCATTTTCGAAGGTGACACCTTGTGATTCAAATTAGACAAATAATGCAATAACGAAATCGTAGCTGCTTTGCAAGTTTCCTTATCATCAGCAGCCACTAAAAGATCGTCTACATACTGTACTAGAGCAGAACCTGGAGGAAGGACAAAGGAATCTAACTGGCTTTTTAATGCTTGACTGTAAATAGATGGGCTCTCACAATAGCCTTGTGGAGCACGTTTAAATCTGAAACTTCGACCTCCTAGACAGAAGCCGAAAATATCTCTGCTTTCCTCGGCTATCGGAATGCTGAAAAAGGCATTCTTCAAGTCAATGACTGAGAACCAAGTGGCTGTAGCAGGAATCAGTGTTAACAAGGCAGTAATGTCTGGAACTACAGGAAACTGCGGAACTACAATCTTATTAACTTCTCTTAGGTCGATAACAAACCTATACACTGGAGGCTTTGTAGGATCAGTTCGTTTCAGAATCGGTAGTACAGGACTGTTACAGACATTTCCTCTCGTTTCCTCAACCACACCTTTCTTAATCAAATCTTGCACAATCAATAAAAGTGCACGCTCACCTTCACTAGATATTTTGTATTGCGGAATTCTTGGAAATTTTACATTCGCTTTCAAAGTTACTACATATGGTGGTATTTCCAAAAGGCCTACATCATTAGGACCAGTCGCCCAAAGAGAATCAGGGAGTGAACGCAGCTCTGGCGGGAGTGCATCCATTGACAAGTACATCAGAGAAGTGATATTTTTACCCAATGTAAGCTGTACTCCTTCCGGAGAACAGTACAATGTCGCATATAGTCGTTTTAACAAATCTAAACCAAGCAGATTTTCATTACAACCTGTCGTCAAAATCAGAGGTGCTTTCAATTGACACGGTCCAACAGAAATAGACAAAGGACCAGATATCGGGTTGTAAACAGGGGCGCCTGAAAAACCTACAGAAACATTTGTTGAGCCGGACAAAGGTGCGCCAGGGAGTTTCGCATGAATGATAGAACTTTTTGCCGCACCAGTATCCAACAGAAACGGTTCGACTACACCTGATGTTGCTACTGCGACATAAGGCCCACTCTGATCCACTGGAACTGATACTACTCCCTCTCTCTGTCCATGGCTGTCCTAGTACCCATTTTGCTGAAATCCCTCATCCACTTCACAATAGTCTTCAACGAGATATTGTTGAGATCTATTTTGCTGGGCAGACTGTCCATTTCGTTGATCAAAGTGATTGGAAGGACGATCATTCGTTTGTGGAGGCATAGCACCTCGCCCTCGACCTCTAGAATTCTGCACAAAACCACCACGACCTCTCTGAGCTGCTGCTGCATTATTTTGCGCTAAGATCGGACATTCATTTTTATAGTGACCCTCTTTCTTACAGTATGCACACTGATTCCACTGATATTGAGGCCTCGATGTACTATAATCTGTCCTTTGATATGAACCCTGTTGCGTATTAGTCTGATTCATGCGAGGCGGATACGCCTGCTGCAAAAGAACTTTAGTCTTTAAATCCTTCGTTTTATTATCTGATTTCTCCTTTTCGTCTTTATCCCTATTTTCGTAGTACTGTGCAGTCGCAAGTATTTGCGCAGTTGTGGAAACAGCCCACGCACTCTCTGAATCCTTTAATTTATTGCATAATTCAGGTAACAAATTATGCACAAATTTATCGACAAACAGTCTCTGTCCTCCTTCTGTGCTCATGTCCTGACCACTATGATCTACAAAAGTCTCTTCGAACCTCGTGAAAAAGTCGGAAACACTTTCGTCTTTCTTCTGCCTGCATGCGGACAACTTGTCCCAATTAACACGCAATGCGGGCATCAGAGTCTTCATTAGATCAATTATCCTACCTGGAAGATTAGCAATTAAGGGTTCAGGTTTTGCACCACCTACTTGCTGACCATCCGCTGCAGTGATAGCTGCCCAATCACCACCTAAGGCAACTTGATGATCCTCTCTACGAATTTTAGCCCACACTGGTTGCGGAACTACATTGCCAAATAACATATCGATGTCTGCTAAGTTCATTATACAAGCCTCAACTGTCTGTGTTAATTCCTTATAGTATCCAGCAGGATTCTTACGCGGATCTGGCAAGGCCTGTTTCACTGCTAGCACTTCAGCTCGCTTCCACGGAATGTGTATCCACACCCTTTGGAATTGCGCTGGAGCAGCTACAATACCATTATTTTGATCAGCTTGCACAGCTTCGCGCCAAATTGGAGGAACCTCCCTCATTGGATATTGGCGACTTAGCTTCATCTTGCTTTTCTCTAAATCTCTTGGTGAACGAAGTGATGGGTCATTCCTATAACTTAAAATCAGTTCCATCGCTTCTTCTATATTTTCACCCACTATCATTCCAGCAGCAAACTCTTTCTGAACCTTAATTAAATCTTCTAGATTTGATTCAACATCATCTTCTTCTATCTCCTCACGTAACAACGAGCACATCTCATCAAAGACGTACCGTTGCGTTGGTTCTTTCCACTGCATAAATGTTTCTAGCACATCTCTAGTACTATATCTCCTACTCTTCGAAATCCACCTGAGAGCCGTGGAATCTAAAATTCCCCGTTCCTCAGTACTTGGAAGCTGACTACGTCTTTGAACAGAGTCAGAAGTAGGAGTCTTGATTAAAGTTTTATAGAAAGGAGACAGCATGTTAGATACAGAATCAGTGATTCTTCGACGAACAGAAAGTGGAGTCAACACACTCGCAGACGCAGAGAACACAGTAGAGGTAGGGACAGATAACGGAACAGTAGAAGTATCGAGAAAGATAGTTTGTGGAACAGTAGGTGTAAGCGAGACAGATACAGGTGTCGAAGTCGGCAACCCAGGAGGAGGAGGAGCCGTAGGAACATTTACATTGACCACAGGAGGTACAGGAACCTGATTCTGAGGGGCAGGAGCAGGAACACCAGGTTGTCCAGCAACCGGAAATTGAACATTCGGTAAAGGTGGAGCCGTAGCACCTTGTGCATACGGTGGAGGTGACCGTAACAAATAAGACAACAGAGGATCGTTTTCAGAGTCCTCTAGTATCTTAGCTGTTTTCGATGGCAAGGCAGGATAGCACTTGTCAATCGCTAAATTGTGCTCTCTAATGGCCACCTCTATGGCTTTCTCTGACTCGTTAACTTGCAGCTGCTTAGCCGCTTGCTCCAGAGTCAACTCTTCTTGCTCTTTTTGTTCTTTCTTTAACCTTTTCATTTCTCTCTGTTTAGATTCTTTTCGCCAGTAACGGAAAGAATCAAACATTGCCGGCCGGGCTTTCTTCTTAAACAATTTCGCTTCTAAATTGTCGAGAATTTCGGGTTCAAAACTACCATGCAGTGGCCAACTAAGGACACCATCTTTCTCAGTGTATCAGACCCACACCTCATTATAAGATATAGGACCCACACCATGTTTACAATACAAGTCATATAGGGGAGTCCCAATCGGAGGAACCAGACATGAGTCCTCCAATCGTGAGTCACTGTTGCAACCAAAACAAGACAACATACAGTTTTTCCGACTTACCATTTTTCAGTCCGGAACACAAAACAAACAAAACACGAAACAGATATGTGCACCTGAACCAAGAACTTAGGCCTACCAAAACGAACTGATGTATCGATACCCAAACTAAACCAAATAGATTATCGTAACCAGAACAACCAGTGATAATCTTACGAAACCAAACCAAACCAAGAACCAAAAAGGATTTTAACAACCCTCACAAAGTAACCAGCTAGCTATCACTAAATACTTAACTGAGGCACTGAAGACGTCACCAAGGAGAAACCCGTCACGTTTCGCTGTACTAAGGACTGCACCTCGGGTCCAAGACAGGGCGACGGTCAAGGCAACGGCCCACTGCAGCCGTCCTGAACGGGAACCCTCGTGGAAGAGAACGTCGGGCCACTTTTGCGATATGCCGGGATCGATGAAGTGGGGCGCCTCCCTCAGGAATCTTCACACGAAGCTTCTCGAACTCTTCAGGCTTTTGGACCGGTACCGAATGACGTCGCCCTACGTTGGGCGCCAATTGGAGTTCTGGACTTTTTGGTTCCGTCCAGAGGTGTCAGGGAACAACACCCAAAGACCCCGGAGTTCCACCTGCCTTGGTGCACAAATGAACAGAAACACGGGCTTCTCGATGGTGGCGTCAAAGACCAAAGGTTTATTACTGCAGGGACACAGAAGTCACAGAAACTACGCATGGGCAGTAACTAGGAGCCTGTTCAAATTGTACAAAGAGGGTTGCTCCTTATATACTAAATTTTGGCCTTCAGGCGAATTCTTCACATGTTAGTACATTCCCAAACCTTTGTGTCCTAAACAATAAATATTTGGCGTTGCACAGGAATCGTCGACAATATCTGATGTCAAAACATTACGAACAAGGGGTTCCCACTTTTCCATCATAATCTCATGTCAATTTTTCATTCAGGACCCGGACCGCCTCATCGTAAATTTCGTTACCTCCCCCTAATAAAGGCCCAGAAGGAAAGGAGCAGAGCCAGGTGCAGAAGATAGAAAAGCAGGATAAGGGATGTTTGTGGGTTGTAAATGGGCAAGGCTACCGGCTTCGGCCGCCTAATCGTGATCAGGACAATGGACACGAAGACCAGTTTAGCAGGACTGGCCTCGGGCAGAGGAGGCAGCCTTTGTCGAGTCATGCAGCTACAGCGTGATCTGGTTTAAGGTGCACGTGTCATGAAAGAGGTGAATCTCCGGCTAAGGCTACGTGTCCTTAATCGAAATGAAGTGATCAGAGGTTATTGCGTATGTGAGGGCAAGAAACACAAAATGGCAGCCATGATCTAAGATGGATGCCGTGGGTAGATCAGAAATGTGTCTGTTACAGGAGTACTCTTGCTCGTAGCGTAGCGAAAACACCAGGATATGCTAAATGGATCATTTGCGGTTCGCTGATACCAATATTATGTATTTCCGACAATATTGAAAACACGGGTTCAAATCGTCACGGAACCTCACTCGGCTTGCAATTTCTTTTTTACCGGGAAGAATTCCCATCTCGCCGCCTTTACAGTAGCAGTTAAGTCTCAATCGAGCTGCCATCATATACAATTTTTGTTTCTCCCTTTGCTCGGCGTACTATTGTGTCCGTGTCACAATAGTTGAGGAGCCGGGCAATCACTGGCCGTGGCGGGCCTCCAGAACAGGGCACGCTACAGGCGACCTGTGGGCCCGCTCCAACTGCATCACCTAGATAGATTCTCCAGCCCGAACACATCCTTGAGCATCTTTTCTATGTAGACTTCCATCCTGCCTGTATTGGTGGATTATGTAGGCCCAAGAATGTGAAGATTGTTGCGGCGGAATTTCGCCTCAATATCCACATTTGTTGCTTGAATTACCGCCAGCATCTTCTCCATATCCATGCTTTTGGATGTAACTGACCGATGAGTGTCTTCCGCAGTGGAAGCCCGCTGTTCCACTTTTCCTAGGCGTGTTCCTTACTTATCCAGCCTAGTTGCAAAATTATCCATTTGCATGTTTAGTGCATCAATCTTGCCATCTATTGATTGCAAACTGTTCTGCATTGCCATTAATGTTGTCTCCAGCGCAGTGGGGATTTTCTCTGCCAGCTCCTGTTCAGAATCCGATAGAGCATGTATGTTGCTGGGACCTAGAGGGCTTTCGGGTCTCAAAAGTGAGGGGTGCCTGCTGTTTATCCGTTTTCTCCATTGTGGAATGAAGTATGTCTCTCACCACTGCCTCACTATAAATCCACAGATTATATCTCAGTGGGGGAGCTCAATGTGGACCTAGGTCACTCACGAATTACAGCTTCCACCAGCCCAGCACACAACAGCTTTGCGCCTTCACTGATGCAGTCACCTGCAGTGGCTTCAGCTGATAGCGTCTCTCCTAGGCAGTTTATCACACCCCACAGTTCGATTTGTCACAGGCCATTCATCCAACAGATTTGATTGGGCTATGCGATCCAGCATCTTCGATATATAGCGACCCTCCTAATCAGGCTGTCACTCACCACAGCTTAATTTTTCTCAGACCCACATCAACACCAGATGCCCCTGGATGACCATGCTGTGTAAGATCATGGAAGCAGACCTCATGTCTATTTATGCGGGGGAATACATCCAAGCAGTCTCTTCTAAGCACAAGCCTCTTATATAACTTCTGGCCCAGTCCCCACTGTAATCCCTTAGTTAATCTCACAGCTCAGTTCTAATTTTCCCAGTCCAACAAGTGCAGTGACTATCTCCAACGGACTCGGCAGCCCCGACTTGAGCTTAGCACTCCGGTGGTCACAATCATAGTGATAGTGCTGTGTCACTCGATTCGGCTCCTGGCTCCACTCGAACAATGTAGGCACCGCTCTATCTGCAACCAGAGCCGCTGAGCCTTTTCAGCCCGAGCCACAGCTCGGGCAATTAAATCTCCAGCCGGTAGGCACCTCGAACAATGCCATGTCCTTTCAGCAGCCGCTGCTTCAGCTCTCGACCCTGGCGGCTGCCATCTTGCCTCTCCTTCGCATGATTTGCCCTTCAGCCCACAGTCGTATCACTACCTATCATGGGGGAGCTTCAGGCTTCAGGATTCCCCCAGCAGCTCTGACTTCACAGGCACTGAGCACAAGATGTCACACTGCTTGTCTCCGTGTTCCGGCAGTGCCGTCTTTACTGTTCTTCACTGACGTCAGCCATCTTGTGTCATCATAGCGGCCATCTATATCCAACTGCAGGTGCCGGTGCCGGTGCCGCTTTCTTACTGCCTGCTATGAGCAATGGCAATCTCAAAGAGATTGCACCGTGTTCCGATTTCTGAATCTGCAAGTAGTGTGCGCAGATATGCAGTTCTTAGCAGGATTTTGGTTGGATAATGATGCTCAGCCAGCAGAGCTGCTATAGGAAGCAGCCATCTTGCCGCCAGCACACTAACGCCCCCCCAAAAATGAGATGTTTCAGCTTACATGTTGTACATTGATGAATAAAGACATTTGTTTAGAGCTCCATGTGTGGCGTGTTCTTGTGCATGTTCCCGGGCAGCAGAGGACGTGACAGACAATGTAAGAAGAATGCAGCTGCACCATCCAATTAAATACAGTATTGTTTTTCTTTCATAAGAACTTTTTAAAACTTTGTGGTCTTCCCTATTTTGCATTTTTCAAGCACAGGCAATAATTAGAAAACTTGGGAGTCTGGGGGCTGAAAGACTGTTTACATTTGGTAACTGAACTGTCATCTTCCTTCTTACAGCAGATAAGACACGCTTGATGAATGTTTTGCTTCCCTAATTTTTACCTTTTCCTAATCCCCCTTAGCCAACTATTCATGAATTCTTTTACCCCGAGTTGTGTGATCTGTTGTGCTATTAATTTTCACCATTAACAGATCTCACTATCTGTGATGTGGTTAATGCTACACTAACTGCTACAGGAGGAGGTTACAAACAACTGTAAATTGTCCCATGCCACCACTCCCACCCAGACAAGAAAGGGACATCTTGGTTTACCAGGAATAGGATGAATGCACTTTTTTCCACAGACTGTGCTCGATGAGTTTTACTGAAGTAACATTGTCCTGAGACTTGAGGGCTTCACATTATGATTTCTTTAGTAAATAACTCTACACTATGGGCCTGATTATTAGCGATAACTTACTTTTTTGAGTTTACACTATTTAGTAAGTTTACTACTTTTTAGTTGCTCACAAAGCGCCCGATTCACAGAACTAACTTAAGACAAAATCCTAAACTTACTACCATTTTCGTATTCACAGAAGGCACTTACTCATTTTGGTATTCACAGAATATACTTACTTATTTCGGTATTCACAGAAGTTAGGAGTCCTAACTTTAGGACTCCTAAATGCCTTCTGTGAATACTGAAAGTCTTAAAGTTAGGATTTTTCTCAGTTTAGGAGTAGTAAAGTTAGGACTCCTAACTTTAGGACTCCTAAATGCCTTCTGTGAATACCGAAAGTCTTAAAATTAGGATTTTTCTCAATTTAGTAGTAGTAAAGTTAGGAGTCCTAACTTTACTACTACTAAACTGAGAAAAATCCTAATTTTAAGACTTTCGGTATTCACAGAAGGCATTTAGGAGTCCTAAAGTTAGGAGTCCTAACTTTACTACTACTAAATTGAGAAAAATAATAATTTTAAGAGTTTCGGTATACACAGAAGGCATTTAGGAGCTCTAAAGTTAGGAGTTCTAACTTTACTACTACTAAACTGAGAAAAATCCTAATTTTACGAGTTTTGGTATTCACAGAAGGCATTTAGGAGTCCTAAAGTTAGGAGTCCTAACTTTACTACTACTAAACTGAAAAAAATCCTAATTTTAAGACTTTCGGTATTCACAGAAGGCATTTAGGAGTCCTAAAGTTAGGTCTCCTAACTTCTGTGAATACCGAAATGAGTAAGTCCCTTCTGTGAATACCAAAATGAATAAGTGTCTTCTGTGAATACCAAAAAGGTAGTAAGTTTAGGTTTTAGCCTTAAGTTAGTCCTGTGAATCAGGCCCAAAATGTTAGTGTACATTTACTACAAAAGTGTAAGGCCCATAGATAGCGTTTACCTGTTAGAATAATCATAATTTATAAATGTGCAGTTACTACATGTAATATACAACCATATTTTATGTCTGACGGAAATTCTGCACTTGGGGGAGGGAGACTCTGCATGGTAGCACATAGGAGACCACCATACACAGTACAGATTCCACACATAGGTTGACATCTCTGCACACACAGCCCTCTGCATGGTAGCGAATAAGAGAGCAATTCATGATAATGCCTGTCCTGAAGAGGAAGAGGCATTTCATTGAAGAAAAGACAGCTCTTGTAGTTTTATCTGTGGAAACATACTACAAACAACTACATGTGCTGCCTCCGTATGTCTCAGTTGATCCAAGAAAGCAGCATAGGGGAAGGAGGCCCAGACCATGGGGGACATAAAGAAAACACGGCAGGATAAGAATAGTTGATTGAGCTGCCTAAAATTATTTCTGGAGAACCAACTGGAGTCTGTGTCCATCTCACCCTCCCTTGAGAAAGTGTTTTCATAAAGAATTATAAACATTGATTGTAACAATCTGGGCTTCATATTTTCTTTTCTAGCTGCTGTATGTAGACATACTTTGTCAAACACAGCTACAAGGACCCAGGTTCAGCAGGTGACATCATAGGAGGTCTTCAAAACGGAGCTGTTGAGTTTATGTTATAGAGATATAAAAATCTCATCCACGATTTAACTCTTCATACTATATGTTGACTTATGATAACATGTTCATAACTTTAATCTTGATTTGCAGATTTTTTTAATTGAAGTAATGTTTTGTTACATTTCATCCATACTGGATGTTATGTACTTCAATTGTTGCAATCTTCTTCTTCCTGGTACTGGAGACATTGAGCCAGACAATGATGCTGAACCATCTATAAGTGGAGGACAACAGGCAGTCTGAGGAGATAATGTTATCCTCCGCCAAGCAACAAAATCAGTGGCCAGCAAAGCTTAAGAAAAAGAGATGCAGGAGCTGGTTGAGGAGGAGCACCTGGACGAAGGTATGGTCATTGTTGCCTGAAGAATCGGATCTTCCCTGTTTCTTATCAGGGGCACTGTCTCCTCGCTGCAAACCTCTAGTTGTCAACCTTCTCCATATTGGTCAACCTGCTGGCCATTTGAGATGGCCATGCATGTGAGCCTAGGGGTTGACATGGGCTCATTCCAGCCAATGGGTCAATGTTTCTAGCAATAAACAATGTGCAGCAGGATATTTGTGTATTGAAGACAACTCTATGTGAAATTGCAAGCAAACTGCATGGACTCCCTCAGATGATTGACAAGCAGACCTGCACCTTGAATAATGCTTTGAAATGTTACCAAGACATGGCAAAGATGCATCAACCCAGCTAAGAATGTTTAGGCAGGAGAGTGTAATACACCTTGCCCTTACCATGAATAATACAGGATAATTTATGCAGACCCACTTGTAGTATCACCTACACCACCACCTGCATCCCCACCTGCACCACCTGCACAACTACCCAGAACACAATCACAGTCCCAAAGACTCTCACCAAACACATTGCAATGGGGGAATACTAGGCGAAAAACCCCATAATAAGTGTGTTCACTTATTGTTGTCACCATTTTTGAAAAAAATTAAATATGAGAACTTTTAACATAACAAAACGGAGTCAATTTCTCATCTGTCTAGAAGATTTCCTGTTTCTTTTTCCACATAGGATAGTGTTAAGCATGTGTTCTTCTCTGTACATTTTCCAAATCTAAGCAATTTAACAACTGTACAGAGATATAGAAAGCATTTTCTAAATAGCTAAACATTTCCTAAGTATTTGTGTCCATAGGAAGAGGCTGAAAGAAAGAAAAATTAACTCATACAGCAGATGGAAAATGCAAACTTGGAAGTGTTTGGACAAATTATCAGAACACGCCATGAGGCATCAAGTGAGCCAGGCTATATACGAAGGGGAATAAAAAAAAGGTCCATACTCCTAAAATTGACCAAAACATAAAAGTACATTTTCAAATTATACAATTAAGTCAGACCCGAACCCAGATGATGAGTCCAACTTAGGTTCCCGGCTTGAGGTTAAAAAGAGTCAAATGCCAACCTCACTCTCTGTTTTGACACGTACCTAAAATGGGTGAGCGTTGCAGGGCCAGATACCCCATATGAATAAAGACCACAAGGCATAGCAGGGGAAACAGTGAGAAAGACAAACTTTGAGACGGGACTAAAGGAGGTGGAGCCGGTTAGGGAGGTCGACAAGGCTTAATCACTGCAGTAAAAAAGATGATGTTACCAGTTAGGTTTGTAGCTCCCTAGAGACCATCTCCAGAGTGTCTGGAACTCTCCCATTAATTCCTGGATGTTGCAAGAGAGTGCACCCTGAGCCTCTATAAATGCCTTTGAACATCCTTGATAGCAGCTACTGACAAAGGTGTAATTGTAAGGAACTGAATATCAAAAGAGGGGTGTGGGATATCAAGGGTAAAATTGTTCCTTGTCTCTTGTTTTTCCAGGCAGATGGTGAAACCAGAGGGTGTTGGGGTCACCTCTAAGGTCATCACTTGTTGTTGATCAAGGCCAGGAGGAGAACCTACATCTTCCTTCATCTGGCTAATGGCCCACCTCACCCCCACAGAGATGGTTCAGCCTCTGCCTGACTTTTCTAGGTTTCAGATCGAGAAATTCACCTAGCAGGTGCAGTGCCCTTGCTAGTGTTGGGTTCCTCCTCCTCCTCCCAGATGATTAATTCAAGACAGCATGCCTGCCTTCAAGCCAAGGATCATTTTTTTTGCCCCTGGTCCTGCTCTCTTGTTGTTTGGACAGCACGTGTGCTGAAAAGGCACAATAACACAAATAGAGACTTTCTTTTAGAGACTTTCTTTTATATCATTGGGTAAATAATGTATATCTCCATAATGTACTCTTTTTTTTACCAAACTAGCCACTTTCTGAGCTTTCATATGAAAATGTTGTGAGTTAGAAGTCCTTAAATTTGCTAATTCACAATTCAGAAATTAGATATCAGCCATTGTGCAAGGTTAGCGAAGTGGCTAGTTATGTTCACATTTTTTTTGACCTTTTGGAAATGTAGATTCACAATAGGTTACACCCATTGTTTATCTTTGAGGGAATATTTTTTGCTTCCAGCCGACAAAGTGTTGTAAAAGAGTTTGAACTTCTACATATTTGAGGGTTACCAAAGTTCAGTACATTTTTCAGTAACTGTGTGAATTTAATAAAATGAAACATTGCAAGATTATGTTGGTTAGGAAGGATGGTAAAGGTTCCTAATGTCATCCTTTCCATGATCACAACAACCGATTAGTAGTGAAGACAAATAAAAATCAATAAGCAGGCATGTTATTGAATGTGAGCTTTCTAAACTTTCAGACAATCACTAAACATGTTAGAGAGTAAGTAAAATTATTTCGAAGATCAAAGTGAAGACATGACAGCCCAACACTCTCAAAACTCAGGTATGTCAATGTGCCAAATACAAATATATATGAACTTACAGTCTCTTTGCTGATTCCACGAAACCTGCCCTAGGAAGCTTGTTTCCGGTCCAGGGAGGACCTGGCTTGGCAGTTCGGGCTGGACTGTTCCCATGAGGAGCAATCAATCAATCAATCAGGAAATTTGAAGAGCGCACTACTCACACATGAGGGTCTCAAGGTGCTAGGGGTTGGGGGGTGCTGCTACTGCTCGAAATGGCCAGGTCTTGAGTAGCCTCCTGAAGGTTAGTAGGTCTTGGGTCTGCCTTAGGAGGATGGGAAGGGTGTTCCATTTCTTTGGATGAGGGGGACGGTAGGGAGGGCATGATCGGCGGCGCAGAGCTGGCAGTTCTGGGTGCAGAAGGTGAGTCGTCTGTTGAGGTATGCAGGTCCGGTGTCGTGGAGTGCCTTCTGTGCGTGGGTGAGGAGTTTGAAGGTGATCCTCTTGTTGACAGGCAGCCAGTGCAGGTCTCTCAGGTGTGGTGGGATATGGTTGTGTCGAGGGATATCGAGGATCAGGCGGGCAGAGGCGTTCTGTATGCATTGTCAGGAGCAGGGTCAAGACTGATTTGCATATGGCTGGGTCTAAACCTCGCACTTTATCTGGCTCTGACCAAGGAATTCCCTTGGTAAGCAATCGCATTACACTACATTTTATATTTTTTGCTTATCTATATATTACTGTTCCTAAGACATTCTATTTCTTGATCTGTTTGACATAGATGATTGGGACTACTACTATCTTAAGCACAGGATCTTACTTCATCCTCCGAGATTGTTGGAGAAATACATTGTTACCAGAGTGGTGTCCAATATTTAGCCTATCATTGGTGAGTGCAATGATGTGGCTTTGCTTTTAATTAATCTTGACTTGAAACTGAGTCCTACTTAAGAGACTCTGTGTGTGAACATCTTGGCACCATATATATGATTTTAGAATGACAATATAGGGAAATGTGACATAGTACTATGTCTTAGTGTCCTACAATTGATGTATACATATCTCTCTAATGGCATTTATGAAACTTTGGTTTGTCAGAGAACTTAGTAAGATTCTGATAAGGATACCACTTATATTGTTATTAGGCAACCTTGGCTTATCTCCTAATATTTCCTTCTTGACTCCAAATATGTGAGACTAGTAACAACAGTAATGCTAGCACCTTTAACATTGTGTCTGTCTTTTGAACAGAGGGCCTATCTAGGTTTGTTTCTAAATATTAGGCTTTTTGTGAGTTTTTTTTCTTATTTCTCTCATAGAGTGGTCTTCCATACATTCATCAGAGAAAACTCCTATGAATAACTTTTACCATATTGGAAATCATATTTTGCTTGAACATTATGGATGTCCATTAAATATGAGCTTTATATCGGTGGGTGTGCAAAGAAAAAAGTATATGGAATGTCACCACTGTATGGCCTTAATCTATTCGGTGGCCTAATCATGTGTTTACTCTTGCCTGACCTGCTTCTTCACTCTATCTACTTTAGATTACAACTTTCTCCACCTAAATTTCTTAAATTCTCAAATTTCTTAAATATTGTTAGTAATGTTGATACCTCACACTGCAGTGTGTAGGACTGTTAATGGGTTTAACATCTATCTGCAAATTGTCAGAACATCAACTCTGTTAAGATTGCTGTTGTACCAATTATATTCTTGTATGTATATATAGATAATTTAAGTCCGTATTAATATGTATTTAGTATTGTACTTATGCATGTTGTTCTGTGTCAATGTGTATTTATGTGTATGCCCTACTGATTGGTGTATATTTTAATATTTCCAGCCTTGAGAAAGTCTTTGTAAGACGAAACACGTGTCGGCAAGCCGTGTGCTGGGAACTTTTTACTGGAGTCAAATTTTGGAATAAAAGAATATCAAGACTCAATACATGCTTTGGATCGCTATGTTTGTCTAAAGTTGCTTTGTTGTCCCTGTATCTTAAGTAAAAGGGGACATATATACCCATAATTGTGATTGAAGGTTACAAAACCATTAATTAATAAGAGGTGTGCTGTCCAAGTCCTTTGTTTTTTTTTGTTCATTCAATAAATGCTCATGTGCGTATCTGCACCGTGTTGAAAGCCTGCTGAGATACTGAGGATGTTTGTCTGCATTAAGTGAAGAGATGGGAGAGAGAGCATACCCAGGATTACCTGCACCTACAAAAAAGAAATGTGAAGTTTTATCAAAGGCCCGTCTATTCTAATCCTACTACACTATGCATGCCTACCTACATGCAGTGTGTGTCAGAGTCATGTGTTAAATGTGTTGTAGTGAATATTTATTAGAGTTGAGAGGGCACCTTTAAGAATGGGGGTTATTTGTTGACGGGGTGAAGACCTACTCAGGCAGCAACAGTAATCCTTGTCAGGGTGAAGTCACAAGCAAACCCAAATGTAACCTGTTTTAAACCCTCTGGTAGCTTGGCACAAAAGCAGTAAGGCTTAACATAGAGGCAATGTGTTAAGTATTTATGCAGTACTTCAAACAGCAACTAAGTGAAACACAACACAAGAAAAATCCCACACCAATTCAGGAAAATAAGTACTAGAACAAAGTCACAAGACTGGGACAAAGTTCAGGCTCAGCTCGATGGAGCACATGTCAGCTACAGGGACCCAGTTAGGCCCGCTTGCTGGTTGCAGAGCAATGTAAAGTCCTGCGTCACAGCAGCAGTTCCAAAGAGCGGAAAGACTGTGATTCAAGGTTGTCTGTTATCATCAATGATGTTGGCAACCTGGGGCTTGCAATGAACAGTCCTGTATTGTTGTGGTGGATTCCAGTGGCAAGGGGTTTGTGATGCTAAGGCCTGCACTAGAAGGATACGTCACGCAGCAGAGATTTCTGGGAGTCTGTGAGCGGGTAGCAAAGTCCTGCCCCAGGGATGCCTCATGCAGCACTCTGATGTGGAGTTTTGGTGAGGTGATGCACCACACAATGGCTTCTATGCAGAGTGTTTAGGAGTCGATGTGTTGCAATGCTTCGGTTCTGCAGGTAACACAGTTGGGCTAGCAGAGCACCTAATGGCCAACTTCCAAGGGTCCTGGACTGGGCTGGCACCACTTGGGAGGGCAGGACTCACAGCTGGTAGAGTCAAGTTGTAGGCTACAAGCTGGAGGAAACCTTTTCTTTTCCTGAGGCTTTTGATCAGAATGTCAGCCACCTAGCCCTTAGAGTCACTCTTGTGTTCCTGGGTTCAAGATTCAGGTCCAGTCCTTCAGACTCAGGCACAAGGAAAGCAGGTTAGCAGGGTGGCACAGCAGGACAGCAAAGTGACAGTCCTTCTTGCAGTAAAGCAGCACAATAGTCCTTCTTCTGAGTCTCCCACTGGTCTAGATGTGTTTTGAAGATTTGGGGTTTGAGACCCAATATTTAAACATGGTGCCCACATTGAAATAGGAGACATTTCTGGAGACTTCTACCCCACTGAGATGTCAGGCATCCCTTTCTTCCCTGCCCAGGCCACAGCTTGTCTGGGGACACAATTGACTAGTGACAAACCCTTTGTGAGAATACTCAGGCAGAACTTTTGTGATGTACAAGTGTGGTGGTGACAGCTCCTCCCCCTCATTGAGCAAGTGTAGCCTATCTTGCCAGCACCTAGCTTCTCACTGTCTTTTAGCAATACTACTCCTAGCCATGTAACTCAGGAACAGGCCTCATGCACCAAATGTTTTGACAAAAAAATGAGTAAAGAGAGCTTTAGATTACAATTCTTTGGACACCAAACATGACATGTCTACCTGCTCCAAATTGGAAGTTGTCTTTTAATTAAATGTAATAATGTAAACCAATGTTATCCTACCGGAGAGGTAGGCCTTGCAGTAGTGAAAAACAAATGTAGGAGTTTTTCACTACCAGGAAATGAAAAACTTAAAAGTATGCGTCCAATTTTTTTAATACACTGCACCCTGCCCTCTCTGCTGTTCAGGGCCTACCCTAAGAATGACTTAGATGTATTAAAAAGGTTTCGAAATGGCAGTTTAGAACTGCACACACAGGCTGCAATGGCAGGCCCGAGCATTGTTTAAAAGGGCTACTTAAGTGGATGACAAAATATGTGCTGCAGGTCCAATAGTAGCATTTGATTTAGAGGCCCTGAATACATGTGGTACCACTTTACTAGGGATTTGCAAGTAAACCAAATATGCCAATTGGGTGTTAGCCAATTCTACTCTGTTTAAAGGAGAGAGCACAAGCACTTTAGCACTGATTAGCAGCGGTAAAGGGGACAGAGTCTAAAGCTAACATAAATGAGATCAACAAAAAAAGAAGAGTTGAAGTCAAAATGTTTGGAGGAAGCATAACCTAATGCTGACAGGTCTAACAGCACCCCAAAATGCATGTCCATGGTCTCGTGTTATTACATACCAAGAAACTACATGTCACCAATATGCCAAGCAACCAAACGATGTACAAGAGGAGAATATCAGTTAATCATTTGTTGAATGTGCTTTTTGGAAAGCCAGTGTATATATCTGTGAAGTAGCTCCTAGAATTGCAGACAGCCTACACATTGTTGGAGTGCAATCACTGTCTGTTTTGGAAAAGGTATACTGTGTAATGAGGTAGCTGAAGTGCAACATAAGTGTAGTCAATAACACCCAGCACATAGGTGGAGTAAGTAAAGGCATAAAAATCGCTTGCCATCATTTGCATTCCAGCCAGGCGATAAACTGGTGGACTCTTCTTTTGATGCATTTCAGTACCTGATTCAAGCATCGGGACTGGCTTGACAGTGTGGCACAAACACTGTCACAGGAGAACCTCTGAAAAGATCCATAAAATGGAGTGCAGCCAGTATTGTGAAATAGGCGGAGATAGCCTGTAAACGGGCTGTAGGTGAATCCAACTACTGCTCCCAGTCTGCAAACAATTCAGGATCAATTGGTAAGAGGTATCAGGAAATAACAGCTTCCCTGGACATACCAAAAATGTTGATCCTTTGCTTGTAAACCCTCTCTCTTCTTCTCCTTATAATATTATTCTTCCTCTGAACAAGGGGCAAACCTAAAAAGACGTTCAATGAAAGAGTGAAGGCAAGAAAGGAGTTTTGGTAAGTGAGGTTTTTTTATACGTGATCAGTCTGGCTGTGATTCCTTGTTGTGGAATGAGTTTCTGTAGGGATGGGTAGCGGAGTTGAGAACCATCCCTCCTTATATTTCCAGGTGTGTTGCAAATGTTGAGATCCGCATTATGTACATAGGCAGAACTTGGTTTTATGCTTTTCCAGAAGTTAAACATACCAAAAGAAAATAATATTGGTTAAAATATGCAATAACATTTTTGGAAATTAGAATATATTTTATATACATTTTAGTTTATTTAATTTTTGTAAAAATATATGTCATAGTGAAATATATTTTTAATACATCAAATTACAAGTCATTATATTTTACAAATTTATTATCCCATTTGGATTTATTTATACAGGAGGAGCACCCTCGGATTCCTGACTGCCTTGTGGACTCCAGTGGCCGCAGAGGAGGTGAGAGGCGCGGCGCACGGGACTGCGAGGACCAGCATTCCTCCAAACACCAACAGCTGGTTCCTCTTCCCGGCCGAGCCGCGCCCCCTCCCAGTGCCATGCCTCCTGTTGCCAGTACTTTACCTCTCGCGGCCCCCGCTTCGCGGGAGCCGCTCGCCTGAGGTGTTAGTTGCCGCCGGACTTTGGACCCCTGCTACAGGAGTAGCACCCTCGGATTCCTGACTGCCTTGTGGACTCCAGTGGCCGCAGAGGAGGTGAGAGGTGCGGCGCACCGGACTGCGAGGACCAGCATTCCTCCAAACACCAACAGCTGGTTCCTCTACCCGGCCGAGCCACGCCCCCTCCCAGTGCCACGCCTCCTGTTGCCAGTACTTTACCCCTCGCGGCACCCGCTTCGGGGGAGCCGCTCGCCTGAGGTGTTAGTTGCCGCCGGACTTTGGACCCTTGCTACAGGAGTAGCACCCTCGGATTCCTGACTGCCTTGTGGTCTCCAGTGGCCGCAGAGGAGGTGAGAGGCGCGGCGCACGGGACTGTGAGGACCAGCATTCCTCCAAACACCAACAGCTGGTTCCTCTTCCCGGCCGAGCCGCGCCCCCTCCCAGTGACACGCCTCCTTCACAAACTTAAGCAGGATTAACGATGCGCATCGCGGGACGGGCGCGGGTCGTGGCCCGGGGCTAAGCCCGGACAAAGGGCGGGCCGTTTTAGGCCGTTAGAGGCCGGAAGAGACCGGACCAGGCCATCCCTCTGACGCCCTGCTTCTCCCACCACTCGTCTCCCCTGGGTTGTGACTTTTGTTCTTTTTAATATAACATGGCCAACAGGGTATCCAGAAGCAAGGCTGCCCAACACCTTACTGGCACTATGGAGAAATTTCTCGCCAAGGCTAATGATGTAGTTAATAAAGGACTAGCCGTGCTAGATAGCCAACCTGAGGAGGGTATAGATAATTTGTTGTTGGACTCTCCGGGTTCTTCAACTGATGCTAGCACACCACTACTGCTTGATGTCACCCACCTGTCGCTCATGGATAGCATTGATCAGACTATTGAGTCTGTCTTACAACAACTGAGGACACCTTCAATTTCCCAGAGGGATAGAGAGTCATTACGCCTCTCGGGGGTTGTAGAACCCTCCCCCAACGTGGATTGTATAGAAACAGAGTCGCAGGAGGTGGGTCCGGATGCAGCTCCAACAGAACCCACAAGTAGCAGAGGGGATCATCCATCCAAAAGAAAGAGGTCAAGGAAGCCAAAAGGCGCCAAGAGGGCTAAAGTTGACTTAATTATGCCCACTCAGGATGATAATATAGACACTCTGGCCTCGCCTGGGGCCACTTCTCCGGGGAATAGGACGGAACTTCCAAGCCCCCCACTAGCCTCATCCCTACCGGTGTACACAGGACCATTCATTTTCGGGGGGGAACCCTACAATACTACAGATTTGCTCATCAGCTCACTCACGGACATTTTTAGAAATCTACTGAATCCTCTGTCTGATAAATTGGACTCTATAGAGGCCAGACTGATGACCATAGAAAACATTCATAAGAACAACGGTCTTGACCCGGGGTTGGGCGTAAATGCACAGAGGACCCCCAGGGAGAGTGCCAGGATTAGTCTTCCGACCCCTGTAATAACTATCCAGGCCCCAAATGTTCCACTAGTTCAGTTAGGGGATACTTCTAGTGACAACACTGTTCCCGTCCCCCAAATGGTTCCATTGACATACCAAATGACGAGGCCCCCGGTACCTGCTCCTAGAAGGTCTAAACAACCTGCCCCGTCCCAACAACCGAGACAGGAGAGTTCAGCTAACGGGCAAACTGGCCGTCTTATTAGCCCCAACACCAGGCGCAGGACGGTTAATTTGCCCCCTGAGGCAGTAGTCTATACTGCGATTATGGTGGGTGTGCCTGAGCTTATCGGTGGTGCAATTGAGCTGCAGGACTCATTGCGCAATAAGGTAATCAGTTGGCTCAATATTAATAGGCCACTTCCACCTAATTTAAAAGGAGACGTTTTGATGGTTAGAAGGGTCCCATGGATTGGATCAACTCCTAAGAACAGAGTGGGGGATTGTATAATTGTTAGTTTTAAAAGCCCACAGGTTGCCCCATACATTTGCAATTGGCTTGGCAGGGCTGGTAACACCTCTATTGAATTAGTGACTCTTTCATATTTCTACCCAAATGCATGTAACCCAGTTGTGGGGAGGGAAGAGGGCTGGACTAGAGTCGGCTTTGCAGTGGATGGCTCACGATAAAGGCCCAAGTACAATCTATTTCCCACTCATGGTAATTTCTTCCACCCGAATAGATTTTCCTGCCTTGACCAGGTGGATTGACCACAAAAGGGCGCTATCCAACAGGCCCCGGAAAGAACTGCTATTGGGGTTGAAGGCAGGGGGGTGGTGAGAGCTGCTTACAAGACTGATACCAGGATGCAGGTTCCCCCTAAAGAGAGAAGGGTATCACCTGGAAGTACCTGGGGTCAAGTACAGATTCCACCTAAAACCCTGAATGTTATCAATTCGACACCGGCAGCCGTGAATGTTCCACCTCCCACACCGGTTGCCCTACCCGTCCCGGAAAATCCTGACCCTCCCATAGTCACTGCACCAATTCAACCTGGCGGGGCAGGACCACCACGGAGTCCAGGGCTGAGAATCCTTTCCTGGAATGTGGCGGGGATTACAAATAAGGTGGACACACCAGACTGGAATCTCCTGATAAACGGCAGCGATGTCTGCCTTTTTCAGGAGACATGGGCGAAGGAACCCCTGAGTAGAATGGGGTATGAAATCTTTGAAATTCCGGCAAAGTGGAATGGGAGGGGGAGGCCCTCGGGTGGCTTGGCGATCTGGGTAGCGAGCCATATTGGGTGCCAGGCGGAAAATATGGCCACGCTTTCGCAGGACATCCAGTGCGTGCTGCTCAGATGGCCTGGCATAATAACATGGGCCATTATTAACGTTTACTCGCGCCCAGTCGCTGTGCCCAATGAATCCCCCACTCTAGATGAACTATCATCCTTCTTGGGACAACTGTCAGGTGACTACAAGATAGTGATGGGTGGGGACTTCAATTGTCACTTCGAACCCCTAGAAGGATTAAAGGAGGGCGCTCTCACCACTGAGGACAATTATTGGGGAGTTCCACCATCTTCTTTACCCCACCCCAAAACCTGGTCCCCGCTGGCAGTACAGCTCATGTCCCTTACCTTGAACTTCGCAATAAGGGCCTGCAATGGGCGTACCTCGTCCGATACCCCCTCACTGTGCACTTTTAATAGAAAAGACCATGAGTCAAGGCTGGACTATATATTTATAGACATTACCATATGGCCCAAAGTTCACGACTTCAGGGTGGTACCTAGAACAGATAGCGACCACAATGCCCTCCAACTGGAGATACAGCACCCTGCACCTCCAGACGGGTCGTCCACCACTTCTCCTGGCGACGACCTTGGGGACTTGCTCCTCTCCACAAACAGGCGTCGCGTAAAATGGGGAAAGTTGCTTAATACAGAAGATGGCATAAATAAGTTATATGGAATAGCACTCCCCAGGTTCAAGGAAGTGGATGATCTTATAAACCAACCAAGACCCACTGATTATAACGAGAAACTAGCTCACATTCATGAGGAATTAGTGAGGGGCTTTGCTGAGGTTTTTTATCCAGTGGTACCGCCTCGCAGGAAAAAGACACGTACCCGACCTGGTACAATTCTTCCTGCAGGAAGATTAAGTCTGAGTTAATTGCTACCATAAAAGAGGGCTCTAATAAGGGCAAGGTTGCAGAACTCAGGAGGGAGTACAAAGCTGCAGTGAACAACGCAAGGGCTGAGTGGGACTGGGACCGCTGGCATGATTTGTCTGACGCTTTAAATGCCAAAGACTCTAGGAAATTCTGGGCCCTGGTGAACACTGGGACAGGGGAACTCAAATCAGCAGTGGAGCCTAATATCGCCTCCTCTCTCTGGGAGACCCACTTTGGGACACTTTACCAAGATACCATCTTATTGTCCGATGGTGTAGCGTTTGAGCTCTCCGTTCCCTCGGAAGCGGCCCTGGAATTCACCCTAGGTGAGGTGGTGATTGCAACGGAGCGACTAGCGATGGGAAAGGCCCCTGGTCTAGATAGGTTACCGGGGGATCTCTTTAGACACCACCCTGAAATCTGGGGCCCGTACCTTCTTATTCTGTTTAATGCCATCTTAGGAGGTATGGCGATCCCCTGCTCTTGGCTGGGGGCAGAGATTGTGCCAATATACAAGAAGGGTTCTCCTCTGCTCCCAGCCAACTACAGGCCGATCAGCCTCATAGATGACCCCCAAAAGCTTTTCGCGCGCCTCACCCTGAACCACCTGTTAGACTGGGTGGAGGCCAATGATATCCTGAGTCCCCTTCAGGCTGGCTTCAGAAAAAACACGTCCACCATGGATCAGATTTTCCGCCTCGCCCTGCTTTACTGGAAGACGGTAAGGTTGGAGGGGGAAGGCTGTACATGGTGTTCGTGGACCTGAAGTCAGCTTTTGACCTAGTCCCGCGTAAGAAACTCTGGGAGGTCCTGAAAAAGTTAGGGGTACCCCCTCAGATACTTAGTATCATAATCAGGCTACACGCGAACAACTATGCGCAGGTTAGGTGTGGGAGGGATGGCAGTCTGTCATCAAGGTTCCCCGTCCGTAGAGGGGTGAGGCAGGGTTGTGTCCTGGCACCGACCCTGTTTTGTCTTTTTATCAACAACGTTATATCCCATCTAGAAAACGTCAAAGACAATGATGCCCCACATTTGGCAGGCAGGCGGGTTCCGGCAATCATGTTTGCCGATGACACCCTCCTGCTTTCCAAATCCCCGATGGGGATCCAGAGGATTCTGGATGGATTTGGTCTTTTCTGCAGACAACAAGGTCTAGAGATAAACACAAAAAAGACCAAGTTCATGATATTCAATCCACCAAAAAAAGCCAGGCCCAATCCCACCCTGGGTACTGCCAGCCTTGAGAGGGTAACTACGTTTACATACCTGGGGGTAACACTGCAGGAAAATCTATCATGGGATCGATAGATAGTAAGATCACGGCTCAAACTGTCTCAGCTGTCGGGCGCAATCTTGAAGGTGGCCAATACTTCAACCTTTAAGCCCATCAGTCCGGCACTTGAAATGTATCGAACCCAAGCTAAGGCAGCAGCTATATATGGGAGTGAACTATGGGGGCATAAAGCAGGCCAAGAATTGGCAAGAGTGGAAAACAACTTTCTTAGACGCCTACTGGCTCTTCCACGAGGCACACCACTCCTGCCACTGAGACTAGATATGGGCCTCCCCTCTATTGCTGAGGAGCTAGAGTCAAAGCCGGTGAAGTTCTGGCATAGGCTATGGTCCACTAATGAACTGCATCACTATAGGCAGGACCTTACCTATGTCATGAGCCTGAATCGCAGCAACAAAATCCCCTGGCTCGCATTTGTAAAAAATGAACTGTTCTCCATGAACTTAGCTGAACTATGGGAGGATCCCGTACAAGGCTGCCAAAGGGTTTCACGCAAAAGCCTGGCTCAAATGTACAAAGACTGGAGACTCCTACTTTTGCTGAATGCTCAAAATAGCGGCACCCTTACAGAGCGATTTCTGGAATCCAAAAATTCTTATGCATTTGAAAGTTTTATGGATTTTATCTTCCCCATCCTCGCAAGGAAATTGTTTGTACAATGGAGGCTAGGCACACTTCCCACTAGAACATTCACCTATAAATGGACTAAGGGGGGTGACAAAATGTGTCCATGCTGTAACATCTATGAGGAAGACGAACTCCACATTATGTTTGTCTGTCCTGCCTATCACAGACCTAGAAAATACTGGATAGCGCCGCTCTGCAGAAATTTGGGGTTTAGAAATTATTCACAGGCATACAGAGTAATGAAAACCAGTACTCTTGGCCATATTGTGTTTGCAATAGCCAAATTTCTAATGGCAGTATGGTTGATCAGGAAGAAAAAAGCCCTCTAATCTGTGGACACTGCTATGACTTGTTTTTTATCTCCTTGCTTGATTAGGTGGGAAATCACTCAAAAAAATAACTGTATGAATTATGTTTTTAAAATGTATGCTAAATTGTATGTTATTATGTTTTGTATTGTATCTTTTATGGTCTATATGGCCGAAATAAAGAATTTTTGGATTGGAATGGATTGGATTTATTTCAAGTCCCAGTCTCCATTTCTAAGGGAGAGTTTGCAGTATCAGTGTATGGTGCCAGGCTTACTACAGTTCGTTTTTAGCAGTAGTAACTGTGTAGAAGTGCAGCTTGTGAATAGCAATAGGCTTACTTTTTTGTAGGTGGTCAACTTCCTTCCCTAAACCACTCCTTGGCCCTCCCTAAACCCCGCCTTGCTCCTCCCTATTCTTCTCCCTTTATTAGTAAGTATTCCCTTTTTCCAGCCACGCTACCATCTCTCTCACTTTTACTACTAAATCGTATACTGAGTTTGTGTCTAGGCCTGGCAGTTGGCGGAGATCTGCACGGAGAAAAAGATAAGGAGAGATGAAGGTGGAAACTCTGCATGTAGTTTTGTGAGTAGTTTTTGTAGTACATTTTTTCAGACCTAGAAAACGTGCTTCAAAAGGCAGTTTGTAGTTCACTTGTATGTTACTGTTTTATCATGATGGTCTTTGCCTTGGGTTTTACACTCATACTGATTGTTCTTTTAGAGTAGTTCCCTAAGATGTAGAATCAGAAATATTTGCCTGATTCACCAGCACCATTTAGAATGAGAAGAAACTTGTTTTTTTTGGAAAACACCCTGCTTTGAGGAATAGGCAGATTGGGGGAAGTAGCGACATCACTTTTTCTACACATATAAGAAAAGAGTTACTAAGAAAGGGAAGGAGGCGTTGATTTTGTGGCTCTATGTTAGCAGGCATGATTCCGTTTTTTTGGTATTCACAAACGGGCAGTTAATAGTTAATTTACGACTCTGGAGACCCTGTAGTAGAGGTGGACAACTCTGCACATAAAAGATAGAACTGGTCTCGTTTTTATGTGCGAACCAGTTTGTGAATTCCTGCAATGATATTTTTGTAGCACGTTATTTTTGTGCTCGATATTCTAACATATAGCCCTAATAAGGAAGGTGAGATATACTCAAGGGATGTAAACCAAAGATAGGCCTCATTTGGAACGGGCTTGATTAATTGACCGTGCATGGTCTGCAGAGGGTTCAGTCAGTAGAGATGGGACATCTGTGTGGAAGTGGTTCTAAGACTAGAAAGAGCGTGCCCATCACTCACTATTGTTGAAAATTTTTAACAGAATCTCCTCTCAAATATCTCCATCTCGAATGATGGGAAAATTACAATGGCTTTGTATTGTCAAAATTAATTACAAGGTGCATGGCAATATGCACGTCACATCCTTTTCAAAATTAAATGTGAGGATAGCATGAAGTAGCTTCTTCAGTAATCAGTGAGTGCGGATTTTACAACATCACAGTGCGTGTATCAAGCAGACAATATTTTTATCCATGCAGTTCAACATTTCCTGCAGTTACCACCATAGACAAATAAATTAGGCAGGCATGAGAAATAATGAGAAATAATCCAATAATGCAGCCTCTCAGATATCCCCAAAGAACGATGGGGCATATTATCAAGACAGGCCATAAAATCATCGCCGCTTTACCGGCAGAAAACTGCAGCTAAAGCGGTGATAATGGACTTGATAATATGCTCTATGGAATTCCAATCGAAGCCCATGTTAGATTTGAAGACATCTAACATGGGCTTCGATTGGAATTCCATAAAGCATATTATCAAGCCTATTAACGCCGCTTTAGCAGCAGTTTTCTGCCGCTAAAGCGGCGATAATTTTATTGCCTGTCTTGATAATATGCCCCATCGTTCTTTGGGGATATTTGGCACCACAGGGGACTTAGGGCTAGGTTGGAAAAAAATTGAAAACGCTGTTGAAGACAGAACCTAAAACTATCTAAACTACTCTAGCAATATGGTTTTTCTACCAAGGCGGGCTTATCTATGCATCTGAACATGTGGCTCCATTTTCATTAAATGGTGCCCAGAAATATGTTTTATAAGAATCAGGATAAGACAAAAGCCCTGGGTTTGAAAAGTAGTTGAAATAAATCTCTAAATCGGCTTCCTGTGGTGTTTTATATATAGACTAAAAGGTACAGCCTCTGATTCAGACCTTTTCGCAATCCTAAATAAAGGGAATGTGCATAGTCAATGTCAGACATGACTGATACAATTATTATCTGGATAATGACTTCACAGGTAAAATATTTCCTTATTTTTTCGATCTTGTGAAGTTGAAAGGTGCCTGAGGAAATCACTGCTCCTATCTGCAGCTTCATCGAGAGGTCATCATCAATGAGGATTCCAATGCTATTGACTTGTGTTTTGGGATTCAGAGGTAAGCCCAACTCTTAGGGCCAGTAACAGGGATAACAGTTGTGGATTACATTGTTAGTGATCACTATTTCTGTTTTCTCCGAATTTAATATCAGTTTATGGCTATTCATCCAAACCCTAACACACAGCTTGGCACCTTGAAATAGCTCCATAGATTCTGAGGTATTTTCCAATTTGAAGAGCAACTCCATGTCATCAGTATAATTGTAATTTTTCACTCTCCGTTTCGTTAGCTTATGTACCAGAGGGTGGATATAAAGATTGAATAGATGAGGGGGTAGGACTGAGCCTTGAGCCAGTTTAATTGAACCTTTGTGGAGCAAATGCTAAATAAACGGATAGATTGAGAGCGCTCTCAAAGGAAAGTGTTTACCCAATCTAGTGCTGTGTCTTGCAGGCCAGTTGACCAAAATAGTGTGGTTGACCGTGTCAAAGGTCACAGACTGATCATAGAACCAGTGCCTGGGCTAGACCCTGACCTGCTGCTTCCCTCATATAATCAACCATGGAGAGAATAACCATCTCAGTGAAGTGAGGGGATGAAATCCCACTTGTTCGGGGTCCAGAAAAGCGGAATCCTCTAAAAAAGAGCAAAGGTTTTGGGCCGCAGGAGCCTCTAATAGTTTGGCCACATAGGTAGTAAAATATAGTAAAGTAGTTTTTCAGAAAAGTAGGATCTTCTCCAGGTTGTTTTAGTAGGGATTACTACTGGCCTCCTGAAGGTAGGGGTACTTAGCCCTGACTCAAGGATAGATTGATTAAGGACCAATGGGGGAAAATGGTTTTGAAAATCAAAGCGGGGACTGATATCTTCAGGTGATTCCGATTTAACTTTAGAGAGCAAATTTAATAAACTATCTTTAGAAATGGGTGGGAAGGCCGTACATGTCATAACATCTTCCTCAGAGATATCAGTAGCAGAGGATCTATGAAGAATGCTACCTTTTATTAATTTTATTTTGTCAATAAAGAAAGCATTCAGATTATCACATAGATTTTGTGTGGGGACGATCAGAACTTTCACTCTATCCAGGTCAGCTAACTCTGTGAAAATTTGAAAAGTATGTTTATATTTGTTTTCAGAATTTAAAATGTTGTTAAAAAAATATCTGGATTGAGCCTCCCAGATTAATTTCTTATATGCCCCTAAGTGGGAGACATAAATGTCAGGTAGGTACGGCTTCCGCCAGTTATGTTTAGCCTGACACAGTTCAAATGTAGTTTTCCTTACTTCATCAATGTACCATTTCGAGGCCTCATGGTGACTAATTTGTTTACATTTGTGAAGGGGGGCATAAGTGTTACTGGCTGATTTGAACCAGAAAAAAATGTCCTGTTCCAAGACGTCTGAATTCTCGGAGTGGGAGGGCAAAATAGGTGCTAATGCAGCATGGAAGGCATTGAGATTGACGCGACTTCTGGAAAAGCTACCTGGGCACCTCATTAGTGCTGTATGAAGTTTCTGATGTTGTAAATGTTTTATTTGAGCAAATGTAACTTAATATAGCACTCTAAACATAGAATATTGTGCACTCGAACTTTTACAGTTCACTCTGACTTGTTGTTCATCAAAGCCAATGACAGAAACTGTGTGTGCTTTTCTTAAGTTACTGAATGCAGGCTGGCAAGAAAACATGTATTACCAAAGGTTGCTGCATCTAATACAATGATGTATTACCATGAATGTTCAGGACAGAAAAAAGAAAAATTAAAACACTAAAAGTATCTCACGCCTCGCTTTATAAGACAGTTAATTTAGACATGATATAAAATAAGGTTTACCAGTGCTAGAACCAAATGGAGGGTGAGGGGGAATCAGGTTTCAAATTATATGTCGTAGTGAATTCATCAATGGTTTTCAAGGAAAGGGGGGAGGTTGTAGGATTTCCATGTCACAACAGCAGTCTTACAGTAGCTGTCAGTATGATTTATATGAAACTTAGGATCCCAAAACTCATCTACTACTGACTTAGTAGCTCCTTGGTGACCCCATGCATATGCAGGTTATGCCCCCTGAACACTGAACCCAAAATATTGGTGGGACAGAATATTGAGAAGAAAAGTTATATATTAAAAAATGTTCCAGATTTTCTATACATACCTCCACATTTTTGCGCCTAGGCAGTACATGTATCTTCGAGGTAAGTAGATGTGGAGTTGGAATAGTAACTCTATACTTCCTGTTGGGACGGAAAAGTCCCTTCTATGGTGACAGTCATGTGCCCTTGCCCTAAGTGCCCCGGCTACAAGGACATCTGGATCCTTGGGAATCATTGTTGTTGGCATGGGTAAACACAGATCATAAGTATGCACCATGAAATAGGCCTGTCTCACAGATTGCCATCTTGTTGGACAGAGATAAGCACCCAAAACGATACCCTCATAGTGGTGAAATCTATTGTCTTTACCAGGAGTTAAGCAGCACTGCAGCACACCGTGTAGTGATCAGCAGAAGTGAACAGGCTTTTTTACATGTGTCACTGGAGTGAGGACTACAGGCTCACTCATGTAAAGTTCTGCTGCCAGGTGCAGCTGGTAGGGATCGGGGGTGGCGGGGCAGGTGGGACAGGGGGATAAAAAATATTTTTTTTAAACCCAAGTGTCTTTTCCGCCACCTCTCCTCATCTCTGTTTCTCTTCTCTTCCTGATTCCAGTATAGTGGAAGCTACAGGAACCACTCGGGCACACAGGCTCCCTTGAGCCACTCACAATGTTGCAATGCAGCGTTGTGATTGTTCTGAGCATCGTGGATAGGTGCTCAGTTGGGCACAGGGAGCCTATGCATATTCCCCACCAGGCTGTGCATTACAGCTTGTTGGGGAATATGCAAAGTGCATGTGCATGTTTGGCCAGACCAAGATTGTTAGCCAAGCAGTCATGCGCACATAAGTGTTCACAAACCACTCCTTCTCCCTGAGCCACAAGCCCGCCCTGCCCTAACGCAGCCCCGCAGCAATGAAAAAGAACATTATTTAATTTTTTTTCCTCTTTTTCACCTCTTCTAAGAGCAGTGGGGCGATGCTCCTGCACCTTAGCAGAGGAGCCACCACTGGCTGTTGCTGTGTGCTTAACTCAAACTTGGCCTACATCAGGTTAGTGTGTAGTGCTATGCTGTGAATGTGTGTTATATGCATGTGCTGGGTGTAGATGTACCTGTGAATGTTAAAATACATGTACGATTCTGGGTTCCATTATGGGAGACCCATGGCTGACTGGAGGAGCATGAGGTGGTAGATGAATGCCCCAGACAATTTGTGGATTGCTGTATTCCTCCACACACTGTGGAGGAAGCAGAGCCAGGCTCTTCAGAACACTTCAAAGGGTGCTCTTTGATTTAAAGAGAGGTCACTGGAAAGGGGCCTGGTCACATTTCAAGAAGAAGATGGAGCTTCAAAAGCAGCAAATATCATACAATCTGCGAGGACAGAGGGTAAACATGGCGGCCGCTTAGGACGCGGTCGTGGAGGCTCTCGGTGAAGGGGAATGTGAAACAGCTGCAACTATAAAATAGGATGCTTTAAGCGCTTTGGAGTACGGAAGAATGGACCGCTAAAGGCTAAAGCTCAATACTAAATCTTAAAATTTAAACCGCGTTACCTCGAGACTGGTCCTTGTTCGTTCTGCCGGTATCGGATGGAATCGACTCCGCGCTGCTTGCTTGTCATCAGCTTCCCGGTTCCTTGCTGCGGGCATAGGCGGTGTGGTGGAACGGAGGGAAGTGGGCTGAGGGATGGGCACAGAGGTCGGAAAGCTGAAGGTGGAGATCGAAAGGTCTCCGATTCGGGACCCCGGCTGGGCCCGTGTAGCACGAGAGCTCGGCAGGGGCTGGAGGGTGCTGGTGCGGAGAACGAGTCACAGCAACCCACAGATATTTGATATTTGATATTTGTGGGGTATTTATAGAGCGCGACGTTCGCTCCGAAGGGAGCATCTTGGCGCTAGTGAATGGGAGAAAGCTGGTCCAGGAGGAGTTTAGATTGGAGGAAATTAGATGGAAGCCTTAGAGTATTCATCCGGGAGTTTGAAAATCCATGTTTTCAGGAGCTTTCTGAAGGGTTTTTCCTGGGTTTGATGTCTGAGGGTTTTGGGTAGTTTGTTCCACGCTTTGGTAGCAAGGAAGCTGAGGGTTTTTGCACCTTTCGTTTTCAGGTTGTATTTAGGGAGAATGATAAGATTGTCATCGCTTGAACGAAGGTGACGGCTGGGCAAATAGTGGGGAAAACGTCTTGTGAGGTATTTGGGGCCTGTTTTATTGTATGCACGAAAAGCCAAGATCAGGATTTTGAAAAGAATCCTCTTGTGGAGGGGGAGCCAATGAAGCGAACGGAGAGCTGCAGAAATAGAGGACCTGCGGGGGAGACCTAGGACTAGACGGGCGGCTGTGTGAAGTACGCTCTGCAGTTTAAGGATGGTGCTCTTCTTAGCTCCTGCGAGCAAGCCGTTGCAGTAATCCAGTCGCGAGATTATGAGTGCGACTGTCACCGTATTTCTGGCATCGATGGGGAGAAGGTCGAAAAATTTCCTCAAGGATCTAATAGTTCCAAAGCATTTGCCAGCGACGGTTCTGGCATGCTGATCGAAGGAAAGTTCGGAGTCAAAAATTACACCGAGATTCCTAGCTGACGACACTGTCTGGGGGGGAGCAGCAGAGTCGTCAGGCCACCAAAGTGCTGGACAGAAGGTATTATTGGTGCCAATCGGGAGGATCTCCGTTTTACTTGAATTACATTTCAAGTGGTTATTTGTCATCCAGGAGAATACTTCGGTCAAGCAGAGTTTCAGGTTGAGTTCAGCTTTGGTAGATAGCTTGTCCAGGGGTACAATGAGTTGTGTATCATCGGCATACGAAGTGACAGGTATGCCGAATGATTCTATCAGATTAAGGAGAGGAATGAGATATATATTAAAGAGGAGAGGGCTTAGGATAGATCCCTGTGGGACACCTGAAAGGACGAGTTTGTCTTTGGAGTGAAAAGGACCAAGAGTGATGGATTGGGAACGGTCGGACAGGAAAGACGTAATCCAGGAAAGGGCGGAGTCGGAGATACCAATGTCCCTGAGTCTACCGATGAGGATGGTGTGGGAGACGGTGTCAAACGCCGCAGTGAGGTCGAGTAGGATTAGAATGGAGTTTTTTCTCTGGTCTTGTAGGGTTTTTATGGTGTCCGAGAGTTCGATGAGGGCAGTTTCTGTCGAGTGTTTCGAGCGGAAACCTGATTGTTGAGGGTGAAGAAGGTTGTGATCATCCAGATAGCGTTTTAGCTCGCAGTGTACCAGGTGTTCCGTAATTTTTCCCAAAGCCGGGAGCAACGAAATAGGGCGGAGATTGGTGAGTTCCGTCGGGGGTTTGTTGGCCTTCTTCATAAGGGGCTTAACAATGCCCTTTTTCCAGTGGCTGGGTACAGTCCCTGACCTGAGCGAGGAGTTGATCAAGTGGTTAATGATAGGGTTAACCTCATCAATTAATTGGTGAAGAATCTTGGGGGGGCAGGGGTCTGAGGGGGCGCCAGATCTGCAGGCCAGGATCGCTTTTTTCGACTGCTCCAGAGTGATAGATGGAAAGCAACTGAGCGTGCAGTCTGGGGGGGCCAATGAAGGGGGCGCTGTAGAGATGGTGGGGGAAGGGAAAGTGCTTTGGATAGAGGTGATTTTTTCCTCGAAATAGTCAGAGAAACTCACATGGAGTGAACAGAAGTATGCCAGGTACAGGGGCAGTTGAAGAGGTGGGAGTCAGTTTCTGGGAGGTGAACTACACAGTGCAGGGTGATAACAGGCTATAGGAGGGGGGAGAGGAAAAGTTGAAAGGAAAATAACAAGAAATAAGTGTGGACATAACTGTTTCAGGAAGAACCGTGTGTGGACTCCCAAAGAAGGGAAGAATAGAGGGATATAACTTGATTGTAGCAGGCTCACAGCCTGTAGGAGAGGTGGAAGAGGTAGAGGCCCAGCAAAATAGATACCATTTGAGAAGTGGCATGAGGATAGATCCTATGAGGGCTGCCAACGAAAAATCTGTGAAAAAGAAAAGTTAACTGCTTCAAAACAAGGGGAGACTGGTAATGATACTGGAGAGTGGGTGACCCCTAAAAAGAGAAACCCTAGGGCGAAGAGAGGAGAAATACAAGTGTCCAATCTTAAGATTACCCCTTCACTGAGAACTTTCTTTAAGGTAGTCCCCAAAACAGTGCTGTTAAAGAATCCAACTTTAGCGCCTCCCAGGGCAGGTCTAAGATGGGAGGATATTGTAAGTGCTAATAAATACCAGATTTTGGCAGAGATTTCTTAACCCCAGGAAAGAGTGGCTCTAAAAAGGGACCGGGCAAGTAGTGTTAGAGGAGTATGCTATTCTTGGAAAAATTGACCCACATTTGGGGCAATACCAGTCTCCACCACAGCTTCAGCTCCAGCCTCAGCCTCAAAGTCAGATAGGGGCCGCAACCTCTGAAAACCTGATAGTAATTCCTAAAAATACCAAAGAGGGGTGGCTTTAGCTCAGCTGAAGCAACACAAGTAGGAAACTAACTCCGACCACTGTCTCAAATACAACCCCACCCGCTGCCTCAGCCTCAATCTCTGACACTGCCCTTAGTACAAGATAAATCACAATCAGTTGTGGAGTTTATTCAACTACTTACGACTGAAGTACGAAATAGATTTGAAATATCTGAGCACAATCAGGTCGGTATGTGACAGTCTGCGAAAAAGCTGGATGATATAACTGCCACGACCGTACAGCTGGAAGTTGAAGTGAAAGATCTAACGCTTCAAATGAAGGCTAATACATGAGAAATTACGGACCTTAGGGGGAATGAGAGGTAACTGAAAGAAAAAATGTAATCACTGGAAAATAATCAAAGGAGATGTTACCTCTGTGTATTAAAGGTTCCAGAAGGAGCAGAAGGAGAGGACATCAAGACTTTTGTAGTGCATTTGACTCAGGAAGGGTTGCAAGTGAAATTGTCAGAAGAAGAACTAATGAAAGACATACAAAGAGTGCACAGAGATCCTTACAGGAAGAATGTGAATAAAAGTAAGCTGAGAAACATTTTGGTAAATTTTCACAACTATAACTTGAAAGAAGAAATTCGTCTGAAAGCATTGAAACTAAGACTTTTGACGGTTGATGGCATTGCTTTTGAGATCAGGTCAGATATCTCCCAATTGACGGCAAATAAACAATGGGAATTAGGAAAAATGATAGATCCATTTAAGAATATGGGCGTTAAAATTTCCCGCCAGCTTACGTGTAATGCATAACAACAAGATGCAGACTTTTCGCAGAGTTGAGGATGCAGAGAAGTTTTTAGAATCAATTTCAGGAGCTGGTTCAAGATAGGTATAAGATAGGGTGAAATAAACCTTAATTCAGGTATATCCTCTGGTATATTATGCTGAGACAATAGCCTTTAATGGTATACTATAAGTAGAAGGGGCATGATACTTAGTAGGAATAGATCTCCTGAACCGGGGCCTCTCTAGGCCTTAGCCATCAAGGAAGAAGAGGAGGGTTTCCCAAGGGGAGGGGGGTGGGGACCACAAGTAGTTTTCAGTGCATGGGTGTGGGAGCATGGCGAGAAAAAAAAATGTTGCCCTCTATATACATCGAAACCCAGGTTGCAACAAAGTCAGACAGAATAAAAGGAAATGATAGTTAAATAGAAGCCACAGATAGAATTTCTATCATGGAATGTGGATGGCCTTATGGGGACTCACAGGCGGGAGAGGATTTTGCAGTATTTAAAAGATGCTTCAGCTCAAATTATTCTGCTCCAAGAGACACACCTAACCTCCAATGAGATGAGAGAGTTGTTTGAGAATAGGAAATGGCTGCAAAATATGATATGCACTGAGATGCAACTCACTATAAGAGGGGTGGCGATATTGATAAAAGTCAACTCCCAGATCGAGGTCGTTTAAAGTGGAGTGGATAAGACAGGCAGGTGGGTGATTGTGAAGATAAAATGTTACAATCAGTTATATACAGTTGCTGAGTATTATGGGCCCAACATTGATGACCCAACGCCATTTGATCATTTACTCTCAGAAATGCTAGACTTTCCTGATCCGGTCATAATGGCAGGGGATTTCAATGGGGTTTTAGATAGACGTCTGGATCGATCCACTAAAAGTAGAAGCTTAACACATAATAAGTCAAGATCATTAATTCATCAATTCAATTAAGAGCTTAGGATGGTGCGATATTTGGAGAGAAAAGAAGGGATCTCTAAAAAGTTTGACTTTTAACAACAACATGTATGGTCATCAGTCCAGAATAGATTTATTTTTAGTAAATCAAAGTATAAGGTATCAGGTGACCTCGTCAGTGCCGGTCACTCCACCTGCCGCGTGGCCCCTCCAGGAAGTCACCGGTTCCCTGCTGCCGCCGCCGCTCGCATCGCTGCCCTGATTGTGCCCCCACTGTGGTTTGTAGTATCGCCGTAGATTGTACTGTTCTGTTCTGTTCCTCTTGCCCTTGTGCTCTATACTGTTCTGCCCCCAGTTATCACTGTAGTTTTGCCCTGATTGTACTGTTCTGTTCCAGTTGCCCTTGTGCTCTGCCCCCTGTTGTCACTGTCTGCCCTAGCGCTTCTGTCCCAGCTGGTCCACCACGCTCCCTGCCGCTGCTCCCCCGCGGCCCGCCCCCACCCTGCTGGTTTCCCTCGACCCTCTCCCATTCTCCACCCTGCTCCCACCTCCCAGCTGCTCCTCCCTCCCACTGATTACTTAACGGAGTAGCCGTGCGACGGGGAGCTGTGACCTAGCCTGACCTTGTCAGTGCCGGTCGCTCCACCCGCCGCGTGGCCCCTCCAGGAAGTCACCGGTTCCCTGCTGCCGCCGCCGCTCGCATCGCTTCCCTTATTGTGCCCCCACTGTGGTTTGTAGTATCGCCGTAGATTGTACTGTTCTGTTCTGTTCCTGTTGGCCTTGTGCTCTGTATTGCTCTGCCCCTGTTATCGCTGTAGTTTTGCCCTGATTGTACTGCTCTGTTCCTGTTGCCCTTGTGCTCTGCCCCCTGTTGTCACCGTCTGCCCTAGCGCTTTTGTCCCCGCTGGTCCACCCCGCTCCCTGCCGCTGCTCCCCCGCGGCCCCACCCCCACTCCTGCTGGTTTCCCTCGACCCTCTCCCATTCGCCACCCCGCTCCCACCTCCCAGCTGCTCCTCCCTCCCACTGATTACTTAACGGAGTAGCCGTGCGACGGGGAGCTGTGACCTAGCCTGACCTCGTCAGTGCCGGTCGCTCCACCCGCCGCGTGGCCCCTTCAGGAAGTCACTGGTTCCCTGCTGCCGCCGCCGCTCGAATCGCTGCCCTGATTGTGCCCCCACTGTGGTTTGTAGTATCGCCGTAGATTGTACTGTTCTGTTCTGTTCCTGTTGCCCTTGTGCTCTGTACTGTTCTGTCCCCTGTTATCGCCGTAGTTTTGCCCTGATTGTACTGTTCTGTTCCTGTTGCCCTTGTGCTCTGCCCCCTATTGTCACCGTCTGCCCTAGCGCTTCTGTCCCCGCTGGTCCACCCGCTCCCTGCCGCTGCTCCGCTGTGACCCCGCCCCCACTCCTGCTGGTTTCCCTCGACCCTCTCCAATTCCCCACCCCGCTCCCACCTCCCAACTGCTCCTCTTCGCTCCCTCGCTCCACCCCCCCACTCTCCATTAATGGCAGAGTCCGCTTGTACACACAGGGGCGTGCCAATTGTGCGCCGAAGGTGCACCAAAGGCAAGCTCGTCTGCGCCCGTCCATGCCTGGACCGCGCCCAGCGCCAGACCCCCTGGCCCCCACAGATGCCATCCCACCCACCGGGCGTACGACGCCGCCTCCCTCAGCGCACTCAACACCGGCCGGATCCCCGGCTGCCACCGAGCCACCCCAGGACACACCCACGGAACCTTCACCTGCCAATCCTGCAAGTTCTCCTGCATCCGGAGCTGCACCGCACCCGCACCCACCAAGCCGAGCACCAACAGCAACCACCTGAAGTGCATCCTGCTCAACACCCGCTCCGTCCACAGACACATCGTGGAACTATGGAACCTGCTCGACACCACATCTCCGGACGTTGCCTTCCTCACGGAAACCTGGATGAACGCCTCCTCAGCGCCCGACATCGCCATAGCCATCCCCGAAGGCTACAAGATCACCCGGAGGGACCGCGCCAACCAGACAGGAGGAGGCATCGCCATCGTCCACAAGAACACCATCCGCATCACGACCAACTCCGACGACACCCTCACAGTCGCCGAACATCTTCACTTCCAGATACACACCGACCCCAAGACCACACTCAGAGGCACCCTCATCTACAGACCACCAGTATCCCGCACACAATTCAGTGAAGACATCGCAGACTTCATCAGCCCACACACCCTCCCCTCCGCTGACTACATCCTCCTAGGGGACCTCAACTTCCACTTGGAGAACAACAACGACAACAACACCACCACCCTGCTGGACAATCTCGCCAACCTCGGACTCAAGCAACTGGTGAACACCCCCACCCACTACGCCGGACATACGCTGGATCCAATCTTCTCCTCCAGCAAGTACATCTCCTTCAGCCACTCCACCGGACTCCACTGGACAGACCACAGCTGCGTCCACTTCAGCTTCAGAAAGACCATGACTCACCACCTCCCGCAACAGGTTCCCCGCAGGAGCTGGAACAAGATCACCACCGACCAGCTCACCACATCACTGAACCAGAACCCTCCTACCAGATCAACGAATCCCAACCAAGCAGCCAAAAACCTCACACAGTGGATCACCAACTGCGCTGACGAACTCACACCCCTGAAAAACCATCCCAGCATGCCCGGAAGCAAGAATGCCTCCTGGTTCAACAACGACCTCAAGAAATCCAAGAAGAGCTGCCGCACCCTCTGGAAAGCCTGGTGAAGAAACCCGACCGCAGACAACATGACCGCCCTCAAGCACGCCACCCACAAACACCACCAGCTGATCCACACCACCAAGAAGTCAGCATTCAAGGATCGACTAGACAACAACACCCACAACAGCAAGGAGCTCTTCAGCATCGTCAAAGAGCTCTCCAACCCCAGCGCCGGAAACAACGACATCACTCCCTCACAAGACCTCTGCGACGCACTCGCCTAGTTCTTCCACAGCAAGATCGCAGACATACACAACAGCTTCAGCGAACAGACCATGCACCCAACCACAGAACCAATGCCCCCCACCACCACCCTCCGCGCCTGGACCCTGGTTAGCACCGAACACACCATCCACATAATGAACACCATCCACTCCTGATCGCCAACCGACCCATGTCCCCACTACGTCTTCAACAAGGCCGACTCTGTCATCGCACCCCAGCTCTGGGACATCATCAACTGCTCCCTCAACACCGCCACCTTCCCAGAGAGCTGGAAGCATGCCGAACTCAGCGCCCTCCTGAAGAAACCATCAGCAGACCCCACCAACCTCAAGAACTACCGCCCCATCTCGCTCCTCCCTTTTCCTGCCAAAGTCATCGAGAAGACAGTCAACAGACAGCTTGCCGCCTCCTCGAGACGAACGGATCCCTCTACCACTCACAGTCCGGCTTCCGAGCCAACCACAGCACCGAGACCGCCCTCATCGCAGCCACTGACGACATCCAAACCCTACTCGACAATGGGGAAACAGCGGCCCTCATCCTCCTGGACCTCTCTGCAGCGTTCAATACTGTCTGCCACCGAACCCTAGTACAATGCCTCAGCAACGTCGGAATCCAAGAGAAAGCACTGGAGTGGATCATCTCGTTCGTCGCCGGAAGAACCCAGAGAGTCCGCCTCCCCCTGTTCAGATCCGAGGCCACCGAAGTCATCTGCGGCGTACCACAAGGATCATCACTCAGCCCCACCCTCTTCAACGTCTACATGAGCCCCCTCGCAGCCATCGCACGCCAACACAGCCTCAACATCATCTCCTACGCCGACGACACCCAGCTGATCCTCTCCCTCACCAACGACCACGGCACCGCCAGAACCAACCTACACGCAGGGATGAAAGAAGTAGCCGAGTGGATGAAGAACAGCCGCCTGAAACTGAACTCAGACAAGACGGAAGTCCTCATTCTTGGATCATCACCCTCTGCCTGGGACGACTCCTGGTGGCCCCCGGCCCTAGGCAGCGCACCCAAACCAACGGACCACGCACGCAACCTGGGCTTCATCCTGGACTCCTCCCTCTCGATGACCAGACAAGTCAACGCCGTCTCATCATCGTGTTTCTACATCCTACGCATGCTCCGAAAGATCTTCCGATGGATCCCCACAGAAACCAGGAAGACGGTCACCCAGGCACTCGTCACCAGCAGACTAGACTACGGAAACACCCTCTACACCGGAACCACAGCCAAACTGCAGAAAAGACTCCAACGCATCCAGAATGTCTCCGCATGACTCATCCTGGACATCCCCCGACACAGCCAGACACCTGAGAGACCTGCACTGGCTCCCCGTCAGCAAGAGAATCACGTTCTGTCTCCTCACCCACGCACAGAAGGCCCTCCACGACCTAGGCCCCAGGTACCTCAACAACCGCCTGACCTTCTACACTCCCACCGCCAACTATGATCAACCAGCCACGCCCTCGCCGCCGTTTCACGCATTCAGAGCCACCATGGGAGGAAGATCCTTCTCCTACCTGGCAGCCAAGACGTGGAACTCCCTCCCCATCCACCTCCGTCTGACCCAAGACCACCTCTCCTTCAGAAAGCAACTTAAGACCTGGCTGTTCCAGTAGTAGCGGACCCCCTCCCCCCAAGCGCCTTGAGACCCTCCGGGTGAGTAGCGCGCTATACAAATTCCTTGATTGATTGATTGATTGATAGGAGACATAAATCATGTTGGAGCACATATGTCCAATCACTCCGCCATAACTTTGATCTTGCTCCCGCAGAGTATGGGAGTACAACGGAGATGGACTACGGATCGTACCATACTATCTGATGACGTCATAAAGGATAAACTAGGCCTGGAACCCCAGGAATTTTTTGATAATAACTTGGAATGGTCTGGGATACATATAAGGCCTTTTTAAGGGGCAACATTACATCATTACAATCATATAAAAATAAACAGAAATCCTAGATTTAGAAAATAAGATACAAAGCTTGGAGCAAAAGATTCAACACAATGAAATAGGATGTGAGGAGGGACAATCATCTATTCAGAATCATGAAACTAATCTTATGGCAGTAGTAGAAAGGAGGTTACAAGAAAGATGGCAAGCAAGTAAATTGGCTAACTTCAACTATGGGGAGGGGTGTGGCAAGTTACTTGCATGGAATACAAAAAGTGATCAGGCGAGAAGTTTTATTAAAGAGTTAAATTATGATACAGCTGGTGGTCCAAAAAGAGTTGGGGGCAGTATAGAGGCTACCTTATTAAAATACTTTGTGGAAGTGTACACAGAAGATCTAAGTACAACAAGACCCGAGGTATTAGAAGGGTTAGATCAAGAGCTTCCACATAAAGTATACGAGTCTCAAAAGGTAGATATCAATGGGAAGATAACGGAGGAAGAAATAAAGAAGGCTATTAAAGTAGGGAAATCAAGTAAGGCAGCAGGCCCAGACGGTTTCCCTATGGAAGTTTATAAAAAATTAGAGAAATATTTAGCTCCGGCTTTAAGGAAACTGTTTTTGGTAATATTTGAAAAGGGAGAAGAGATCCCCCCTCATGGAATGAAGCCACTGTCACCCTGATACTAAAACCGAATAAACCACCAGACTGCTGTGATTTTTACAGGCCCATTTCGTTGTTAAATTTGGATTATAATTTGGATTATAAGATCTATTTGAAAGTGCTAGCTGATAAATTAAAGATCAAAAAGGGTTTGTGGGAGGTAGAAGTATTAAAGATCTAACCTACAGTCTTATTGGTGCTATCGATGTACCCTCTGTAGATAAAGAGCCATTAGCAGTTATTACAGTGGATGCGACCAAGGCATTTGATTGCGTTAACTGGTGTTATTTGCAGGAAATCATGAGATTATACAACATGGGGGTAACATTTTGTAGGGCCATAACACAGTTATATAAAGCCCCCTCAGCCAAAATATTATTAAATGGGAGGATATCCAAGAAATGTAACATCCTAGAGGGTCTAGACAGGGGTGACTGCTATCCCCACTACTTTTTAATCTCTATATTGAGCCCCTGGCAGAGAAGATCAGGAAGCATGAGAAGATAATTCCCTTTCAAGCAAGGGGCTGGCAAAAGAAAGTGGGATTATATGCAGATGATTTGGTGGTGTATACATCAAATCTCATCTTGCATTACCAGTGGCTTATGAGTTGGCTGCCGTTTTTGGGAAGATCTCAGGGTATGAAATACATCAAAGCAAAATGGGTATAATGGTCTGGAACATAAACACACAGGCAAACTGTGTAAAAAATGAAATGAGGTATTTGGGCATTAAAATAGTGCAGATTGTTGAACAAATTCCTGAAACCAATTTCCATAAGATCAATAAGGAAAGTGGGAAACTCCTGCTGGGATCGACTCACTTGCCATTATCTATTTACGGAAGAGTTAATATTATTAAAATGATGATCCTTCCAAAAATGACATTTCTATTTCAACACATTCCTATGGCGTTCAAGGAAGAGTGGCTTAAAAAGTTCCAGTCAAAAATTACCAGCTTCATATGGACCTCTAAAGGAGTGCGCGTTTCTTGGAAAAAACTTAGACGACAATATGAAAAAGGAGGAATGAGGCTGCCAGATTTATTTTATTATGCTTGGGAGTTCCTACTAAAAGGAGGGAAAGGTCTGTTTACGGCACCAGAGGATTCGGAAATCGGGAAAATGTATAAAGCAATGTTAAGAGATGTAAAAGGAGGAGATTTTGACTTTATTCATAAGTACGGAGACCCAAGTTACTTTAAAAAGATTTGATTGAAAATTTTGCAGTAATTAGCTATAACATGGTACAAAGTTAGAAGGGAATTAAAAATCAACTATTATAGCCGGTTGGCGCCAATTTTCAATTCACCAGGATCCTCGGAATGGACTACAGATTGTTTGGTGCAGCCATTAAAGGACACTAGAATACGTACCTGGAGCCAAGTGATGAAAAATGGAGTCCTAATATCATGGGAAGAGGGCCAAGTTCTATTTAATGATCGCCTATCAAGAATTAAATATCTCCAAATGTTGAGCTGGAGTCTCACTGAAGGCCTTGGAGCAGGACTGCCTAATAAATTGAAATCATGTTTGGTAGCCGGAGTAACTCAGAAAAAAGAGGTGGCGCAAGGATACTGGCTGTTAATGGAATTGGGGGACGGCGATTTTGACTTGCCAAAGGTGTTGTGGGAGAAGAGCTTGCCAGGGGAGCAGATTGAAGATTTATGGCAAGTATCTTGTAATACATTATATTGCACAGTACGGCCCGCAAATTTAGGGCGGAACCACCTCTTTTATCTTCACAGGGTCTATTGGACGCCATACAAATGATCTAAACTGGGAAACAGAGCGGTGCCAAAATGTCCCGAATGTGGTAAAGAGAAAGGCATTGATATTCATATGTTTTAGAATACCCGATGATTCAAAGCTTCTGGCTGGAAGTGAGTGATACAATCTCTTTAATACTTGGCGAAACGCTCCAGGTAAGTGAATCTTTGGTCTTTTTTGGGCTTCCAGATAATTATGAATCTTTGATAAAAAACACCAAAAAAATTATATTCTTCTTCATACTACTGGCTCGTAGGGAAATATGCAAGAATTGGGTGAAAGTGACTCCTCCTAATAAAATAGGATGGTTGGCCTCAATACAATACACTAATGTGTTAGTCAGAGTACGTAAAAGTAAGCAGAATAATTTCTGGATTCCTTATGAAAACTGGGTAGAATCACTTAAAAAACAGTCCGATGATTAGGCCTCTATACAATATTGCCCAAAAAATTCTGACAGAATAGCTACCGATGGGTGAGTAAGGATGTCGAGGTGTAGAGTGTTCGGTCCCGTAATATAAGATCACTGGGTGGTTCTCACTCAATTCAGAGGGGATCTAAGAGTGAACCTCCGGTTTACCTGGGCCATGAGGATAAAAAAAAAGGAGATGGAGCTGATATAAGAATCATGAAGAGTAAGGCAGAAGCCCTGGGGTAATCTCTTCATACAGATATCACTGTGGCTGACATCCAGGTGTGAACCACCAGTCAATTTCATGGCTTGCGTTATGGGGTTATCAGATTTACAGTCACTCCTGCTGTGACAGACTGCTGTCTGGAGGAAACCAGAGGAGTGGGCACTTCAAATGGAAGCAGGCCCCCAACACAAGCTTAAAATGCTCAGACCTCAAATCTCATTTACTGCCTGGATATGAACTATAAGAATGGAAGCTCCAAGCCCCCAAAATTGTCAACTGTCAAGCAGTCAGTCGGACTGTGCGAGGAGGAGAATCTCTGCAAGACTTTTGCCTGTCACCAAGAGTTTTGGGTTAAGGCCTGCCAGTCTCCCAGCTGGGTGAGAGGTCATCGCCCAGGGAAAAGTCAAGGCTAGCTGCCTCTGGAACCTGGAGTACCAGTGCCTCCCTGGTTGCCAAGTCCACTGTACCTTGTGAAGAAGAGAAGAATACGGGAGGGAGCGAGGTCAGTGAGGGATCTTGGCAAGTGGATTCCTGTAGCAAGGTGTGAGGAGAGGACTACCGCAGTGATCGGGCCAGTTAGTGGGTAACCCCGTATGCCAGAGAGGGCAACCATGAAGTTAACTGTGCCTATTGGTATATTGCCTATGTGACATGCATAGGTCTACAACCTCATTTGCCAGAGGGGGACAACGTGAAACTTTATTTGTTATGAATGTTCTTTATGGAACCTTTTAATTGTGATGTATGCGGCTGCTTGGAGACGCAATTAAAAGTTGTATGCATAATGTGAGCCTCCGTTCTTGTAATGAAATTGACTAAGCTGATCGGACTGTGTTTGGTGTTTAAATCTTTAACCCGGTATGCCAGACGGGGCTCCCAAAAAGTTAACTGTGCCTTGCACCATACACTCTGAAAGGGGTTCAGACACATCCCTGTATGCACTTACATTCAATTTGATGTGCCTCGATATTATGATCTCAATTTTCATATACCACAATATTGCTGGTGTCGATATTCAGTAGTAAAATCATGTGACCTTTGTAGCCAGATATCAGGGTATTGTAATATAAGTCAGCACAGTGGATATGTTAGGCAGTGCTTAGCTTGTGTCTGTGGTTGCAAGTGGCTGGCACCACCTGCACTTATTTTTAGGGTACAAGGGTTTATTGTTCATCAGACTTGGTCTCAGAATGAGAGAAAGGCAGATGAGAGAAAAAGAAAGAGAAAGATGGGAAACCAATGACAAATGGAAACCACAACGGTGTAAAAAAAGCCCCTCAAGAGTATGAAAAATAGCTAGAAAGTAAAGGAGGGTGGAAGTCAGAGGCATGAAGTAGAATCAAGTCCTTGCAAGTGTAGGCAGGTGCCCAGAATTGGAAAAAAGGCCTTGTGCCTAGGTGTTGTTTTTCTGCTGTCTTTTGTGTCATACAGCTTGGATGAAATGTCGATTAGACCAGTGTAATTGAATACATTTTGTGTAAGGCTTGGAACGCAAAATTCCAGAAATTCCACTTTTATGCCACATCGCATGATTACGTGCCACCCATGGTATATTTTTACACAGGAATAATGCAGTTGCTGTTTGTGCTGCTTCTGATTTTCATGTTTTTTTAAGAGCAAAATGAGTCACCACATGGCTAGCAAAATAACCATAGAGCAGTGGTCCTGGGACCGATGGGGGTCCATGAAGCCTCCTCCGGGAGTCCACGACTACATACAAAATGAAATAATATTAATATAGTAATAAAGTGTATATAAATAAAAACGCTAAATGTAGAATTGAAAGTTTTAAAATGTTCTGTTAATGTGTAAGAATTTGAAATTTGAGACAGAAATTTAAATTAGCATCCTCAGATTGATTCGTGGGAGCAAAGCAGGTGCATCAAACAGAATATAGTATGGATGATGAGTGACCCCAATTGAATTTAGAAAATCCCCAACCTTTTTTTTTTTTTTTTTATATGTGTTATCATTTATGTATTTGCTTGAATGATTTGTTCTGTACTTTTTTGTGCATTGTTTTGCTGTTTAAATTATCAGCAATGCTTAGGCCCTCGGCTAGCAATCATGACTCAGTGGGGGTGGGTCCCCAGATTCTAATAATGAATGGGGGGGGGGGGTCTCAGGGTTCCAGTGATGAATAATTGGGGCTCCCCAGAACTCAAACGGCTATGAACCACTGCCATAGAGTATACTATAATCCACCCATGGTTCAAAACTGACGAAACTACTGTTCGGGCTTAAAGCACACATAAAAGAGTGCTGCACTTTTTTTTATTGAACAGTGCTGCTTTTAGAATTGGGGGGCATATTACCAAGGGCATTATCGCCGCATTAGCGAGACTTTTTCCCGCGAATGCGGCGATAATTTTATCGCCCTATTACCAAGCTGTCGCTAACACCAGTTAGCGACAGCTTGTAGGTGATAGCGGGCATTTAGGGGCCCACTTTGCATGTCAGCGATAATTATCGCTAATTATTTTGGAAGAAGGAGGCCCCTACCTAAAAGGATGAACCCTAGTAGGGATATGACACTTTTTGAAAGCTCGCTTGAACACCGGGTTATGTGTGTATTTCTAGAACTCTATCTCATATTGTTATTATATAGATTGAAATACCAAAATTGTGGATTTATAAAACTTCTTTTTAATTACTTTTTTCTCACAAATGTTATTTTGCTTTTTATCACTTTTTTTAAAATTCACCATATATACAACTTTTTACAATAATTTATACAAGTTTCTAAACATCAATATATTCCTAATCACCAGAATTGATAATCCCAGCACTAGAACATAGATCAACAATTGATTATTATTGTCAAATACAAAACTGAATCCAACGCGTTTCGGCGAGTTGCCTTCATCAGGAGTTCTGTATTTTCAATTGCTGGTATAATACTATAATAGTAGAAAATACTCAGTTAATTTTTCTTAAAAACAAAACAATCTATATTACACAACATGCGACAGAACTTATATCATTGTTTCACTAGTTCTCTTAACTATGCAAATAATTCATGAGCACCCTCTCCTAACACCGTTAGCTCTCTACCACAAGGACCCAATAGCTCTATATATACATTTTATTATCTACATATTTACAATCTCTATGTACATTTCAATGTCAGTATATTTACAGTCTTTATTTGCAAGAGTGTGCATATGTACATATATATCATTCAACATTCTCTTTATGAATGCGTTTTTTCCTTCTATACCAACACTCTAATCCAAAACCATGTTCTAAATAGTTTTAAATGTCTGCAGTTAGTTCCCCAAATTGTGGCTCAATACATCAACCACTGGTTAAAGCAAATACATTTTGAGAATTCATACCTGAGGTATCTACTGGGGCTGTATTCACAGTATATGTATCTACAAAAATGGGTATTCGACGGAGGGATCTTGGACAAAAGTAAAATCTGTGACAAAAGATAGTACAGCAAGATTTGAGTGTTTTGAATATCTGTCTGTTTATATGATGAAGACATGTGCCCAGAGGCTTAATCATAATACCTGTTGTGAGATGTCAACTACAGCAGGTCTGATGGCTCAACGGTGCATCACGTTCTGAAAATAGGTATATGATGGTCCCTGGTTGTATGATCCTGCTAGGATGAAGTAACAGCTACCAAGATAAAATATGGGGGTACTAATTAGTAAGGCAAGTGTCTGTCTATTTGATTAAGACAGGCACCCAAGACTATCAGCAGTAATACCTGTTGCGTGATCTCAAATACTGTAAATCTGATGGCTCAATGGCACGACACATTCCAGCAAATAGATGAGTAACGTTCTCTTGTTATGAGGTTCTGATGAGCTGCCAGAATCTAAAGCGAAAATTGGGTGTACTTATTACCAAGGGTTACTATCCTTTTAAGACAAAAGTGACTACCAAGAGTAAAATGGAAATGTGCATACTTATGAATCTTGTGCTTCGGATTTCCCAGCTCAGACGGACGGCATGGTAAGTTTGTATGGCGCAGGAGGAATTGCTACAGCAAGGGGGAATTTAAAACAAATAGTGAAAGCTCTGACTATTAGATACATGATCGTGTTTTATAAAAGAAAAGCGTATAATGGTCTGTACCTTTAAAAGTCGAAGTCTATGGATATCCTTTTTAAGTGATGGAAGGATAAAGCTGAACCAATGGTAGACGATTTTTCTATGCGGGCTGGTGACGGTGGAACCCTCTACATGTAAAGGCAGAGCAAGTAAGAATATAATTAGTGCTCACAGAATGCTGAGACCAAAACGGTAGCTAAATCTGCACTTGCAAAATTGCAGGTATCGTTTCAGAGGAATATGTTGTTTACGCATGTAGCGACCTAAGTCCCCGCCTCTATTTACTGTCATCCGACCACTCACGATATAAATGCAGGAAACAAAGATTACCGGCACCCAGATGGAAGTGAGCCTAAGAATACAAGGTTCTTACTTACTGAAAAAGGAAGCCGTAACGTGGATCCGTCTGGCTCGTACTGCTGCAAATGGGCAGGAGTGTATGTGGGATATTTAAACCGCTGTGGCGAGATCTCGCGCGGTATTTGGAAAAGCTTCTCGCGATATGTTGAATCACCGGCCGTGGAGTCCGGGATAATGGTTCCCAACGTAAGGCGGACGCCATATTCGAGTGTGGAATCACATTATTAGATGATCCCAAATTTCAATATAACGGTGCAAAGAAAAAGTAATTGAACAAAATATCGAGTAAGTAATTACTTATTCGGTATTATATATATATAGTGCGAAGAAAAGTGAGATATCAATATGGTATGCTCGTGTTTCTAATTTAAATTACGTCAAATGGGACTGTGTAATTTACACAATTGCCCTACGTTTAATGAGAAGGGCGCTGAGCGCAAGGTATAATAAAAAACAGAGAAAAAAATATATGCTCTCATTTTATGTCATAGGGATGAGGTGCCATATTGGAATGGTAATTGACTTGTGGTATTTAAGATAAGTGACTGTAAAATACACGGATAGAATGGTAATGTATGGCCACATAGATGGTAGAACAGGGAACTACAGACATTCAAAGGGTATGAGCAATTGAAACGGGGCACTCAACCTGTGGCTATAGGGTAAGTGGATATGAAATACTCGACATAGATAATAGTGTATGGCCACATAGATGGTAAAACAAGTGCCTATATACATTTTAGAGACATGAACAATTGAAAATACAGTGCGGTTTAACATCTCCAGTGGTCTTAATAATTGGATGAAATATACAATGACAATCAATATTGGAATAATCGTTCATCCCAAAACAGCGATGGTATATCAAAACTAACAGAATGCAAAACAATTTATATTCTAACTTTAAATAGCACATTTTACAATCCAAATATGGAAATATAGATTTCCTCTCAGTTTAATCCTATTGTGCTGCCATCAAGATAAGAACTGAATTTTATATCTGGGCATGTTCTATAGGAATGCTTGTTCCCACGGGATTTCTGCATTTAACCCATGGGTTGCTGTTCCCAGCAAAAAAATCCAATAGACCTCCCGCATCTTACGAATTTTCTCCGAATCCAAACCAGTTTTTACTTGAACCCTTTCCAGAAAATACCAGGACATACTATCTGGGGTATGGTTATGTTCTAAGTAATGTGATACCATAGGAGCTGCTAATTTCTTCGTCCGTATGGCAGATCTGTGTTCTGTCAGTCTCACATTAAGGGCTCTTCCTGTTTGACCCACATAACCCAATTGGCATGGACAAATAATCAGGTAAATTACATTACTAGTCCTGCAATTATTAAGGTCCTTAGGTTTAACCAGTTGTTTGTTAAATGTTAGACTAGAACCTTGTATTACTGTGTGACTTGACTTACAGTGACTGCAGCTATAGGTTCCTGAAACTGGTTGCATATTCAAGGATGATTGTTGTCCATGTGGGCTAGGTGTTATCATTCTTGATCTTGTAGATACATATACTGTGAATACATCCCCAGTAGATACCTCAGGTATGAATTCTCAAAATGTATTTGCTTTAACCAGTGGTTGATGTATTGAGCCACAATTTGGGGAACTAACTGCAGACATTTAAAACTATTTAGAACATGGTTTTGGATTAGAGTGTTGGTATAGAAGGAAAAAACGCATCCATAAAGAGAATTATGAATGATATATATGTACATATGCACACTCTTGCAAATAAAGACTGTAAATATACTGACATTGAAATGTACATAGAGATTGTAAATATGTAGATAATAAAATGTATATATAGAGCTATTGGGTCCTTGTGGTAGAGAGCTAACGGTGTTAGGAGAGGGTGCTCATGAATTATTTGCATAGTTAAGAGAACTAGTGAAACAATGATATAAGTTCTGTCGCATGTTGTGTAATATAGATTGTTTTGTTTTTAAGAAAAATTAACTGAGTATTTTGTACTATTATAGTATCATACCAGCAATTGAAAATACAGAACTCCTGATGAAGGCAACTCGCCGAAACGCGTTGGATTCAGTTTTGTATTTGACAATATTAATCAATTGTTGATCTATGTTCTAGTGCTGGGATTATCAATTCTGGTGATCAGGAATATATTGATGTTTAGAAACTTGTATAAATTATTGTAAAAAGTTGTATATATGGTGAATTTAAAAAAAAGTGATAAAAAGCAAAATAACATTTGTGAGAAAAAAGTAATTAAAAAGAAGTTTTATAAATCCACAATTTTGGTATTTCAATCTATATAATAACAATATGAGATAGAGTTCTAGAAATACACACATAACCCGGTGTTCAAGCGAGCTTTCAAAAAGTGTCATATCCCTACTAGGGTTCAGCCTTTTAGGTAGGGGCCTCCTTCTTCCAAAATAATTAGTCTCGCGGCAGGTCCGTGAGGGGTAGATTTATATCAGACTTTGTTGCACTTTAGGGCACTCATTAGTATCATATCTAAACGGAGAGCCCTTCTCCCTCCCACACCGTGGGCTTTCGCCCTTGTACATTGTAGCTCTTATTGGATTTTAATTCTCTACTACCGAAATGTTCAATATTGGGATCCCCCTCTCTTTGATTCAGTAATATCATACGTTGTCCAACAATGGCCAAAATACCAACTTTTGGTTTCACAGATGAGCAGTATGCGAATATGGTGGGGAGCACAGTTTCCTTCGGTGATTCAACATCACTTACAAAAGAAAAAAATGATGATGTTAATATCTTGCTTGGCTTAAGGAAAAAACTTAAAAGAATAGAACAGCATGGGCAATTTATGCTTAAGTACTTGAAAGCAGGAGTAATACCACAAGGCCTACGTGTACGTAATATACCCGGACTCTTTGTCCACATCAAGGAATTCCTGGAGTGCTGGGCACTTATATCTAACCGGTGCTCCAGGGATTACATGATGCTTATCGTAGAAACCTCAAAAAGCATATTACAAGACCTGGCAAAAGAGATATCAGACCTAGAGGAAAAGATAAAAAATGCAGGAATAGTTGAAGATATGAAGAAAACCCTAGATGATATAGAAAAAGACCTTAACTCCTACTCAGATTATCTGATAAAAAGAAAGACTGACAAACTTCAAAAGGACCTGAAATTCTTCACTAAGGATACAACATATCCTTATCTGTCTGAGAATTATTATAAAGAGAGTGAGGAATTTGTTGATAATTGGGGAAATAGATCGAACAGAAATAATAAAAGAGTAAAAACTTTTTCTCAATCATCTGGATCTGACGATGATGGTATGTACTATGATGGAGGTTACCAGGGAGGAAGACCAACTACTAGATACCAAAATAGGAGACCTTTTTTAGGCCAGCGTCCATCAGGGAGAGGAAACTGGAGACCGAGATACCAGCCTCGTTTTCAGAGTGTTCCACCCCAGAATTATCAGTTCCAAGTACATCAACCTATGATGCAAGAACAATACTTGGAAACCAGGAACAACCGGTATTGGAGGAATTAGAGCAATTGCCTATTTTCAACTTATCAGATCAGAATCTTTCGGAGGATACAATCTCAGTCCTCTCTAAAGGTCTCAGCTTTGCCCCCCACTCAGGCTTAAATAAATTTGACCTCTTCAGGGATTTGCAGACTTTTCTGAGAAAGATAAGACTCAAATTCTTCTTCTTGGGCCAAGAGAATGACACTGAAGAATCTAACCGTTCAGGACTAAAACCCAAATCAGTCTTTACCCCCACTTTAGATCAAATTCCACCACAAGTGGCAGTTTTTGAACAGGTCATATATGACAAGTTCACTAATCTCACGACGTTTGTACCCAGAACCCCCTTCAATTTATCTACTAACCAATACAAGGCACTTGAAACCATCAAAGCAAATTAAAACATCACGGTAAAAACATGTGATAAGGGGGGAGGCATTGTGGTGTATGATACACCAAAATATGTACAAAAAATGGAAGAGATGTTGAGCGATTTCCGCTTTTACACCCGCATAACTAAAGACTCTACTGCCCAAACTAGAGCCAAGATAAAAAAACTAACAGACAAAGCGTTAAGAGAAGGGGAAATCTGTGATAAGGAATGGCAATACCTAAATATAGACAACCCCAAATTAGCGAGTATTTATGGCATTCCGAAAGTGCACAAAGACACAAAAGATCCACCATTGAGGCCAATAGTAACTACCATTGGTTCCATAACTGAGCCCTTAGCAAAGTATATTGATGCCATCTTATGCCCTCACATTGCCCGAATCCCAGGATATGTGCAAGATACCAGACAAATATTAAACCTGGTAGAAAATGTCAAATTCTGTAGTACCTCCCAAATATTAGTCACCATGGACATTGAGGCGCTTTACAGCAACATTCCCATCCAAGGTGCACTAGAGGCCACGCATTGGTTCATTCAAAAATATCAAATCCTTTGTCCATCCATATTCATTCTGGAATGCCTTAAGATCGTGTTAACTGACAATATTTTTGAATTTAATGGTAACATCTATAAACAACAACAAGGAGTCAGTATGGGCGCATCTTGCGCCCCTACTATTGCCAATATATATATATCCCGCTTTGAGGACAAATATATATTTAATGAAATAGCGCCATTCTGTGAGTCTGTGACAAATTGGTCCAGATACATAGATGACGTTTTTTTCATCTGGATAGAAAATGAAGACCTCTTGGAAGAATTTTTCTTATGGATCAATGAATGTGACAAAAACATTAAGTTTACCAAACATGTGGATAGGACACAAGTGGAATACTTGGATGTTGTCATCAAACATCAGGAGGGGGTCCTTGCCGTTGATTTATATGTCAAGCCAACGGCAAGGAACACCCTCCTACATTATGACAGTTACCACCCTACCACACAAAAAAACAGTGTGCCATTTGGTGAATTCCTGCGTCTTAGACGCAACTGTACCAGCATCTTGGATTATGATGAAAAATCTATCATGATGAAGGCTAAATTCTTTGCTCGTGGGTACCCCATGAAAATCATAAGAGACTCATATAAGCGGGCTCGCTTTTATGATCGACAATGTCTCCTTCAACCAAAAACAACTAAATTGGTTCCAAATTTGATTTTCATAACCAAACACTCAGTCCTCAATGATAGAATAAGACAATTGATATACGCTAATTGGCATATATTGAATGTAAACCTCTCGAAAACACAACAATTGCCCAAACCTATTTTTGCCTATAAAAGGAACAAGTCTCTTAAAGACCACATTTTAGGTCAAGAATGATAACACCTAGCCCACATGGACAACAATCATCCTTGAATATGCAACCAGTTTCAGGAACCTATAGCTGCAGTAACTGTAAGTCATGTCACACAGTAATACAAGGTTCTAGTCTAACATTTAACAAACAACTGGTTAAACCTAAGGACCTTAATAATTGCAGGACTAGTAATGTAATTTACCTGATTATTTGTCCATGCCAATTGGGTTATGTGGGTCAAACAGGAAGAGCCCTTAATGTGAGACTGACAGAACACAGATCTGCCATACGGACGAAGAAATTAGCAGCTCCTATGGTATCACATTACTTAGAACATAACCATACCCCAGATAGTATGTCTTGGTATGTTCTGGAAAGGGTTCAAGTAAAAACTGGTTTGGATTTGGAGAAACTTCGTAAGATGCGGGAGGTCTATTGGATTTTTTTGCTGGGAACAGCAACCCATGGGTTAAATGCAGAAATCCTGTGGGAACAAGCATTCCTATAGAACATGCCCAGATATAAAATTCAGTTCTTATCTTGATGGCAGCACAATAGGATTAAACTGAGAGGAAATCTATATTTCCATATTTGGATTGTAAAATGTGCTATTTAAAGTTAGAATATAAATTGTTTTGCATTCTGTTAGTTTTGATATACCATCGCTGTTTTGGGATGAACGATTATTCCAATATTGATTGTCATTGTATATTTCATCCAATTATTAAGACCACTGGAGATGTTAAACCGCACTGTATTTTCAATTGTTCATGTCTCTAAAATGTATATAGGCACTTGTTTTACCATCTATGTGGCCATACACTATTATCTTTGTCGAGTATTTCATATCCACTTACCCTATAGCCACAGGTTAAGTGCCCCGTTTCAATTGCTCATACCCTTTGAATGTCTGTAGTTCCCTGTTCTACCATCTATGTGGCCATACATTACCATCTTTCCATGTATTTTACAGTCACTTATCTTAAATACCACAAGTCAATTACCATTCCAATATGGCAACTCATCCCTATTTATTTATTAAATCTTTATTTCGACATGTATGTCATAAAAGCAACACGTTAAAAACAACATTAGAAATGATAGAACACTGATTACAGAGTAGGGTCATTTAAAAAGGAGGGGCTAAAATTGCAGATCAGTTGGTCCTTGGGCGCTATGCAACTAAAACCAGATCATTATTCCACTTTTTTCCTTCTTAGATTCCACATTGCCGCCAGGAATTTAGTAACCCCAAACACAATCCATGGCGACAGGTCAGTTTTTAGTATTCGGAACGAATCGAGGTGCTGCCTGATGCCCAAATTTCTGCAAATAGGGACAATCCAATTCTTCCTGGGAATCTTGTATAGAGGACAGAAAAAGACCATATGTATCTCGGACTCTAGATCAGCATTGCACCCAGGGCAGTTTGCAGGCGCATCCTGCTTCCATCGTGCTGATAGGGCTCTGAGCGGTAAAGAGTTATATCTCCACTGGAGGTACAGCTTTCTGTGACTACTAGGATTGATGGCATCCAAGGCAGGCTCAGGTTTATAAATGTCCTTATGCTCCAAGAATGACAGTGTTAGCGACCCTATTTTGGGGTTAGATAGGTGTTCGGCCAGGTTTTTTTGGTAGTATGTTCTCACCAGTTCCTGCCGGGATATCCCACAGCATGCTTCTTCAGGGTTCCTCCATACTTGGGTCAGGCCCAGTCTGTCAAACTCCTGCCTGATGTATTTTAACCAAGGAATGTCCCAACTATTAGGTAGGTGTAAAAGTTCTGATAGTTCATTCCTATAGCTAGACAATTCCGGAGTAGCCCAGAGTCGTCTCCAAAAAGTAAGAGGTTTCAGACCTAATTCCTCCTTAATAGGTCTCAGGCCCAAGTCCAGTCTACTAGGAAAAAGGGGCAAACTCGGCGGTAAAGATAAGAGCTGTCTGATGAACATATTTTCCAAGGTACTGAAATTTGATTGACAACTATGCGCCCATAACTCACCCCCATAAAAGACTGCCCCCCGTGCCTGCAGCTTATAAATTTCAAGGGGAGGCGAGACAGGTTTGTAGATAGTCTGTTTTAACAATTTAAAAATCCCCCCAATTTTTTGTGAAAGCTTCAGTTGGGATTTGGTCTGGTGATGTGCCCAGGTCATGTCCTCGGTCAATGTTAGGCCCAGATAGTCAAACGTTGGCACTCTCTCTAGGGAAACCCCCTCTATGGTAGGGTTGGGGCGAGACAGTCTGGGTGGATTGAATACCATATACTTAGTTTTGGATTTATTTATTTTCCAGGCCCCTATCGTTGCAGAAGGTAACAAAGGCATCCAGAACTCTCTGTATACCCATGGGTGACTTTGCGAGCAGCAGGGTATCATCCGCGAACATGATCGCGGAGATGCCGGTTCCCGCCAGCCTTGGGGCATCCCGGTTGGGGACCCCGTTAAGATGGTCAATCACCCCGTTTACAAAGAGGCAAAACAGGGTCGGTGCAAGCACACAACCTTGTCTTACCCCTCTGCAAACGGGGAAACTCGCCGACAGGATCCCATGTCTGCCGCATCTCACCCTCGCATAGTTCTGGGCATGGAGACGGATGAGGATGTTTAGTAGGGGCAGGGGAATTCCTAGATCCCTCAATACTTTCCAGAGTTTGGCTCGTGGGACTAAATCAAAAGCCGCACGAAGGTCAACAAAAACAGTGTACAGCGAGCCCCCCTTAATTTTGACCGTTTTCCAGAATATCATACTCAATCTGAAGATTTGGTCCACTGTGGATACCTTCTTTCTGAACCCAGCCTGGTACACACTAAGGATTTCCGACTCCTCCACCCAATCCAAAAGATGGTCCAGAATCAGCCTTGAAAAGAGTTTCTGTGAAACATCTATAAGGCTGATTGGCCTATAATTAAGCGGAAGAAGGGGGGAGCCCTTCTTGAATATGGGCACCAGCTCTGCCCCCAGCCAGGTGTTCGGAGGAGACATACCACCTAAGATTGCGTTAAAGATTTTTTGAAGGTAGGGGGCCCAGATCTCAGGTTCCTGTTTGTATACATCACCTGGTACTTGATCCAGGCCTGGCGCCTTGCCCAGTGGAAGATTTGCTATAGCTGTCCTTACTTCCATCAGGGTAAAGGTAAGCTCAAATCCATCTGAGTCCGTATTGTTTACGGTCAACGCGATGGGGTCAAGGAGGTCAATGGGTCCTTCCTTATAAAGGCTGCTGAAATGCTGTTCCCAGGCCTCAGGTGCTATATTGGGCATCACAGCTTGCTCATGGTCCGCCGAGCCTGTGCCTACAAGCTGCCAGAACTTGCGGGCGTCTTTGACCCCCAGGGTTGTAGTCATGTTGGCCCATTTTTCAACCTCCCATTCCTCCCTGGCGTAGCGTGTGAGATCCCTATATATCTGTCGCTTCGTTTTTATTAAGGGCCTACTGGTATTTTGTTTGAGCGCCTCTAGGAGGTCTCTTTTTGCTTGCCTACATGCCTTATTGTACCAAGACGGCTTCCTTATTTGGCTAGGCTTTTTTCCGCCAATGGGGTTTAGGGTTCCTTTAATGGCAGTGACTAACGAGATATGTAGTTTGCCGAGCTGGTGGTGATAATCGCCTTGAGTGTGGTCTGGTGCAGCAACGCCCTCAAGTAGAGGAATTAGTAGGCTATACAGTTTGGCCAACTCTGTCGGATTTTTGGCCAGCTTGTCCCATCTTATCTTGCGTCTGTTACTAGACAAAGTACCGGCGTTAAAGTTGTCCTGCTCGGACAACCGGGCCTCTCTCGTACCCGGAATCCTGAGCCATATCGTCAAAGGGTCGTGGTCGCTCTCCCCCCTTTGTGTGATCTTGAAATCCACGATTCTTTTCCATTCCCTGCATTCAATAAATACATAGTCCAAGCGTGCCCTCCTTCCTGCCTGGGAGAAGGTATAGGCGGGGGGCGTGTCTGACTTCGCTCGCCCGTTACATGCCCTAATCGAGTGAGTTAATGTCAGGGTGGTGATCTGCAGGGCCAGTGGAGACCAGACTCTTGCAGTGGGTCCGGCGACTGGGGGAATTTCCCAGACATCGTCCTCTTCCTGATCCGCTGCATCTAACAAGCCAGCAAGGGGTTCGAACTGACAATTGAAGTCACCTCCCACCACGAACAATGCTCCCTCAGGGAAGTAAGTTAGGAAGGAGGATAGTTCCTCAATAGTTCTGGAAGTAGCTGAGACACTAACTGGCCTGGAATAGACATTTATAATGCCCAGACTGAACCCATTCGACCACTCTAACAGCAGACACTGAACATATTCCGAGCTGGTGTCCAGAGTTTTTACACTACAACCCAGATGAGTTGCCACCCAGATAGTTAGCCCTCCCGATGGCCGACCCTTTCCAGCCCACTTAGCGGGAACTGAGTAAGAGGCAAAACCCAAACGGTTTTGTATCTCCCGGGCCCAGGTTTCCTGGAACATACATACGTCAGCGCAGTCAATATATGCTCCCCAATCTGGACAAGCTAATTTATTACAAAGACCCGCTATGTTCCAGGAAACAATATTTAGAACCCTGGAGTCATCTGGTGCTCCGCTCGGAGATAAAGGGCCTTGCTGCGGGGTACTAATCTTCTGGATACCAGGAGAGGGAATTGCTGGGTCGGGTTTAGTATGTTTTGCCAGTGCGGGTTCCAAGCTTAATGTGAAGTGGTCAGCCCCGGGGCCCCTCTCTTTGCCAGACTCTTGGTTCAGTCAGTCCACCTCTTCAAGACAGCTATACCTATTGTGATGCATGAAGTCCATTTGGGCAGGTAAGTGATGTCTAGGAGGCCTGTACCTTGACCCATCGATAGCAAATCCCACCTTGGTCCATCCTTCTTCGCCCCCCGGGTTCCTATTGATTTTAACTCTGGGCGGATAGAAGAAGGAGAGTGGGAGCAGTTGTATGCTGGTAGTTCCCGAACCCCCCAACCAGTTAGTAATGAGTTGTACTATCTGGCTGTTTCTAAAGGTAACCAGTATACAATCCCCTTTAATCACTTTGCTGATGTGTCCCACCCAGGAAACACGCCTAACCATTAGAATATCCCCCCTCAGATTTGATGGCAGTGGTCTGTGGATATTCAACCAGCCGATCACCTTATTTCTAAGGGACTCAAATGGTTCCTGGGTATTGGGAGAGAGTTCAGGAACTCCAGCCAAAATTACAGTGTAAGGAGCGGCTTCGGGTGGGAGATTTACTATAGCTGGGTCTTTCAAGGGTGGAACATTTTGGACAGTGTGGGCGTTAGAACTGCTCTGTGTAGTTCCTTGCCTAGAAGGGATATTAGGTGCTGGCACTTTGGATTTTCTTGCTAATGGTACTGGGGGAGTTTGCTTTGGTAGTGGGGTAGGCAGTGTGGTAGAGGAAGAGGGATGAGGGATCTGGAGAGGTGGGGGGGGAATTGTACCTACTGATGCCATAGGAGGGCCAGTTACTGGAGCTGGCGCTATAATGGCGGGAACCCCACTAGGAACTGTACCTGTGGAATGCATCCCCCTCTGGTTTGGGTGGGCCTTCATATCCCCCATTGTAGTCTCGATTGCTGTTAGCCGAGTGTTAATGCTATCCAGACACCTCATCAAGGGTTCCAGGAGTCTCTCCATCACGTTAGTGATGAGGGGTAAAAACTGGTCGCCTTCCGCCCTTAGATTTTCGCCGAAAACAAATGGCCCCCCTGTACCCTGTAGTGACAGTTGCGTAGGGCACAGTGGAGACTCGCGAACATTATTTAATAAAAGGGGTGAGCGTTCCATGGAGTCTGGGGAGGCTGCAACGCTAGTCGGGCCTTGGTCGATTCTAGCCCTTTTTGCTCCCTTCGATTGTCTGAATATCTTCCTTTTGGGAACTGCTCCTTCTTTATTGCCCCTTGCTTGCGTAGTGACCAGTTCAGGGCCTGATCGCTTAGGTGAGGGAGAGTTAGGCAATAGGTTTTGAGTGCTGTCAGTGATCGCAAGATGAGAGTCTCGCTGAAAAGTAGAAGAGGATCTAAGCTGCAGGAGAACGGATTCAATTGTTTGATCTATGCTATCTAGGAGCTGTAGGTGCGAGGCCTCCAGTGAGTCCTGGGAAGGGATAATTGGAACTGGCGAATTTGGGAGGGCGGTGCTCTGGGTCAAAGGGATTTCCGTGGCACACATGTCGTTGGTGGGTTTTGAACTGGTTTTAATCAGGAAGTTGTCCAAAGTACCTTTAGATGTAGCAGCTGCTGCCATCGCCTTGCTCCGGGTCTCCCTTGTAGCCATGTAATGTCCACCTTGAAGCTGGGGTGCACCTTGCGGCTCAATCCAGAATGATAGGTCCGATGATCAGATGAAAAAGATGTGGCCCGGTCCGGTCCCTCCTGGGCTCGAACGGGCTAAAACGGGCCCGCTCTTGGCCCGGTCTTCGCGCGCGTCCCGCGACACGCGTCCGATTGCGTACACTTAAGGTAGTGAAGAGGGCGGTCACCACAGGAGGCGGGGTGGGCGGGAAGAGTGTCCAGGTGCGGCTCCACACAGCGCCGCAGTCAGTCCTGGGACTCGCAGTCCCTCACGCTGTCAACGCCTCCTCTAAAGCCCCCAGCAGGTCCGGCGCAGAAGAACGTGGGTTGAAGGCAGCTCCCTCAGTGAATGCGCAACTTCGAGCGGCACCCGCGGAGCGGGGGCCGCGAGTCGCGGTTTTGACACCACAGGAGGCGGGGTGGGCGGGAAGAGTGTCCAGGTGCGGCTCCACACAGCGCCGCAGTCAATCCTGGGACTCGCAGTCCCTCACGCTGTCAACGCCTCCTCTAAAGCCCCCAGCAGGTCCGGTGCAGAAGAACGTGGGTTGAAGGCAGCTCCCTCAGTGAATGCGCAACTTCGAGCGGCTCCCGCGGAGCGGGGGCCGCGAGTCGCGGTTTTGACACCACAGGAGGCGGGGTGGGCGGGAAGAGTGTCCAGGTGCGGCTCATCCCTATGACATAAAATGAGAGCATATATTTTTTTCTCTGTTTTTTATTATACCTTGCGCTCAGTGCCCTTCTCATTAAACGTAGGGCAATTGTGTAAATTACACAGTCCCATTTGACGTAATTTAAATTAGAAACACGAGCATACCATATTGATATCTCACTTTTCTTGGCACTATATATATATAATACCGAATAAGTAATTACTTACTCGATATTTTGTTCAATTACTTTTTCTTTGCACCGTTATATTGCAATTTGGGATCATCTAATAATCTGATTCCACACTCGAATATGGCGTCTGCCTTACGTTGGGAACCATTATCCCGGACTCCACGTCCGGTGATTCAACATATCGCGAGAAGCTTTTCCAAATACCCCGCGAGATCTCGCCACAGCGGTTTAAATATCCCACATACACTCCTGCCCATTTGCAGCAGTACGAGCCAGACGGATCCACGTTACGGCTTCCTTTTTCAGTAAGTAAGAACCTTGTATTCTTAGGTTCACTTCCATCTGGGTGCCGGTAATCTTTGTTTCCTGCATTTATATCGTGAGTGGTCGGATGACAGTAAATAGAGTCGGGGACTTAGGTCGCTACATGCATAAACAACATATTCCTCTGAAACGATACCTGCAATTTTGCAAGTGCAGATTTAGCTACCGTTTTGGTCTCAGCATTCTGTGAGCACTAATTATATTCTTACTTGCTCTGCCTTTACATGTAGAGGGTTCCACCTTCACCAGCGCGCATAGAAAAATCGTCTACCATTGGTTCAGCTTTATCCTTCCATCACTTAAAAAGGATATCCATAGACTTCGACTTTTAAAGGTACAGACCATTATACGCTTTTCTTTTATAAAACACGATCATGTATCTAATAGTCAGAGCTTTCACTATTTGTTTTAAATTCCCCCTTGATGTAGCAATTCCTCCTGCGCCATACAAACTTACCATGCTGTCCGTCTGAGCTGGGAAATCCGAAGCACAAGATTCATAAGTATGCACATTTCCATTTTACTCTTGGTAGTCACTTTTGTCTGAAAAGGATAGTAACCCTTGGTAATAAGTACACCCAATTTTCGCTTTAGATTCTGGCAGCTCATCAGAACCTCATAACAAGAGAACGTTACACATCTATTTGCTGGAACGTGTCGTGCCATTGAGCCATCAGATTTACAGTATTTGAGATCACGCAACAGGTATTACTGCTGATAGTCTTGGGTGCATGTCTTAATCAAATAGACAGACACTTGCCTTACTAATTAGTACCCCCATATTTTATCTTGGTAGCTGTTACTTCATCCTAGCAGGATCATACAACCAGGGACCATCATATACCTATTTTCAGAACGTGATGCACCGTTGAGCCATCAGACCTGCTGTAGTTGACATCTCACACCAGGTATTATGGTTAAGCCTCTGGGCACATGTCTTCATCATATAAACAGACAGATATTCAAAACACTCAAATCTTGCTGTACTATCTTTTGTCACAGATTTTACTTTTGTCCAAGATCCCTCCGTCGGATACCCATTTTTGTAGATACATATACTGTGAATACATCCCCAGTAGATACCTCAGGTATGAATTCTCAAAATTTATTTGCTTTAACCAGTGGTTGATGTATTGAGCCACAATTTGGGGAACTAACTGCAGACATTTAAAACTATTTAGAACATGGTTTTGGATTAGAGTGTTGGTATAGAAGGAAAAAACGCATCCATAAAGAGAATGTTGAATGATATATATGTACATATGCACACTCTTGCAAATAAAGACTGTAAATATACTGACATTGAAATGTACATAGAGATTGTAAATATGTAGATAATAAAATGTATATATAGAGCTATTGGGTCCTTGTGGTAGAGAGCTAACGGTGTTAGGAGAGGGTGCTCATGAATTATTTGCATAGTTAAGAGAACTAGTGAAACAATGATATAAGTTCTGTCGCATGTTGTGTAATATAGATTGTTTTGTTTTTAAGAAAAATTAACTGAGTATTTTCTACTATTATAGTATCATACCAGCAATTGAAAATACAGAACTCCTGATGAAGGGAACTCGCCGAAACGCGTTGGATTCAGTTTTGTATTTGACAATAATAATCAATTGTTGATCTATGTTCTAGTGCTGGGATTATCAATTCTGGTGATTAGGAATATATTGATGTTTAGAAACTTGTATAAATTATTGTAAAAAGTTGTATATATGGTGAATTTAAAAAAAAGTGATAAAAAGCAAAATAACATTTGTGAGAAAAAAGTAATTAAAAAGAAGTTTTATAAATCCACAATTTTGGTATTTCAATCTATATAATAACAATATGAGATAGAGTTCTAGAAATACACACATAACCCGGTGTTCAAGCGAGCTTTCAAAAAAAAAAAAAAAGGATAATTATCGCTATTGACATGCAAAGTGGGTGTGCCAAGATGTTAGCGACTGAAAACAGTCGCTAACATCTCTAACTCCTATTAACAACTTTTGGAAATATTCGCGCTAAGCGCGAATATCTCCAAAAGCTAGCGCCTGCTAAAAGCAGTTCTTAGCCATGTTATCCAATGGAAGGTGGATAACATGGCTAAGAGCATTGTCACGATAATGCATGAATATCGCTGATTTTTCAGCGATGTTCATGCCTTTTGCAGGATTTTTAACGCTTTTGAGATAAACCTTGATAATATCAAGGTATCTCAGAGGTAAAAATCCTCGGTGCTCGGCGACATTTTTTCCCGCTAACCAAGCAATAGCGATAATTATCGCCATTGCTTGGTAATATGCCCCTGGGTTCGCAGAGTGCTATTGAAAAGTGTAACAATCTCCCTCGTCCATTAACAGCTTCGCTCCAGCCGGAATTCTCCTGCGGTGCGGAATAATTCCACACGTGAGCGGTTCGAAGGGCCCCGCCTGTCCTCTGCACACGCCCACTATGACGTCAGACGGCTGGGCGCAGTCTGAGGCATGGAAGCAGTTAAGATATTGAGGGAATATTCCCAAAGTACATCTCAGGAAATCAGTTTTGCCAGTAAAAAAAAACTAGCTGAATATGTGACAGATCGGAACATAATACTCTCTTCTTATCTTGCTTCAATTACTATTTGTAATATAGATGTAAACGCAGTAAAAAATACCAAGTATTACTTTTTATGGTGGAATTGAGTGCACACATTCAGACATGCCTTTGGGATTTTACTTATGCCAGGATATGAGCACTTTTCTAAAATTACCTTGCCTCAACAAATGTTATAAGACCTGTAGAAAGGCTTCATCTGTACCCACATGTTACCTTTTTTCCAACTTTTTCTATTTGACTTGCACACAGACCACATGTTTATATTCAACGTGGTAGCAAATGTCAGTTTTCATTTACTTTCAAATTGAAATGATTTGCTTTTCAGAAAAGTAAACATGACACCATTTGCTTTGCAGAGAGGGAAACTTTCCCCTGCACTAGCCAAAAGGTGGAGCTAGGTTAGTGTAGGAAGCGGAGTGTGTAGGCCTCAGTTTTGGCAGCGCTTTACAATAACAGATGGGGTTCACGTAAGTGTTTCATCCTAAGTGCGACCTGATCCGCATTACATTAATTTCACCGCACATACCCTATGATGAATTTCTTTCAACAACAAAGTGCTTGACTGAACTTCACATTTATAAATGAACTTTTCTGCGGTTGAAAGGGATGACAACACTTCTGTTTGTTTTTGGCTGATGTCAAACAGATGTGCAGTGTGCACTCTGGGATCCACACAAAGTTAGTGGAAAATGATACAGCAATGGGAATTAAAGCTAATTTCCTGCCAAAAAGAGAACTGCTCTTCTGTCCTAATGTGATTTTGTGGTTTTCCATTTGCATTTTACTGTACAAGTTACAGCACGGATAAACATTCCCACATAATACTAGGGTTACAGTTGTGGTGTTGTTCTGGGAGACGTTCGCAGAGAATGAACACATAGAAAGGCTCTGCGTGCCAATTCTCAAAATCCAGCTTAGTAACTTACTTTAGGTTTTGAAAAAGTAGTGTGAACAAGTATCCTATGGAAAACAGTCTAAGGTGTTCATTTACTTTTTTTGTGCGATTTATAGAGGAAATACGGAACTGCAGGATTACCATTAACATTAGTTCAATTTTCATACTTTGCGGGTAAACAAATAGGAGAATGACCTGCCGAAACACTTACCTCAGTTTTAGGCACATTTTTTCCATGCAATTTACCCCGACCTTTTATTAGTGGCAATATAGCACAGTATTATCATAACATGATCTAGTTTTATTATGTCACTATCCTGCATCACAGATATTTTTTTTTCATCCACAAAACTAAAACAGGAGTGCAAATTTAAAAAATGTGTAAAAATCGGTTTACTACTTATTTTTACTATTTGTGCTGGACTCAGAAAGAACTGCTGCGTAGTCCTAATTTTCCTATAGCCCAATCAAGTTTAACCATAGATCACATAATAAAAACTGTATGAATTATTTTATTTTAAAGTTGAGTCTAGTTTAAAATGCCCATCCACAGAACATGCACAAACTTGGATCATTAACCTCTGCGCCGTGGCGGAAATTCAGCCGCGGTGTGGCGGAATTTGACATGTGCGTAGATCGGACAGCCTCCGGCCCTCCGATGCGCATGCCCGCCGTCCAACGCATGGAAGAGGTTAAAAATATTGGATTTCAGTGTCAATAGTTTTTGCTAAATGCTCAATGTTTTTGCAAAACCTTGTGAAAAAACACAGATTTTTATTTAACCAGTTTTGGTCTGGACTTTGAAGCAAGTAAGATGGCTTAAAAGATTAATTTGAACATTAGAAATGATTCTGGCAATTAGTAGGAAATTGCAATTATGCCATTGGAGAAATCAGGGAAGGCTCAGTGCCTATTCCATCAGATTGTGACTATCCAAAGTAAACAGCAAATCCAGCAGGCAGGTTTTGTGCCAGGAAGGGAATCCTTACTGAACAAAACAATCCATTGAGGCTTTTTACTCTAAGTGTGTTGTAGAATGCAGTACACTTAGAAAGAGGAAAAAATAAGAAGAAATAAAGATATTTCTCCTCGTTATTCCTCCCCTGGGTAGGCGTCTCATTCTCAGTCTACCATTCATAGTAAATCTGGGAATGCTTCATAATCCATAGGTGGGGGCATCAGAACACCCTTGCTCTACCCATCCAATGAAAGCCTACCTTGGGTAGAGTAATGCAAGGCAGCGACTTGCGCTGCTTTGCATTTCTCCAGATTCACCAAGCACTGCAGGGGCACGCAAGGTGGCACTCTGTGGTTTGGTGAATCTCATCTAAGTTTTGCATTGCCCTTGTGCTGTTTTGCGTTGTGCAAGGGCGGCGCAAAACTTTGATAAATATGGTCCTTCATAAGGTGCCTACCATTGTGACGCATGCACCGTTCTGGAGTAATTTGCATAAATTTGGTAATTTTGTGCAACAAAATGTAAACAAAATTACAAAGGTTACACCAATACGCCACTTCACATAGTATCAGGGAGAAATTTTAAAACAGGATTTACCATTTGGGTATTGTTTGAGCACAAAACCACAAATCCAAAATGTGAGCTGCACTGTTTTGAATACAAGCAAATGAAAATCAACTCATGACCGTTTGCGTAATTTATTACATGCAAGAAGCATTTCACATAATTGCGTGTAATTTCACATAATTTTGCAGTGGTTCAGCGTAATTACGGTAGGTGAAATTTAACGAGTTCCACCCATCCCTAATCTCCATGGGGCATTATATTATTTGAAGGGCCTGTTGAACGGCACTGCTGTTTTTTTCTGATGGCTGTGGCATATGGTTGTCCATTTTCTCAGCTTTGTAGGGCTGTTATGTCTTGAAGAATCTCTGCACATTACATACTTTTAATACCATTTTATGTGAATGTAATGTAATAGGTTTAACTTAACCTCTTCAGGACCAATGACATTTAGGGGTCCATTACGATGTTGTTCAGAAAGCATTTCGACTGAATCGGTCTCTGAATGGTTTCTGACCAAATCAGATTCGGGGAGTCCGAACGACCTATTATGATTGTTCCGAATACGATTCGGTCTGACTCCCTTTGACAATGGGAGCCTGTGTTCCGACCAAATACACGGGCTCCCATTGAAGAAAGGGGTGGCTGGGGAAAATTGTGCACCTTGTGGTGGCGGGCACCTAATGGTGCCTGCCACACTCTACATAGTTGCACATAGGGGTCCCTTTGGTACCCCACGGGCCCCATTCGGAAGGCTACAGGTGAAGAGGGGCCTGCTATAGGCCCCCAAAGTCAGATTCCGACAGATCCTGACAGCCGATCCATGTCAGAACAACCGATTCAGATAGTCTGTCCGTATCTGACATCGTAATCACTCTGTCGGAAATGCAAACCCTTGACCTGTACGAGTCAGCTCCGAACAACCTGGTTCCTCCAAATGGCATTCGGAACCAACTCGGAAAGTCTGTACGTTTTCCGAAAATCGTAATCAGTCGGTCAGAAAACCTGAATTGGTAGGAAAGACAGGTTCCGAATCGGACATCATAATCGACCCCTTAGTTTTGTTAGAGTGTATTGATGTACCAGTGTAACTTGAATAGATGTACAGTTGAGGTGGCAAACCCCTGGACTACACTACGGAATATAGCTGTGTCATGCATATGATGGTACTACCAGTTCTGTTTAATGTGCGCTATTCATGGTGGGTGAAGGTTTAGTACACATTGACTTAGATATATCATTATAGTGGCAAACACTGAGGGGCCCATTAGGATGGCGGGCGGATTGCCCCCGCCAGGCCAGCGGGGGTCACCACGGGCCTGGCGGGGACAATCCGCCCGCCATCCGCTCCGGAATGACCCCCGCCATATTAGTATGGCTGGGTGGTCTGCGGCATTTCCGCCCCGGTCGCCTTGCGACCCGGGCGGAAAAGGGTTTATATGGTGGCGATGTCTATCAGACACCGTCAGTCATATTAGGATGGACCTTTGAAGATGCTTTTCCATGGCGAAGCATGCAGTCTTTGCTATTGGGGCCCCCTGCGGGCCCCCATGGTGAAGGTGAGGTGGGGGGTGCACATGGGGTGTACCTCTGGTACCCCCATGCACAATGCAGCAGGCACCGCGCGGTGCATGCTGCTTTGTGTATGCAAAAGCATCACAAGCATTTTTAGCATTGTGGCGGGCGGTGCTGAGAGCAGCGCCCGCCACAATGTTAAACATGCATGATGCGCCCGCCACTGTGGCAGGCACATCCTAATACCCCCCCCCCCATGGGACCCCCGCCCTTATGGCGGGCGGTCCCTTCCCCCGATGGGATGGTGGTCGGACTAAGTCCGCTCATCATCCTAATGACCCCCTTAGGTATTATATGGCACCCACGATTGTTCTAGGAATTGTGACTAAAGGACACACATTTTGTCAGGCAATGTGCAACCATAGCTCAATCTTGGGGTGCTGCTGCAGTGATAAGAACTTGACCAACACAATAGTCTCCAGTTGCTTGTGCAGTTTTCTGGCAATGAGCTTATGCTGCCTTCTGCTCACAAGACTGTTTTTCAGATAGGTGGGTGCGTATGTGTGTGTGTGTGTGTGTGTATACACCTTAAGATATAAAGCATACAGTTTGTATGACACACACACACATACTCTCTCTAAAAAAAGCGTGAATTATTTAAAATGCTGGTACTTCCACTGACGTATAAAAGCAATTAAAAGTGAAACATCTTTAAAACAGTGAAAACGTTATAAAGAAATAACATGCATTTGCAGAGTTTAGATTATTCAAAATGTGCTTTAAATTCTCATCTCTGCGTGTTTATCAATTCATAAAGTTGGGTTTATTTAGTTGGTGCAAAAAACAGAAGATGTGAACGTCCCGTTTCACCACTATTGCCTTGAATGGGATACTTTGACAGGGCAGGAAAACATCTGCATTCTAAATAGGCGACAGGCTGAGTAAATCTTTTTGCACATGCCACGGCAAACACACAAATACACGTGCACGGCAGCTGTAAAGTGTGTAAAAAGCTGGTGATTCTGTTAAATGGCCACTGCTTTCTCCGTCTATTTAACATCTTTCTAGTCCAGCTGTTTGGTCCCTTGCCCCTTCCCTTAAACCATGCCTTTTTGTGAGAATATGCACATGTGCTTTTATTAAAGCACTATAATTATGTAGATCACCCAAAAATAATGTAATCTCTTAGAGAAAGCACTAACATGCACATTTTCACAGATGTATGAAACTATTGGACCTGTTTGTAATAATTTTAAAAACAAATTTGGGAAGCAGATGTAGATAGTTTGGATAGTGCTAGCAAGAAGTAAATAATCTTTTGTTGGAACACTGTGCACGAAAAACAAACGTACCGAAAGGAATCTCCAACAGGGGTGTTAGCAGAGACAGTTATGCTTAATTATCACATTTTGTTCCTAAGAGGGGGGTGTTGTTATTGCAATATTTATTAAGGTTATTGATCCAATATGTATCCCCTCAGTTTTAACAAATGTGTTGACGAAGGCCAAAATGCGCTAATGTGTAGAGCTTCCATAAAACAGTTTCTCAAACGCCTGAAAAATATCTCTGATGAAATCTCCATTAATCACCCACCCAATACATGCCTAGACAGCCATAATGGTATTAGTAGACATCGACGGATTTCTTTGCTGCTTATAAACCACAGAATTCACAATGTTCAACAGGTGTCTGCTGCCACCTAGAGGTCGTATATGCAAGCGTTTCTATCCGTTTGAAATCCGAAGTGGTTATTTTAATGGAAACGTGCATTTAGGCTGCAGAACAGTACCACAGAATAGGTTATAACCTTCAAACATATCCTGTGCTTGATGTGCAAACATGGAAGTCATTATAAGCAGATTTTTGGGGGATTCTTTGCACTCTATGAAGTTATGACATTTTACTACACTACTGTCTCGTGGCTGTATTTATACAAATCAAATTAATTACTACGATTACAGGCTCATTGACACCTATGGGCATTTTTGTTTCACAGCCGCCAGTGGGTCATTTCATGAAATTTAGAACGCTTGCACTCCTTTATGAATGTGTATCTAAATTAATGTTATATGTCATGCAAAAATTATGGAGTGCTAACACACGACCAGAGAGAGCAGTTACCAGTTCCTATATGTCATCAAAATTTCATAATTATGGCTCCATAAATTGAAATGAATTGAAATATCTGTATTCAATTATTAATTAATTATCATTAAAATACAGAATAAAATCGCCAAGCATGAAACACATATATCAGAATGAAAATTAAATAAAAATATTACATAAAAAGATAAAAACTATTAAAAGCAAAATTAAATCACAGACGAGCGTATAGCATGCCCAGTTCAATTCATGCAACTCTTGTTTCTATACTAAAACGTAATAAAACATAAATCATGTATTCAGTGCAATCTGGCTTTCGGAAGGGTCCCAGCACCGAATCGGTGCTCATTCACATTATGGATGGTATTTTAAAAATGCTTGACCAAAATAAATCCTGCCTCCTGATCCTCCTGGACCTTTCCTCAGCATTCGACACGGTTAATCATGACAACCTGCTTTCCATTCTGGAATACAGGATGGGTTTTTCTGGTCAGGTGCTACAATGGTTCTCATCCTTCCTCCAACACAGATCTCAAAGGGTCAAGGCAAACCACTCTCTCTCCCAGCCCCCTCCAGTTCACATGGGGGTTCCCCAAGGGTCCACTCTATCTCCTATACTCTTCAACCTGTTCATGGAACCATTAGCTATCTCTTTAAACTCCATGGCTACTCTCTTTCATATGTATAGAGACGATACGCAAATCTATGTGAAAATCTCTTCCCCGGAAAATGTCATCTCTATCAACACGACCCTATCCTCTACTCAAAATTGGTTAACTGAGAACATCTCCTGCTCAACACCTCCAAAACGGAATTCATGGTCATCTCCCCTCCGAACCACACCCCCAAGCTTGACCTTTGGTTGAATCAACTCACTGCCTTCAACTGCACCCTTCTCATTATAGACTCAGCCAAATCGCTCGGAGTCACCCTGGACAAGCACCTGAACATGAAAAATCACATCAGTAAGGTCTGCAAGGGAGCAAAGCACTTGATGAGGACACTCAGGAAGATGAAATATTTTCTTCCACAAAATGATTTCAAGCAGTTGGTCCAAGCACTTGTCCTGCCGAGGCTTGACTACAGCAGCGTGACCTTCTGCGGCCTACCCAAATACACTCTGGTTCCTCTAAGAGTATCGCTGAACTCCGCGGCTAGACTGGTTACGATCTCAAAGCAAAATGAGCACATATCCCCAGTCCTAAAATCTCTCAAATGGCTGCCCTATGAAGCATGTATTCAGTTAAAGATTGCTGTTCTGATGCACAAGCTCTTCACTTCAATACTCCCAGGTACCTAGCGCAAAAACTTGAGCTTTCTTGTGGGGCAAGAGCCTCAGGGAGCACCAATACTTTCCGCTTGAAACCACTCATGCTTAAGAAAAAGAGAACCTGTCACAGAGCCTTCTCTGGTGATGCCCCAAAGATTTGGAACTCTCTTCCTCCAGAAGTACACAAAATCCCTGCAACAACGGCGTTCAAATTGGAAGCCAAAAGATTCTTAATGAATAAATTCTTACCCTGATTGGGCAGGGCTCACCTACTCAAAAGCAGTATTCCTACTTCCATTGAACCATCATCCGTTACTGCTCCTCTTTTCAATGTACAACTCTCCCCTCTGGGCCCGCACAAACTTGTTTATTGTATGACCCTCCATGGTGCAACTGTCTCTGAATTTGTAACAATTCCTCCTTTTTTTTTTACAACTACTTGTTGTCGACTTTGCTTTTATGTCCTCCTTCCATCCTAATGTAAAGTGCTCTGCTATCCCCCTGGATCTTGTTTGTGCAATATACAACTTTATAAATAAATAAATACATTGCATTCCTCAGTAAAGTGACTCGTGCTTTTAAGAGTTTGGGACATACACAGACTAAGTGGATGAAGTCCTCTTTATAACTGCTGCTTGGTCTGCATTCTATCGGCCCTTTGTGAACCCAGATTGGATGGTCCGCGATGGAAGGTAATTTGTCGGAGAGAAGGACCATCAGTTGTTGCTTTTGATAGATCGAAAATGTGATGTTTAAGTATGGTGCTGGCACCAAGGTCTTATATTTGTGGATTACCGTCCAAGCATTCTTTCTCTGACTGAAGATGTTTTTGTCCATTAACAAAGAGTGGAATTTTGCACTTTTATTTATTGCTTGTTTAAAGGATGAGTAGGCCAGTTTGGTGTTCCAATAGTTCAACTGTGCAAATTGTCAATAATGCTTTTAGGAGATATTTGTTGAATGGAGTTTTTTTTCCTTTTTTATAATTCCACCCAAAGAGCTTTGTTTAGTTCTGAATCTGGGGTATTTTGTTTCAGTCAGTACCATTGCTTTATGTTTGCGTACATCCTCCCTAGTGTTTAGTTAGTTATGCCAAATTCTACTCTCACCTGAGCTGGAGATGCGGATTGATGAATCTGGAAGATCCTTTTATATGTTGAAACTTGCAGTTTGTTTAAAAGGTCAGAGTCTTTCCCATGTAGCGCAATACTGCCATAAGTTAATGTTGGAAGCATTTTGGCCGTTACTACTGCTAACAAGGGTTTATAGGATGGCTCCTTCAGGTTTTTTGCTGGAGTCATGAAGGCAAACGATAGGAAATTTTTTCCTCTGCAGCATGTATGCTTTATTGTTCTGGATGTTTCTGCCTGTTGTCTATATAAAAACCCAGGTATTTATAGTTGACAACTTCCTCAGAAAGTGCAAAATGCCTCATTCATCTGTACCTCTGTAGGATCAAGGCAAAAAGTCCACCATAGGACATTAGCAAGCATCACTCAGTATGAGACCAACCCCTCTGCACTATATCTCTTCACCGAGCTGAGTGACATCCAATCCGAGGTAGAAAGGATGCACAGGAAAAAGCACCATAGGGGAAGACAATGTCTGGCCCCAGGACTTTGTAGAGAGAAGTAGGCCTGGGAGGCGGTTGTGGAGGTCCGCTACATGGAACTCTGCGAAGAAACCAAAAAACTCCACTGTACTATGTAGAGTTTCGCAAGCAGCAGAGTGCGTTAGAATGCGTTGTTCATGCTGAATTTTAGTGCTGGGTGTTTGTCCCATGCTGGAAAATCAGCATGAACTGTACCATGGGGAGTAGAAGAGGGTGCTGCTTCTTTCTACTGCTTGAGTAGATGTTCTACTCTAGCAGCAGCTTCCTCAAAAGAAACAGGTTTCTCAATGTGAGCGATAGCGGCCATCCGTGACCACCCATGTTGAGAAATCTCACCAGCAGGTAGTCTGGAGCAAGATTTTCCATGCTCATGCTTGCCAACTTAACATTGGCGTAGTAGAGATTTTTGGAATTCTGCACGCTACATGGAGTGGCAAATACTCAGCAAACTCCGTGAGGGGAGCAGAATTTCACACCCAGGCCTAGAGTAAAAGCTCTGGGAGGCAGCACGATCACCAAACCAGTACATAAACACATCTGCTCCTGCCTCCATCTGAAGCCCCAAAACAGACCTTAACATGTTTGGGGCTACCTTATTTAACTATCTATGGACCCCAGACATGGAATTCCAGTGCAGGGCTGCACATCTTAATCACATGGGGGGAAATTAGTCCCATGGGAGGGGGTTCAATACCAGCATAGACACCCCGTGCAAGGAAATCTGGCATAGTGAGATCAATAGCTACACCTGGTTGGAGGAGAAGGGGCAGCCTTTAATTGTATGGAAATTTAGATTGTACTCTTTATGTTTCAGAGGCAAAGGAACCGTACCACTGGGCAGCAATGAGAATTGTGGCACAATACTTCATGTACCGGATCGGTAATGGGGCACCTTCACGCTGATGGATATCTACTGACAATGGGGTGACCTTGCCTACACCCAGCTAGTCTCTTGATGGTGGGGCCTCTGTGCCCTTGTGACCATACACACCCCAACCCTGGCAATCCTTGAAGAAGATCTGTCTGAGTTGTGTCAACGTCTGTTACAGAAGATCACAACTCTGTTGCATCAGGCTTAAAGGAAAAGAACTGCTGATTATTTTGGCTGGGCTCAGTACAAGGACATTCCAGAAGAATTCAGACTGTTCACAGAAGTACAAGTAATCACCAAAGGATCAGCACCCTGTTTCACCATACAAACAAAGGCAAACACCCACTGGTTGCAAATATCCAGATGGAAGTTCATGCAAATGATTATTATTACTGAGCTCAGCCTAAGTGCTATGAAGGAAGAACTGCGAGCCATCCGGCTCAGGGTGATGCTACATCTGTACATGTTGGACTTGATAACCGCGATGGAGGATGGGGTGTGTGCCATTATTGGTGCCTCCTGTTGTACTTTTATCTCAGAAATGACATGAACAATGGGACATTAGTCTATGCCACCCAAGATCTGCATAATATACAAGTCGAAGAAGGAGGGAGTTACCCCGGAGCAGGGCTGTTACATAGTATCTTTTGTGGACCCCGTTATGAATGTCTAAGTTATTGACATCCCTGATGCCAATTTTCCTTGCTGTACTCATGTTATGTGGTTTCCTACAAGTAGGCGTTTCTTGCTCTTATAAAAGCAGTTCTCCAACTGGGTAGTATGCACTTTGTCGGAAAAAAGCAACCAACACACACACACACACACTTTCAAATAACATAATTGTTATGACATACCAGGAGAATCAATGAGGAGGATAACTTAGCTAGAGGGGGAAATGTTGGGATACGTAAATACGATGTCAATAAATGCAATATGAATATGTACTATAGCTTGTGCCCACACATTGCCTGTCAGTGCAATCTGAATGTAAAACGTAACTTTTGCCTGCACAGCAGCGCCGGCATCAGCAAAAGTTTTACCAATGTATGTAACAATCCATGCTCCTACGATAATTTTGTTGTTGCTAAAAAGACCAATGTCAATGTTCAGACCACAGCAAACGTAACCCCGTTAGTACCAGTACAAACAATGTCAATGTAAAAATGACAACTCAATGCAATTGCTCTAAGCTGCAGGTAGTTGAGAATAACTGTATGAAAAGGTTACTGTTGGTACCCAAAAGCATGTTGATTCTCTTTTTCCATTCTGAATTGGGTCTGGAACAAATTGAGAATAGACTGGCCCTTGCTCCCTTGTTGCTATGGGCAAGGGATTGGACTACCCCTGAACTGGAGTTCACAATATCTATTATTCGAGATTGCGTCTCTTTCTTTAACGCTGATGGCATTCCATGGGTCAGATATTTGAAACTTAGTTTTCAAGATTTGGGTCTAATTGACTTTTTTAATAACCTGGTAACAATGCCCCACCAAGCAAAATCTGTGATTACAACCGCATGTGTTTTAAGGAATAGTTCACACCACCTGCAAGTTCTGAACCAGCAGAGATTGGTGACTCACTTAAATATTAGTGCCCTGTCAATCCAACGTCAATTTTGTTTGGTTTATACAAGGAATCAGCAATATAGATTTTACTTGACTAATTTTCGCTTGTTCTTGGAGCACTTTTTGGTTGCTTTAAGGCTGTAAGGCAGCTGGTCCAATAACCTTATGCTATGTCCATGTAATAATATGACAAAACAAAGTACTCTACATTTTGTCTTGTTTTGTCCTTTGTATAATTCAGTGAGAGACACATTTCTATCTTCACTGCTGAGGGCACTTTGCCCCTGTTCTTATATAGAAGGTCTTAACTACCTGGTTTCTCTGGAGTTTATTGATATCTGTTCTGCATTTACAATGTAATCAGAGGTCCTGTTGTAGTTAGAAAGCAATATGGATAAGGGTGGGTAGATGTATTAGGTATGTAATTGATCCTTTTTAATATATGAAACCTTGTGTGCAATCGTATTGTTCTGAAGATTTTAGACAGAATTATGTTGCCATTATTGTCTTTTTATTTGCACTTGGTCGAATCTGTTTTTATGATGACGTTTATTTATGTGCTTTTATGATTTATTTATTAAATTAAACAAAGCTTGTTATGAAATTGAATTGACAATTGTATGCATATTAAGGATAATGTCAATAAAAATGATACCAATGGCTGCCATAATATTTCTAGGGAATCCGATGAGCTCATATCATTGCTTTCAGAATCACCCATGGTGACCTCCCTATCAACCCCGAGTCAGAGATACGTGGTCCGGAAGGTCATTCATTCCATGCCCATGCATCTTGAAAACAAAGTCACTGGTGGAGTCCCCCATAAATAACTGGTAAACACACTCCCAGGGAAAACCCTGATCGATTCCACAGATAGTTGCACCACAAACAAGTCTGAAAAATTGACCCCAATAAAACCTATTGGTCCAAAGACGTGTATTCCCTAGAAATACCATAAAGCTAGATACTGCATATAGATAGGTACACTCAACCAATCAGGACATCACATGCACACCACACCTATCGATCACGCGCCCCTCACACCAGACATCTTGACACATACACACTGGCCCACATTAAGCTCTTCCGAGGTCGAGAACCACCTGTGTCCTTATCAGATGTGATTGATTTATGATTAAGATGCTGAGACCATGTTATTATACATCATGAACTGTATAAATGACATCCAAAACTTTGTAAATGTATAGATTCTTAACAGACACATTCTATCCAAGGCTCTCCCAGCCTAAGCGTTGAATTAAACCGATTTGTTCCCATTTTGCAAAACGCCTCTTGTATATTAATTTATTTAAGGTGAATTCATATCTGAGCAACAAGTACTGAGCTTATTCTCTACCTCACCGATGAACTCACAGCTGCTAAGAGAAACTGTCAGAAAGGAGAGAAGGCAGTAGCCTGAGAGATAAAATTCAATTTGTCTATAGTTATAGAGGTATAAGGTATCTTTTGTTAGCATGATGTATCTATATAAATGCTTATCGACTATGCCTGTTATGATTCTAAAAGGTTAAGTTAAGTTAAGGTTTTCATTTCTCTCGTACCATTATGGGCCATCCAAAAGTTACATTGTTTGGCTTCTGAAGTACATGCAGATACCGGTACTTGGTCCTTATCTGGGTGGTTCTGGGGTCTGTTGTCTACTTGGGAATGGAAGATTTGAATGATTCTGGCAGGCATAGTAGGTGTCATCTTTACCTGTTGCCTTTGTATGCATTGCGGGCCTGCTTGCTGTTCTTACTGTGCTGCAAAAATTACTTCCTCTGTGACAAGTTCTCCTCCCACTATAGCAAAGCCTCAAATGGTCCAGCAGGAAATAAGGGATATTATGCAAATTGATAAGAACCTCTTCGAGGACTAGCATCTTTTAGTTAGCTACATCATGCTAAAAGGGTGGTTCTGAGAGATAGCCCTTTATGTTATTTTTTTATGGTACGTCAGTTGGCGACTCTGGTGGGACTCCGGGTTTGGGGTCGTCCTCCCATAGCCGGGGAAAGAAGGACAAAGAAAGGGGAGTTCTGGTCGAGGGGGTGGACTGACTAACGATTCCGGGTTACTCTGCTCTCACGATCAGAGAGCCCCAGCTGCTAGTGACCCTTCGCCGGAGTCCTACGGGCGTAACCCAGGAGCTGACCATGTTGGTCTTCAGGAGTTGGCAGTGGAGAACACGCAATCATACCTGTGTGCACCAGGTGAGTGTATTGATTTTGGTATCTTGGATTACGCTGTTGAGCGGTGTTTTGGAAGCAGTTAACTGCATTGGATTTGGTGGTCGGTGTACCACCGAGAACTTTGGAGGTCTAACGGGGCGGCATTGTGGCTGCACGGGCAGATGCTCCACTGACTTGTTTGGTGAATAATAGAGGTTTTGATCAGACGCCTTGGTGTGGCACTTGTGGTGCGCACCTGGCCGGACTGCTCTCGGAAAAGCCCGCGGTTGTACCTGGGTAGCCTTTAGGACATATCTGAAGCGACGCTAAGGCAGCAGGCTTATTCGGAATAGTCCTGAGGGTGAACCGGGAAGATCGGGGATGGTCTGTAGGTCAGTAAGATGGTTAATTCCTGTCTGATGGCCTTTTGGTAGGTAGCCTCTGGACTGCCTGATTTTTGTATCTGTTGGTCTGGTGTTTTGAATCAACGAGTTCTCCATGAACTGTGGTTCCGTGGTTCCGAATTGGGTTCGAAAGTTCCGAAACCCGATTTATAAAGATCGTCGGAAATGGACGATTTTGGTCTCTACAGACCGCAAATGGCGAGTGTAACGTGTCTGAGTGTTTCGTATGAATCGATATAGGAGAACACTCTGCATTTGAGGATTTAGTCTGAACCTCCAGGTTCCATTTTGTATACGGCAGCCATTTTGTGTGGTTGCCCTAACATAGGCCCGATGACTGCGGCCGAGGAAGTCCTTGAGACAAGTACGCCTTAGCTGACTTCTGGTTGACCTGGCCGAACTGACTCCTTGCCTGGGGCGAATCCCACTGAGCCAGTTCCTTGTTCGGCAGCTGGCCTGATAAAGATCAAAGGACAGGACGTGTCCGAGTTTATGGCACACCGTTCCCACCTCTCTATCTCCTTTCCATCTGTTTCTGCCTTTCCTTTATGACATGTTCATCGATCTGGGTTGAAGGGTTTACGATGGGTTTGTCCGACCTGATCGAACAGGAAACCAAGCATGTGTGCGATCGTTTTTGGTGGGCTGGACAACGGAAAATGGGATTGTCTTTGACTGTCGTCATTTGCTACTTTTGAAATGCTACATGGTCATTGGTCAGTTTGTATGCACCAAATGTAAATTGTAATGTTTCCAGAGGCATGATTTTCGGCATTAAAAGACCGAGCCTCGTTTATCGAAGTGTGCAGTCTCTGACGAACTACCCGTGTGTACTTCGTAGATCTCTGTCCCTGGTTGCAACCAATAAACTTTGGTCTTTGACGTCATCAAGAAGTATCCCGTGTCTCTGTTTGCCAAGACAGGGGAACTCGAAGGTTTCAGGCGTTCTCACTGACGCCGCTGGGTTCTAAAAACCCGGTCCTTCAGTTGGCGCCCAACATGGGGCGACTTCAGCGGTACCGGTCCAAGCCAGAGGTTCGTGAGAAGCTTCGTGAGAAAATTCTGGAGGAAGGCCAGCCACTTCATCGACCCCTGTATGTCGTCGTGGTCCGAAAGTCTTTGCTGCGAGGTTTCCCGCTTTCCGACGGCTACGAAGGACTGCTGCCCTGACTGTCGCCCTGTTTTGGAGCCTTAGACGTTTGTAGAGCGAGACGATTGACGGGTCTTCTGGTGATGCCATCGACATTTCAGTTAAGTATAAACGGAGCGTCTCCTAGTTCTTAGTTTGGTTTGTATCCTTTAGTGGATAGCTTTGATTTGGTACCTGCAGGCCCCAAAGCCAAGGGATTCGTGTATTCACGAGATTATTGTTTTAGATTCCCCTTGTTGTTTGAAGCTAGACTAGTGAGCAAGATGCCTGGTTTTAGCAGTCTTAGAAACTTGTTTAGTTGTGGTACTTTGAGGGATTCCCGGTTAGAGGATTCGTGTCCGGTTCCTCCGATCGGTACTCCTACATACTAACTGTATGTGAAGCATGGTGTGGGTACTATTAACTATAATGAGATATGGGTAAAATACACGAAGAGTGACGGTGTCCTACAGTGGCCCTGTTACAGTAGTTTTGAGACAGAAATCCTAGATAACCTTGAAGTGAAGTTGTTCAAGAAGAAAGCCCGGCCGGCGATGTTTGACCCTTTTCGCATATGGCGCAAAGAAGCCAAACAGAAAGAAATAAAGTTAGCGAAGAAAAATAAGAAGGGTATGTCAATGGTGCAAGCTGCCATTGCATACAGAGATAATGAAGAAGAGCAAGAAAGTGAGCAGATGCTTAGAGTGAAGAAGCTAGCGGTAGACCGATGCTACCCGGTATTGCCGTCTAAAGAGCAGAAAGATGAGAAGGATCTTACAAAATATCCTTTAATGTCGCATCTGTTAAATTCACCACCACCTTATGTGCAGAATGCTACGGCACCACCGCCACCGGTCGTGGCTGTGCAAATGCCGGTTGTTTTGCCTCCTGTTATTCCTCCACAGCCAGCTCCTTCGTTGGCTATTGTTCCTTATGCGCAGCCTCCTCAGGGGCCGCCAACTTTGCCTTTTCCTGCTACTACTGTTTCTATGCCTGTTCCGACTATGGATTCTTCTACTACTGTTTCGTCTCCTTTTGTCCTTCCGACTACTCCTTCTCCTAGACAGCTGATGACTGCTGCCTTTTCTAGTCTTCTAACTCCTTGGTTGGGACAAGTGGGTATGTCTCCTGCTAGTGAGCGTAGACAGTTGCGTAGTCAACTGCCTGATACAGATGAGCGAGTGGTTTTGGATCATATGGCGCGAAGATGGGTGACGTATAAGTCCCAGTACGATCTTGTGGGTATTATGGATGTTTTCCGACAATGGGAAGCACCAAAGCAACGTGATGTTTTTGAGCTTATGTGTGCGTTCCTCCATGAACAATGGACGGACGAAGTGGGTAAAGCTCCTGCAGAATTGTTTCGATTACGTTCCGAGTTTGCTAAAGGGACAGTTGTGAGTTTACACGACATTGAGAAAGCGGTGTCGACGTTATTGTCGCTCCGAAGTGATGTCCCTACTGAACGGTTGTTTGAGCCAGATTCGTCAGTTAGGAGACAGGCGCATCAGTAACCGATGCAAGAGGTTCCTCCGGTATGGAGACCTGCTGATGCGACTGTTGTTCCACCTGTTCTTACGCATTTTCAGCGAGTGTGGGTTCATGTTCCATGGAAACGTGCAGAAGTTTTAGCGCTTAAACAGACTTTACCTGATCCGCGGAAGAATCCGGCGGGATATTATAAAGAGCTTACTGTGAGTTCATGCGTCATGAATTTGGCGGACATAGATATGTTGTTTGGGAATGTAGTTCCACAGCCAATCTGGAATGTCATTCGACATACGGATCATGATAATGAATTGGCTCATTCGTGGGCGAATCTTGTTGCTGCAAACGATAGACAAGTTGGAGGTGCTAAACCTGAAAATATCATTACTGAACTTCCTGGTAGAATTATCACTTTCATGAAGACTTTGATGCCCGAAGTCCGTGTTAATTGGGATAAATTGTCTGCTTGTAAGCAGAAGAAAGATGAGACTGTGTCAGATTTTTTTCTCGCGTTTCAAAGAAACTTTTATCGACCATAGTGGTCAGGATATGGTGGCCAGAGATTATTCGTTGATAAATTCGTGCACAATCTTCTTTCCGAGCTGTGTACTAAGTTGAAGGATTCCGAGAGTGCTTGGCCCGTTTCTACATCGGCGCAGATTCTTGCTACGGCTCAGTACTATGAGAATAGGCGTAAGGACGAGTTAGAGAAAGCGGATAAGAAGACTAAGGAATTGAAGACTAAAGTTCTTCTACAACAAGCTTATTCTCCCCGTGTTAATAATCAGCGCGATTATCAGCAACCTCAACAGTATTCGAGGAACTCGCAAAGAGACGAGACTCCTCAACAGCGTATTACGTATGGGCCTAATCAGTGTGCGTATTGTAGGGAAGAGGGTCATTTCAAGAATAGTTGTCCGGTTCTGTTGCAACGTGCAAATAGTGCTCCTGGTGTGAGAGGTAGAGGTGCTCAGCAAGCGCCTAGAGGTACAGGTCGCGCCCTTTGCCTCCGCAAAATTCAATGAATAGCTTTGACCAACAGCAGAATTCGTTGGTAGGACAGCACAGTACTATGTGGATGAATATTATGTTGAAGGCGACGAAGTACAAGGTAATGATTGCTAGGACAGCCATGGACAAAGAGAGGGAGTTGTTTCGATTCCAGTAGATCAGAGAGGACCCTACGTGGAAGTGATTGCATCAGGTGTGTCAGAACCTTTTCTGCTAGACACTGGTGCTACGAAGAGTTCTATTATGCGTTCTAAGCTCCCTGGCGCACCTTTGTCTGGCTTTAATAATGTTTCCATAGGTTTTTCTGGCGCCCCCGTTACGAATCCGATTTACGTTCCATTGCCTCTTTCTGTTGGTCCTCGTAGGTTTGAAGCACCCCTTCTTTTGACTACAGGTTGTAATGAGAATTTGCTAGGCCTGGACTTGTTGAAGAGATTGTATGCAACTTTGTACTGTTCTCCGTTAGGAGTACACCTCACTTTGGGTGAGAATGTGATCTCTCCGATATATGTATCGAAGGATTGTCTCCCACCTGAATTGTCTTCGCTACCAGATTCATTGTGGACTACGGGTCCGAATGATGTGGGCCTGTTAGATATTCCCCCATATGTTGTGACGTTGAAGGCGAATGCTAAGTTACCGCGCATTCCACAATATCGTATTTCAAGTGATGGTGAGCGTGCACTTTTGGCGATCATTTATGATCTGATTGACAAAGGTGTTGTTGAAGAGACTTGAGGTAATGTGTGTAATAGTCCGGTTTTGCCTGTCTTGAAAATAACTGATCCTTCACAGCCTCCTGTATATAGATTTGTTATCGATCTCCGTGAAGTGAACAAAATTGTTGTTCCACAATTTCCTGTTGTGCCTGACATTACTGCATTATTGACATTGATTCCTGCTTCTGCCACTTGGTTTTCAGTGATTGACTTGAAGAATGCTTTCTTCAGCATTCCGATTGCCATGGAGAGTAGAGATATTTTTGGATTCTCTTTAGGAGGACGAAGCTTCCGCTTTAAACGCGCTCCTCAAGGCTATTGCGAGAGTCTATCAATTTACAGTCAAGCTCTGAAGACTCAACTTGACTCGTTAGTTTTCCTGATGGTGCAGCCCTTATCCAGTATGTTGACGATTTGTTGGTCGCTGCTGATACAGAAGACATCTGTAAGGATGCCACTGTGTCCTTGTTGTCTCATTTATCTGACTGCCATCATAAGGTTTCTCTCTCGAAATTACAATTCTGTCGCCAAGAAGTTACCTATCTAGGTCACCTCTTATCGAAGGAGGGAAGGAAACTGACCCCAGAAAGAATTCAGACTATTGCGCGAATGAGTGTCCCTACAACACAGAGAGAAGTACGTGCGTTTTTGGGTATTACGTCGTACTGTAGACAGTGGATCCCTAATTTTTCCCTTCTAGCGAAACCTTTGATAGCCCTTACAGTTAAGGATACTCCAAATCCTATTCCTTGGACTGAGGAATGTCAAAAGAGCTTTTCTGAATTACGCAATGCGCTGTGTTCGGCTCCTGTGTTGGGTACACCCGACTACAGTAAGCCTTTCACATTGTATGTCCATGAGAGAGAGGGATGTGCATTATCGGTTTTGACTCAGCAGTTTGGCGGGAAGCAACGCCCATGTGCGTACTTTTCGTCGACTTTAGATCCTGTAGCCAGAGTGTTGCCGAGTTGCATGTAGCGATTGTGAAATGCAGTGCCCATAAAAAGGTTACAGATGACGTTGGCCGTGGTAATGCGTTTGCGGATGAAGTTGCGAAAGAAACTGCTAGAACTGTGATGAGTCGAATGTATGTTGTGGGTCCGGCGAGATGGGTTCCAGAGAAGAGTATGTGTGAAGAGACCATTGAAAGCGTGAAAGTTATTCAGAGTGAGGCCACAGAGAAAGAGTTGGATGAATGGAGAGAAAGTAAGGGTAGGTTGGACTCGAATGGGTGTTGGACTGACTTGTCCGAACATCAGAGATGGCTATTGCCTAATGTGTATGTGTTTCCAGTTGTTACAATGGCACATGGAATGGCACACATCAGTGTGAAAGGGATTTGCAAGTTGTTGGCTCCGGTTTGGCAGAATATAGGAATCCCCAGATGTGCAGAGAATTTAGTCAAGAACTGTATGGTGTGTTTGATGCATAACCCTGGTAAGGGAACTCCGACACCAGCTGGTCATTTTGCTCCTCCTACGTATCCGTTCGAGGCTTTGCAGCTAGATTTTATCCATATGGAGAGATGCAACAACTTGAAGTATGTGTTAGTGGTTGTTTGCTCTTTTTCTAGATGGGTAGAGCCTTACCCCCTTAAGGACAACACTGCTTTGTCCACAGCAAAAGTTTTGATAAAAGAGTTTTTACCGAGATTTGGAATGCCGAGAATCATTTGGAGTGATAACGGAAGTGAATTTGTGGGTAAAGTTATGAAGAGAGTGTGTGATGGTCTCGGGATTAGGCAGAAATTCCACGCTGCAAATCATCCCCAATCAGCTGGTTTAGTCGAGTGCTACAATGGCACCCTTAAGTTGAAGTTAGCCAAGATTCAGGAAAGCACTGGTTTACAATGGCCAGATGCTCTGCCATTAGCACTTTTGTCCACCCGAATGACTGTGCATTCAAGAATGGGTTTGAGTCCATATGAGGTTGTGTTTGGTCGCCCGGTGAATGTTTGGGGCGTACCAAGACCGACGAGGTTCAGCGACCTCGAACACCCTGTTTTACTTGACTATTTGCGTGAATTGACAACTAAAATGAGTGTTTTGCGCCAACAGGTACACGACAGTCTTCCTCAAGCTACAGAGGATCCAGGACACTCCATTGAGCCCGGTGCATGGGTCTTTGTCCGAAACTTCCAACGAACGAAGAACGAGCAGCCCCGCTGGACTGGGCCCTACCAAGTCCTGTTGTATACAAGATCTGCGGTGCGAGTGCGTGGAAAACGTAACTGGATCCACGGCTCGCACACCAAAAAGGCACCCTTGCCTTTGCCCTATAACAAGTGGGTCCAGGAGGGTCTTGCAGACTCTGAGACCGAAGCAATCCCAAGGTTTATACCGTTCAGCGATGCCCGTTTGATTGGAACTAGCTCAGAAAAGGAGAGCGATCGAATTTTGCAAGCATCAATACCTCCTGCAGAGCGATTGGACACTACAGAGCCTCATCTTTTGTTCACTGATCAAGAACTACCTGGAAAGAATTGATACAATCTGAGATCGAGAATTATGGACAAATAAAATATTAATAAAGTTGATTTTTTTTTACTGTTTGCAGGTTAACTCTCCACCAAGGATCTACTCATTTTTGTTTTTCTTGAACTGCCATCCGGTTCTCGCTGCTAGGGTCACGGTTGCTACCAGTCTTGGGAGTGTAAGCCTGAGACACTAGGTCGAGGGTTCTGTTGACCCGAGGCAGCCTTCCTGGGTGCAGCAGAGGCACTCTCAAGCAGAATCAACCAACCACCGCGGGCAGCACATTTAGTTTAGGATGGATTTCTTTGAGCTGGAGAGACCTGTGCAGACATTGACTTTTAGAAAACGTACGTGCAAAATAATGTCGAAGAAATGCTTTTTGATACCATGTTTATTTTTGCTATTGAGCTTCATGATATTTATAGCTGGTTATGTAGCATTTGTTTTTAAAATGATGTCTAATCCCACTGTGCAACCTACACCTTCACCTACTATTTCTTCTCATTCTTTCCATCCTTTGCCCGAACATGAGGTAGTCAGACGTTTGGAATTTTCTAATAATTCTTTCATTCAACTTTTGCACCAGCATCAGTTAGTGATTAATACAACGAACTGCTGGATTTGTTGTTTGATGCCTCATACAACCGATAAGGGTATTCCTTATTTGGTTTTGCCCTTCAGTTTAAATGGTTCGATTCGAGCTTACAGAACCATGTTCATCTATGCCCACAGTGTCCACCCCCTACGTTCACCGAAAGACAATCCGAAGAATAGTCCTTTAGCTAGAGGCATAGTCGACATGATTAAAGGGACTAATGCAGTTGAGACTATTCCGAAAGATGAGAGGCAACCATATAGTGGTTGGAACGTCACTGGATATGGAGTTAGTCTGAGTATTAACCAGCGAGCGAAAAGTTCTCCACCGATCTGGATAGTGCCCCATAAGGGCTACTATTGTTTGCAGGGCAATGGTAAGAATCCAAAGGCTCAGTTAGGGAAGAGCGTTTGCGCTGAGACCTACGTGTTTCCGTCTCAGTCTTCCCCAGCGTTCTTAGCTGCTAAGGGTACCTATTTTGTTTGCTATGACAAAGCTTACACATGGTTGCCCCCCGACTTCGCGGGCACATGTTTTGTTTCCTTTCTGTCACCCCCCACTTTTACAGCTGCGGCAGATTACCACAAGACGAGAATTGCTAGAGGTGCATTACCCAAGAAGACACTACAGGACAAGAATTGGGAGATTTCTTCAAGGGTTTTCTGCCGTTCTAGGGACCTATGGCTAACAGTAGGAATATTCGTCAGCTAACAAGAGTGGTCGAGTCCACTATAGTTGAAACTGCCGGTGCCCTTGGTAACCTGACTGCTGAGCTCCAGTCGGATACACTTATGACACTTGAGAATCGAGTTGCCCTTGATGTTATCCTGGCAGATCGAGGTGGAGTTTGTAGATTGATTCAATCAAGCTGCTGTAATTTTATTCCAGACAACGCTCCATCAGTCTTCCAGGCCATTTCCAAATTGCACAAAATCTCCGATTCTGTCCATCTGGACAAAGGAGATTGGTCTTTGATGGGATGGTTATGGGGATTGATATCCACTTGGGGTTTGAAGATTCTGATGGTCATTGGGATGGTCTTAGCAATCCTGTTCATGTTCTGTCTCTGTGTACAGTGTGCCCCTGCTATTTGTGGCCTTTGTGCTACTTTGTGCGTACAGAAACCTGTCCAGAGAGAGATGCTTAGTAATAGGATGATGCTACAGCAGCATATCGATGACCTGATAAATATAGGTCCGGATTCAGATTAAAATGGGTCTGGGTTTATTGCCTATGATAGGGCAAAAGGAGGGTCTGTGGTTCCGTGGTTCCGAATTGGGTTTGAAAGTTCCGAAACCCGATTTATAAAGATCGTCGGAAATTGACGATTTTGGTCTCTACAGACCGCAAATGACGAGTGTAACGTGTCTGAGTGTTTTCGTATGAATCGATATAGGAGAACACTCTGCATTTGAGGATTTAGTCTGAACCTCCGGGTTCCATTTTGTATACGGCAGCCATTTTGTGTAGTTGCCCTAACATAGGCCAGATGACTGTGGCCGAGGAAGTCTTTGAGACACGTACGCCTTAGCTGACTTCTGGTTGACCTGGCCGAACTGACTCCTTGCCTGGGGCGAATCCTGCTGAGCCAGTTCCTTGTTCGGCAGCTGGCCTGATAAAGATCAAAGGACAGGACGTGTCCGAGTTTATGGCACACCGTTCCCACCTCTCTATCTCCTTTCCATCTGTTTCTGCCTTTCCTTTAAGACATGTTCATCGATCTGGGTTGAAGGGTTTACGATGGGTTTGTCTGACCTGATCGAACAGGAAACCAAGCATGTGTGCGATCGTTTTTGGTGGGCTGGACAACGGAAAATGGGATTGTCTTTGACTGTCGTCATTTGCTACTTTTGAAATGCTACATGGTCATTGGTCAGTTTGTATGCACCAAATGTAAATTGTAATGTTGCCAGAGGCATGATTTTCGGCATAAAAGACCGAGCCTCGTTTATCGAAGTGTGCATTCTCTGATGAACTACCCGTGTGTACTTCGTAGATCTCTGTCCCTGGTTGCAACCAATAAACTTTGGTCTTTGACGTCATCAAAAAGTATCCTGTGTCTCTGTTTGCCAAGACAGGGGAACTCGAAGGTTTCAGGCGTTCTCCCTGATGGCGCTGGGTTCTAAAAACCAGGTCCTTCAGAACGGGAGTCGACGGGCTCTGTTCCCTGGTTTTGGAAAAGGGCATGTCATTTTTTGAATTTGTGTATTTTTTTGTTTGTTTTGTTCGGTGTGTATTCTGTGGTGAAAGGTTAAGAATGTATGAACATGGCCATGTTTGAAAGATTGTTTTCTTGAATGTAATAGAATTGCCAGTGCATAAGGATGTTGTGTTTTTGTAATTCGTGTATTGGGTGTTGTTGACGCTGAAAAGGCGCGCGGTTGGATGAAAGTCAGCCTGCCCCGCCAGAGGGTAGTCCGAGTTCTGATATGTATGTTAAACATGGCATTTCACCTATTTTGTTTAATCATCTGTGGCATAAATATACCAAGGATAAGATGGAACTGCAATGGCCTTTAACTGAGTCGTTTGATGAGAAAAAGACACAGTATTTACAGGATCAATTATTTGCAAAACGAATTTGGCAATCAATGTTCGACTCTTTAAATATGTGGCAGAAAGAAGCAAAGCGTAGGTGCATTAGAAGCTATGCAAAATGAAGGGCGGTCAGACCATGACACAGAAAGCTATAGCATATGATAAAGAACAGACTGTGAAAAGAATTGACTGTACGAATAGGCAATTTAGGTTACAGGTGGATAAGAGCTATGCAACTCGAACAGAACTTGAGGATGAGATAGAGGATTTATTGGATCTGCGCCCCCGCCTCCTTATGCTCCCCAGGGCACATACCCGGCGGTTCTTTTAACTGCAGCCTTGGCCCCAGCTGCCTCAGCACCGGTCGCATCTACTTCCCTCGCCCCTTTGGGAACTCCTCACGTTTTATCATCTTCGGCACCTGGAATGGCTACTCTATTAACTGATGCACTGTCATCCCCTGCCATGTCGCCAGGGGTGCTGGCTTCCCCAACTCCGGCTTGGCCATCGCTGTCTGCAAGTTCGACCCCTACTGTAGCTGGCTCCACTCCTTCTCATGTCCAGGGAATTCTCAGTGCCTCACAATTGTATACTCGATCAGCAGTAGGGTACGATGAAAGATGGCTAGTAGTGGATCAGGCATCTCAGTGGATATGAAACTCCATTTATACTATCAAAGATATATGGAGCACTCTAAGAGATTAGGAGCCGGTTATGCAGCAGTACGCTTTGGAAAGTATGGCCAATCGTTTGATTTCCCTATGGGAACAGTGTTTCCCGGACGGGAGAGCCCCTCAGGTTTTGTATGACATTCTGGATTGAGCACATAAGTTTGAGTTAGGACAGGAAGATGTGTACAGAAATGTTGAGATTCTAATGAGATATAGAGAACGTATGCATTTGAAATGCCCAAATTGGGACTCTCAGCCTCCTATGCGAGAAGTCCATCCCATTTATCATCCTGAGATACCGGAGTTAAGAGATGCCAATGATCAAGTAACTAGAGCACGTGTGAAGCACAATTTCAGGAGCAATGGGTTTATACTCCTTGGAAAAGGAGTGAGGTCCTTTCTCTGAAATCACAACTTCCTGATCCCTGAAAGAATCCTACTGCCTTTTACAAAGAGATCAATGAGGCTGCTTCTTCGGCTGTAATGACTCTCGCTGATATAGAGTTATTTTTTGGTTTGCTGGTTCCTGTGGATGTGCGACGCCAGGTGCATGACCAGAATCATGCCCCCGAATTAGGGAGGACTTGGGAGGAATCTAAGGATTGGGATTGGGACCGGAAACCTGGCGATAAACCTAAACCGGAGATTCTGGCATTACCAGGTCGGATCATTGCTTACATGCATTCTTTGATCCCGCCCCGAAAGGTAGACTGGGATAAATTAACCGCTTGCAAACAGAAGAAGGACGAGAGTGTTTCCGACTTCTTTACTCGGTTCGAAGTGGTGTTTATCGATTTTAGTGGACAGGACCTGTCACTGGAAGGTGGTATACGACTATTTGTTAATCGTTTTGTGACTAATCTGTTACCCAAAATTTCTGCATGGCTGCAAGCTGCAGAGATTACTTGGACCACTTCTACCCCTTCGGTCATACTGAGCATGACTCAATATTATGAGCACAGGGAAAATGAGAGTAAGAACAAGTCAGAAAAGAAAGCAAAGAATCTCAAGACTCAAGTGTTGTTGCAGTAAGTAATTAGGGGACGAGGCAGAGATGGAGGCTGGAGAGGGTTTGTCCCGAGGGGGTGGGAGATGGACGAGGCAAAGGTCCAGCTGTTTCTTTGGGAGTGAACCAATGTGCTTATTGTAAACAGGAAGGGCATTGGAGAGCTCAATGTCCTTTTTTACTAGCGCAGAATGGAGCAGTGAGGGGAAGAGGAAGAGGTCGAGGTGGAGTGGATCGGAGTGATATGAGAAGAGAAGAGATAGCACAAGGTGAGTCAGGAAGAAATTGTTTTGATAATCAGAAAGGAAGGCAGTATTATAATGAAGATTGCGTGACCAACGGGACAGATGGGTATGTTTATACATAGGACAGCCACGGACAGAGTAGGGGCCAGGTTCCTTACCCGTTGACCAGCGAGGGCCTTATGTCAGGGAGTGATAATTGGAGACTTCCAAAAGTTTTGTAGTGGACACGGGTGCAATGAATAGCTCTATTGCTCATTCGCTGGTCTCAGGGGCTGCTCTGTCTGGGCAAAATAACGTTTCAGTGGGATTCTCTGAATTCCGGTGGTGAGCCCCATCTCTAAACCGATCCTGATTACTATAGGTCCAGTGACAGCGGATTCTCTGCTCTTGCTGATATCACATTGTGGGGAGAATATACTGGGACTGGATTTGCTGAAAAAATTGCATGCAAAGATTTATTGTTCTCCTGATGGTGTGTATGTGACTACACAATCACCATGTAAGCATACTCGACAGTGTTTTGCTGAAAACAAATCCCTCCCTCCAGAGTTCACTGTTATCCCATCAACCTTGTGGGCAACTGGAGATACCAATGTTGGTCTTTTAAAGATTCCGCCTGTCTCTATCACTTTGAAGCCTAATGCTCGTTTACCACGTATCCCTCAGTATAAGATCTCACCAGCTGGTGAGAAAGCTCTATTAGCTATTATACAGGACTTAATTGACAAAGGTGTAGTGGAGGAAATGGTCTCTAATATATGCAACAGCCCCATATTACCGATCTTGAAGAAGGCTCCTGCTGAAAGCGATCCTGATTATGCTGATACGTATCGCTTTGTAATTGATCTGAGAGAGATTAACAAAATAGTGATACCATAATACCCGGTGGTTTCTGACATCAGTACTATCCTCACCATGATTCCCCCCACTGCCAAGTATTTCTCAGTGATTGATTTGAAGAATGCTTTCCTTAGCATTCCGATCCACCCTGATAGCCCTCATATTTTTGGCTTCTCTTTATCTGGGCGCAGCTTTAGATTTTGCAGAGCTCCTCAGGGGTACACTGAGAGTCCTAGTATCTATAGTCAGGCTTTGAAAGCAGTATTGGATGAATTAATTTTGCCCCCAGGGAATGTGCTTCTATTGTCTCACTTGGCAGCTAACGGTGATAAGGTATCCCTCTCCAAATTTCAATATTGTCGACAGGAGGTGACCTACCTTGGTCATCTACTGTCGAAAGGAGGGGAGGAGACTAATTCCTGAGTGTGTGGCTACTATTCCTAACATGTCTGTACCCCGTACTCAGCGTGATGTTCGTGCATTTCTTGGCATAACCTCTTACTGTCGCCAATGGATTACCAATTTTTCTCTTCTTACTAAATCTCTCCTGTATTTAACCACTAAAGATGTGTATGAACCTCTACCTTGGACCGATGAATGTCAGAAAGCTTTTGATTCTTTAAAGTCTGCACTCTGTTCTGCACCTGCCTTAGGAACTCCTGACTACCGAAAGCCTTTTGTGCTTTATGTACATGAGGTGGACGGTTGCTCGCTTTCTGTGTTAACACAAGGATTTGGTGGTAAGCAAAGACCTTGTGCTTATTTTTCGGCGGTGTTGGATAACGGCGCCAGAGCCCTTCCTAGCTGTTTGAGGGCTTCTGCTGCGGTTGCGGTTGCCATTCGACAGTCGGAGGGACTCGTTTGTAATACTGACCTCACAGAGATGGTACCGCACCCTGTGGATGTATTATTGAACAAAACAAAGACCCAGCCCCTTACTAGTGCGCGTCTTACTGGATAAGAATTGACTTTGTTTGCCCCTCATATTACAATCAAAAGGTGTGCCACTCTGAATCCAGCCATGTTACTACCCCGCCCTTCAGATGAGCCAACCAATGACGTACATGATTGCATATTTCGAACTGAAGAAGAGACGAAGGGATGGGTAGACCTCACAGACACTCCTCTATCTGATCCCCAAGGGGAATTGTATATGGATGGCTCTTGTTTCAAATTACCAGATGGCACAACAACAGCTGTGTATGCGATTACCACTCTCCGCACTATAGTTGAGGCTTCTAGAGTACACTATCAGTCAGCACAGGCAGCTGAGTTGGTGGCATTGCTGCGAGCTTGTGAGTTGAGCGAAGGATTAAAAGTAAACATTTATACTGATAGCCAATACACCTTCGGCCGTTGCTCATAGTTTTGGCAGGTTGTGGGCGGAGAGGGGTTTCCTCACTTCTCATGGTCAACGGATACAACATGGCCCTCTGATTCAACGATTACTGACTGCTCTGACATTACGAGAGAAGGTGGCTGTAGTCAAATGTAGCGCGCACAAGGCAGTGGTAGATGCAGTGGGGGATGGGAATGCTTTTGCTGACCAAATAGCGAAAGAAACTGCTTGATCTAAAATGTGTCCGATGTATGTTAGCTCTGCCAGATGGGTCGAGGAGGCAGAAATGTTTGATAACCATATGGAAAGTGTCTGAGAGATGCAGAGAGAAGCTACTCCTGCTGAACTGGCCGTTAGAAACAAGGAAGTGGGAAGATTAGATGACAATGCTTGTTGGGTTGATTTGAGTGAAAAAAAGAGATGGTTGCTCGCTAATGCACTAGTTAATGCTGTAGTAACAATGGCCCATGTTCAGCACACATTGGGGCAAAAGGCATTTGTTCATTGTTGGACCCGGTGTGGAATAATCCTAATATTCTGAGGACTGTTGCTCACCTAGTTTAGTATTGCATGGTCTGCCTGCGACACAATCCTGGAGGCAGGGAACCTGTTATAAGTGGAAATTTTGCACCCCCATCCCTGCCATTTGAAGTGCTCCGGATGGATTATATCCAGCTGGAGCTCGTGAACAAACTGAAGTATGTCCTGGTTGTGGTATGTGCTTTTAGTAAGTGGGTAGAAGCCTACCCGACCAAGGAAAACACTGCTCTAGCAACTGCCAAGGCTTTGATTGAGGAATATTTTCCCCGCTATGGATTACCTAGGGTGACCTGGACAGATAGCGGAGGACACTTTAATGCAGATCTTATCAGACATGTTTGCAATGGGTTGCAAATTAAACAAAAATTCCATGCTGCCCGACACCCCCAATCGGCAGGATTGGTAGAAAAGTATAATGGAATCTTGAAGTTGAAATTGGCAAAAATCCAAGAGGGCACGGGGCTGAAATGGCCCGATGCCCTGCTGTTAGGTCTGATGTCCTTGCGCATTACTCCACACTCACAATCCGGCTGTCACCATACAAGGTCATCTTCGGATGACCAGCTAATGTTTGGGGCGTTCCAAGACATAGAACATTTCGAGAAATTGATTATCCTATGATGACAGATTATTTGTATGCTTTGACTAAAGATCTCCGTTCCATTCATCAACAGGTATCAGCAGTATTGCAGCCCCTGGACCTGGTCCTGGACATTGTTTGGAGCCAGGACAGTGGGTCCTCGTTCGAAATTATTAGTGAAAATCCAACCTGGACCCTAGGTGGTCAAAGCCCTTCCAAATTCTTCTGGCAACACAGACGGCGGTGAAGGTGGATGTGAAGCGGCATTGGATTCACTTTTCACACGTGAAACTCCTGCCTCTCCCGCTTCCTTTTGATCAACAAAACAAGAAAGAGTTCTGACCCAGGAGAGCAAGCGAGCCCCTCGTTTTGTTCCTTTTTCTGACGCCCAGGAGGTTGGAGAAGGAGTGTTGGGCACGAAAGGGGCTTTGTCATCTGAAACAGTAATTGCCCCAGATTCTGTTGCCCCCACAGTTGCACGAGAGGTTCATGATACACCAATTGCTGCGGATGTATCCCCTTCTGTTTTGTTTACTGATCAGGAAATACCTGCCCATGAACGATACAACCTGCGGCCCAGAAAATGACACAGTACCTCAGGTGAAGATGGTAGGAGATAGGGAGAGACTTGAGCAATAGGGTTTGCTAGAATATATCTGGGGTACTGAGGGAGACACTAGACTGAACACGTTGAAAGCCTGGAACATTGGATTGCTCTGTTCAGAAAGAAAGACTAAAACGTAAAAAGAAAAAGGGGCCCAGGATTGTGGTTTTCTACTAGAATTGTGTGGAATGTACCTCCGGCGTGAGGATTGGCCTTGTGTCTCTTTGTGATGAACGATAGGAGCCTGCCTGTGAGGCTCTAGAAGGACACAGGAAAGCTGCACCCTCTGGCAGGTTGGACTGCATTGCCCTAATTTAGTTTTGGACTTTTAGTTAGCATGTACCCTTTTGGTCATTTTGTTCCTGAAGAGGAATGCCCCCTTGCACCCAGTTTTTTGCCTATATATGTCCCTGTGTTTTCTTCTTGGACCATGAGTGTAAAAGTAGCTTTCGTAGTCACAGTTGCAATTTTATTGATTATATTAATGAGTGTATTTGTGTATTTAGATTTTCGTCATCCTATGCACATCGCATTGGGAACAACTACCCCGCCTCCTGAACACTTCTTTTTTACCCTAGCCCCACATAAAGAAAGGCATCGTCAGACATATGCTAAAAATGTATTTGTTGAAATGCTGCACCAGACGCATAGTGCTACTAATACGACAATTGCTGGGTTTGTGGTCTTCTACCTTCCGTGATGCACAGGCATGATCTATTCATTTTATTACCTTTATCATATTTGGGAAGTTGTGAGGACTGGTTTAAGTTGTTATCGATGATGTATATGCATTATACAGTAGATACTGCTCGTTATTCCGAGAGGGATTACGAGTTGATTTTGGCCTATATAGAAGTACATCAAGGTTTTGACCCGCACGGGAATGATGTGGAGGGGTCATTAGACCTTAATGCCTGTATGAACCAATAGTCTGAATATGAGAATGTCACTTGGTTGCGAAATGAAATACTTGATTTTGCAGAGTTTAATTTTACCCAGTATTTTCTACAATTTCAAGACAGAAATGTTACTGTTGACAAAGCCATCCGAGTGGTTAGAACCAATTGGAAAGTGACTCCGCACTCATATGTGTTCAATACTGTAGTTAGTTTGTATGAAGTTTCAAAATGTAGTTGGTGCTTAATGTGAATCCCCTACTGAGCCACAGGGGTAAATATTGATACTGATGCGCGTTTCTTGGAACCCAAGATTCACAATCACATAAGCACTCCTGCATATACCATTCATACGATTTGTTAATAGAAGTTATGAATGCTGTTCCTGAATAAAGTTTTGAAAAAGATGTTGACACTCCTCAGTGTGTTAACTTCATTTATTTTTCATGAAATTATTTGTTCATTTCTCATCACTTCGAATCCTTATGATTATTACGAAAATAAATCAACTTTTCACAATGCCCGATGCATTTCGAGCTCACAGCTCATCCTCAGAGGACTTTTTATCTGAAAAAATACATTATGTCACTTATGGTACGAAAAATAGAATCAAAGAAAACCTAATATTTCATTATCTTCACATTGTCATGTTCCCTTAATGTGTAAGTCATGCGTGTAACTGATGCAAAAGTCTATCACCTTATAGCCCTTAGTCTCCCCGCGTACTGTGGTGCGAGTGCATCGAATTAACTAGTTGACTTACCTGAACCCTGTTTGATCTGCTTTATCCATTCGGCTGTGAAAACAAGCGTAACTGTATGTTAAACTATCCAGTTGATACCGTCAATGGCATTTAAAACTCATTCCTATTAATGTTAACCCATGTTTCCCTTTACCGTATGTATGTTCATTAATTCCGTCTCGCTAGTCTCGCTACAGCGTGCGTCGCTCTATCTATGTGTGCGTCTCTATGTGATTTTATTGTCAGGTCACATGGTGTGCTAACTCCTTGGTCTCGTTACGGCATGCAACGCTTTATCTGTGTATCTCTGTGGTTGTTGTAGTCCGGTCACGTGATATGCTACCTTCCTCAATATGGACAACAGACTATGTACGCTATAGGCACGCTATGTAGGAGTGGAACTGTGTTAATAAAGTGTGAAAGAAATCTATGAATAATAAATAATAATCAATTACACTGGTAAATCGGGAACGCGATATCTCGCCAGGTAGTAATATAGATCATATTACTCATATTGTTATAAAACTGCACAAGTCAAATTAGATCATGCTCTAATGCATCATAAATATAACGTCATTGGTGAGCAATTAATACATGTCACTGAAATTAATAAATGTCACAAATAACAACTTAGTTCCATCCGTTCGTTTAGCCCTTTCGCGTGTAGGGTACACAAAAAATGTATCCAGAATGTTTCTCTCCTCAATAGATGATTATGATTGTCTCTTCCAGGCAAGATAGCGACTGTTTCTAATATGCACAATTTCAATTGGGAAGGATTGTGCTTGGCTTCATTAAAATGTGTTGCCACTGTAGATTTCAGGTTTTTCAACCTGATGTTACTTTTATGTTCAACAAGTCTAGTTTTGATTTTTCTCTGAGTTTTCCCCACATATGATAATCCACACGGACATCTCAACATGTATACGACATTACTGCTGTGTGTGAGTATCAACCCAGGCGGTAACCAACAAAACTTGCCCACATAATAGTGAAGGGACGCAACAACCTACTTCCGTAAAAAAGACAGTTTTATTATGATTAAACAAAATACTTAAAAATTCACAGAGTGAATGTCTTAAAAACTTATTTTCAGAGACATATGAACAAAATTACAGTACGCACAATCAAATAAGGAATTACATTCAGAAAAAATAAAACACAATAATCAAAATTTCATAAGAACATAATATCAATTCTTGAATTAATAAAAAATCTTGTCGACGCGCGTTTCGGCGACCAGCGCCTTCTTCAAGACAAACAAGTTTTCAGGTTCCTAAATATAAAAGCATAATTACTAATACAGAAGTACATTCATTTACTACAAGAAATTTTAAACAACAATAAATCATATTTAAATTACAATACAGAAATCAAAACAACCATCTCTGCATTACATCCCATAGAAACTGTCAAAACATTACAATGGGAAGTAGGTGAAGGTATAGCGCAAACCAAAACAATAAGCAAGTAATAACCCAATTACATATTCCTGAAACTTTTAATTTAACTGGTGTTCCTTTAGTGGGATGATTGATAACATTCCCTTTGATGATTGCTGAACAGTTCCCGCAATTATGACACGGTATAGTTCCTTTATATGTCTCAGTCTCTTTGTGTTTCGGTTTTTTGATTAACTCTTTGAAGTTTTTTGTCCTCTCATATGCAAATATAGGTGCATTTGCAGATGTACCTTTAAAATCCTCTTCAAGTGCCAGCAATGACCAATGTTTTGTTATCGCTTTTTTGATGGAGAAACTTCTAGTCGAAAATTTTGAAACAAATACAGTTCTTTGCTCCTCTGGTTTCATGTTTGTGGAGAGCAAATGTTGTCTTTGTAATCTGTCTGCTCTTTCCGCAGCGGCCTCCAAAATGGAATCGGGATATCCTCTGTTTTTGAATTTGAGTAGTGTTTCTTTTTTGTGTTTGCTGTATAGTTCTTCAGTAGATGCTATTATTTTATTCCTGCAAAAAAACTACTGGGTATGGGCTCCCAAGCAGCAAGGCCAAGCCACAGCCTAATGTATCAAAAATAGAAAAGCGCCAATGCTGCCATTCATTATTTCTCAAGGAATAACATCTACTCACAATTGATTTAAACATAAAGTGAGGGGATCTAAGTCTCTTGAATCAATCATTGATTTTATTCACTTTTTACTTCATTTGAATTTTTTGATTTTTCAAGATAATTTTCTCATTTCAAAAAACATATAACATACAAAATATGAAACACATTATGTACATTTAAAATACTCCCCTTTCAACACTCACACATACATTTACTTGTGAATCACAATCAAACACTCTCACATACATTCTCCGATACATAATACAATTTCAACATTTATTAGGTAATCCATATCAAATATTTCTGTATAATGCCATAGATATTGCTTTTAACCTATTTGTAAATATTCACAACTGATTTCTGTATTCTTTTTACTTTCTTATGGCATGAAAAAACGAGGTCTATGCGTTTCGAACTCATCGTATTTATTGAGTTCTCATCAGGACCATATACTGTAAAAATGAAAGGGAGACCTGAGTTAGATGTAAATTGCTGACCAAGTTTCGAAGTTACTATATGGCTCAACAGCCGCCTCTTGTCCCTTACCTCTATGTAAGTGTAACCAAATCAATTGGTAGAAGCCCTCCGGCCCACGGCGCGGGACAACCTAAACAACATTAAAACACAAAGGCTCAGCCGAGCTATTTCTAAAAATGTATGTGATATGCACTCATTCACATTCAAAAGGACTTTACTCACCGGTGTTTCTTGTTAACACCTCCTATCTGTGAAAGGACAATGCGATCATTGTTAAATAAAGATGTTTTATCTATTTAGCCAAGACTCCAAACAATCGTGTTCATGACATGTGGTCAATCTTACCTAAATCTCATTTTTGTGGTCGTACTTTAAGAATGGAGTACTTTCTCCTGTAACGGTAAAAGATGTGGTTACCCCGGTGAACTAAGTATATTAAGTTATTTGTCTCCATTCACTTATCCGATGTATCATTACCTTAAAGGAGCGGTGCCATAGTTGGGAGCCGGGGCGTGTGGTTTAAAAATTACCTGCAATGACAAAATAATGACTCCGGGTCATTTCGTTTCCCTCACTGGCGTGTCAGCGTGTAATATTCGGTTTCCAAAAGTGGGGCGCCAAATCTTTTACCTTGTTTAAGGATTCAGTCAGTCCAGGCGCCGGCTCCAAGGGGGTCTGGTTCTTTCACAGGTACTCGTACAGGGTCTAGCAAGTTGGTGGACCGTATATACCTCACTTCCGGGTCGCGCCATCTTGAAGTGTGTGATTCCTGTTTTACTGTTTTAGTCTCAACTATGATTCAATATAGGCTCGTTTGTACGACGGATATCTAGCAGGATCTCCCGATTTTAGGTATACAATAGACGTAATTACGGACGGTTTTTCAAGAGTCGATTTGTCCAATGATAGTGGGTGGGTCTGTTAAGGTAGTAAAAATACTCTGAAATCGCCTTGTCCAAATATACTGTTTTACTTATTTATTCTCAACTATAACTGAATATGGTTCATATCCACCGATTTTCAATTCCATGTTAATATAATTAAAATATTTACTACGATTGGGTCGCCATCTTGGAACAGGTTCAATGGTCTATTTGTCCCATGATAGTTGGGGTGTATTGGCGAGTCTGTTGTAATGGGCTTCCTCTGAAAATACCTTATCCAAATGCTCTCGAGTCAGATATCTATGATAATTTGTACAGTTCAGAAATTTCATTTAACCCTTCAGTTGCTGAATTAAATTTTACAACCATCATTGCCTCATATCGTGATAACTTTCTTTCAAGGTCTCCCCCTCTCTTGTCTTGTTCGACCTTGGTTATCACCATCCAACGCAAATCACTTTCCAAATGATTTTTTGCTTGCCAATGTTGCACCAGAGGTGCATTGGGTACCTTCCTTTTTATTTGTGATTTGTGTTGTAGGATTCTGGTTTTAATCTCCTGATTGGTTTTCCCAACATACAATAAGTCACATGGACATACAATGCCATATATAACATAGCGTGACTTGCAATTAGTGAATGTTTCATGTCTCCAACAAATGGTCTTATGTTTGAAAATGATGCCTTCCTCTGTGGTTGCACAACAATTACAACTGCCACATTTATGATGGCCTTGGATCGGAGGTAAGCCAATCATGGTTCTCAGGGTCACTTGTTCTTTAGCAGGCATGGATGCTCTTATAAGTTTGTTTGCAATGCTTGCTTCTTTGCGAAACGCAAATAGTGGGACTTTTGGAAATTCCTCGTTCAGATCTTTTATCAAGTGCCAAGTGCTTTTGATTGCTTTTTTCAGCATGTTCGAATTAGGACAGTATGTGCTCACTAGTACCATTCGATCCGTTTCTTGCTTTTCCTTCTTCTCTAGGAGGCATTCCCGTGGTGTCCACCACGCCCTGTTCATACATCGTTTAAGTAGTTTCTTTGGATATCCACGTTCTGTCAGGTTCATTTTTAATTTCATGGCATGTTTCATAAACTCGTCCTTATGCTGACAGTTTCTACGAATCCGTAAAAATTGTCCGTATGGAAGGTTTTCCTTTAGGCTGCGCGGATGGTTGCTTGAAAAATGTAATGATCTGTTTCTATCAGTGTCTTTCTTGTATAGGGTCGTGATAAGGCCCCCCTCTTCTGATGGATATATTTCCACATCAAGAAATGGCATTTTACTTTTTGAATGATTAAGGCTGAATTTTATTTCTTGTGTTCTATTATTCAGCCAATTGTGGAAGTTAGATAGTTCTACTTCTGGGCCTGTCCATACAAAGAAGACATCGTCAATGAAACGATTCCAGTTTTTTATCCATTGGACGAAAGGATTGTGATTATAAATGAATTTTTCTTCATAGACAGACATGTACAATATCGCTAATTCCGGAGCGAAAGGGCAGCCCATGGCTACACCTCCTACTTGAAAGTAAAAGTCTCCGTCAAAGTTGAAATAATTTCTTTTCAATGCAAACTCTGCCAATTGAATGATAAATTCCGTCGGTATCTTCTGTGGTTTGTCTCTTATATCAAGAGTTTGTCTCAGGATTTCCAGGCCCTCATCTTGCGGTATTTGAGTGTACAGTGATGTTATATCCATTGTTACCATCCAATGGTTGTTCTTATCAAAATCTATTTCACTCAATTTATTGATAAAGTCCATCGTATCCCTAATGTATGATTTGACATTGGGTAGGAACGGTTTTAAGAAAAAATCAACAAATTTGGATATTGGTTCCATTAATGACTCGCAACCTGAAACGATGGGACGTCCAGGTGGTGTTTTTTCCTTTTTATGTACTTTTGGCAAGATGTAAAATAAAGGAATTCTTGGATGTTTGATCTTTAGATAGTCAGTTTCCTTTTTGCCAAGAAAGCCTTGCTGGGATGCTTCATCAATGATTGAGTGTAATTCATTTTTTAGGTCTGATGTGGGGTCTTTGTTGATCTTATGGTAGCAGTTGGCGTCGCTAAGTTGTTTTTTGACCTCCTGAGTATATAGCTGGAGGTCCAAAACCACTATAGAACCCCCCTTATCAGCTTGCTTGAAAATTACTGATGTATCATTCTTCAAAGTGGTTAGAGCATTGGATTCAGGTTTTGTGATGTTATATTTTAACCATTTTTTCTTTTTCTCCATTTCCGAGATCGTGGACAAGATCGTCCTCTCAAAAGTTATTACTTCTTTAGGTATTTTATGATTGGGCGGGCAAAATCAAACTCAAAACCGAAACAATTGAGTTCTTTAGGAAAATCAGACTGAAGACTTTTTTCGCAGAGAATCCAATTGCACAAGGGATGGAAACAACTGGACTTAGAAATAAATCCACATTTTGCCCGCCCAATCATAAAATTGAATAGTACTTCCGAATTTTGTGTCCAGGGAGCAGGACACATCTCAGTAGGAGACAGTCGGTGTAATTATACTTATCGGCTGCGCACCTTTAGCAGTCCACCATTGTTAACACCTCCAAATGTATATTTTGTTTGTGGTGAAAATGCTTACACCTGGCTCCCCCGGCGTTGAACAGGCCGCTGTTATTTGTCTTTTCTGTATCCACCAGTCTATATAGTCCCCTCTAACTATCATAAGGATCATCGATTAGATGAGCAGGGTCTGTCAGCAGTTCAAAACAAAAGAGAGATCAACACTACTGAAATAGATCAAACGGATAACCCTGAACAGCACTTTATTGATATCGCAAAGGGAATATTTCCTATTTGGGGCCCCATCATAACTAGCAAAGAAGTAAGGAGTCTGTCTAGGGTAGCCGAGAGGATCATCAACACCACTGCAGAAATATTGACCAACTTAACCGTAGAGCTTCAAGCTACGAGACTCGTTTCACTTCAGTACAGGATGGTTTTAGATGTTATTTTAGCAGATCGAGGAGGAGCATGCTACGTGATCGGCAGGTCCTGCTGTGTTTATATCCCTGACCTGACTCCGCCCCGTCTGTTCATTTGGCCATCCAAAAGTTACATCGTCTGGCTTCTGAAGTACATGCAGATACCGGTACTTGGTCCTTATCTGGGTGGTTCTGAGGTCTGTTGTCCACTTGGGGATGGAAGATTTTAATGATACTGGCAGGCATAGTAGGTGCCATCTTTACCAGTTGCCTTTGTATGCATTGTGGGCCCGCTTGCTGTTCTTACTGTGCTGCAAAAATTACTTCCTCTGTAACAAGTTCTCCTCCCACTATAGCAAAGGCTCAAATGGTTCAGTAGGAAATAAGGGATATTATGCAAATTGATAAGACCCTCTTCGAGGACTAGCATCTTTTAGTTAGCTACATCATGCTAAAATGGTGGTTCTGAGAGATAAAATTCTATGTGTCTATAGTTATACAGGTATAAGGTATCTTTTGTTAGCATGATGTATCTATATAAATGCTGATCGACTCTGCCTGTTATGATTCTAAAAGGTTAAGTTAAGTTAAGTAAAGGTTTTCATTTCTCTCATACTCTATCATTATGAAACGAGCCGAAAACCACACATACGCCATCTTTGCTTTGTCCGCGTCAGGCCTGAGCGGTGGTCAGGTGCTATCCTCCAGTAGTCAGAAGGCCGTGTTAGTTGAGTTATAGAGAGCAGCTGAATGCACACTATTCTTTCCCTATCCTGAGACCCAAGGTTTCATCTGGCTTCAAAGGAGATAAGCGCATTCCTGAAGGCGCCGTGCCTGCGCTCCCAGGCACTGGGATGAAAGGGAGTCACCCCTTTTGACCTTCCCCAACAATAGCAAGAAGCAGAGTTTCGAACTAATCCTGTGTACCATATATGGTCTTTCCTGAGAGTCTTAGAGCCAAGTAGTACTTTTCCATGTACGGTGACTACACGTGTGGATCTAAAGGTATATATGCAATATATTGACTGTAAGCTGGCAGCCTTCTCCGCGCACCTGATGGATGGGGATGAGAGAGGCTCCTCTATCGAGTATTTTGTATAATAAACGATTGACTTTTCTTCACTGCCGACTGACTGATTATTTGATAACTTGGTATTGGGGCTATTGGTAGGTATAGCCCTTTTTGTAATTTTTATGGTACGTCAAGCCGCCTGGATGAAGTAGAGCAGCCTCAAATTTAAATCCTACAAAATTGAAGTCCTCATCTTCTGCACCACTCCCTCTGTCTGGGATGACTCCTAGTGGCCCACAGTGCTTGGAGCACCCACCGACTATGCATGAAACCTCTGCATCATCCTTGACTCCTCGCTCTCAATGAACCACCAAATCAATGCTGTCTCACCCTGCTGCTACCATACACTCCACATGCTTCGGAAGATCTTCAAGTGGATCCCCACTGAATCCAGGAGAGCGGTCACCTAGGTGCTTGTCAGCAGCAAGCCAAAATCACGCAATGCACTGTATGCCAGTGCCACCCAAAAACTCAAAAAGAAACTGCAGCGCATCCTGAATGCCTCTGTATAGACTTATCCTGGGCATCGTCTGCTGCAGCCACATCTCCGAACACCTGCGAGACCCACACTGGCTCTGCATCAGGAAAATAATCAACTTCAAGCTCCTCATGGACACCTACAAAGCCTTCCACAACACCTGACCTGCATATTTCAACCACCACCTTCTACACACCCACCAGACACCTCCCCTCCACCCAACTGGCACTGCCCACTGTCCCACAGATCCGCAAGACCCCGGCTAGAGGAAGATTCTTCTCCTACCCCGCCACAAAAACCTGGAACTCCCTGCATCTCAGGCAATCACAGTCACTGCCTAAATTCAGGAAGAACCTCAAGACCTGGCTCTTTGATTGAACTGCAGAACAACTAAACCTCCCCCCAGCGCTTTGAGACCCTAACAGGTGATTAGTTATGCTTTACAAAAACCTGATGGGTGGATTGATTCCAAAGTGGGAAAAATACTCCTTTTTTAACACCTGCTTATGGTAAAAAAACATACGCATAAATGTGCCAGGTAGCATGTCTGTGGTTGTCAATGGAAAAACGTTGAAAATCTGGAATTTGCTCACTTTTACACAACAACTGTACCACACACATGTGGATTGGCACAATGTACTGGAAATGAACAGGGCAGAACTCTGGCACAGCTCATACCAAATTCCAATGGGGATAGCTTCATTATGTGGGCACAAGCTTAGACAGTACTGATAGATCCCTTTAATCCTAAGGAATTGTGTGAAAATTACACAGAAATGTTGGGAGATGTGGTTTGCTTGGATTGTACCATGTTGTGGTACTCTGAATGCTGTACAAATGTCAAACTATTGCTAAAAACACATTACCTTGCATTTCTCCAGTTAAAAAAACTACCAAGATGGAACGGTCGCTTGGACTACCAAACTCGTAATCGTCCCCTAAGTATTTTTACTAGATCTGGCAACATTCAAACTGTGTTTTGCAAAGAAACACAACTTTGTCACATTTGCAAGTAAACTGTGGGATTTGTATCAAACAGCACACGTCTTACTAACTGCATTCCCACACTTATCGTAAAAGAAATCAACAAGTCGCTACTCTGCAAACTCCAGACAATACAAAACACCGCCGCCAAACTCGTCCTTGGCATTCAACGCAGGAACACATCAGCCAACAACTATGAAGACTCTACTAGCTCCCAGTGGAGAAAAGAGTCACCTTCAAAATCCTCACTCACGCCTACAGATGCCTACACAACAACTGACCCAAATACCTCAACGACAGAATCAACTTCCACGTACCCAAAAGAAACCTCCGATCTTCCAACCGCGCACTGGCCAAAACCCCGCGCATCCACAGAGCCAGAGCAGGCGGAAGATCCTTCTCTCTCATTGAAGCCAAGACCTGAAACGAGCTACCAGCAGACATCAGACGCACCCCCTCACTGAACAACTTCAGGAAGACTCTCAAGACCTGGCTCTTCGGCTAAACAGATCTGCAGACCCCCCTCACCTTCCCCCCAGTGCCTTGAGACCCTCCCAGGTGAGTAGTGTGCTTACAATTCCCCTAATTGATTGATTGATTGATTGATTGATTGATTGATTGATTGATTGATTGAAAAAGGTATTCCATCCATATTGATTAAAAGGTGGAATAGTATTTAATGGGCCAAAACCACAGTCATGTCAAGTGATATTCTAAAATGCAAAAATCCACAGATTTACATTTATGTACTGGAAAATACCAGAATTTCCATTAATGGCAAAAGTACAATCACCCTGCCTTACAATACTTCTCCATATAAAATGCACTTTATTCCACATGGGTAGGTGAGCATAGGAACAGAAAAAATCATGACCATCTCTAAATCATATACCAGTGACTAATGAAATCTATGATAAGATGCAAAGTTCCTGCCATTCTAGGTTCCTATAATCTTCCAGGTTAAAGCAGGACCATATACAAGTTTGTCAGCATGTCTTAGGGTACAGGTTCAGGCCAAAACTGTGAACATAACAAGTGATTTTCTGCAGAACAAAATTGAATCAATTTGCCACGTAGACTGGATGCATAATTTGTGATTCAGGTGAGTTGGAAATGAGGAACCTATATTAGTCCAAGAAATGTTAGAACACTATATACTTAAGAAAATACAGGGAGATGATGGTTGCATGGATCCCAGTACTTATTGTTGTTTTGCTCACCAGGATATTTGAGAAAAGTTAAACTATGGTTGAAAACTACAATTCCCTCATATTTATGTGAAGGAAAATAATGAGTTTCCAAGACAAATGTCCAGCAATGCTATGTTTCCAACTTCTTCCAGCACAATAGCACAGGTGTGGGCAAGCAACTAGAATAGGACAGGAATGGCCTAAAATCATACCATGTCAAGTGACACTCTAAGCAAAGAAAGATCATACCAATTTCCCATGGCGGATAGCAGGAGAATATAGACTGGGTTCAGCAGGCTCCCAGGTATGTACGTTTGCAAATTAGAGACCCACAATAGCCCATAGAGCTGTGGCCCACGTGAAGTAATCAAAAATCCTTCTCAGGGGTCTCACTTATACTTGGTCCTTTTAAACCAACAAAGAAGAAATTGGCACAGAAGCTGAAATATAAAAGTACATCTTTCGTTAACCTAAAATGGGGTGAGACTACGTCACACAGAAGCCTTAGCAACTGAATGAGGCAGTCTCCTAGAATGGTCTTACTTCACTACTTATATACTCTTTATCCTGCTCAAGGCATGTAAGGGAGTTGTACCAATTACATTCCTAAACAAATGGAAAATCTGGAGGCTCAGCAGGTGAGTAGCCTTTGGGGTTTTAGCAGGATATGGGCAAAACATTATAATTACATAGTTCACAGAGGTTAATGTGATTTAGATGGCACTGCAGGGCATAGCATGATTATATGTCAAACAAAGGTTAATCTGATAATCTCAGGTAACGTTGAGGACGATAAACATCTGGGAAACTCCATGTCCGACTGGTTGAGCATGGGGCTTGTCTATCAGTGTCAGGCCAAAGCATGAACAGAGTGTCCGTACAGGAATGCAACAGGTCAAAAGTTTGAGCTCCAGAGTGTTCGTGATACAGAGAGACAGTCAGTCACAAGAGACAGCACAAAATGATGAAAAAAATGGCTGAGTGAATGGCAAGACAATAAACGCACTTTTCCACTGACCCTCCTTTTGCCATAAGAGAAACCATTTTCAGTAAATTACAATGTTCATCACGCTTTTGCAACTGTGCCCAAAGTCCATTCTAAGCTCGATCCAGGCCTTTCCGTGAAAATAGTGCTTCTTAGTATCTGTTGGAGTGCCCTCCTGGCAAACACTCACAGCTCACTTGAAAGTCTCAATGTCTCAAGGCTGGGCACCATTGTCTCTCCTCTGCGGCAGGCACTACAGATATCGTGCTCTTCGTTGGTCGTGGGCTCTGATCATATCGTGCAGACCCAAGTACTGTTAATCGGGAAAGAGCAACAGACTTTCACGTTCAGCAACACTCTCAGGCTCCAACACTTGTTATTCAGCGTCAGAGGATACTCGGGCTGCTCTTTCATTCTAATTTTCCTTTCAAAATAGGTATCACAAGTGTGGTGCCTTTTGCCAATCTCAGATACTCCGGTGCATTGCCCTTCTGTTGGAACAAAGGAAAGGAAGGGGGTGGCCAAAACTTAGGCCAAGGGGCTCAAGGGACCGCGCGCTGTCAGAGAGTACTAGCACATGACAGGTAGAAAATTGAAGCCTCAAACCAGCCCTGCCATCAGCAACAGGGATCCTTCTCTTTCACTCATTTTGCACTGAAACTCTTGTTCTGTGGCAAACAGGGAACCAGCTCCTCCTTCTTCTCTGATGTCCAACGCCGTCTGATGGAGCAAGCTCAATGCTTTGGAGGTGCCAATGATGACGTGCTGGTGATCGCTGTCCAGCCTTGCTACTTTCTGGGTGCTGGGACTGTAGGTCCAACATGTCCGCCCCTCATTTGTAGCTGTCACTGATGGGAGTTAGGACTCCTCTTTATCACGGTTCTGCAGGGTTTTATGACTCTTCCTTTTACTCTGGAAGATCCCGCAGAACCTAGTGATGTAGGACATGTGACACAGTTAGTTTTATTCAAAATAACGCAAAAAAATTCATTTTTTTAACAATGTGACTGCAAGAAGGTGGCCTGCAATCTGCAAGGGAGTGGCCATACGCCATGGTATTACTCTGGTCTAGAATGCACTGTCACTCTTATAGGATACAAAGGCAAAGGCAATACTTCTAGTCCCTTCAATTGGGTACACTTCATTATCCTCAATAACTTCAATTTGAGAGCATATCCTCAGCCATCTAAGGGTAGGTAGATACATGGGAATTCTATGTTCCTACATTCCTTATCTGGAACACCTCAAAAGGGAAATCGCATGATACAGATTATCAGGGACATGTAGATACCTAACCTATAATAATTGTGCATCAGGTGCACTATGCAATTCACAGGCTAATCATGAAAATGTGGAAACAAAAGACAAGAACTAGAGAGTCCTTGCTTTTTCATGATTAGAACACATCTGATCCCACCGAAAATCAAAACCGCAGGAACAAAAGGGTAAAAAACCAAATTAAAATAGGCATTGAAAATTTGTCATGCTCAAAAAAAGTAAACGTAAAGTATCTCCTATTGAGGTGGAAAAATTATCTTACTATAGTATTGAGTCAGTTAACCAGTCCATCACTACCCTGACAGTCAGACTGGAAAACATCGAACTGGGCCTAAAGAAAATTCTTGAAAACCCGTCTGGTCATACAAAAGGGAATTTACACATAATATGGGGGTCCTTGGTACATCACTGCAGTCTGGGAGTGTGAACTTGAACAATACATCAACAATAATTAAAGGGCTGACTGGTGAAAGGAATACGGGAAAGGGAATGGGACTAGGACACAGTAAAATCCCCAATAACTAGGTACAGTGCGACATCGATCAGGGGAGAACCGGCAAAAAGAAAAAGCTATAGGAAGAACAAAAAATTACTTGGGTGATAGTCTCACATGTGACACAACACCAAGAGTGCGGGTGATACACAAAAGACCAAAGTTGTATACAAGTTTTAACTCTACCACCAACCGCTACACCATATACTGTTATCTCGGCTACTGTTCCAGTTCCTTCCCCGGGGAAAATGAAACTTGGTTTCTTTTTAGGAACAAAGCCATGCACTACCTAGGAAGCAGAACAGGATTAACTAGTGCAATATCATGAGAAAAATGTAGGTCACCTTTAGCAAGAGCCGCAGATTTATAGTTCCTCCTTAGAGTCCAATCAGGGAACATTTAATCAAGGGCTGCCCTTTCCTTAATGGAAGGGGCAGTAACATGGCTAACTGCAGGTGACACACTTTTAATCCTGTATATCTCTTTTGCTTTTCTTCAATACCATTATAGCCAAATAGACATACACTGGTGAAGTGTTGTCTGTCATGTTCATAGCATGAAATATCATATCTGTGAAATTTAGTAACCAGAACAAGTCCAACCAACTGTTGCGTAGCTATGGGCATCGTCATGACCATCCTATCACAACACAGAGGAGCTTGTAATAGCATTAAAAGTAAAAGCATAAAAACAAACAAAACAAAATAATGCATAAAAGAAAAAAAACACATGCCAAGCCATCACGTATACTTGCTGTATACCAAGCACAGAAAGCATAGACAAATCACACAAGTACATGCAAATGAGTGGTGACACACAACACTGTGTTATGCACTTTATGCACAGTGAACCTGAAGCTCAAAACTAAATATTCTGGCCTGCTTAATTTGTTAGGCTTAATATCAATATTCAATTTCCTTACTTTCCTCACCCCCCCCCCCCCTTTGACAGCAGGTCACCTTAGTGGTGATCAGCTGTCAAATACAACTTACTGTGTCACTTCTGACACACAGGACCATTAGGAACAATTCATAAAAGGAAAAAATACACAACACAAAAGAGAGACACTTCACATAACACACAAAATATCAACTGTAACCATCTTGTCAACTTTGTGATGACTAAAACATGTAAGCATGTTAAGCCACCTAAATTTTGACTGTCCAAAAGTAAAACTGTTTCACAGACACTCTGTGTGTGCCTTGCGCCACAATTTTTCCTGTGAAAAATAAATCTGAATTTGCTAATCGTTTTTACCTAGGCATGTAGCCCACGAAATTCTAAGAAAGAGCTTCAGCTTATTTTCTGATTTTCTGTCTAAAACTAATGCAACATTTTATTTTCTGTTAAATGAAGGCAACTACGTTGACATTATTTTTCAAGAGCAGAAGCAGTGTGCAATATACTTGTCTAGCAATCAAGAAGTCAGCTATATGTATTATACCTAAATGTATGCATTTACTGAAGCCTAAGGCTCTTTAAAGCTACTGTAAATGGCAAGAATGCTGTTTTAGTCTATTTTACCCAATTTCGACTTTATTATTTGGGGGCACTTAAAAATGAATATCCTATAATTTTATTACATATTAATCATCCTCAGAATGTTCTCTACAAATTGCAGAGATTGGACATTAGATATATCTCATGTAAATCCTTAGAAAAATTAGTTTTTTACACCTGTGCCGAGTGATATTTCATATGCAAATATCCCCATTATGTGATATAACACAACTTAAATTACATTTTAATGCTAGGAGGTCACAGTATGAGTATTAAGCTTCATAAATATTAAGAAATGAATTTAAGAGCACTTTTTATTTTTTTAAATAATTTGTCATAATTATTATTATTATTATTATTTTTTTAAATAAAAACAATCATTTTGATAATTCCACATAGGAAAAGCTAGCTGCATCCCTTGCCTATCATATTTAGATGCATTAATTCATAAGCCTAAGCACAGAAGCCTAACTTGAAACATGACAAATGTTTGCGCCACTTTTTTTTTTTAAAGGACAAATATTATTTAGCAACAGAACCAAGAATATGCTTATAAAAAAAGGCTTTAAGAAAAGGAAATGCTGTTAAATATTTTCCTGTTATCCAAAGTAATGAACCTCATTTTTGTAACTTTAAAAAAACAGCAGTCTGAAATGCAGAGTTTCACCCGTGTTTAACTGACAAAATCCTGGCTGAGTGAACATTCCTGTCAATTCGTGGCCTACAAAAACTACAGCTGTTTGCTTAGCGGCAGTAAAAGCTTTTTCTCAGTGTTGAAATGTGAGCATGGTGGCAGTCTTATTAAAACTGAGGCATTTCTAGTTTTAAAATGCGTGTGCAGTACAGCAAAATCCAATTTATTCAGATGATGTGTTTGAATGTTAATATCTAATACAATGTATCTAAGGAAAATGCTTTATAATTGTTTATTTATTACAAAACACACAATTTCGTTTTTGAGGCCTTTTATTCCGATTGAATGTGAATTTTAAATTTAAACTTTATCTTTTAAGCATTTAACAGTTGTACATGTGCGTAATTGCTTACTCTATAAATTAAATAGCAACACATAGCTATGTTAGCATATCATATGGTTAATTTCTGGATTTTTATTTAATTTCTATTTAATATTAATTAAATGACATTTTGCATAACAGACAGAAAACAACAAGAAAAACCACAAACACACATTGATCACATTTCAGATATATACAAAAAGAGATCAAACACTCAGGAGACACAATACAGCACCTTTAATAGCCATTATTTCATAAATAGCGCAATCGCTATTTACTTACAGAAGTTGCACTAATGGGAAAACCACAAACCACATAGACATTTAACGCACATTTAACCCACAGATCAACACTTAGGACAGCCCAAAGACTGTACTTAAACCAAACCATTTGTAAATACTAGTTGTAAGTCATATTTACAAGAAGCGCTTCTCAATAGTATTCCAAAAGACTGCAAAAACAGCCCAACAGACTGTTTTATTTCCAGGAAGCCAAAATACACTCAATTCACTAGCTTTGTCTGGCAGAACACAAAAAAAAATCGCTCTGCATATCTCCATTCATAAAATTGCGCAGAAAAAGGATCCTTGTATATTTTTTTGTCATATTTGAATTCCTTGGGGATACAGAATCACCAAGGAAGAAATATGTTTTCATACCTAAACCTATTTAGATATTTCCTCAAGGGAGCCGGCTAATTTAATTCACATCGCACTATGGTTCGAAGTGTGCTTGTAACAGGCATGCCAAAAATATTGCAGAATATGCAATATTATACCCAAAGTAGTGCTTAAATTAGTCTTAGTACGTGCACGGTTCAACAAAATCAGATAGAGAAAAATCTCCTCATTACCTGCCAACACAAATTGCAATTTGCATATCAAATCCGTACATATACAAAGTTGGCCAACACAAATTCTAAAATTCCAAAGCCACAGTAAGTGTTACTAAACTACCTTACCAATCCAAGGCAAAAACCAACAGTAAGAGCCACAGAACGACTCTTACCAAACAAATGGTTGTCCAAATTCTAACTGCCAAGTTCTAAATGACCTAACAGTCGTTTTTGTTTTTAGATTACTCACACCAAAAAGGTTCTCAGTCAGGGGTGACATCATGTGGAGGATCAAAATCAGTAAATCAGAAATATACTAGGCTGCAGAGACAGAGAATCCCCAGAATCTCTGTGCACAGAGTACCTCCTTAGTAGAGTCCTGTCCTCCTCAGAAGATTTCTGTCTCCTGAAAAGATCACTCCCTGAGATAGCCACTTCTCTGATGAGGTCCATGTAGTAACGCCAATTGAAGTAATCAAAAATCCTTCTCAGGGGTCTCACTGATACTTGGTCCTTTTAAACCAACAAAGAAGAAATTGACACAGAAGCTGAAATATAAAAGTACATCTTTATTACCCTCAAATGAGGTGAGACTACGTTACCCAGAAGCCTTAGCAATTGAATGAGGCAGTCTCCTAGAATGGTCTTACTTCACTACTTATATACTCTTTATCCTGCCCCAGGCATGTAAGGGAGTTGTACCAATTACATTCCTAAACAAATGGAAAATCTGGAGGGTCAGCGGGTGAGTAGCCTTTGGGGTTTTAGCAGGATATGGGCAGAACATTATAATTACATAGTTCACAGAGGTTAATCTGATTTAGATGGCACTGCAGGGCATAGCATGATTACATGTCAAACAAAGGCTAATCTGATAAGCACAGGTAACAGTGAGGATGATAAACATCTGGGAAACTCCATGTCTGACTGGTTGAACATGGGGCTGTTCAATTAGTGTCAGGCCAAAGTATGAACAGAGTGTCCGTGCAGGAATGCAACAGGTCAAAAGTTTGAGCTCCAGAGTGTTCGTGATACAGAGAGAAAGTCAGTCACAAGGGCACAGCACAAAATGGTCGAAAAAATGGCTGAGTGAATGGCAAGACAATAAACGCACTTTTCCACACACGTGGACTTCAAACAGCTACTGAAGCTGCCTATGTCATGACTATTTTTTTAGTGAGCAGCAGTATTTTTTTTGTTTTAATCTATTGTATTAACTTTAATTAACAAAGCAGACATTTACATTGCAATTCTTCACTTGGTTAGGCTGCAGCTATTCTCTTACCATACATAGGATGTGACTGTCAGAGGGAGTGTGCCCCAGAACGACATCTGAGTGCGGATTGATACCAGCGCTTTACCCAGGTTGCCGTCAAATAGGTCTTCTTGCTGATGGAAGATTCTGACCCCAAGGTACCGAAATGTGTCTGTCTGCCACTCCATGTGAACAATATTGAGCGTGTATCTTGAGTAGGGGCATGTTTTGTCAAATGGGTATAGACATGACTTTGACGCATTTACCTTCAACCCTGTCCGAGCGGAAAACTCTCCCAGGGTGCATGCTTGTGACAGTGGGATTGACTGCATGTCTTTGATATATATAAGTAGTTGTCTCTGTATAGCCAGAATGCATGCACATAGTCCCCCAGCGAGATTCCCCATTCCATCCCTTTTGTCCGAATGGCTGCCGCCAGTGGCTCAATTGCTAGTGAGAACAGCAACTGGGATACCGGGCACCCCTGTCTGGTCCCCTGCTTCACTTTAATTAGGATCAAGATGTAATTTCTTGTCTGCACTCGTCGGTTCTTTGTATCAAAGTGTGACATGTTGAGAAAAGCGCCCATAACGTGTTAGCACAGCGAACAGATAGCTCCACTCGAGGGTGTCAAAGACCTTCTCCAGGTCTAGTATTAGACAGCCTGAACAAGGGCCACCTGTAAATGGCCACTCTGAAGAAGCATTGCCGGTTCAATGAGGTACTGCAGACTGGTACTAACCCATTCTGGTCAGCTTGAACAAGGGATGGGACCAGAGGTGCCAACCGGACCGCCAGTAGCTTCGCTAATTTTATGTAATCTGTGTTTAAGACGACTAGGAGATGATATGAACCCAGTTCCGCTGGAACCCTGTCGGGTTTAGGGAGCAAGACTAAATTAGCCTTGTTTAATGACACAGGGAAAACGGCTTCAAAGGCTGCAGTAAATAGAGCAAGTAGGCGCAGAGTCAGTGATACTGCATACGATTTATAAAATTCTGTGGGTAGACCATCTGGGCCAGGGGTTTTACCTGTTGCCAATGCTGCTATGGTTTCTCAAATGTCATCTGGGTAAATCGGGTCTCCAGTGTTGCACGTAGCTCTGAACTCTTGTTGAGTCCAGAAAGGCATTCATGCGTTCCTGGTCATGTTGGTCAGCAGCTATATTTGTTAATTCTCCAAATAGTGACTTCATGTGCACATTTATGGACTTGAAAACACCCGATTTTTTTAATGCCAGTGGAAAAAGCCCTTCAGCAAACTTTCCCCGCATTTCTCCCAATTAAAACTGTATACAACATATGTATGGGCGATCCTTGACAAGAAAAGAGCAAAACCACAACCCCGTCTAATGGCCCGTCTCATGCATTAAGCTGTCTTGTTTTCTTGCAGTAAAGCAAAGACAGGTACAGTCAAGGTACGAAGGAAATTGCTAAGCATCATCCACCTTGACAATTGTCAGAAACCCATCATAAAATGAAAAACTTAAATCAATTTAATGATAGTCTTCAAATTGTTTATTTTCAGTAATAAAGAAAACACTTCAAATTTTGCATTTTGAAATAAGAACAATAATCAACCATAAAACTTGGGATCTTGGGTAACTCTTTTTAAATTCAGTATATGCCTGATTCACAAAGGTAATCTTAAACTTTTCTGTGCGTTTATTGTTTCTTTGGTATTCACAAACTACGAGTTTAATTTTACTAATAGTAATTCTATGACTGTGAAGGTTCTACACTCCTCCAGAGACTCCGCACATAAAAGATAGACCTTTCCTACCTTTTTATATTTGGAGTTGTCTGCCCCGACTTTGCTGCACTCCAAATCTTGCCAACAGTGATACTTCTTTGCGAGACAACTGTGCACTTTGCAGACTTTAAAGAACCCCTTCTGTATACATGTATATATTATTTGGGGGATTCTGAGGAGTATGATTGGCTGAGGAACTGACGTCATTAACGGAGGTGAGGGGGCATTTTTTTGCTTGTATTAAGGCTCATGGAAACCTTGCTTCACCATTGTATCCCTTATAAATAATACCAATTTGATTTAGTTTCAATTTAAGTACTTGTAGCGGAGCAGTTTGGCAAAATGGAAAGCAACATTTAGAGAGCTAACTCGTAATTGTTTTGAAAATAATATTAGAGACTACTTGGAGAGATTAACTTGGTTCATGATGATCAAGAGACGTATTCCATCCTATGATTTTTTGTGTCGTTATACTGCACTAGCCTGAGACCAAAAAAAATCTTTTGTCCATTACTTCATGTCAATGCCCTAGAGTGTAAAGATATTTCCTACAATAAACAGTTAATTGAATTATTGAATGAAATAGGCCTCTTTTCCTTGATGTCCTCCAGTTCCTTTGTCTCAATTTGCGTTGTAGGTGAGCCATTTTATGGGCATTGCCTTGGTCCAAAATGTATTTTGGGATGTACAAACCCACGCAAAGCCTGATTTGTGTGACTTTGTAAAAAAAAGAGTAAGTAGCTGAAAGTTACTATGCATCTACGAGGCGTAACATGGGTGGAATATGGGCATTGCCAGGCATCCTCTCTTGTATTTTGAAACAAACCCAGATTTACTAAAGTCAGTAAGCATGGGTTTGCATCAAAATGGCGATCCTACACAAGGCTGGTGTAACGTGGAGAAATGTCATTATTTCTACTTGTTATTTCTTCTTTACATGTGTGCTGCATTCTGCAGCTCAAATACAAAGAGGAATAACCCCCAAACATGGTCTTTGTGCTGGAAGGTATCCCTTTCTACACAAAAACTATCCTTCCCACAATGCAGGCCCTTTTGCACTATGGCACAAGGGTGGCTGCCTTCGTGCTAGGCAACCAAAACTGTGTCAGAGTGGTGAGAGAGCGGAAGAGCACCATATCTTTGTAAATATGACACAGGTTAGTTCTCTCCCATTCACGCAGCACAGCAAATTGCCTTGCTGTTCTGCATTGCATGAAATGTTTATTAATCTGGGGCAAAATACTTTCGTTTTTGTGAAACCAACCATTCTAGTGAGTTTCCAGCCATTCCAGTGAACGCTGCAAACCAAAATAGGTCTGATACAAATATACCATGTTATCGGCATAGCATAATGGTGGCGAGTCATTCACAGCTAGTTGAGACAGAAGTGATCACTTATGTTCAAGATTAGAAGTTTCTGCCATGTGTAACATCTGGTTTCAGCAGAGTATTCCTCAGTGACACTATCAGCACCGTCCAAGTTCAGCTGAGCTCTGTTAGCTTGCAATCTTGGCTCCAAAGCGATTTTGGCTCTGCTGCCTGGCTGTGTGACTGCAGCTGTGGGTAGGCTCATGACACAGACTATGCAGGCCTTAAGCCCATCTCTGTTCTCATGTGGTTGCAGAAAATTGATCTTTTGAAAACAGCTAATGCATTGTGGAGGAGACTCAGTCTGTTGAACAATTAAGAATGGTCACACAAGAATTGACCACCTCAAATCTCAGACCTTGGCTCCATCACTCAGCCCGCTGTGCTAAAGCCTCACAGAGGGGCTGGGAGTAAGCTGACTTCCATTTCTGTTTGCCTTGACATTTTTACTACAATTTACAGAGAACTGCAATAACCAATACAAGTTTCAGGGAATTGGGAGGTTGGCGCAGTGAGATAAGAGGGTGAATGGCGTTCGGAGATGCTAGATGGTGGTGGATCCCCTCCTGGTTAAAGGCAGCAGTTAGTTGGTGCAGTAATGTGAAAATGAAAAAAGACAGTGGCAAGATGATTCATTCTTGATTCTCCATGCACTTGTGTTCAATGTCTATGGCAAGAAAGTACAGAAGGTTTAAAGTGATCAGAAACTACTAGAAATTGCCTGCTTCGCAATAGTGTGATACTTGGAATATGATTCGGTTAAAAGTGCAACACAAAGTAGCCCTGATATAACAGAGCTAATTCATTCTGCATTTAGTACAAAGCTCTGCATGAAAGTGTGTGCTCCCAAAAACCTAAAACTTCTAAAATCACGATGTCAATGATTGGGCTTAAATTACTCAACTTAGTTAACCTTGATAACTCAAACTGAGGGATGACGGCCCACTCCCCGATCCTTTCAAAACATTAAAACATAATTGATCAGTTGGTCCAGTGATGGGAATAATAAGTAAGGATTTTAATGGTCCCTTAGTGAATTAGTCAGCCCTCTCATTTACTTCTTGCACTACATCTCTTACCTAAATGTAATCTATGTTTAGAAATAGTTAAAATCCCCCACTTTTGAATGTAAGGGGGTCACTGGAGCATTCACTGTACAATCAAATGTGGAAACATCCAAAAGCTGAATGCAATAAAATGTGCCCTCTGAAGATGAAAGCCATCTCCCCCTCCCCTCAAATTATGGAGCCAGAATATGGAAAATCTGGCCAACCCAATGGCATAATGATAGTAGAGTTAGTACATGTAGCCGTACAGTCAGGAGGGCCTTAGATCTTGACTCAATTGGGTAGGGTCTGTGAGGTTAACAATGCAAAACCGGAGGAGTTAGGAACGCAGCTTCAAATAAGATCAAGATTTAGAATAATCATTCACCATCAAAGCAGGATAAAGTAATTCTCTTTTCACCAATGCGATACTCAATACCCACTTTTCGCAAACTGTCAGAAACAAATAACCTCCTAGGACAGTTTTTTTGCTAAGCTGAATGTCAAGACTGAAGATAAAAATGTGTTCACACAACAAGCATCTCTAGACATGAAACCACAGGAAATGGACAAAGGGCCTTTGAGAGAATCTAAAAAGAGTATGTACGCAAGCCCAGCAAACTACCTGCACTACTAGTACAGGTCATGCAAGACATTCAAGAGATTCCAAGGTAAAAAGACCACAATAATTATGAACCATGAAAAAATAAATCCAACTAAAGGAACATTTATGGTTGGGGTAGACTGTCTGGGGAAAATAGCTTAAGACTAACATTAATTGGACTAAAGCAAAATAGTACCATAGTGTAATCCTGGGGGATCAGAACGAAAGGGATTCTAATTTGACCACTCACACCAGCAGCTCCCCCCCTATCTTTTATGAACTCTTCAAGCATTCTAGGGACAGGAGGGAGGGACGAGAGCCTTGACCTCCCTGGCAGTGAGGCATGATGTCAATTAACCTTTAAGTAGGGCAGGTAGAGGCCGCATGAAATGAGTTATGGAAGTAGAAAAAGAAGATGGGGAAGTTACTTGGAGTGGGTTGGAAGAGAGCGGGCGAGGGTTCTAAGGAAATAGGCAGGAGGGGAAAAAGCTGAAAGTGATCCTTTTGCTAAAAAAATAACATAGCACAAGGTGGAATTTATAGCCCAACTAAAAGGTAATGTTGAAGGTACTTACACTATATGATGGATTCATTAATGGATTAATTGAGCATATGAAAAATAAAATGATTATGAACTTGGTGATTAGAAAAAATAAAAAGTTAACATTAGTTAAGGAACAAAAGCTTAAACTCAATCGCTAGCTCCCTCAATGTGTAGTTAATAAAGTACCTTAGCTGATGACCACACGTCCTTGAGGAGCTCTTGATATGTCTGCTTACATACTTTGCTCGCTGGTATTAGGATGGTACTTTAAGGTAGCATTAGAATCTGTAGAAAGGCCTATTAAATGTAGTGTACATCCCATAAACTCCAAAACAAAACATATGAGATAGACTATTCAGGTGCTCCACAATATCCTTAGACTGGCTGATGTTTGCTGCAAAACATTAGGCATGGGCGGATTTTGCGGATTGGCAATCCGCAAATTTGCGGATTTGTGAATTTGCGGATTGCAAAAATCTGCAAAATCCGCGAACCCTCGCGGATTTCTTTTTTTTGTGTTCGCACGGGTTTCTGCAAGTTCGCGAGGGTTTTGTACAATTTCGCAAATTGCGAAATTGTACAAAATGCTCGCGAACTTGCAGAAACCCGTGCGAACACAATGTGCCCAGTAGGGTTTGTGCCTCTTGTGTGTATAAAAGGTCAGAGAAAGATCAGTTCAGCAGATGAAGAGAAAGAAGCTCCTGGTCACAGGAACAGCACGGGTATTGCGCTCGTGAAAGTCAAGGATGCAAAGTCTATCCAGCATCACAGCTGATTTTCCACGGTAGATTTGGGAAGAAGGCACACCTGTCCAGCCTCGACGACGCTCACGATTGTTTTTGGGCTAATGAATGAGTCACTGAATTTGAGCATCAACTAGTTTGAGCGACCATGTGTGTGTTACTATGCAATCGCCCCGAAGGGCGCAGGGGTCCCTTGTGTGAGCTGTCCATCAGCTGTGATTTTCCACGGTAGATTTGGGAAGAAAGCAGACCTGTGCCCAGCCTACTCATGCAACTATTTTACAATGGCGCCAGCAAGCTGCCAGCGCCGTTGTAAAATAGTTACAAAGTTAGCTTGCACAGAAAGCACTTAGATAAAATAAAGCAGCACCTGCTTCGTTTTATCTAGTGGTTCCTGTGCAAGCTAACTTTGTAACTATTTTACTACGGCGCTGGCAGCTTGCTGGCGCCATTGTAAAATAGTTACATGAGTGGGGGGTTCAACTTTTGAACCCGTTACGTCCGCAGATTTTTTTTTTGCGGATTTTGGGGGAAATCCGCGGATTGCAGATTCCCAAAAATCGCAAAATCCGCGGGCGTAACGGATTTCCCGCTCACCCCTAAAAAACATTCCTGAGTTTTCAGGGATCCACACACTTCAGGTATAAATATCAGAGTCAAGTCCATTTGGATAATCGCCTTTGCTCTTGCAACCTCAGGATCTAAATAAAAGAAATCCTCCACCAGTTCTCCGTGATCATGCTCCTATATATTTCAACTGCCATATTAAAAGGAGACAGAAATCTAATAGGCTTAGTAGAAGCTGATTTTTATCAGTCTCTGGCTTTATCAACCAATGTCAAAGTCAGATTAGAGAATTGTTTAAACTTAGTCTGAAAGCAGCTAAGATTATTATTGTGTGGGATGCTTTGAAGGCTTTTATAGAGGCCTCCTGATAGCAAATTATTGTGAAAGAAAAGGGCACAAAACACAGATAGTATTTACATAGGTGCAGGGTTCTTGTTTTTAGGGATTATTTGCGCTCCGCTATGTTTCTGATTATTGCCTGTCAGGCAGGATAGTTTTCAGGTAGTGGTGCCACAGGAACACCTATATTTTGCAAAGAGTTTCCTATGCACACACAATCAAATTTAAACACTGGATAATACAGTCAATAGTCAGGTCAAACACAAATATGAAATTTCTGTCCACTTCTTCTTGTTTGGGCAATTCTTATTTTTTATTGTTCGAGCTACAACGCGCCAGCCGACACATGTTTCGTCAGAGAATTAGTCGCTCTGACTCTTCAGGGCTTCTTTCTATTCTAGGCGTATGGTGTAGTTCCGCTTAACCGCTGATAATTCCAACCCGGTAAGGGTATCTTTGTGTTCTGTCTTTCTTGAGGTTTGCACTCGTGTCTTGGTCGCTGTCTAATAAGTTAAGGCTGTTGCCTGACCGTAAAAGTTGCTAGGCAGAAACGGACTCTTGGTATTATAACAAGAGTCCGTTTCCGCCTAGCAACTTTTACCGGTTAAGCGGAACTACACCATACGCCTAGAATAGTGCGTTGTAGCTTGAACAATAAAAAATAAGAATTGCCCAAACAAGAAGAAGTGGAAAGAAATTTCATATTTGTGTTTGACCTGACTATTGACTGTATTATCCAGTGTTTAAATTTGATTATGTGTGCATAGGAAACTCTTTACAAAACACAGATAGATTGGAAAAAGAAGAGCAACTTACAAAAGGGTTTTCAAAGACATAATGCAAAATATTTCTGGTGAGAATATAAATAACTGGATTTGGCTGAAATTTAAATTGCACCTGCATAGTTCAAGTAATTTTGGGAAATTCATGTGCGTCTCAGGGTAAAGAAAGGTGTGGATTTGCGTGCTAACATGCATGTTATGAGAAATATCCAAATTACACCATTATGCCACTTCACGTAATTACACACCATTCGCCATAAAAATGTCCTGCACATGCCATTCAAGGTAAAAATTTAAAGTAAATGCATGGGAATAACAGAATGCTACCAGATGTTGTTGGTTGTGCTTTTTTTCACACTATTCTTTAGCGCAATATGCATCCTTCCATCAAACATATATACTAAAATATAGTGCAAAATGACAGATTTCCCTTTTGCACATTTAAACATAATTTTACATAATTTTGTGAATATTTTACATAATTATGTAAGAGCACATTGCATGAATTTTGCACAAGCTCACTAAATAGAGAGAATGAAGATGAACCAAAAAATCGTGAGGGTGCAAAGTAATCAATAAATAGTAAGACAATGTTTAAGCCAGTCTACGAGGAACACAATAAGTTGTAAGAACTTCTTGCTTTCAAATTAAAATCCCAACAGGAGAGGAAGGGGAACATCCTTTACAACGCAACTTTTACCACGCAGTGCCTTTACGATGCAACTATTGCAACGTAAACCATTACAACGCATTGCACTGGGGGGCGCTCTAGGATAGGGAATAGATTTAATTTACTATCCAACACCTTCCCTAGTGTCCACGGGGACTGGAGTTGGAATAGTAAATTAAACTATTCACTATCCAGAACCCCAAAGCGCTATGCGTTGTAAAGGTTTTCGTTGTAATACTTGTGTTGTAAAAGCATGCGTGGTAAAAGCATGCGTTGTAATGTCATACATCCGGAGAGGAATATAATAAAATTCCAAATGGGAAATGATGGGATGTAGTAGAGGAAATGGAAATGACAGCCAATGCTTTTCTAAAATTCCACCGCAGTCTCTATCAAGAGTTTCTAGTACCCAAGTATGAAAGTATATAAGCTTTCTTGAAAGAAACTAGCCATAGCATAGTCTCCAGAGCCCTATTGATGATTGGTAGAAGGGTATAAGCTGTTTCGGCAATACTTGGTACCCTCATTATTTAAACTTTTTAATGCAGTATTACAATAGGTAGATATACCACAAACTTTTTGATCTTTAAAGCAGGGCAATTTAATTGCCTTTTTAAAACCAGATGGAAACCCTGGGCAATGTGGTTAATACCACCAAACAATATTATTAAATCTTGATTATAAAATGTTAATGAAAATATTTTCTATCAGATTGGCTAACTTGGTGAAATTAATTGTAAAATGACTGAATTCATCCCTGTGAAATTGCTAGCCACAGACTCCCATTATTTGAGGGAAGTAGTTGATTTAGCTTAGGGCTTTCATTTACTACTTGTTGTTTGGCTTTTTAAAGTCCAAAATGTTTTTGATATGAACTGTATCTAGTGCACTGTATTCCTGAATACGGTCATGGAGGCAATGAAAACCCCTCGTACTCCCTCAGATTGGTGCAATCCTTATATTGCAGGTTGTAGGCAGATAACTCACCTAATAGATAGGTGGTAGGAGAAATCCCTTTAGAACCTCTTAAGGATGCCCATGATCTCATTGGCTATTTGCCTTTTTTATTGAGCCATTGTCTTGGTTTATTGACTATAATGAATCAATCAGTGTAGCCCAATGAATTCCACCAAGATAAAATTGTATGCAGATGGTATGGCCCTCTTTATAGCACCTAAAAAGAACATGGTTAGATTAATATTTTATACTGTAAACAAATTGTCACAAATATCATTATATAAGATACATTCTATAAAGACAGATAACCTGCTGAGGAACTGTAGACCATGAGATCTACTTTAGGAATGCGGTAATATGGCAACCACACTAATGATTTAATATACAAAGTATACAAGACTCAGCATCAGTGGAGGATGTTTATCGTCTGAATTAAGGCAGGCTACTACCTAATCTAATTCGGTAATTCAATAAATGGTGCCATTTATCCCTTTCAATAGTTGGGCAGATAAGTATAAAAAATGTATTTCTCTTTCACTCCCTGGATGTACCTGCATGTAGCATTCGCAAGATGAGCCCTTTCTTTATAAAAAAAAAAGTTAAGGCAATGATTATATCATTTATGTGGGCTTCTAAATGGCTGCGAATGGGCAGTAAAAAATGATGCAGACGTTTGGAGAAGGAAGGGTAGGTCCTGTCTGATATAGAATTATATTATCTGGTAACTTTGTCCCAAGTTTTTCAAAGAATGTGGTCCCAGAAGTAATATGTAATTGAGTACAGTTTCGCTAAACATAGTGATGGGAAAATATTGACTGAAATGTTTTGCAAGTGAGCTTTCTAATCTGAAAGTATATGGAATGGTTAGGTTTCGCTCTCTTAAACATTTGTCATCGATATCCACTTTGGGTAAGAAAAGCGAAAATCGAATATCAGAACAAATGCTTGTTGAGGGGGCGTGGCTTGGGCGCCGATGGCGATGGTCGCCTGAGAGCTCGGCTCCGGGACTAAGCCCGAGATTATCCTGAACATCGGAGGCCGAGGGGCGCCCCAGACCCCGCATTCGGTGGAGCGAGGCGACGACACCCTGCCGGGGGCCTTGGTGGAGTTTGGACGGGGGTGGCTACGAAGAAACGCCGAAGTTTGCGGAGTGGCGGAGTGCGACCCAACATGGCGCCCGGACTCCTTTGTCCCCTTGATCGAAACTACGGAGTTGAAGAGGTCTCGCGGGTGTCGACTGGCACCCGGCTTCACCATCCTCGGTTGTTTTAGACATTGGACATTGGCAGGCTCGGACCTTCTGCAACGGGTTCATACTCGATTAGACGACCGGGCGGGTGCCCACGCACTAGAGGGCACCGGGTGCGGGTGCCCTCTGATCCAGGCGGTGGTCTGCATCGCGACTCCGCAACTAGCTACGATTTCCTGGCCAGTCCAACTACATGGGAGGCGCGACACTCTGGCGCCACAGATCAACCGAGGGAGTTGGTGGCCCTCACCCCGGAGCTATAGTGGGTGAACGGGCCTGCCCGACCCGGCGACGGTTGTCTCCGCCCCCTCCTCGGTGCCCTCGGACGCCGTGGCGGTGGCGTGAGCCGAAGCGGCGGAGTCTCCACAGGCTCTGGAGAAGGAGATCGCCCATACCCGACGTGAGAACGAACTCCCGGGAAGGTCGTGCTGGACACCTGTACACGGAGACGCCTACTCCGGGACCCTCACGGAGAACCCCTGGCAGCATGGGGAAACCTAAAGGAGCCAAGGGATCCAACCAGACCACCTCGGACTCTGAAGCCCAGGACAAGGAAGAGCATGGAGACCCCAAAAGACCTGGTGGCGCACCACTGCAGCAGCAATTCGACCGGGTACTGGAGGCGATAGAGGCAACTCGGTCGGCCCTCCAACAGGACATTGCTCAGGTGGCGACGGGCCTGGGCCTCCTTAGGGCAGACCATGGTAAACTCTCAGACCGGGTCAAGGAGGTGGAGGGCACGGTGAAAACTTTAGAACCGGCGCAGAGAACCCTGGCTGCGACGATAAAGGATGCCTTATCCCGAATTGAGACCCTCGAACGGAGGGCGGAGGATGCGGAAGGCCGCAACAGGAGGAATAACATTCGAGTGGTGGGCCTGCCGGAAAAAATCGAGGATGGCGATATGGTGCGATACTTGGAGACCTGGCTCCGAGACACGGTGGTCCCGGAGGGTCTGTCCTCCTTTTACACTCTAGAACGGGCCCACAGAGTCCCAGCACGGCCCCCACAGCAGGGACGTACCCCAAGGCCGGTGGTGGCGCGGTTGCTACATTTTCGGGACAGAGACCTGATCCTAAATGCCGCCAGGCACAATGGCCCGTTCCAGGTTGCGAACAGTCAGGTGAACATCTTCCCTGACTACACCTACGAGACGCAGCGCAAGCGGTTCTCCTTCCTGGCGGTTAAGCGTGAACTCAGGAGTGAGGGCATCCAATATTCACTCCTATTTCCCGCAAGGCTCCGCGTCATTGTCGACGACAAAACCCAGTTCTTCGACACCCCGGAGGAGGTCTGTGACTGGCTCGAACTGTATCGGACAGGGAAAGATGGTTTTGGCGCCTCGACCCATCAGGCGGATGAGCCGGAACAAAGGAGGCGATCCAAGAGGGTCAGGAATCGCCGCGGCCGCACGGGAGGGCCCTCGACTGCGGAGACATCATAGAAGCGGAGGGGAGTGTTGGAAGTTCTGTCGGAACTGTCGGGAGCAAGAGGCGAGGTCATCGAGGAGGAGGAAGAAAACCCGGGTGCTCAGGGGGCACCATCGGACTCGGAGGATTCAGTGGCAGACAGTACCCATACACCGGTGATCACACCGAAATCGGTGGAGGACCTTCTAGACGGACAAGGGTAACGGGGTATACTGCCTTGTTTTGGGTGGGGGCCCGGCAGGGGGGAGGCGGTTGCCGTTCTTTATTGCTGACAACGAAGGAGAGAGGGTTGGGGGGCTTCTGCTCTTGCCCCGGAAGGTTTTGACACCGGGGGGGGCTTGCTATAGTCCTGGTAGCCTGGGCGACGAGGGCCCACTGCCTCCGCCCAGCCTGCACCTGGCCCATAAGGCCTTCCTACGGTGGCGACCGTAGGTCTAGTGGGGGTTTTGGGGTTGATATACGTCGAGGTTTGGATGGGATCTAGATGGTGCAGTTTGGGTCCTGTTCTGGGGTGGTTGGGGGGGGGCCTTGTTGGTTTTTGGGTGGTTTGGTTCTGGTTGGGGAAAATGGCCGCCATCAGCGCTGGGAGGATTGATGCTTTTTCTTTGTGGGGACCCGAACGGGGAGACTGTGCAAGAACACTCTGGGACAATGGCTGATGTTGCTAACTTGAAATGTGTTACTTGGAACGTGAGGGGGCTTCACACTATGTCCAGGCGTCACAAGATCCATGCTTATTTAGTGCGTAGGGGAGTGCAAATGGCGCTGCTGCAGGAAACGCATCTGAACAAGGCGGAAGGGGCGGCGCTTCAGCGTAGGTGGCGAGGGCAGGTCTTTTCCACGGCGTACTCTGCTTATGCCAGGGGGGCGCTCATATGGATTAGGGCAGGAGTCCCCTTCCAGGTCACGAGGACAGTGTTGGACCCAGAGGGGCGTTTCGTGGCCATCTCAGGCACTCTAGGAGGGAGGGACCTGAACGTTTGCTGTGTGTATGCTCCTAATGTAGACCAGACTGCCTTCCTTTCCAGGTTATCGGGCTCGCTGGCCCACTTTTTCGCCGGGCCCCTCCTGCTGGGGGGAGACTTTAACTCCGTAGTGGATGTGGACATAGACCGCTCGCATCCCCCGCTCCCCGATTCCCCGGTCCGGCGGACGGCTAAGGGTCGTCAAGATTGGCAGACCCGCTGGGGTTTGACGGACATTTGGAGAGCGCATCACCCCGCGTCTAGAGATTATTCATACTTCTCGAGCCTTCATGAGCTGCATGTCAGGCTAGACGGCTTTCTTGGTTCGTCCGAACTAGTTTCGGCAGCGGTCCGATCAGAGTACTTATCGCGGACCATCTCGGACCATAACCCCCTCCTGCTGGACATTCGCTGGTTCCCCGGGACGCCGGCAGTACCCACCTGGAAGATGCGCCCCGAGATCCTCGAGGACAGTGTCTTCAAGGCGGACCTAGGGGAGAGAATCACGGATTATTTTGCGTCCAACGGCGGCTCCGCGAGTACTAGGGCGTTCGAATGGGACGCTTTTAAGGTGGTGGTGAGGGGCTACTGTATCTCTAAGAAGGTGGGCATGCGGCGTCTTATCCTGGCTGATTTAGACACAGCGGACCGAGCACTCCGCGAGCTCGAAGTTAGCCGCCCCGGACACCCGGAATTGCAAACACAAACGGTAGAGGCGAGGGAGAAGGTAGCGGTGGAGGTCGAACGGCTCCGCTGTTTCGATTATAAGGCCTATACGGTCCGGTCTATTGCGTAGGGAGACAGGTCGAGTGCGTTGCTGGCGTGGTTGGCCAACCCTACGCGCCAGTCCCAAACGACGACAAATATGCGTAGGGCAGATGGGACCGAGGTGTGCACCCAACCGGAGATTCTTAGTTGCTTCCGGCATTACTACGAAAGCTTATACCGCAGCCGCTCCGCACGTGACCCAGACCGGCTTGATAACTATCTTAGCCCACTGGAACTCCACACAGTAGGACAGGAAGTGGCGGAAACCCTGGGTGCTGATATCGACTTGGGGGAGATCCGCGGGGCCATCAAACGGATGGCGAGGAACAAGACCCCGGGCCTAGATGGCCTTCCGGTGGAGTTCTATGCAGCTTACGCTGACCTCTTGGCCCCTCGATTACTGGTGGTCTACAGGGAGGCGAAGAGGTTGGGTCGTCTCCCTGGCTCGATGTGTGAGGCGTTGGTGGTTCCTCTCCTCAAACCAGGCCGAGACTCATCTGACCCGGGGTCCTACCGTCCCCTTTCAATGTTGACGGTGGACTACAAAATATTGAGCAGCATCTTGGCCTCGAGGCTGCTGGGACATATGAGTTCCCTAGTGCATGAGGACCAAGCCGGTTTCATCCCACGGCGGAATACGACTATGAACATCCGAAGGTTGTTCCGCTTGCTTGGGGAACCATTCGTGGATGCCCCGTCCCCGGTAGTCTTGTCGGTGGACCTGGAGAAGGCTTTTGATAGCCTAGAGTGGGACTACCTATGCACGGTATTACGGAAATTCGGCCTCGGGGAGGGATTTGTCAAATGGACCGCAGTCCTCTACGCTTCCGCTTCGGCCAGGGTTAGATCGGGCCCTTTGATTTCATCGCGATATCCGGTGGAGCGTGGCACGCGGCAGGGGTGCTCCTTATCCCCGCTTCTTTTTGCACTAGCGGTGGAGCCACTGGCGATGCATCTTCGCTCGGGAGCCCACTATACGGGCTTATGGACGGCGGCGGGCCCGCATTATGTCTCGCTCTATGCGGACGACCTGTTGCTCTTCCTGGAGGATCCGGTCGACGCTTTGCGGGGAGCGGAATTAGCGCTAACGGAGTTCGGAGCGGTCTCAGGCCTCCAAGTGAATTGGTCTAAGACCTGCCTCTTCCCGATGCGTAGGGGTACCCCCACTCCTGCGCTAAGTAAGGAGATCAGATGGGAGCCCGACTGCTTTAAATACCTTGGGGTATTTGTGTACCACGACCAACCTGACCTCCTGGATGGGAACATTGCCCGTTGCGTACGAGCACTCCGAGGTTGCATGGACTTTTGGGCCACGCTGCCGCTCTCAGTGGCGGGACGCATCGCCCTGCTCAAAATGGTGGCGCTCCCCCGGCTATTGTATTACTTCCGAACTTTGCCGATCTGGGTCCCACCGGCCACGTTTCGTCGCCTGCGTTCTATGGTGGTCGGGTTCCTCTGGGGAACGGGCCGGCGGCGGGTGGCCCTCAATACCCTGATGAGGCCGAAGGACGAGGGGGGGCTCGCTGTGCCGGACTTCGAGAAGTACTATCTGGCGGCGCAGCTCCAGACCTACACCCAGGAGATAGCCAGGGAATTCAGAGGCCCGGAAGACGGTAGAGGGACGGGTATGGCCAGGCACGTCCTCTCCTTTATCGCGCTGCGACAACGCTTGGTCCTACGGGACTTATCGATGGAGGAGCGGACTATCCGACTATGTTGGAATCGGGCTCACAATAGAGGCCACCTACGGACGCCATATGCGCCTGAAATACCGTTGGGGATGCTGACGGCCCTCCCCCACGGAGGGGATTGGTCACGATTGGCGGACTGGGAGGATTCCGGTTTACAGCTCGTCGGGGACCTGTACGAGGACGGAGCGCTCCTGTCCTTTCAGGATCTCATTGACCGCTTTGGGATCCCCCGGGGCGACTTTTTGCTGCACTCGGCCATTGTGCGAGCGATCCAGGCGCACTGGCAGAACGGGCTAGAGGAACCTCAATTGTCTCAGGTGTGCCAGTACGTAATGATGTCGGCGGGCACGGTGAAGGCGGTCACTTGCCTCTACGGCAGGCTGATTACTGAGGGGTTGGTTCCTCTCACCACACTGAAGGCCCGCTGGGAAGAGGACATTGGTAGGGAGATCCCGGAGACGACCTGGTCCCAGTTGGTGAGGCGTGCCTGGAAGGGTACACGTAGCGCCCGTTTCCAACTGGTCCACTATTATGTTCTCCATAGAGCGTACCTGACCCCGGTAAAGATCAGGCGTTATTTTGCCACGGCTTCAGCGGAATGCCCTAGGTGCCCGGCTCAGGAGGCGGACCTCCTACACATGCTATGGGCCTGCCCAGGACTGACGTCCTACTGGCAGGAGGTGGCGACGACTTTGGAGGAGGTGACGGGGAGGCACTTATCATTCGATGTGGCGGTAGGGCTCTTGCACTGGTTCCCCCATACCCCCCGGAATAAAATCTCCAGTAAATTTATCGACCTGGGGCTCCTACTTGCTAAGCGAGAGGTGACCAGGAACTGGAAGGCACGAGCTGGTCCTGCAGGCAGTAGATGGCACAGTGAGCTTTTGAAATGGGCGGCGGGTGAGAGCGCGCTAAGATATCAGCTGGCTTGGAGGCAGGGTAATGAGAAGGCGCAGGAGGCCGCGTTAGAGTGGGAAACGCTGGTGCAGGCCCTCAGGGACTATTGTACCCCCAGCGACTCCGAAAGTGAAGAAGCAACTCGCCCCGAGTCCCGTTAAACATTAGCATTGACAGCACTATTACCTTCCCCGTGGGTCAAGCAGTGGATCCTATGTTGATGAGCTCCCTGGCGCTGAGGGTGGGGGGGGGGGAGGGGAGGGGGGGTTTCACAGTTACTGGGAATTTTGAAGGGGGGGTTTATTTTAGGGGTTTTGGGTTTGTTTAGAAAAGCAGATGACGGACAGTGTGTTATCCGGACCAGCTCCAGCATCCTACTGACCCCAGCTGCATTTGCCGCCCAACCCCAGGGATATGGGCTGATTGGCTGTATACAAACGTTATGGAAGGGGGCCGGGGGGCTTTATTTTGTATATGTTGTTCATAATACAATGCTGGTCGCTACTGTATTGTTTTACTGATTCCTGCAATAAAAATATATTTAAAAAAAAAAAAATCAGAACAAATGCTTGTGTCTCTGGAATAATCCAGAATTACATGCAGAATTGTCAAATGCAACGTCTGAGAGGCAGAAAGGGTGTGGGATAAATCAGGTAGATCTGGAGTCGAAGTGAGAATATGCCATTTGAAGAAATACAGCAGAAATATGATCTTGAGATCTGTTCGATTTTTACCTGCATATAAGAAGTGTTTTTTTCTGAAATGCAGGGACATAAAGGATCAGAGGCTTTCTTCTGTTTGTTCCACACAAGATGTATTGCAAGAGGCTTTAGGAAGTTGATAGTCTGAGAACTACAAAAGAATATTAAGTTAAAACCAGTGCGGGAACTGAATTTGAGATTTCAGTTTAGGGAAGAGGAATAGGAAAGTATTATTAGAGAAATATGTCTACCTCCTATCAACAGTGTCCACTACATCCATTATTTCTGCTTTAACTACAGATCGAATGAATAATGAAATTCTCCTAGACAGTCCCATCAGGATACACAAGATGCCATGTTGAGATCAAAAATTAGGAACAAGGTAAGGGATTCTAATAAATGTACACATTTCAGAGATTCCATTTTTAATCGGCTGAGGAAGAAGATTAGAAGTAGTTTAGATTCAGACTCTTCAATGGCAAGAATGGGCAGATGCCTAGAAGCCACAATAACAGATATAATGAACATGGCCTTATGTTTTGTATATTTAATGGCAGGATCATTAATGCTCAGCGCTGGAGACGCTTAGAAAGCCTGTCGATTGAAGAATGGGCCTTGAGATTGATTGGAAAATACTTTAACACTAGAGGAAATACATTATAAAAAGAATGGGTTACAGCAGGGATTCGAAAAAAGATGGGGACAGTTCAAGGACTGGTTTGACACCAGGCGTGTATTGGGGTGATAACTGTTTGAATTCCCCAAATAATTATTAATTTATTCTTCCCTGTTCCTTCTTTTTCATATTACAACTAGAAGGAACATCTACCCTCAGTGGTATGCAACAAGATTGATAAGTCACTTCATAATATAAAGAAGAAGAATTGTCTATTCCGTTTGGCATGTATTAAAACAGTAACTCAAGTCCATTATTAATCAGGTTACATTAAAAAACAACTCATTGACAACTTTCATAGACTTGTGCTAAAACAATAACTCCGGGCAAATGTGTGTCCAACAATAAATAAGCACATTTCATGGGCAAACTAACATATGTCTCTATACAATTATTATGCATTTTAGTGATAAAAAGGAAATTCTGTCTCCAAAAGGGAAACAGTTCTTACAGCTAGGGATCATGTGCACTTTATCTGCTCGAATCTGAAAATGTATAGGACAGCAAGATAGAACATTCTCTAACTATTGTGGAATTGTGGGATTCACCTATGTAATAAAAATCAAACCTTGACTTACACTGCTGTATTCAATGTTTCTATGACACTGCAAGGGAGTGGGTGGCCATAAACGTTTGTACAAACTGTTTTACTTGCATCCAGAATGATAGGCTTGAGAGGAACTTCAATCCACCATAATTTGCACTAATGTGTTTGCCCTCACATGTTACTGTGACTTAAATAGGGAGAAGAAGTGATATAGAATTTGAATGTATTCGGAAAACCTCTACTGGAAAATAGGAAATTCAGATGAGACGTGCAGTAATTACTAGATGATGCCCTCTAGTACAGTTGGAAACCATATCTCAGGGAGGAATCGTTCAATTCATAGGTCCATTCATCCACTTATACATGAGGAACAAGAGAGATATCCTACAAGTCCTCATCGTCTTTACCTTGTGATATAAAAACAAAAGAGGCTGGTGGACATTTTTTCAAGCTTATGTCTCACCTGTGCACAACTGCCCTGAACTTGACAAGGACCAGGGCTCTCAAGACTAAGGCTTAAGATAGTTGTTCTAGACAATCCAGTCATTACTTTTTCAATACCTCTTCAAACCATCAATGAGACACTGAGAGAGCTATAACTCTGAATCCCAGCAACCACAGAAATCCAAAGACTGGGAATTTGAGAATTTGCAATAGTTCAGCATTTGCTCCTGTCAGTGATCTTCTTCCCCAGGGGAAGTGGAGAGGTTCTTGTAGTCCCAGTCTTTCCACATTACATGCCTAGATCTTTAACGCTCACCCCCACCCTCATTGTCAATTGAGGTAGATCATCTGCTTACAACATAAATGGACAGCCCCTCCATTGTTTAAGCAGTGCTTCCCTGAATCAACATCATTTAGTCCAAGCCTAGAGCTCTTTATGCCCCACAAAACTCCTCCTTACCTTTCAGGTGGTAGCGGTCATTATGAGATTGGGATGTGTGTGGAAAAACTCAACGACATTGAGAGTGCAAAGTTGGGAGGTTTAATTGGGGCACCTGATTGCAGCAGTTTCTCCCATTTTTCTCCCATTTATTGCACGCAGCAGTACAATTCATAGAGAGTGGAGGAATGTGTCAGAGGACCAAGGAGTAGCATCATTGACAGTAAGAACGATGCACAATCTAATTCTGGTGCTGATGGTATGGAGAAAGGCTTGGACAGAAAAGCAGGTACATCACAATCTCCCCTAAAACAGTCACTTACAGTGTTTGTATGCCTGTGCACCACAATTTAATATTTCTGCGGTGCACAGTAAGTAGCAGTGGTGTGAGAATTACAGTAGTTGCTCCTGCCAATAAACAGGTCAACTTATAGAATAGTTCTCAGATGTGGAGAAGTTGTACCATCACTCATGGGGACCAGTCTATTCATAGCTGCCATATTACCTCTATCTAGCTCCCAGTGATTTTCATGGCTGCCATCTTACCTCCATCAAGCTCCAACTGATTGAGTCTTCTGTTATAAATTTCACTATTTCTGTGCATACTGAACTCCTCCTTCAAACTCTTTATGAAATTTGAGGCCAGATGTATGATCATTTTTAGCGGTTGCAAATAGGAAATTGGGCCGTTTGCAGTATGTACCAAACCTATTTTGCGAGTCGGTAACCTGTTACCGACTCGTAAAATAGGTTTCACAAGTGTCTATTAGGAAGGAGCATGTCAAGGGTGTCCCTTCCTAATAGCAAGTCGCAGGGGAATGTAAGATTGTTTTGGTACCGCAAATGCAGTTGCAAAACAATCACAATTACCACCAATTGCAAATTATTGTTAAGCCAGTCACAAAGGGGAAGGGATACCCAGGGGACCCATTCCCCTTTGTGATTGGCAGCATAAATGTTTTTTAAGAGCAGACCATTGCCTGTTCTTACAAAATTAAACTGAAACCTTTCATTTTTATTTTTGAAATGCATTCCATTTACCTTTAAGGAAAATGGGTTGCATTAAAATAAAACATTGCTTTATTTAAAAAGCAGTCACGGACATAGTGGTCTGCTGACCCCAGCAGGCCACTATCCCTGTGAGTGCCAGCCATTCCCAATGAATTGCAAAATGTGACCTGCCTCAAGAATATTAATGAGGCCGGTCCTTTGCGACCCATTTGAGAATCGCAAACAGTGTCTCAGACACTATTGGACATCAGTGTTTGCAACTCGCAAAATTGCTATTGGACATCAGTGTTTGCAACTCGCAAACTTGCGAAATGCAAACACTGAGGGTCGTACATCTTGTCCAATTAGATTTAGCTCACCTATATCTCTTCAATTATTTGGAGAGAGATAAAATTCTTGCTTTGGTACAGAGACCTTTTAATTTACAGAGCTAAGAATCTTTCAAGATGATCTTCTTATTGTACACCATTCACAATAGCCCATTACATTTCCTTGCACAAACATGTTTTACTTTAATTACTTTTTTGTACACTTCTTCTTCATTGCATAAGTGCTCCTTGCGTTGAAAGATGCCCTTCGATCTAAAAATAATCTCAGATAATATTAGTTATATGTTTTCCTTAGCTATCCACATTGTTATCAAAAGTTACTATTTCCCCACTACAGTAAAAACGGATCCACAGGATTTCTGTAGTATTCCGCCAAAGAGAATCTCAAAGATTACGAAGGGCCCAAGCATATCTTCAAGCTACAGGCTTTGTTATGCATCTGTGTTGTACTATCAGGTGCACCTAGTGTATTATTATGGCAGTCTGTGCACTACAAATCTGATGCATGCAACCTCCCTACAATTCTTCTGCCGCACCACATCTGCCTCTGTAATTAATGGGTACATTTCTTGCAGCAATGGCAGCAGACTGGTAAGGAGGGTGGTAACGTTTGCACCTGGGTGGAGGCACTGCCTCCACCTGACCTTAAGCAACAGTTATGAAGGGTAATTGAGACCTTGGCTTACTATGTGTTGGGTCGGCACAGGTCATGGCCTTTTTTCCCCTAACATATAAATAGCTGTCAAATTTAGAGATCCCCGCCAGGAGGTGCAATTCTCTGTAACTTAAGTAGAGGTGCTGCTTTTGCATAACCACTTAAAGCACTAAACCTTGCTAAGTCACACCATGTTTGTTGTAACCACTTGCCAAATGTTCTTTGTTTACAAGAAACAAAGTCCCAAAACCGGAGTTTATTTCGTAACAACCACAAAATAACTCGTTCTCCCTTGCTTTAAGGCAGGGGTCTCCAACCTTTTCTGTAATGAGAGCTACTTATATTCATTAAAAATCATACAGAGCCACTATTATTATTATAAGTTTGGTAATAGTGATCATGTCAGACAAGATTACCAGCAGTACCTACCTCTGAGGATCAGGCAAGGCTGCCAGGAGTACTGTGAAAATGGCTTGATCAACAGGGCTAATATATAACAGTCATGGCTATAATGCCCCAGGCACCATAGTTAACATTTTAATAATAAGTCTCCCAAACAAGTCATGATTTATCCCTCAATAGCTTTAAATACATTTTGGAAATACAGCTATTTGTTTTATGAGTTCTCAAAATACACACATGTACGTCTCAAATACATTCTTTTCAATTTTGGGTTAGATATATTTATTCACCTAATCAAAGACATCTACTTTAATAGGCTGGTATGCATACTGGAGAGCTACTTAAAAGTAGCTGGAGAGCTACCAGTAGCTCACAAGCAGCTCATTGGAGAAGCTTGCTTTAGGGTAATGTTATGATGTCTTTGGCCATCACTGCCATGCCTGTATGGCAGTTCTGGGCTGGAAATTCTTATCTGCAGGAGCAATAGTCAATATGGCCTAGCGACCAAGTGGTGGATAGTACACCAGGACCTTTGCTGGCGGATGCAGTTGAGACTCCACCTGTGTGAATCTGATGCTCCCCAGACTCTTTCTGAGGGTGAGGACTGTTGGTTTGGTGGTAACTTTCCGGTTTATGGCAGGGGTCTTGCAACTGCAAACTCTAAATGACCACTCTTTAACTGGGAAGGTGGCTAAGACACGGCATAAAGATAGTACCATGATGGCATCCAAAGGAAGGGATATTTTAGTGGAGATTTTACAGGAGCATGTAGTGGAGTAAGAATCTTGCTCCATGGGTTAGGAAGTGTTTTACAAGAGGCTTAGTGACTCATTTAGAGGATGATAACTGGCCTGCCAGTCTGCCGGTTCAGCGGAGGCCAACATGTCTACCCCCAAAGAGCAAGAATACTTAGAGAGTCATATTGTGTCTGCAGAAATCGTTTTGGCAAAAGTGCTACTTGGTGTGGCAGAGCACTTTTGGAAAAAATGTAATGCTGGTCTTTCCATATATTTTTTTTGGTTTACAGAAACAAGCTCCCAAAGTAAGGGTTTCTTTCTGATAAATATGCAATCAATCAACCTGACACACAAGGAGTTTTCTACCTACAAGTGGGTCTCCTTGTTTATGTTCTGCACTAGTGATAAGCTGCTGCAGAGCACAAAGTAAAGTAGCATAGTGTTCCAGATTATGTGTGTTTATTTTTTTGTGCATCATTAACAACATACACTTAATTACAGATGTACTCACTGATATAGTACTGTTGTCTTTGAAAGAAATTCTCTATGATTTGCAGATGTGCATTTTACTGACCTTTGTTAACTAGGCTTCAATTTGGGTCTAAACACCATCTTGTCCAAAATGGAAATCACCCTTATCACTCATGTTATTCCCCCACTGCACATCTCACTGACTTTCATTTCTGCAGTGTGTAGTCAAGCAGATTATTATTGTTTATTTCCATTGTCATCCTTCCTGTTGACTTCAATGAACGTTCCATAGTTCAGTCATGAAATTACAACTATTTGTTTAACTTCATTGCTTTAGATGACTGTTCCCTATTCATTCATTTACCACGCTGTTGTTTATGTATCTAATGTGTTCTAGCATCTCTGGATGACATTAGCATTGAGGGGGCAGAATAATTATTCACGCAGTGGGGATAGTGCTTAGGTGCTATGGCATTATTATGTTTATTTAGATTGTGCTCTGATTTGCTAATGAAATTATATATGTACTCTCACCGCAGTGATTCTGCAGTTCTGTTCATTTCATATATCAAAAATAATGTATAAAAAAACACTACATTTTTTAGATGAGCCGCATACTTTCCTATTCTGCTATGGATGCTGTCCGTTTTATTCCTGATTTTGCTGCCCACATGGGACTTAGACTATTTTTGTTTTATTTTGCATTCCTTTGTGTTACCATAATTACTGATAGCCTTTATGGCATTGACTCTGTATTGTCTTATATTTGAATTTTTGCATTAAACCCTTTAACTAAACTATTCCACTGATCTAGAACTCAGCTATTGAAAGGGCCCTTGTAAGAAATTGGATTGAGGTTGAGGGGAGTAAAACCCTACTCAAGCAGCAACCACAATACGTGTCAGGGTGAAGTCACAAGCTACCATAATTAACCTGTGCTCAACCTTCTTGTAGTTTGGCATAGAGTTGTCAGGCTTAACTTAGAGGCATTGTGTAAAGTATTTGTGTATTGTGTAACACAGAGAAAAAACACCACAAAAGGATCCCACAGCAATTTAGAAAAATAGACTACTTTTTAATAAATAAAACAAGACCAAAACAACAAAAGTCTAATCAGTAGTACCTGAAAAAATAGCGCCAAAAACACAAAGCACCAGCTGCGGATATCTGGTCATGCCAGTCCTGGACAAATTCACAGTTCAGGTCAGACAGTGATGGAGTGCAGGCAGGCTATAAGGACGCGGTTAGGCCCACTGAATGAGACTACCTTAAGTCCTGGTTTTAGAGTGTTGTGAGGTCCTATGCAATGGATGCATAGCGCACCAGAGGAGATGCATCGGTCCTCAGGTGCTGCGGAGCTGTGATGTGAAGTCCTGCGTCATCGTCAAGGATCCCATCAATGAGGGCTTGTGATGCACAGTCTGGTGAGGAGGATACATCGTGCAGTCGAGGCGATGTGTCGGGTCCGAGGAGCTGTGAGGCTGTGATGCAAAAACCTGGCTCATTGTTGAGGATGCCGTCTATGAGAGATTTGCAATGTGAGGGCCTACGTCGGGAAAGCTTCGCACAGGTGGTGGTTTCGATGTGAGGTAAGAGGTGGCTGCAGAGTCTTTGCATTGGGAGAACCCTTGCTGCCGAAGTGCTGCATTGGTTCTACTCAGGGCTGCACTGCAGAGCAGAAGAGATATGTTTGTTCTACTGGATCCACAGATGGACTGGCAGAGGACCTCCAGGCCCACTTCCAAGGGTATAGGACTGGGGTGGTACAACTTGGCAGGGTAGGACTCACATATGGCAGACTACAAGTGCTGAGTTCAAGGTTGTTGGAGCCTTCTGTCCTCGAGGCTCTAGTCAGAAGGCCAGCAAACAAATCCTTGGAGTCACTTTGGGGTCCTAAGTTCGACAGATGCAGCTCCAGTCCTTCTCTCCCAGGCAAGAGGGAAGAACAGCAGGGCAGCAGCCCTTCAGAGCAGCAGTACAGCACAGTGGCAGTCCTTTCATCAACACAGCAGTCACTCTTCCTGGCAGAGTGTTTAAAGGTCCAGAAGTATACTAAAGAGGTGATGTCAGAGGTCCATTAGTTACACCTGGTGCCCTTCTTCCTCTGAAAGATGGGAGAAGCTAATAGAAATTCTCCTTGAAGTGAGCAGGCTTCATCCCTTCCTTGCTCTGGCTCCAGACTGACAACTGGGGATATGCATTGCTTTGTGTGGAGGCAGGACACAGCCTTTCCAAGCGTAAGTAGGGCTCTGCCCAGCTCCACCCTCCCATCCTGCCAGTGATGGCCCATTAAGGCATAGCTTAGCTCTATATTCTGGGTGACTTTCTAGGAGGAATACACAAAGCCTAACTGTCACTAACACCCAGTCATGTGACACAGAGACAGGTTACAGACACTAAGGGGCCAATTTCAATGCGGTTAGAAATAGCTCCAACCGCCGATTGGAGTAGTTCTGTCCATATTGAAATTTCCTGTTTGGATTCCTTTCCGACCGACCCATTATGATGTGGTCGGTTGGAAAGGAATCTGAACAGGCTTTCCGAATGACTTCCGACAGGCTCAGTCTGCTATTCAAAGTGGCCAATAATCCCAAGGGACACAGAAAGGCTGCCGTAATCTGACTTTGGGACCCACCAGCAGGGCCCCTTTGGGTGCAAGGCATCCGGATGGTGCTGATTGGGTACCTATGGTGCCCCCTGTTGATCCCTGCACCTTTTGGCAGGCACCTTGAGGTGCCTGCTATTGAGTGCAGGGATGAACTGCACCTCAGCTCTTTGCAATGAGAGCATGCATTCCAGTTGGAATGCATGCTCTCATTGTAAAGAATAAGAGTGCAACCGAACAAAGTTTGCTCGCATCCTAATTGCTTCTTTGGGACCACCAACAGGAGATCATTCGGTCCCTGTTCCAGATTGATGTTGGACGGACTCAGGTCCATCCAACATTGAAATTGGCCCCTAAATGGCTAAGTCAGGAAAATAACACATTTCTAAATGTGGCATTTTCAAAATTGCAATGTAAAATCTGACTTCACCATCAAAGAGGATTTTATATTACAATTCCAAAGAAACAATTACCTTCTCCCATTTGGATATTATCACTTGTCTGCTCTATATGTATTCAAAAGGAAGGTTTGGGCCTGGCAAAATGGTTATTTTGTCAGTTTGAAAGGCAGTTTAAAGCTGCACACACACAAGTTGCAATAGCAGGCCTGAGACATGTTTAATCAGCTATTTAAGTGGCTTGCACAATCAGTGCTGCAGGCCCACTTGCAGCAAAAAATGTACTGGCCCTTGGTACATGTAGTACCACTTAAATAGGAATTTAAAAGTAAATTGAATATGTCATTTGGAAGATAAGCCAATGTTAACATATTTTAAGGAGTGAGCATATGCATATTAGCACTAGTTAGCAGTGGTGAAGTGCACAGAGTGCTAAGGCCAGCAAAAACGAGAACAGCAAAAATAGGGGAGGAAGGCAAAATGTTTGGGGTAAGAACACCTTAAGGCTGACAGGCATAACAGCTCTTTACTTAATTGACTGCAATTTTGATATTTTAATGTGTTAGGAGGTAACACTGTCTCAAATCCATCAGATTATGGACCTTGTGATTGAGGTCAATTTTGGAGTGTCTTCATTTTGGGGTTCCCCTGCCTAAAATGGCAATCTATATGCAGATGTCCTGCCCTGTTCACAACTGGGGCAATGCTTCTGGGAAGCCTATGGTCTACGGCATTTAGCTCTCTATTTCATGCATGTTTTTTTGAAGATTGTAAGCTCCCTTTCTCTCTCTTTTCCAAGAAGAGGGGTAAAAGATCCAATGCACACCCACTTCTACACCTGTGAAGAAGAAATATCTCTGCTGCCTCTGAGTCTTTTAGAAGTTGATTGCTGATACTGATGGGGGAAACACACAGGAATGACTGTAAAATTTACATGAATGAAATCCATCAGTAAAATATTGCACTATATCATAGACCATAAGATGAACTTCTTGTATTCTTTCAGTCTACCACAACCCACACATCCAACTTTTCATGCAGAGATAATATTCTTCCCAAAGTTCAGCACACAACAGGAAGAGTTTAAATCTCTCAATATGTATATTAGTGGGGCAAGGGCCCCCAGTTCTTGGTCAGAGGCTACAGTCACTTTGATTTTAAAGCCAAATAAGGACCCACAGAAAGTAGTCTCGTATAGACTGATACCCCTCTTAAATACAAACTACAAGATCTTTTCCGGAGTTATAGCATCACATGTAGCTAAGGTAATAAAAGAGGTTATTCATCCCACTCAAAGAGGCTTTATACCAGGGAGGCAGCTTAATGAATTAACAATTCAGTTGATGGAAGTTGTAGACATGGTGGAGGCTCAGAATTTACACCTAACTATAGTGGCAGTGGATGCAGCCAAAGCTTTTGACCAGGTGCATTGGGCTTATTTCCAGGAGTCTCTACTTAGTTTTGGCTTCCCGCAGAATATGGTAAGGGTGGTGCAAAATTTGGGCATGGGGAATTGTCAGATTGGTTCAATATTTTTAGAGGGACAGGACAGGGCTGCCCCCGGTCCCCACTTCTTTTCAATCTGTATATAGAGCCACTAGCCAACTTGAGAAGGGCAGACACCACCATTCTTCCTTTTAAATTGTATGATTTGGAAGTTAAACAAGCACTATATGCAGACGATCTGATGCTGTTTACAAGTAATCCGCAAGATGCAATCTCCAATCTGATGAGGAAGGCGGGGATATTTGGCCGTATCTCTGGGTACAAAGTGAATACGGGAAAAACTGAGATAATGGAATGGAACCAGGGTCTGGTGAGTCAGGGGACAAAAACACAAGTACAGTATCTTGGGGTTTTAATTACTCAGAAAATGCAAGATATTACAAAAACAAACTGGAGGAAAGTCAGTAAGGAAACAACAGGGCTGCTGTCAAAATGGGCAAATCTATTTTTAAATATCTATGGCCAGGTAAACCTTATGAAAATGATTATCGACCCAAAAATGTCTTTCCTTTTCAACACCATTGTGTTAGTCTTGCAGAAGGAAGATATAGCTAAACTCCAGGGGAAAAATAGGAAGTTTTATATGGGGTCAAAAGGTCCCAGAATAGCCTGGAAAAAGTTGAGGAGGAGGCTAGAGGTTGGAGGATTGGCACAACCTCTAGCCTCACCTCAACTGTAGACTTACTTGCCTATTGCTAAGCCTTTCATTTTAGGAATGTTCGCATGCTCGTTAACAAGACAGATGAATCATCGATTGGCTTACTTTTAGAGGCTATATTAGTGGAAATTCCGAAAGGTCAACTTGCGGAAAACATTGGGAGTTCCATATTTATCATCATGGGCTTCGATTTGGGACTGCCCGGGTACCCCAAAATGTCTCTCAATGAAATTATTCTTCTGGACCGTTCTCTCCAGGGAGTGTTTGACAAAGGTGTTATCAAATCTTGCCTTACCTGGGTACATTTCCTGTACTCAAATAACAGAAAATGCATCTCAAGCATCCCCAGAAGACTATATTTGTGTTATTTAAGGTGTCGTTCAAGATGTATATCCAAGTCAGACAACTCTACCCTTCATTCACAAATGAATACAAATAGGATTAATGGTATTCAGTTTGTATCCTGTGTCTTGTGAAAAAACAAGTGTGGATGGTCTTTGTCCATCACACCTCTCCATGTTATTTAAGAAATACATACGTACACACAGACAGATGTATACTGACACACTAATAAATGGATTCAACTCATTCACAAATGCAGCATATCCTTGAGGGGATTGCTGTACATCACCAGTGGATGTTCACCTCATGAGGTGTCTCCATCTCAGTCTGAAAAATAGAACGACAAATGTTTTTCTTCGAAAACATAAAATCTAATCTCAGTGAGCTACCTTTGTGCTAAACAGTGGGTCTGCCAGTCAGTACCAGCACCTCGCATCAGTGCTTACTGGCATTGACAAAATTATAGACCACACCCTATGCTTTTAAACAGAGTACAAGCAAAAATGTTGAAAACATTTAATACATGCCATTGTTAGCACTGGGGTTTGACAGTGCAACACCAACATACATAACATGATTCTCAAAGGTGAACATATTCTATTGTGTAAATTTACAACTGTTTGCTGTTCATAAAGGTATTTCACTGTTAGTAGCTTTATGACTGCAAAGTCTTCACTCATAAAAAGTAGTGGGCATTCCTATCCTTTTATGTGTGGAGACTCGCAGTAGTTAAGATACTACTAGTAAAATACCTTTGTGAATAGCAAACAAATGTAAAGGTTTGCACCTAATGTAATTGACTGTTTAAGTGTGTCCTTCAGCATCTCTGGGCATTACTGCTCCTCTGACCCCTTCCTGTGTGCCCCATTCTAATGTTATAACGTTGCGTCCATTAGCAATTAGTACCCATACCTATCGGCTGTACACATGCTTGTTATTCTATTTTTTTTAAATATCTTTTTATGTTGATCATAGACATAAAAATACAGTGCAGTGAATACTTTTCAAAGTGGAGCACATTAGAATAGTATACAAGAACATAGCGTGGTGCCAAATTGGCAATCAAGAATACATAACCAACTGCACATCCCCAGCACCCTGACCCCAATGTATCAGGCATCCTCACATGCTTGTTATATTCATTCTCCTTCCCTTTGTTAGTCTTGCACTGGGACACCAGTTTATTCCAGTTAACTCACATTCATTATTAGTTTCTACACGTATAGTTTGCTTCAAATATACCCTGAGCACATTTTCCTCTGTCCAAGCTGCAAGATTGTAGGCCTGTTCTTATATTAACTATTACAAGCAAAAACACAGCAGCGTCCTGTTTTGTGTGTGGCTCCAGTGTTGGGAATGGCTTTAGGCGTGGAGCTATTTTTAACTTACAGCACAGTACTTCAGGATTAGAAAGCATTTGACTACTTAGGTTCAAACTACATGTGAGGTTGAGGGAAGTGAGATATTTACCACACCTGGTAAGTATGGTTCCCCTGACTCTGTACTTAACCGGTTGGTAAATATATCATATTCTGAGTTTTCCTCTGAAAAATCCGGAATTATATAAGGAATTACAGCCTGGTTCATGAAGCTAAATTGCGCTCGCAATAGCTGCGAAAATGCTATCGCGGGCGCAATTTCCCTAATCAGTATTCACCACGAAAATAGCGAATTCGCTAACACAGAATTGCGAATTGCGAAATTGCTAAAAGATTCGCAGAAACCCGGCAGTAGACCAGTTGCGAATCGGAAATAGCGAGAAATCACGGATCCTGCGAAAAAAATAGCAAAATCGCAATATCCTCGCAATCGGGATTCATGAAAAATCGCAATTAGCGAAAAAACCCAAAATCGCAGTTTGCGAGGCGCAATTTAAGGACAACCCCAAAGCAGGTGGTAACCATCAAACCCATAGTAAAAAAAATTTGAAAAACCGTTGGCCAATCAGCAACTGGTGCTGGCCTGACCAAACACACTTAAAGAGAAGCAGCATTAGCATAAGGAGTGTCACAATGCCAGGAATATACATGGTGGTCAGGCGGCGAAGGCTACAGCGAGCAGCACGGAGGAGACGCAGAATCCAGGCCAGGATATTCCACCAGCGGGTCACCCTGCTGGGCCAAACCAGAGAGCAAATATACGCAAAGTACCGCCTGAATGGGGCAATGATCATCAAGCTAATTCAGGACCTTGACCCCCTATGCAGCACCCAACAAGGCAGACTAATGCCGTGCCAACACATGTCCAGGTATTGTGTAGCCTGCACCTCCTGGCCTCCGGGAGCTTCCAGGGGATAGTTGCGGCTGCTGGGGGGATATCCCAGCCCACCATGTCCCGCTGCCTAGGGAGTTTCCTTGACGCAATGCTGACCCAGCTACACCACCACATCAAATTTCCCACAAGTCAACAGGATTTGGATGAGACCAAGCTTCCATTCTACAATGTCGCCCATTTCCCACACGTGATAGGATGCATTGACTGTACCCACATCCACATCTGACCACCAGCTGCAACGGAGTACATGTACCGCAATCGCAAGTCCTACCACTCCCTCAACATCCAGATGGTCTGCAATGCTAAGACATACATCACGGACATAGTGGCACAGTACCCGGGGAGTACACATGACTCATTCATATTCCGGCACAGCGGCCTCCACACACGACTGGCCAGGGGAGACTTCGGGGAAGGACACCTACTTGGTAAGTACACTTTGCCCACAATGTCACACTGCAATGAAGTAGCTGCGCTGCACAGGCCCTCACCCTCTGCTCCTATCATGCAGGTGACAGTGGCTATGCCCTGCGTGAATACCTCCTCACCCCATACCTCAACCCTGCTACACCACAGCAACGGCGTTACAACGTATCACACATACGCACAAGGAATTGCATTGAGAGGACTTTTGGGCTACTGAAGAGCAGATTCCGCATACTTCACAAGACAGGTGGGGCCATGTACTACAGTCCTGATGTGTGCTGCCGCATTGTGGCTGTGTGTGCAATACTACACAACATTGCTACCAAGCGCCGGATACCTGTAGACATCTCTGGCAGTGAATCGGAAGGGGACGACCGGCCACCTGCACATGTGCGCCATGCACGCGGGGAGAAACCAGCTGAAGGCCACAGACGCTGCAACCACATCACAATGAACAGTTTCTAGTGCACCCTCTCCCCTCACCCAACATATCACAATTGCATGCAAATTGAAATAATGACAGAACGCCAATGTGTGATGCTATAATAAATATTATTGTTCGATTCACAATAATAGTGCAAGTTGCCATCCTTCCTATGCAATCAGTATTGCCCCATACTGCTGCGTCCAAAACACAGGGCAGGCTTATAGTGTCAGCCTGTGCCTGTAAAAGTACATGTTAACCAGGTGCGCCTCCGGCGCGAGCACCCAAGTGCCTCTCCGGCTCCTCCTCTGCCACCGCACGTGACACTGCAGTGGGCCTGTTGCTACGTCTCAACACCGCTACCTGTGAGGCAGACTGGCTGCTCACACTTGAGGTGCCCTCGCTGGCATCGTCCCCCTCGACATTGCCAGGTAGAGCGGGATGAAGTGCCATAATGGCAGTGGTGAGGTGCTCTAATACTCTGGCCACATCTTCGCAGCATTGAATTAGCTGCTGCTGCTGCGCCAGGGACCGTTGCGATAGCTGTGACGTGGCATTCCCGATCACGTAGTTCGATCGAGTGTAAGCGGACAGCCGCGTCAGTAGCTGCCGGTGGCGGCGGCGGGCGGTGTTGCGCTGGGATATCAGAGCAGCTGTGTTGGCCTCCATGGCTGCCGTCATGTGGTCCATCCGCTCAGCCACTTTTGCCACATTGCGGCCTATATTGTGTAGCTGCATCTGTATAGCCCCTTGCCGGCGTGCCTGCAGCTGGTGAATGCGTAGCATTCTACGCTCTATACTCATGCTCGGCAAGCGCACTTCCATCCCCCTCCTGGTGCTGGGTGCATTGTTCTGCAGGTGAGCCCTGCCATGCCTGCTCTGCTGGCTGGCCACAGTGGGTGGCCGCTGTGTCACCACTGTCGCTGGACCAGATGTGGATGCTCCAGCTGCTGGTGGAGTTGAGCTAGGCGTAGATGGTGCGCCAGACGGTGGAGCCACAGATGTTGTGGGCCTGGCTGCAGGGGCAGATGGTGCGCCAGACGGTGGAGGCACAGATGTTGTGGGCCTGGCTGCAGGGGTAGGTGCTGCGCCAGATGGTGGAGGCACAGATGTTGTGGGCCTGGCTGCAGGGGTAGGTGCTGCGCCTGTTGGTGCAGGCTGTGTTGGTAACGGCACCTCCTCGGCATCCAGTGGTTGCTCATCGATGAGCAGCCTGTCACTGTCGCTGCTGTCTGCACCACCTGTGAGGGGAAGTGGACGTTCATTAGTTGCATGTATCTGTCACACGTGCAGTTGCTACATGCATGCTGGATGACATTCCCTGACTGGCTGTGACATTGCGTACTTTGGAACCTGCCTGGCTGCATTGGGGTACTTGTACATTGTGGCCACACTACATGTCCCACAATGCTTTAGGGCATTACCTAATGTGCACCGATGGCATGACTTTGGAACATTATGGGAGGCTATAGGGTCATGGCCATTCGTAGGGGACAGGGTCGCAGTCGCATGCAACTTACCTTGGCTCTCTTGGGTGGGGCGGGATGAGTCCAATCTGGTGACTCCAATGCACGCCTCGGGCTCCAACGTGTCCTCGATGCGGTCCTCCATGGGGGTGTTTGGAGGGACTGTAGGTCATCCCCCTCCAGTGGCCAGGGACTCTCCCAGCCTCCCGGCAACCTTCTCCTTGGCACGACCTCGGAGGTCGTACCACCTCTTCTTTAGTTCTTCAAGTGACCTGTCTGCCACGCCCACGGAGTTCACTGTGACCTCTATCCCGACCCAGATTCTCCGCTTCTTCTGCTCAGGCACCCTCCTTGACTCTCTCCCAAACAGTTTAGAGTGGTTCTCCACCACCCCTTCGATGACGTGCTCCAACTCCTGTTCGGAGAACTTCAGTTTTCTCTTGCACCCGGTGTTGCTGGGCCCAGGTACAGCCTCCTCTGCCATTGCTGCAGTGAGATTGGGTGTGGTATTCCAAGTTTGCATGTGTCCTTGCAGGAGCTGACTCAGTTGCTGCCTCGAGGTCTGCCTCACTGTGGTGAATGGGGGTGGGAACTGGCTGCTTCCTGGTTGTGATGTCATCACTGTGCTCGAAATGAGACTTCTGGTTTTCCCGATCTTGCGATTTTGCGATCTCGCATTTTGCGATCTCGCAATTAGCGATTTCGCTATTTGCGATATCGCAAATCCTACACGGATGTTGCCGAATATAGCGATTATTCTGCAATTTTCGATAATCGCTAACGCTTTTTGCGGCCGCGTGCGAATCGCATTTTTTTCTCGCAAAAATTCATGAATACAGATCTGCGATTTCTAAATTGCGATTCGCAGTTAATCGCAATTTGAAAATCGCAGATTCCGGTTTTCATGAATCAGGCTGGTAGTGCTTACTGAACCAAATTCCATGTCTCCAAATTTACCATCCTTTGTTCCACTGGTACATTTCAGTGCGCTTCGCCTGGCAGAAAATTGCTGCAGGAACTGTCATCAACACACAACTCATAATTCCAATCCCTGTGTAATTGCAGGTTTGCACAAAATCGAAATGTAATGACCCATCCACATCAGGGAATCGCTGAGATTCCAGACCACCTTCGTCTTCATTGTTCATGAAGCAAGAACAGAACAAGATGTTTTGAAATGACTACTAGGGAGGCTATATTCTCAAATGTTCCTTTTCTGTGTTTCACTGACATTCATTTCGCAGCAAATCTTCAAGATAGCTTTTGAAGCACTTCAGGAACAAGGATCTATTTAAAGGCAGACCGCGGGCACTGAGCCGATTTGCAATATACCTTCAATAGCACAGTGCGATCAGCTGAGGTAGAACAAGAGAATCCCCGGGAGCAAAGCCTGCCTCTGACTCCGGACAGAAGGGGGGGGGGAAGCAATCACAGCAACTAATTCTATTTCTAGCTCGCCTCAGAGAATGGCCCAACTTGAAAACATCTGTCTGCCCAACAAGTGGTGAGGGCATATTTTTGTGTGGTAGCCATACTGGGTGTGCCTCAGTGTGTACCACTGTTCTGTTTTATGCTGTTATCACATTATCAAAGTCATTGTGCTTATCTTCCACAGATGAAAATGCCTCATTGGTTAGAAACCATGGGGCATATTAGCAAGAAGAGGCGATAATTATCGCTAACCAAGGTTTGCTGCATTTTTTTTATCGCCGTCAATCGCTGGATTTCATCGCCGAGATAGCGCGTTATTGGCAACGCTTATCTCTAAGGCGATAAAAAATCCAGTGCTAGTGGCGAAAGCCAGAAATAGCATGAGAATACCAGCTCTAAATTAACTGCGCTAATGAAAAGCTTGCTAATAGACAAGTGTGTACTTAACCTAACAATCCACCCCCCATTGACAAGATGGCTAAGTCAATTTTTTATCAGGCGTTAAAATCAAGCAATAATCTCGGTTAGCAAGACTTTTTTTATCGCTTCATGGGCATTGATAATAGGGGGAAGTTGTGTTTGCAAATGTTTCTCTTTACTTTTACTGAGGAACGCCTACTTTGCATGTCATTAGCGATAAATATCGCTACAGAAGCCCCCTCGCGGCCATCGCACGCCAACACAACCTCAACATCATCTCCTACGCTGACGACACCCAGCTGATCCTCTCCCTGACCAACGACCCCTCCGCCGCCAGAGCCAACCTTCACGAAGGGATGAAAGACGTAGCCGAGTGGATGACGACCAGCCGCCTGAAACTGAACTCAGACAAGACGGAAGTCCTCATCCTGGGTTCCTCGCCTCCTGCCTGGGACGACTCCTGGTGGCCCCCCGCCCTAGGCAGCGCACCCAAACCAACAGACCACGCACGCAACCTGGGCTTCATCTTGGACTCCTCCCTCACCATGACCAGACAAGTCAACGCCGTCTCCTCGTCATGCTTCAACATCCTGCGCATGCTACGGAAGATCTTCCGGTGGATCCCCACCGAGACCAGGAAGACGGTCACCCAGGCCCTCGTCACCAGCCGACTGGACTACGGCAACGCCCTCTATGCCGGAACCACCACCAAGCTCCAGAAGAGACTCCAGCGGATCCAGAACGCCTCAGCCAGACTCATCCTCGACATCCACGACACAGCCACATCTCCGGACATCTGAGAGACCTTCATTGGATCCTCGTCAACAAAAGAATCACCTTCCGCCTCCTCACCCACGCACACAAAGCCCTACACGACCAAGGACCGAGCTACCTCAACAACCGCATCAACTTCTACGCTCCCAAACGACATCTCCGATCAGCCAGCCACGCCCTCGCCACCGTCCCCCGCATCCGAAGAACGACAACAGGAGGAAGGTCCTTCTTCTACCCGGCCGCCAAGACTTGGAACTCCCTCCAGACCGACCTGCGCCTGACCCAAGACCACCTCTCCTTCAGGAAGAAGCTCAAGACCTGGCTTTTCGAGCAGTAGCAGCACTCCCCCCCCCCCCCCTAGCGCCTTGAGACCCTCCGGGTGAGTAGTGCGCTATATAAATGTCTGTGATTGATTGATTGACATGCAAAGCGGCAAAAAAACGTGCACCATTGCCAGTAAACTGTCGCTAACAGCTGTTAGCAACAGCTTGCTAATAGGGCGATAAAAATATCGCCCCTTTAGCAGCAAAAAGTACAGCTAAATCGGCGATACAGCCCTTGATAATATGCCCCCATGTCATTTGCTTTATCGAAAAGCTGAAATAATTTCAATCGATACATTAGCATAATTTAGCACAACGTGAAACACATTTCTACACACGGTAAGCAAAATAGGAAATGGCGAATGCGGCAGACAAACCGCACCAAATCAAACAGCTTCTTCTGTAAGCATTTTAATGGAGCTGATATTTAAGTTATCATCAGGGTGGGAGATATGGTTAAGGTACTACCTTAACGTGGGAATGTCATGTCTTTTGAGGTTTTGTCTTGTGCTGTAGGGTCTCCTAAGACTTCTATGAACTGAATCTTTCCTTTAGGTTTAGGGTGTTTCAGGGAATTAATTATTACGGACACATTACGTGGATGCTTAGTGCTGCCTCTCACATTATTCGCTGTTCATGTTCAGTGGTGTAATGCATTGTGATATCTACATCTATTAAGTGTGATATACAGTGTATCCACTCGTATACATTTTTCCTACATGTTTCTCTTCATTAAGCAAAATAATAAACATCTTGCAGCTATTCTTCCAGCTACGACATAATTCCATTGATCAATTCTCTTCTCTTAGACCAAGAAACAGCAAATCAATCAAGCCAATATTCACTTTGCTCGTAATTCATAACAGCGAACTGATCCCTAATTTGCCATTATAAGGTTCTGTTGTGCACAATTAAAATAATGCATGCACTGAATCATTGTATGGAGCTATGCTTACCCAACTTGATCATGTACCTGACATTTCAAACCCCCTGTGTAGTGGTGGAATGTTTTAAAGGGTAAGGACAAACAATGCGGAGGGATGAAAAGTCACCTTTACATCTCAGGTGTCTGAACCACAGAACCAGCACTCCTACCACAATCAGCCCTTACACAGCTGCACATCATGAATCTACTCTCCTACCTACCCTACTCGGATTAGTAAGGCAGGCACTTGGGCCATAGGTAATGGGCCGGTGTCTGAGTAGCAGCTGTGGGCCGCTTTTTGGGCCAGACTTGTGGCCGATTTGGGCTGTGTCTGGTGTATTCAGAAGCTGGCAGGAGCCCAGTGGGGGCCTTAGCGGCCTTTCCGTAGGCAGTTTAGCCTCTATTACCTCGTTTTCACGAATGGGGCAGAGGTGTCTTCTCTCGTTGGGCCTGCCCATTAGTGTATGCAGATTGAGCAGGGGCAGGGGGTCAGAGCAGAAGTGGCCTCACTTATATTCAGGGGTGGTTCACTAATTTGAACCAATCCATGCACAAAGAGCCCTGGCAACATTTGTATTTTTTTATCTCAATGAAAATAGGAAAACCTGCCTCTTTTAGAGAAACCACCCTCCTTCTTTTATAATACTTAAAACACTGAAGCAGTGTTTTGTGAAAATGTGCACTCTGCAAATGGGGGGCACTTTTGTTTTAGGGTGGGCCTACTTTTGATCCCAATCCATCCCTGTGTGCACCTGCAAAGGTTAGGCCATACCACACATTGATTTTCATTGAAAAGCAAAAACAGGGATGGATGTAATGCTTGAGCTAGTTTTAGTCTCTATTCAGGGGTGTATCCCATTCCATCTTTTTTGTCCACCATACTACTTTAGATTAGACCCAGCCATATGCAATTCAGCCTTGATCCCACTCCAATAGGAACACTGATTTGCAAGCACAGTAACTACCTATCCCTATGCTAATTATTTTTTATCTTCCCAGTTGAGGCATCTTCGCACTATTGGGATAAAGAAATTGGGCCCAGGTAACCTAAAAGACTTCTATCAGGCATTAAGAAGGTCCCTGCCTAGACCCAAGGAGGATATTGAGGTTTTTGAGCATTAAATCACGAGCTAGCTAAGGAAGGCCAGTAATGATCATTCTCCACTCTATAGATCAAGATCATCAAAAACACATGGGGGTAATAAATGGTTTTCAGATGAGCTCGCAGTATGTAAACTAAAGCTCCAACAAGCAGAGAGGAAATGACAGTCTAATTACTTGCTGGACTCAAAAATCAAGTATATTCAACATCTGAAAAGCTATAAATCCCTCTTAAGACAAACTAAAGGGAACTTTATTACAGCAAAATCTTGAACGCCCCTAACAAAACTAAAGAGATATTTAAGTTTGCCTCAGACCTGTCCAACCCAGAGTCACCCTCTCAGCCACTCCTACTCAAAATCTCTGTGCCACACTCAACACCCTTTTTGTTAACAAAATTGAGGATATTTAAGATAGCATTCCCCTGAACCCTCACACAATAAGCCATGATTGGGGTTGGGAATAGTCACACAATCCCTAGTTTCCCTCTAATATCGCAAGAGGACCTGGTCAGATTACTGACAAAAGTCAAACCATGGTCACCAAATGATATTTGCCCACCAAAGGTCCTAAAAGCAGTATGTACCGGCTTTGCGGACTTGGTACTGTCACTCATCAACCAGTCCATCAATTTGGGGCTGGTCCCCAGAGCTTTTAAGAGAGCAATTATTGTTCCCATACTAAAGAAAGTAGGAGCAGATCCCGCAGATATGAAAATCTTTTGCCCGGTATCTCTCTTACCATTTTTGGCAAATGTTCTGGAGGCACATGTAGCCCGCCATCTCTGCTCTTTTATTGAAAAATCAGAGTTCCTGGACTCAAGTCAGGTGGGATTTAGGCCGGCGCACTCCACAGAGGCTGTGATCATGTCAGTTGTTGATGACATGCAGAAGGAAGCTGATAATGGCAATACTCAAGTCTTGATGCTACTGGACCAGTCTGCGGCTTTCGACACGGTCGACCGTGCCATTTTGGCTGACTGGATCAGGGCCGCAGGGCTTCACGACTCAGCTTTGAACTGGATCATGTTGTTTTTGAGTGAGAGATCCCAGTAAGTCAGGCTATCCCCCTTTGTGTCACCTGAGGTACAACTGAACTGCAGGGAATTTCAAGGTTCCTCTCTTTCTCCTCACCTCTTTAATATCTACATCCGCCCCTTGGTCAGGTCCCTTAAGAACAAAGACATCAACATCTTTAATGCGCTGATGATATGCAATTAATACTCACGATCAATGAAATACCCACATCTAGACAACAGTTTCAGGACATGATGCTGTTTATCCAGGATTGGATGAACAGCAATCAGTTGAAGTTGAATTCCAACAAAACTGAGATAGTTATTACAAAAAAGTAAGGTGGACATTGGATTCCATCACTCTGGCCCATTGAGATGGGCCCCCCTCCCTCTACTAAAAAGGCAGTAAAAAGCCCTGGGGTCATCATTGATGAGGAGCTCTCATTTAAGCAGCAAGTAGGAGTTGTGACATCTGCAAGTTTCTGCCAACTGCGGCGTATAAAAAAGATAAGGACATTTCTTACCAAGGAGGCTTTGACCCAAGTCATAATAGCCCTAGTCATGTCAAGAGTTTACTATGCCAACTCTCTTTACTTAGGTCTTCCAAAAGTCCTACTGCGCAGACTCCAGTTAATCCAAAACCAGGCCGCTTGGCAGATACATGATCTGCCTAAATATGGCCACATCTCCATAGTGACGAAGGACCTTGACTGGCTGCCAGTCGCACAGAGAACAATGTTCAAGGTGTGCTACATGGTCTTTAAGGCCCTGTATCTGAACTGTCCTGCTTTCGTGAATTCACAGATCAGCAAGTATTGTTCTACCAGAGAAGTGAGATCTAGCCATCTACAGTATTTTGTGGTTCCTCCGTGCAAAAAACAGCATACTGGTGGACGCAGTTTTTTCGTTACTGTCCCTCAAGCTTGGAATACTCTGCTACTGGATCTGTGGTCCACTTCTAATTACACCAGATTCAGACAGCTTATGAAGACTGCCAACTCTCTTTACTTAGGTCTTCCCAAAGTCCTACTGCGCAGACTCCAGTTAATCCAAAACCAGGCCGCTTGGCAGATACATGATCTGCCCAAATATGGCCACATCTCCATAGTGACGAAGGACCTTGACTGGCTGCCAGTCGCACAGAGAACAATGTTCAAGGTGTGCTACATGGTCTTTAAGGCCCTGTATCTGAACTGTCCTGCTTTCGTGAATTCACAGATCAGCAAGTATTGTTCTACCAGAGAAGTGAGATCTAGCCATCTACAGTATTTTGTGGTTCCTCCGTGCAAAAAACAGCATACTGGTGGACGCAGTTTTTCGTTACTGTCCCTCAAGCTTGGAATACTCTGCTACTGGATCTGTGGTCCACTTCTAATTACACCAGATTCAGACAGCTTATGAAGACATGGTTGTTCAAACAGGCTTACCAAAAACCATGTATCAAGGTCGTATTAGCAACTCAGCGCCAATACACCGACTGGTGAGCGTGCGATTTAGAAATGATCATTAACATAACATAACATTAACATAACATAAGAAAGCAAAGGGTAACATCTTTCTGTGACCCGCACCTACCACATTTAGAACTTGGAATGCCAAAGGCCTTGAGCTCCTATTTCACATTGGCCAGGTAATCCTTTATGTGCCTGAGAAGTTTCTCTTTCTCCCCTGCACTTTGAAACCCACACACACTCCAGCAAAAGCCCTAACTCAGAAAGCATAACCTCTGCCACATACCCTCATCAAACACACCACAACCTCACAGAAAGAAATACCAACCACATGTAAATCACTTGTGCTTATCAATGCTCATTGCCCCTATAGCATTCATTACTTACTTCATAACCATAGCTAATCTAGATCAACTGATGGGTTGTTTGGGAGGAAGAGAACCCTCTGTACATTACCCAATTTGTAAACATCAAAAAATATAACTTTCAGACTGCAATATGGGTCTCTTGAACCAAAATCACCACTTGGTTCTTGGCAAAAATCCAAATTTCAATGGCCCGTTATTTATTATTATTATTAAGGCCATTTGCATTAAAATAAACTTCCTTCAAGGTATTATTCATATCAATAAGTTACTCTTAAATAGCCTGTAGGAAAAAATATTGTTTTACTAACCCCATCCCAGACATACAAATCAAGCCTACACCAACCCTGTAGTTGCCGTTTCCCACAGGTATACACTTGAACCCCAGCTTTATCTTGCATTGACTAAAGGAGAAATCACCTTGGCGGTTGGTTTTCCCTTTAAGTGAGGTTAACATTCTACTCCACCACCCTATGGATTTGAGCTATTTCTACCCCCCGAATAATCATTCCCTAACATCAGTGCACTCATATCCCACTGTTGAGCACGAAAGAGCCGCAGATACTTATAATCAATATCACAGTGGAATAACATCCAGAAATCAAGGTCACTATATTGCTGGAGAACAAAGGCAGCCTAGGAGGAACATATCCTGGGAACCTAGAGAGGTTAGTTATCAAGGTACCTATCCAGAGAATTGGGAGGTTGCTCATGGGGTGTACTATCACCAAGATCACTCCCAATTTACATACCCAAAAACCTACTATAATGTACCTACCACCAATAGGTTTGACACCTTTTATAATCAGAGTGACCTGGAGGGGGTTGACTGACTTCAGGCTGGCCCACTCACAATAACATCAGATGATACTACAGTACCTAGTCACGCACAAGGAGAGGCATACAAACAAGCCATAATAGCCCCCCCTCTGATGACAAAGCCAGATAACTCCAGTAAGACAGTGTCAATTATAGACCATCCAACTAATAATAGTAAATCACCTGTCTTGCTTGAGGCCCGTAATTCTCCTTTGGCCCACACAGAATTAGACACGTCCAGCACTGTAAACTTGGGGGCTATACATGCAGAACTAACCAACTTGATGCCAGCCCCAATTATCAGAGAATCTGCCCTAGAAACAGTGTCAGGTGATTGTAGTATGAGCCTAGTCTCCTGGAATATAGCCGGCTTGGCCGATAAATTACGTGACCTTGTCTGGCTAACATTTGTTAAAAAATACACAATTATATGCCTTCAAGAGACATGGATGGAGGATAAAAATGCCCACATTGAGGGTTTTCAAAGCTTTGTTATACCCGCAGTTGCATCAACTATGGGAAGAGCAAAGGGGGGCCTGGCCATTTTTATCAATCTAGGTTTATGTTGCAAAATAAGTAACTGTTACAATGCCAATTGGAACATTCAAATGCTTGAACTGAAGAGAGGCAAACATGTTTTGACCCTGATTAACTTTTACAATGGTAATAATGGTAATGGTGAATGCAATATTGTGTCTTTAACAGAGATGTTGAGAAAAAGTGCATGCACTCTGTCACGGAAGATGCTGATTGTAGGTGATTTCAATGTACATCCATGTGGTAATCCAAGTTCCACCCCAATGGGATCTTTGGGATGTAACAGTGTAGAAGGTTTCCATTTCGCCCATTCTAGGGGAGGAGTGAATTTGAACGACTTGGTGAACGAAAATAATCTAATTGTAGCCATGTCCATGGTCCCTGAGACAAAGGTCTATGATGTTCCAACTTTTAAAGGATTAGGTCAGGGGTCCTTTATAGATCACATATTAGTATCTGCAGATCTTGTAATTTGGGTCTCGAATTTCACTATTCATATGAGTGTCTACAGTGATCATAACCCCTTAACCATCAATCTGGGTGGGACTTTATCCGAACAGCGAACGTCCCGCGAAGACCGGGGAACGTTGAGCTGCATAAATGGTAGACGCCGTCTAAAGTGGACAATGGTAAACCAAGCAAATTTGTACACTAAAATAAATAAGTCATGTGAAGAGGAACTGTTAACCTGCACATCATTATACTCACCCCCTGAGGAAATTTTGTCCGGGTTTGAGGCGATAGTATCAATAATTGGCTCTATGCTAACAGCACCGATTAAAGGTCAAAGCAGAAATAACTCTAAATGGTTTGATCATAACTGCTCTAAGGCAAGTAGAGACTTGAAAAATGCGTTAAAAATCAAACCCAGAGACCATGACCAAATTAAAAACTTACGCCTGATCTATAAGAAAACATTAGCTGTTAGAAAAAAAGAAATCAAGGCTAATACTATGGAGTCTCTTCTTGACCCTTCGGTGCTGGGCAATAGCAGTAAATTCTGGCAAATTATTAACAAACCTTTGTTTGATAATCCTAATGATACAGCCCTTGGCACTAACATCCCGGAGGAGGAGTGGGTGACCCACTTTAGTGCAATTTTTAAGAGTAATGAGCAACGGGCAGAAAATGTCTTTTTAACCTCATCTGTGAATTCTCTGTGCTTTTCAGTTAACGAGGTTGAAAGGGGTATTCAGGGACTAACTAGTAACAAGGTCCCAGGCCCGGATGGTTTACCACCGGACCTTTTTAAGTCCAGTATTTCCTTTTGGGCACCCGTCTTCACTGCGGTAGTGAGCGCAGCAGTGATCTCGGGGTGCCCAAATGCATGGGGGATATCGACTATAGTCCCTGTATTTAAAAAGGGCGACCGTAGCAGCCCTATATGTTACAGGCCAATATCTTTAATTAATTCTGTAGCTAAAGTGGTAGGTGGAATAATTCTAAATAGGCTCTCCACATGGGCAAAAGAAAATAATATTTTATCCCCTATACAATACGGATTCAGACCCGGACATTCGACAATCACACAATGTCTGAACCTGTACCTGATCCTAAGTAAATATACCCTGGCCAAACAAGGAACTGTCTATATGGCATTTATGGACTTATCGTATGCTTTTGACTGCGTGGACAGAGGCAAACTATGGGCTACCCTGATAAAAATGGGCGTAGAGAGGAATCTAGTTAATTTTTTGGCTGATCTGCACTCGGATACAAGAGCCAACATTCGTTACACCCAAGATCTAAAAGTAACGGGTGAATTTAGAATAAACCGGGGTGTGCGACAGGGGTGCATCTTGGCTCCATTCCTCTTCAATTTGTACATCAACGAATTGGAGGAATATCTGCTTAAAATTGAAGCTGATTACCCCTTTGTGGAGCGCAAGGGGGTTCCTGTGCTGCTCTATGCAGATGATGCTGTCCTCATTTCTAGAACAGCAAATGGCCTCCAGAAACTACTAAATTCCTTCTTTAATTTCATGGGGACCCGAGGCCTAAGCATTAATAATTCTAAGTCCTACGTCATGAAAACAGGACAGGGTTGTCGAAAAACTAATCTTTTTTGTATAAATGGGGAAAAAATCCCTACCACCAATACCTTTTCATACCTTGGAATCCTTTTAGATCATAAATTATCCTGGGGCCCCGCTGCTATCAAAAAGAAGGGTGAGGTAACACGTGTCAATGCGGCCATTCTTGGCTTTGCAAAAAAAATTGGCAATTGCCCGACGGCCGCTTTGCTTAAATTATATCAGGCAAAAAGTGTTGCTGTCGCCTGCTATGGAAGTGAGCTCTGGGGCTATTGCAAGATAAGGGACCTAGAGGTTACAGAAAATAATGCTTTGAAGATGATATTGAGGCTACCAAGGGGAACTGGGAATTTTTCGGTGCATGAGGAGTTGGGTGTTCCCTATCTAAGTAACAGAATAGCAGTGAACCCGGTACTGTGCTGGTAGAACTGCTGGCTCAACAAAGATATACCCCTCACTCATGCCATATTAAAAGAAGCCCTAACATTGGATGGTAGGTATAAGGTTCCGTGGCTGAAGTATATAAAGGACTGTTTGTCGGCGATTGGCCGGACTGACCTATTTTTAACTCCAAATTCGATCACGAAACCCGATGTTATTTTTGTAAAAAATGCCATGCTAACACTCACGTGTACTGACAGGGAAGAGGTTTAGCTACAGAAAGACAGTGTTAGGAAACACCTACTACTTAAAACCTGTCTACAAATGGAACCCTACTTATCATGGCCCATGATTGGCTATGAACGCTTCCTGTTAACAAGGTTCCGCTTTGACCTATTCCATCTCTTATTGGCGGTACCAAGTGGGGCTCATCGGGGTGAGGTGTTGCCAGCTTGTGGCTGCAACGGGAAGTCTCCGCAAGATCTGGCACACTTTTTATTCATTTGCCCAATACCCCGGAAATTATATCTTAAACCTTGCCTCAAAAAACGGAACTTCGCACAGATTAAACCTGCACTTTATTACCTCCAACTACTGAAATGCGATTGCACTTTATTTGTTTGTAATTTTTTGAAATCAGCAATCACTTTCAGGAAAAGTATGGATGGATAATTATGCTGCTAATGCCTTGGGCACTTTTATCTTTTATAATGAAATTATTTATGTATTTATTGTATTTTTTTTTTAAAATGCTCATGTTGCCCGCTGCTTTTTACTCTCATATTGTTTATAGGACCCTGCACTTGACAAATAATTTGTCCGGATTGTTTTTAATTGTCTGTTGATGAAATGTACTTTTATGATTGTAATGCTTACAATCGAATAAAGATATTTGAATTTAATTGACTAAAGGAGAAATCACCTTGGCGGTTGGTTTTCCCTTTAAGTGAGGTTAACATTCTACTCCACCACCCTTGGTGCATGAACTAACCAATTGCAAATTTAGATCCCCTTTTATCAAGCTTTTGACCCCAAACCTCCCCCTCCCCCCAGCCCTCATCTCTAACCACCCTACACTCCCCTCCCCATATCTGCGGTGAGTAGTGCACCATCACACTCACACCTGACATGCTTCCCCTCCCCAAAGATCTGGCACCTGACCTTATGCCCAGATCAATCGGCCTACCCCTGCCACTCCTACCCCGTCATGACGCACAAAATTGTTTTTGAAAAAGTGAGGACCCAGCCCTAAAAGCAAACACTAAGTGCATAGAAAAACAGGAAGAACATCTTAAGATAGCAATCACTAGCACCAATCAACATTAAATAGCAATAGATCCCGATTCAAGCCACACATTACTTAGTTAAGACTTAGTCAAGATTTTCTGTAGCAGATCCTGGGCCTCAGAGACATCACAAAACACAAGAAATGGCTCCTTTATTGGCACTGTTATTTTGGATTGCTGTGCAATCATTGCCTGGGCGCCCTGCGCTTTAAAAAGGTGAAGCATCTTAACAAATACTTTCCTTCACTTAGCTGCTGAGGCTGACATGTCAGAGCATATACGACAGAGAGGGATTTCTAGTGTACTAAATTGTCTCTGCTTAGTAGCTTCAGATAATACGTTCATTCACCCAACAGTCTCCAAAGTTCACAAGTATTGAACGAGGGAATTTCTGATTGGGGGGCTTGTGTGCTGGCACTCTATGGGCTCTTCAGAGTGTAAGGTCTCCAGAGTATTTAGAAAGAATGTGTGCTTCAATGAAAATATTTTTCCACTGGAGCGTTTGCTGTCTCTTGAGCCACTCCAGAACCCACACGATGCATAAATTGCTGCACCAGGAATGATTATCCGATTCCTCTAGCTTGAACCTTATTGAAGATTTCTGTTTCTGCAAAGTGGCCGCCGTTTCCTGCAGTATGGAAACCTGATCCTCTAGCTGAGAGATCCTCACTTCCACTTATTTTAACCTCTCCGGGACCTAGGCGACAGTCTCCTCAACCTTAGAGAGTTGTGCATGTAGAGCTGCTATTTCTGTGGTTTGTGAGGCTTTCAGATCTGTTGTTTCCTCCAAGACAAGATTTATTTATTGCATAGAGACCTGTGCCCAAGGTCCAACACTGCTTGACCTTCATAAAAAGAGGATATTCCCTAGCTTCTTATGTTTTTGTAATACTTGGAATGCTGACCTCCGGTCTAAATTGTCCTCCACTGAATTTTTCACTAACATCTGATTGGGTGAAGACGTTCCTTCAATTGGGCGGTTAGCACTCAACGTGCGACTGATATTCATTACCTCTGAGGCCCCTTCCTGGCAATGGTGGTCTTCTACAATGCTTGCACCTTCTTCGTGATCTTCAGTATTGCCAGGCAAACTACAATCTTTATGCGCTGAGGCAGTGCAATTCACTCATGTGTGGAAATTCACGAAATTGATGTACATAAGCGGCGTTCATTTGTCTTTTCCCATTCCCCTCCCCGTGCGCACCATGAATGTCTTGAGACGTTGACCGCATCACACCGCCAGCAAAGGCCCATGCCCGCATGTACCTGACAGCCATTTTAGGCACCATGGCCTCTTTGCCCACTCATTGAAATCCCCGGCTTCCCTCCTGCGCGCATTTGAACACCCCCCCCCCACTCTCAGATGACCCTCTTCCTCCGCGCACCCTGGCTGCCCCCTCCCTCACATGCACAAGTCCGCATGACCCTGTCCTTGGGAGTCACGGCCGCGCCTGACCAACACCTCCTTTCCTTTCATGAATAACCCCTCTGTTGGTAAACCCTCCCTCTGCGATTGACTGTCCACACAGGTCCGAGGCCATCGCCTAAGCCGGGAGATACTGTTTACTGCCCCTTATTGTATGGAGTCACTCCTCTTCAAAGGACCCACTATTGATCCTGGCCTCCCCACCCCCTGGGGTACGATCAGGCGCACACATCCAAAGAATCGGCGGAACACTCAGCTGCGTGATTGCCCCCTCCTCTTATCGGCAGGCTAAGGGCCTCTATTGTGGATGTATGTGGGGTGGGATTGACACGAAGATTATGGGGATGTCCTTCCCTTGTTTCACAATGTCGTTATTGTAATAAGGAATGTTTTGTAAGGTATAAAAGGCGATGTCTCAGAGAACTTGTTAGAGCACCTCCCGAAAGACACTGTGTTTCGTGTCCGAGATGACAGGCTCTCCTCATGAGTAATAAATCCTGTTCTTGTGATTCCTGCTTCCAGCGCCCGTCTCTTTATTTGGTAACTATTCAGAATGGGAACTAAGAGGCGACTTGCGCCAGCAGCCCGGGCATCGATAGTAATATGGGCTCACTTTCTACAATTGGCGTCCCAACGCGGGGTCCATCAGTGACATAAGGTCCGGTAAGAGAGATCCAGACGATGAGGTGAACATCTAAATGATTGGAGTATACCTGCCTTGAGAGGGCCCTCGTCCGGCTGCCGATTGAATGAACTTCACCGATTCTGAACGGACCTCTCTCGAGTGACCTATTGTCCTGACTGGAATCCCACAGGAATGGAGGGGGCAGACGAAGAACTGTCCATATGGTCCGGTCCGGGTAAGGTTAAGTAGGAGACGCCTGTTACGTCTAATTGGTAGGATGGCTTTATCCATCTGATTGATTGATTGGTTGTTTGTATTGGAATCGGTATTTAAATACTGATATTGTTCATTGATTGGTTGCTCTGTTGTTTCTGGAGATTCGCTGTCTGCAAACAGGGAAAGAACACGTTCTCTCTTTGCAGGTAGCGAAAGGGTAGGTAACGCAAACCTTTAACACGTCGTACCTACTTATTCTCCCCATTGATTGATTGTGGCCCGAACTGTTGTTCGCGGATTGTTTTCTGGAGATTCTCTGCCTGCAAACGGGGAAGAACAGGTTCTCTCTTTGCAGGTAGCGAAAGGGTAAGTAACGCAAACCTTTAACACGTCGTACCTACTCATTCTCCCTATTGATTGTTTGATTGACCGAACATTGATTGTTCGATATTGGTTCTTTTTGAGGTATTCACCGCCTGCAAACAACGAAGAATAGAAATATTCTGTCTAGTCTTTGCCTGCCATGATAAGATAGGTAGTGCAGACTTTTGTCCCCGTTGTAATCCGTCATGCCTATCTTCTCCCCACTGATTGGTAAACTAGTTCCACCCGGACCATTTATTGGAGGTAGATCATCCGGTTCAACGGGAGGGTATCCCTGATAAAAGGACATATAAAATATGATGTGATCACCGAACCCTGTTAACAGAAACTTTAGCTTGAAACACGCTAAGGAAAGGAAGGAAAGATAAAAGAAATCGGGCTAAGTCAGTAACCCCCTGATGAGCTTTCGACTTCACTAAAAATAAGAAACATTAGGAATAGTTCGTAATAAGAAATATAAAATGGCGAAAGTTCGACGGCAAGACAGCCACAAGGTAGCTAGGCTCCGTTGCCTATTCCTGCTCCAAACATGTCTGCCTCACTGCCCACCACGCCCAAAAAACGGTAACATGAAGTAGATACAAATCAATAAACACCTACCCCCATTACGGAAGCTCCCGAAGTGCAACAGGTCCGCGGTTACGCCCATCCGGAAGGCGAGGCCTCAGCGCGTGCAGAGCAGGGCCTGGCTGGCCGCCATCGGAAGGGGAGGCTGTAGGGCGGACGGCCCGAAAATCGTAATGGTCTCCCCTTTTCCCCTCATCTGCTGCCCTGCAGGCCACGGGGGGGGATGTCTTGCCTCTGCCTCCGACCCCCCCCCCCCTCTCTTGCCTGATCCGGCCATCATCGAAGACCGAAGCCAAGGCGAGGTCGGCAGCGCTTCTTTCAGCTATAATGGCTGCGACAACACTTCTTTCTTTTCAATTATGTCTTGGACAACTCTGGAAAGTTGCAGGTAGTCCCGACACAGCGGCAACCCTTGAGAGTTGCAGGTAGACCCGCCACAAAAGGGGGGGGGATGTCTTGCTGCCTCCGACCCCCCCCCATCTTCATTGCCTGGCACGGCCATACCAAAGCGCTGGAGCCGAAGAACGGCGCGGGGTCGCTGGAAGGGGGAGGCGGCGCGAACGAGCCTCCCCCACCTCCCTCCAGGTGGAGGCTTCCAGCGACACCCCAACGCTCCTGCTTGAAGAGGGTCCATATCAAAAAGCGGGTTTTCTTGCCCGGGACGGGCACACGCCCTGTGCTCCTCAACCTTGAAGATTCTAAAAGAGCCGGGGGGGCCGACCTCTCCACGAGGCGCCCCCCGCCCCCGTCCTCCGATGGAGCCACGAGACGTCGGCGCACTCCTGCCGGCACCAGCCTCAGTTTGGAAATGACTAAAAATCCTGCAAAGATACAGATTTGTTCAGTTCCGGTGGAACACCAGAATGACCCGTTAGGAAAGGTTGTTGCCTCCCTCCCCACGTTTGACTGATGGTTCATATCGCTAGTCTGTTACCCCATTGCGAAAAACTTTTTGAACTGCCAAAAGAAGGTTCTGGTCCAACCACGAGTCAGTAGAGACAATCTGACTGTACTGGGACTTGCCTGACCTCGCCCAAAAATGGCGCCGATACAAAATGAAACTTTCAAACTCCTTGTTGCACCCTGATTGCTCAGCCTTGATGCTCCAAGATATGTATGCGGTTTTTGTACAATGAAAGTAGATAAGATGGATATTGATTATGTGCTTGGAAAAGAAAGCGATATAAGATGGATATTGATTATGTGTTGGGACAGTGAACTGATTTAGGGTGGGTACTAATTATGTGTTGGAAGCAATGAATTGGTATGAAATAGACACTGATTGAGCATTTGGACAATGAATTGATATACGTTAGGTCTTGAGTAAATAGTTGGATAATGAGATGATATTATTGAAAGCTTGAATTCTTGACACGCATTATACTCGCCCCTTAAGAAAGTTCGATACGATTTCATTGCACTGCTGCACTTTATGAAATGAATGGCCACCGACTTCGTTCCTCTTATGCACAGTTCTAGTCTGCTCCGTAGCCGGCCCACTGGGTTGTAGGCCCGTATTTGTGCGCCAACATTTTTTAATTAAAGGTTTATTGAAAAAGAAAGTATAATTGTAGCGATTGCATTAATGAGTTTCGAATGTGTTACTACTGTCTCCAACATAAGCGAAAAATAAGCAGCCCCATTAAGGTTGAAGGGTAAAAAGGCCCGATACTTAGCAGCTACATTATGTGTCACGGGCAGCCGGAAAAGTGTTTTAGACGCCCCTAAGCGATACCGAAGAAATGCCACTTGACCACCACCCTTGCACATGACCTAAAAGGCCACGATCAAGTGATTCATGTAGATACATAGACCATCGACGATTATCTATCTAAACACTACAGGTCCCTCTGGGCTTAAACGCCAAGATGGTAGAGAATGCACCCCGTGGAGATAGGTCGAGTATGTGGTAGGTAAAAACATTTTCGGATTTATGCGCGTTGATGTGTTCCGAATGCTGCCCCCCACCCCCTTCTTTCTCCTCCCTTCTGCAGGTTGCGCCGGAACATCGGCTGAAGTATGGAGGAGTGATGATCGAACGACCGACGAAAGGGGAAGGAGGGGATCTGAGCATAGTACTTATGCTAACGAGTTTTGAAAGACATAGACTTAGATATGACTGTTCCTCCTTAGAACATAGCGACTGGGAGGATGGACTGACATAGAAACTTGACGGGTTAGTACTGTATGACGAAATTTGACTCGAACCAGCACGCCAGATAGTGCAACTATGACGTTTAATTAGATAGGGAAAGGACAAGGAAAAGTCCCGGGGTAAGGGTTACCTAGGCACCACCCGTCTGGGAAAGTAGGAATGTTGTTGATGTCCCAAATGTACCACCTCCTTCTCGCACTCTTATAGATATAGCCAAGCTGTCCGACTGTTCTCCCGATCAATACCCTCCGTTGTCTCAGCCTGGAGAACTTCTCACCAAAAGAAGAAACTCCAAAGTGGTTTAAGATCCAACCGTGGGCAATAGCCCGACCAGGTTAATTTCTGACCAACTGACCGAGGTGTAAGTATTAGCGATCGAGAACGCTCGCAAAGATAGCAAACGAAACGGAAAGGAGGAAGAGGTAAAAAGAGCTCAGCACGTAGACAAATAGGATACTAAAGATGCGCAGCATGCAGAAAGATCTTTTTTTTGGCCAATAACTGTTTTATGTTCTGTTGTGAATATTTTTTTTTTTTTGTATGTGATACGTGTCCTGTCTTCCTTCGTCTGAGTTTGTGTGCATGTACTGTATGGGTTTATGTCTCCCCTCTGTTCGCGTCTCTTTGTTACCTGACCCCTGCTGTTCTGTGTTGTGAGCGCACTAAATGACCTATTCCCGTACACGTCTCTCCCTTTCTCTCTCTCTCTCTCCCTCTCTATCTATCTCTCTCCCCCTCTCTCTCTCTCCCTACATGTCATACGTGTACCGAATGGCTCGTTTAGGTTGCGGACGACTCTCACTCTCTATGAGAGTCCCCCTGTTCCATCTTCCTTTTTGTGGTAAAATTGTGCCCCGCTGGCACCAGTCTGATTGGATACTTATTGAACACGAAGGTGTTCAGCGAAATTGACAGAAACTAAAAAGATTGTAACTTGCCATATTGCTACCTCTCCTTTCTGCAAAATGAATGAACTCGAATTGGCTAAGAAAGAAAAGACAGGTAAGACGACTAAGGTCCCCTAATCTGGCCTTTTATAGGGGGACTATATGTCAACGGCACCCTATTTTCAGTTCGTTAGAGACAAGCGCCAATATCCAGATTGACCCCCAACGCCCAGATTGCCCCACCCCTTTGCACTCAAGCGCGAATGCCCGAAGCGTCCCCGCCCCACCTGATTGACCCCAGCTGCTGTCCCGATGTATAACTAATGACCATGACCAACTGTCGCCCCTCGAGAAAAACCTGTTTAACACTGTCCTTCGATGATTGCACCCCCGCTCTGCTTGAAAGAGTTAGCCAGCTCTAAAGGGAAATGTAAGACTGTTAAGGCTCGGGTTAGAAGGACGAGTCTCCCCTGAATGTTGCCAATTTTGGAGTTTTTGATGAAATACGCAAGTGATAGGAGTCTGACCTCTGTCCATATGTGTCATGAATGAATGCCAATTAGACTTGGTGCGAACACAGTAGAAATACCCACATACTTAATTCATGGTAATAGACTTCTGACTATGACCAATGAGCATAACCCCCAGGTGCTAGGATTGCGAGTGGAATTCAAATGTAAAAATCTCTTCTCCTGCCAGTTCTCTAAAACTTGTTTTTACCCATTCAAAGATATACGATCATCGGAGGAGAAGGGTCGGACGTGGCGCACAGCCTGGCTGCAGATCATGAGACACATGCGACCTCGACCAAAGGTGGAGCCGCAGCGCAACAAGATACGGGACGAGGCAGCACTCTCAAACGCGGTAAACGAAAGGATGAAGGGCTGTCCTGAAGCTCTCTGTCCACTAACCCACGTGTGCCTGAAGCCTCCGGCCCCCTTTTCGAGCCTGATTGATGGGCCTGCTTGCCTGTTATACTTTACTCCCTTGGTCCCTTTGGTATGTCCCAGGAAATCTGACCCCACTCCGCCCTCTCTTCCATCGACTATTGAACCACACACCCTCTTTTCCACGTGACTTTTTGCCGAAAGGAAGACCAGCATTTAGGTGGAAATGGGGTTATGCCACGAAAATATAGGTGCCGAGCATAAGGCGCCACTAAAAGGATTGGTTAGGGAACAGGACTGTGGTCTAACAGCAGAGGACAGACCGCACCTTGCAACGCAAAAGGTGAAATCCGAGCTGGACCTATAGCTCCACCGCCGGTGCTTAACAGCGCCAACGAAAGGACACGGACTAGAGCCTACCAGTGATGGCTCACTGCTAAAAAGACACTGTGACGAAGAGATCTTGTGTATTGGACTGAATTCCTCCCTCAACTACTTGGTCAAAATGTTCATTGGTCACATTTTTTGAGAAAGTCAGAAGCATTTATGCTATGTAGTACGTTTGAACGTTAGGAACCCAACAAATGCAATTTCCTATGTGCTGCATTCTGCCAATCACATCAACTGTTCATGATTATATGCAATATGTTAGTATTGACAGATGCTATTTCATCAACCACACATGTTTATATGTACACCCATCAATTAGGAAATGAACTTTGTTATGTAAAAAGCGGCGACTGTGGAAATTCACAAAATTGATGCACATAAGCGGCGTTCATTTGTCTTTTCCCATTCCCCTCCCCGTGCGCACCATGAATGTCTTGAGACGTTGACCGCATCACACCGCCAGCAAAGGCCCATGCCCGCATGTACCTGACAGCCATTTTAGGCACCATGGCCTCTTTGCCCACTCATTGAAATCCCCGGCTTCCCTCCTGCGCGCATTTGAACACCCCCCCCCCCTCTCAGATGACCCTCTTCCTCCGCGCACCCTGGCTGCCCCCTCCCTCACATGCACAAGTCCGCATGACCCTGTCCTTGGGAGTCACGGCCGCGCCTGACCAACACCTCCTTTCCTTTCATGAATAACCCCTCTGTTGGTAAACCCTCCCTCTGCAATTGACTGTCCACACAGGTCCGAGGCCATCGCCTAAGCCGGGAGATACTGTTTACTGCCCCTTATTGTATGGAGTCACTCCTCTTCAAAGAACCCACTATTGATCCTGGCCTCCCCACCCCCTGGGGTACGATCAGGCGCACACATCCAAAGAATCGGCGGAACACGCAGCTGCGTGATTGCCCCCTCCTCTTATCGGCAGGCTAAGGGCCTCTATTGTGGATGTATGTGGGGTGGGATTGACACGAAGATTATGGGGATGTCCTTCCCTTGTTTCACAATGTCGTTATTGTAATAAGGAATGTTTTGTAAGGTATAAAAGGCGATGTCTCAGAGAACTTGTTAGAGCACCTCCCGAAAGACACTGTGTTTTGTGTCCGAAATGACAGGCTCTCCTCATGGGTAATAAATCCTGTTCTTGTGATTCCTGCTTCCAGCGCCCATCTCTTTATTTGGTAACTATTCAGAATGGGAACTAAGAGGCGACTTGCGCCAGCAGCCCGGGCATCGATAGTAATATGGGCTCACTTTCTACACATGCTGTAGCTTGCCCTACTCATTTATGCCTGAGGGGTTATAATTTCTCAGACAGATCAGCCCAGAGACCTGTGCCAAGCTCCAACACTGCTTGACCTTCATAAAAAGAAGATATTCCATAGCTTCTTTAGTTTTTGTAATACTTGGAATGCTGGCCTCCGGTCCAAATTGTCCTCCACTGAATTTTTCACTAACATCTGATTGGGTGAAGCCGTTCCTTCTATTCGGCCGTTAGCACTCAAAGTGCGACTGATATTTATTACCTCATGCTGTAGCTTGCCCCACTCATTTTTTGACCCGTGAATCAGTAACTTGTTACCAAATCACATTTTGGTTCAGCGATTTGGTATTTAGAAGCGGTGTGTTTAGGGCTTCCCCTCCAAATACCAAATTTATGTGCTGTGTATTAATGTTTTGCTACCGAATTACAATCACAAAACATTACTTTACAGACCCCTTCCTCTTTAAGAATGTTGAACAAAAATCTTTTTAAGACAGGCAGTGGTCCAAGGGACCCCTACCTAGTCTTAGAAAATGAAACTGAAAAAGTTTCAATTCCTTTTTTAAATGCATCCCATTTTCCTTTAAAGAAAACAGGCTACATTTAAAAAATATTTATTATTTTTATTTAAAATCAATCACAGACATGGTGATCTGTTGACCTCAGTAGGCCACCTTCCCTGTGATGGATACCATTCCTACTGGGTCTCAAACTGCCACCTACCTCATTAATATTCATGAGGTAGGTCAAAACTGCGACACACAAGGGATCATTAGTTAAAAGATGTATGTTTTCTTGTTTCAGAACTGCAGTTTTCCTAATTGTTTTCAGTAAGATTCTCAATTAGGCAATCACAATTCCAGATTTTTGTACATATGGCCCTTGGATACCTGCTAAATATTCATTTGGGCAAATATGTTACCCTGAAGGGATGTATGTCATTACATCACATAGTAGTACCACGCATGCCATTACAATGCGGCTATTACTACGCAATGTCAATGATAATGACAATGACATGCCATTACATCGCATACTTTTACCACGAGTATGCCATTACAACGCAAAGGCATGCATGGTAAAGCTAAACTCGTAGTTAAAGTTTGCAAGGTAAGTGACAACCCTACCCCTACACCTACATAACACACTACTCCCACCCCTACACTACCCTAACCCAAAAATACTATGACACTACCACACTACTTCCACCCCAACACTACCCTGAACCCTAAAACACTACTACACTACATCACTACCCACACTACTCCCACCCCTACACTACCCTAAACCCTAAAACACCACAACACTACCCACACTACTCCCACCCCTACACTACCCCTAACACTAAAACACTACTACACTACAAGACTACCCACACTACTCCTATACCTACACTACCCATAACCCTAAAACACTACACTACACAAACCTACTACACTACCCTAAACCCTAAAACACTACACAAACAGTACTACACTACCCTAAAACACTACACAAACACTACTATACTACACTAAACCCTAAAACACTACACTACCCTAAACCCTAAAACACTACACTACACAAACACTACAACACTACCCTAAACCCTAAAACACTACACTACCCTGAACTCTAAAACAATACACCACACAAACATTACTACACTACCTTAAAACCTAAATCACTACACTACACAAACACTACTATACTACCCTAAAACCTAAATCACTACAACAGTACCCTAAACTCTAATACACTGCACTAAACAAACACTACAACACTACACTACAAAAAACACACAAAAACGTGAAATAAACCACACAAACGTTAGAACACTACTTTTACACTAACCTAAACCCTACAAAAGTAACCCCCACTCCAAGCACAAACCCCCTCACCTCTCTCCTCTCCAGCATTGCCGTCTCTCCTCCTGGTTCCTGCTTCCTCCTTCCTGCTTGGTGCACATCGTTGTGGGGAAACAGACTAAGTTTCCTCACTTCCTCCGCCATTACACATTACATCGCATGCGTTGTAAAAGCACATGCAATGTAATAGTGTGCCTGTTTTACACGCAGGAATAGATACCTTACTGCACAAAAACGATCCTAAGATACATGTCCCTCTTGAAACGTGTGCTGCAGAATATAGAACATGTAGAGATATGAAAATACAGGGATAATTTTAAATATGTATCCTTGTAATTCCTCTGTTGGGAAGGCATACCAAATTGCCAAAATTTAGTATATGCTGTCATTTAATCAGGGAATGGCTCAAGTTTCAGGGCTGGATGCATAGGCATTTACACATTTACATTCATGTTGTTTGCAATTTTTCTAGCTGTATGTATGTTAGTATCAGTGTTAATGATGAGTAATTGTGTCTGACAAGTAGCAAGGCCTTGCATTGAGCTTACGTATTGCAAGGCAATGAAAGACAACACAAGCACTTAAGTCATCTTTTTTGTGGCACTCAGAGGCACTTTGTGTAGCTCTGCATGGCATAGTAAACCTGGAGTAATGCAAGACAGCACAAGTTGCTGCCTTGTGTTGCCTTGCACTGAGAAGGGGATACATGGCTGGAGAGTTGTTGTTCTCACGCATCCACCAATGCTATTTGCCACTTTGACAGATGTAATTAGATTATTTAACCTGGGAATATGCCAAAATCCTACGCCATCCCATGTGAGGCTCAACAGGGCGGAATGAGTTATAGTCTCATGAAAGCTTCTTCTTGCTATGTGTACTGCATTGTGCAATACACATAGACATTGGAATATGCCTCAGATGTTTTTTGTGTGCATGAAGGTGTCCCTTTCTTCCCCCAAAACAATAATCTCTTTGACATAGGAACCCTTGCACCATGGTGCAACAATGCTCATATTGGGATAAGGATACTCACACTAAGCCCATGTAATACGAGGGTGAAAAGGTGCATAAAAGTTTGATCAGCTATTATACAATTCACACGATGAACTTGACTTCATGACCTCCGTAGATACTTTCTTTGTACATGTGACCCTTGATGCAATTCTCCTGTACAGTTAAACACAAATGATTATCCAGCAATGAAGCACACTTGATATTGTGTATAAATGGGTGGTCCACCGAATACAGGAGAAGGGCAGTGGATGCAGTAAATGTTGAGTGACCATCAAAAAATCGTATGTGGCCTGTGTGGCCATAAATCACACTCATGCATATTGCATGTCATGGGCAATAATTAGAAACAGATATAGATGTAGATGATTATCAATAATGGCATAGCCATGTAGGTCCCCTCAATCGAGTAAACCAAGATGTTATGTTTCCTGTCCCTTGAAATTAGGGGCTAGATGTAGGTATCCAAATGCCGGTCGGTAACGGACGAAAATACCGATTTTCGTCCGCTACCGACCGGTATTTGGATACTGAGATGTAGGGCATCTCAAAATACAGATTTGGTAATTTTACCAAATCAGTAATTTTACGGAATCGGTAAATTTAGCGATTCGGGAAAATTACGGAATCTGTATTTTGACATGTAGGTAGCACTGTAAACAGTGCTACAGGACTTTAAGGATTCGTTATTTACCACCAACTATTAGTTGGTGGTAAATAAGGAATTCCTATGTAGATGCATAAATGTGCATTTACACCTGTGCCATGTGGCACACATACATGCCCTTAGGGCATGTATGTGTGCCACATGGCACAAAAGCATAATCAGGGGTGCAACAGGGTGTCAAAGTGCCACCCTGCCACCCTTGACTTTTACCGGAAATTACTGTTTCGGTAATTGACATTCATTCCTCAATGGCAAATACCAAATCGGTAAATACCGATTCGGTAAAAAATGTTATCGAATTTTTATCTACATTGCAATTAGCGATTCTAAAATACAGAATCAATAAAATTCGGTATTTTAGAATCGGTAATTTGCAATTACCTACATCTAGCCCTAGATGTGGTCTGACAGTACCACTAAGTAATATTTAAGTGTTCATTACATTGTAAAGCAGGGAATGCATGTGTATACATACCAAGATGAACAATAATATTGAGCTCCAACGTCATTTGATATGACTAATACATTAATGTTTCTACGTACATTATGAGTAGCCAACAGGAATGCTTAAGCTAAAAAGACATTTGTGGCACGCAAACTGAATTTTGAGAACAGCTGGAAGGTATTGAGGGCATTCCAAAGAATGGGAAGACTTTATGAGGATGAGAAGGCAAAAGGCACATGGGACAAACCACCAAGCACACCAACCCCCTTTTATGTCAACTGGCACTGTCACGCCTCAGTAAGGGAAGAAGGCCACCTACAGAAGGATTCAGAAAAGGGGGCGGTGATGGACAGAGTATCTGAATTAAACAGAACACTCGTACCCAGTCACCAGATCAGGGTTTGATCCATCACCGTTTTTTAGCTCACGGCTCCATCCCAGCTCAGAACCTGGCTACATGTAAATTAGTCTGTCCCTGGCCCAGTGCATCATGGGAACAGGGCAGACCAAACTACCAAGCCAATTCTTTTACTGGAAAGGAAGCAAGCTTCCGGGGACCAGTTTCTGGCATTACAGCCATCTTCGGCCCGGCTTGCTTGAATCCTGATGGTGCAGTGAGCAAGGGACTCATGTCTGAGCATACCCTTCCACGCTTATGGTGGACAAAACGATTCAGAAAAGGGGGTGGTGATGGACAGAGTATCTGAATTAGGCAGACCACTCATACCCAGTCAACAGATCAGGGCTTGATCCATCACCGTTTTTTAGCTCACTGCACCATCCCAGCTCAGAACCTGGCTACATGCAAATTAGTCTGCCCTGGCCAGTGCATCATGGGAACAGGGCAGACCAAACTACCAAGCCAATTCTTTTACTGGAAAGGAAACAAGCATCCGGGGACCCGTTTCTGGCATTACAGCCGTCTTCGGCCCGGCTTGCTTGAATCCTGATGGTGCAGTGAGCAAGGGACTCATGTCTGAGCATACCCTTCCACGCTTATGGTGGACAAAACGATTCAGAAAAGGGGGTGGTGATGGTCAGAGTATCTGAATTAAGCAGAACACTCATACCCAGTCAACAGATCAGGGCTTGATCCATCACCGTTTTTTAGCTCACTGCACCATCCCAGCTCAGAACCTGGCTACATGCAAATTAGTCTGTCCCTGGCCAGTGCATCATGGGAACAGGGCAGACCAAACTACCAAGCCAATTTTTTTACTGGAAAGGAAACAAGCTTCCGGGGACCGGTTTCTGGCATTACAGCCGTCTTCGGCCCGGCTTGCTTGAATCCTGATGGTGCAGTGAGCAAGCGACTCATGTCTGAGCATACCCTTCCACGCTTATGGTGGACAAAATGATTCAGAAAAGGGGGTGGTGATGGACAGAGTATCTGAATTAAGCTTTTACCGCAAAATGGCGAGGGGGTCAAGGATCGGCCTGTCCCTTTTGTCCTGATCAGCGGGAAGTCATTGGGCATGTTCTCTTTGTCTGTCCTGAATATAAGGTTCCTAGGAGATCTTGGTTAAAACCTATTTGTGTACAGTTAGGTCTCAAAACGGGTTGTGAGGCAGTCAGGATTCTATGCACTGACAATTCCCAAGCCGTAGTTATAGCGATAGCTACATTTCTCCACTGGATGTGAATAATACGAGCCCGTAAAATGAGCCTACAGTAATTTTGGCCTAATGACACTCGAAATTGTTAAATTTATCTAGTGAGAAATGTTCCTTGTGATGAATTTTGAAAATTTTAAAATATTCATGCCTTCTTTTTTAAATAACTTATTTAATGATTATAATCTATGGTTTTATCTACGGTGGCTGGCCAACAATAATTGTTAATTGCTAATTGATAGACGAAGTGATGATTTGTGGATTTTAATAGCTGTCAATGTAGGGTGATTAAATTGTAAAATTTCTGAAAATGTATAAAGTTGTAATTGTCTTTTATGATTGAAAAAATCGAAATAAAGACTTTTAGATTTGATTTGACCTCCCACATTGCATCACTCATGACATGGTAAGTTACATCACTGATGACATTACGGCTGACATCACTGATGATAGTGACTGTGAATGTTTTTTAAAAGTTTATGAACATTAAAGATATATACCAAGGTGTGTTGGTGAATCAGTGGGTATTTCAGTACCCGTATAGATGATTCAGTGGGTGAATGACTGACTGACTGTATGTGTGAGTTATTAGGTGTCTCAATGAACATATGGGTGAGTGACTGGCTATGTGAATGTCTGTATCAGTCTGTCAGTTGGTGTCAAACCAACATGTCTCACATTTCCAAATCTTCACACCACAGGGATACATCATAATGGATAATAGCCATTATACAGTTTATGAGAACATTAGTGCTAACTGAAGTTCCACACACTTACCTGCACTGGAGTAATAACTTTCACATTGATTTCTGAATGGAGTTGAAAATTCGATCAGATGTAACACTTTACACAACAATCAGAGTTATTTTACTTTCAGATGCATAGAGATGCAACTTGAAGTTTATTTGTTGAGGTAAATAGGGAGGCCATGTTCCCTCACTTACCATCTATGCAAATTGCATAACATTTTGATCATAAACTCGTCAACCATTATGTTTGTACTTAAAATACATCATTACTTGTGCCATTGTAGATGTGTGACACATATGAAAGTACTGACGTTTTCTGTATCCTGAATGAGCTGTGTCTGTGTCTGTTTTATACATGAGACACTTGTGAAGATATAACATAATCCTGCACACACATGCAAGCCTGCACTGCTGGTGCCCCTTAAATTTGGTGGATGTATGTAATAACTAGGCAGATTACAATTAAGGCTCCCTGTTTTCTGCTTTTATGGATTTTGACAGATAAATACAGACAGAAAACAATGTGTTTTCTGTCTGCATTTATTTTTAAAAGTGGATAAATACAGAACACGGTGCTTCTTTTAAGTAATTCTCAGTGCAGTCTTTCATGAATTATAGGCCAGCAGCTGAGCATATGGACAGCAAGGGAAATTAAAAAACAGGATGAAATTTGATTAAATAACAGAATCTGTCACATACATGTATGGGATAATGCTAGTATTTACCATTGGATGTACTGTTATGTAATATTTGGCAGCTGAAATAGCAAAAAATCAACATCATAGTATGAGTGCACGTCTATCAGTTAAATAGATAAGGAAATGTACAGTTTTACATCTTCTTATATAAGAAAAACGCAAAATAAAAATGAATAAATACAGATAAAAAGGCCCAAAAATAAATATGGATAAATACAGAGGAAAATGGCCCAAATATAAATACCATACAACCGGGAGCCCTAATTACAATGCAGGAAGGTGACTGGTATATATGGATTATGGGCATTTATCACCGTTTTTGATATGATATTTACACTCTGGGTCACATTTATCTAGGACCTGTGCTTCCCTTGTGTCACACAAGGTGATACAAGGGCAATAAAACACCTTGGGTGTGATTTATTATGCCAAACAGAGCCACCTTGCATAGCTCTCTGTGATATACTAAATTTGTTGTAAATCAAGGCAGTGCAAGTCACTGCCATGTGTTACTCTGCTCTGGGATGGCATTCCATGGTTACAGCGTGGGTGTTCATAAACATCCACTCATGGATTTAAGTGGATTCCTAGATTTACAAAGGCTTGTTAACCTGGGAATGTGTCAAAATACTACACCTTCCCATGTGAGGCTTAACAAGGAGACACATCTTTATTTTTCCTTGTTATTTCCTCTTTTTAATGTGAGTTGCATTCTGCAGCACACACTGAGAAAGGAAAATGCCTCTGAGGATTCTTTGCAGTAAGGTGTCCCTTCTTGCACAAAAACAATCCTGCCTGTAACACAGGCACCATTGTACTATAGTGAAAGGGTGGCTGCATTAGCGCTAGGCTTCACCCAGTGCACCAGCACAAGGAGAGAGCAGAAATGCTCCAGATTTTTGTAAAGCTGCCTTGTGTTACATGACAGTTTAGTAAATGTGCCCCAATGTTTGTAAGTGATCACATCAGCAATTTAAACATATATTACATGCATTGTGTTATCACTCACCCTCTACATCTTGTTGTTCCTCTATGTCAGTGCTGTCCTAACCCTCAACTCTGGCAACCAACTCAGTTCAAGGTCAAGGTCAAGGAAAGCTTTATTCGATTGCCATATACAACAATCATAAAAGCACATAAAATATGACAACGATTATGTCATAGATTAAAATATCAAACAGATAAAAAATATCATACATAAAAAATGGCATAAATTGAACATTATGAAATTAGTAATATTTCAAGTTACAGATAAAAAGAGATTAAATAGTCATACATTTCCTTTGACTTAAGACACGTTTAAAAAAAGTTACAACTCTAAAAACATAGTGCACATTGTCCAAGAGTTGTAATACAAAGAAAGACGGTTGGCATTGCCGGAACCCCAGTGTTTTCAGACTCGGTAATAAACAAACTTTCCTCGCATCAAGATAACATTTACAAAAAAGAACAACATGTATCGTGGACTGTGCTGAGTAATCATAACAAATACACGTATCAAGATCTTGTGCCCAGTTGTTCATTTTGGGAATGGTAACAAGTCTGCGGAAATCCCCCAGCCTGAATGTAGTCAGTAAAAATCTATCAAAGACACCTGATACAAAAGTTAAATAGGGTTGAATATTAAAAGTGGTTAAAATCAACTGGTTATACATAACGGTTGGCTTTGCAATCTCTGAGGATACTCTAATAGTATCCAGTAGCATCAGAGCCTCCTTTTTTAAGTCCTTCCTTGTTATGTCAATTGTTTTTGGATTAGTAAAATATTCTAAGTGACCTAAATCTTGTAAGAAGTTCCTAACGTATCTCATCCATGGAATCTTTAGGGTCCCTTCTCAGTTGGAATGAGTGATTCCACCTGCTCCTTCAGTGAGTTCAGCTCCTCCTAGACATCTGGTCTTCATTACAGCCTTAAGGTTCCAGGCCAGTTTTTCTTTAATCCTGCGTTTGTGATAATTCTACCTTTTTTGTCATTCTACTACAGTCCTACTTGTTGGAGGCACACAGTTGACCTTGTCCATATTGCTTGCCCTAAAGCACCCTTCCTGGTTAATGCTAATTTAAGGTGACAAGCCAAAGGTACTCTATTTTGTCACCTTACTTATCAATATTTGGTGTTCTTCCTCTGTGAAGTTTAGCTTCCTCTTCCCTTTGTCCTGGATTTCTGGACCATTTTCAGGATAGGTACCCTCCTGCCTTCCTGAAGCTCCGTCCATGACTTCATGACAATGGAGCTAGTGTGTTAGAACAAACAATTGCTTGATACTGCATGTTTTTTTTTTAACTTTCACACTATGCAATAGCCTCCTGCATGATGCAAATCTGACTTGCAGCACATAAAGGTATGTTGCATCATGCTGAGTCAGCTTTGCGTCACGCAAGTAGTAGTTGCTTTACGGTGCAGTATCTTTCATCCTTGCATCATGGTGTGCTGTATAGTAAAAAAGGCACATTAATGATGCACAATGGCGCAGTGCAGCTCAACACATTCTCATGCAATGCTGTGCAACACAGCCCTGCATGCGTCTTGATAAATCTGGGCTTAGATATCTAGGTGTTCATGAAGGAGCATGATTGAGAGTTCTGGAACTGAGGCTGAAGGCAGTGCAAGTTTCTCACAGTCTGTTTCAGTGGGCCATAAAGGTGTTCAGCCAACATGCTCATTTCCATCTTTGGCCTTTATACAGAGCACTCAGAGTGTTAGTCACATATGTGCCAATTGTAATTACTAATGTTTTTGAAAGTGTGAGAAGTATGTATACACAGCTGTTGAAATACTGATAGCATCAGAGGAAAAGAAAATTATGGGGCATGTTTACAATAACTCGCGCATCCCTGCTAATCAGCAGGGATGCGCCAATTATTGTGCGCCATAGCTCCGCCATCATGGATGTGCGGCACACCATGGGGCAAGAATGGCACAGATGCATGACGCATCTGTGCCGTAAAAGTGGCGCATTGCTGGAGTTGCGTCGCAAGCGCTAGGCAGCTCCAGCAATGTTCTGGGGGTCCTATCTAGTTAATGCTGCATCAATCCTTACGCCTGCTTCAGGTAGGTGCAGGGTTTTGACGCAGCATGGGCCTAAAAGTGACTGAGTGAAATCTTGTAGATTTCACTCAGCCACCATTAGGAGGCGTTCCTGCGCTGGAACTCCCCCCCCCCTGCGCAGGAATGCCGACATGTGGCGCAGGGCTTTTTCAATGTGACCCATCTCCCAGATGCGTCATGTTGTAAGTACCCCGCACCATGGCGCAGGATTTGCGCCGCCGCTGCGTCACAAAAGTGACGCAACTGCGGCGTAAGTGAGGCGCAAGGGGCTTGTAAATCTGCCCTTATGTTTTTAGGGTTGAGGAGAGAGTGTGCGTTTAATTGGTGTATGCGTGTGTGAGAGAGAGAGAAATATAAAAAGAGAGAAACAGGAGAGAGAGAATGGTGAAGGGGAGTTGATGTAACGACGTTCATGAAAAACATATAGACGAAGGAGTAGATAACTGTCAGATATGTAGATGGAGGGTTTCAGAAGATATAGGGAGAACATAAAATAAAGTGTCCATGGCATATTGGATTATTAAGTCACTCATGATGGTGTCTTATGTACAATCAGTCCCAAATCCCTCTTTTATCCTTTTCTTGAAATTACGATTTCGGGGAGGTGGGCCTAGGTGCTGGCAATGATGGCCGCTTACAGATGACTTCTCTCTTCTTACAATTTTGCTTCAAAACCCTGTTCAAATGTGCTACTGGCACTCCTCACAAAGTGGCCCTGCAAGGTGCACACCTCATTGCCCCTGCAATAGAGCCTGCAGGGATGCTGCCTCATGATACCAGAGGAAATGTGATCCCTCTAGCCGGCAGACATGTGGCCAGCTCTGACTTCCACCATTGGGCATATCAGGCTGCCTGGGGATAACCTGCTGGTGGTGGGACAGATTTGACTCGGACTTAGAGGCAATGGGTAACTTGCTGAGCAGTCCTTAAGCCTCCGGACTGCTTAAGGAGGGACAGGATAGGACAGAAGGGCTGCCAAAAATGACAAATTAGGGTATAGCCCAAACTATTGCCATTTGTTGGAACTGCTGTGATGCTGGTTGGACTGTTTCCTTTACCTGGAACCTCCAGGAATGACAATTTCATTGACAAGGTTCCCCTTCTTCCACAAGCATGTCCCTCACAGGACCCCCAATTCGACATCTACACCAGCTGGAGGAGAGACATGTTCCACAATATGGAATTGTGCTGGTAGGACACTAAAGTTCACCCTCTATATGGTAGAATTTCACCAACCCCTGGGTGCCCATCCACCATGCTCCTTCTACCTTTCACAATGGACCTAACCATCATCTTGGGGAAGTTGGACCAAAAGAAGGCAACTTGCTCTTCTGTCAAAGGCGACAAACTGGGTCTGGATCCAGACAAGGTTCCCCCATGCTGTGGCCCTGATAGAGCTCTGTGTAAAAAAGATATAAAAGCAATCTTCTTGGAGAAGAAGTCCAGTCTTAAATATATAGACACTATGATATTGTTGTGTAGTTCTTACTAATCCATAGGATCTACACATTGTTAGGACAACATAAACTAAGGGCTTGGTGCCTATATTGATTCTGGACACCCGTAGGTTATTTGGCCTATAGACCAGCCAGCTTACAGTGCTACTGAAAGCCCCCCATCTTACCAAGGAGCAAATGGTTTCTAGCAACCACTGAACATGACACCCCTGATTACCCAGGAATCATAGAAAGAGTACAGACCCTTTTGCTCAGTCACTCGTGCTCACTTGTTCTCAGAAAATACTCAGTGGGACATTATTCTTGAATAAAATACGGGTGGTACACTGTTTAGGAGACAGAAGCATATAAAGACAGATTACAAGGATCAAGAGAATAAACAGTAGATACATTTCTACCATGGCGCTGAAGCAATGAATATATACAGGCATGTATGCAAAATGGTAATCTAACGTACTCCTATGATGCCAAACCCACTCTAATTGTACCTAGAGTGTGTGTAGCGGAAGAGCCAAGAATCCCTTCTAGGAAAAATCCAACCCCATTACCTGATGGGTGAGAGTGAAGGACCCCGTCTTGGTCTCGAGTTGGACACCCCTCATGGAATGTCAGACCTGTGCATGGTGATTTCTCAGCATGCAGGAACCTTCAGTGTCAGCAGAAGTGCTCCCTCTACCAATCTATCAGGATGCCTATTATTTATAATGAAAGCAACCTTTGCAATGTGCGCACTAGATTATTGATGTAATGGATTTGTGGATAGCACTGTCAACCTGTGGATTAAGATAGGCCAAATTTTTGTACCTAGTGCACAGGGAAGCCTAGTACATGATGCTCAGGGCATTGTGACATTGTTGTGCGAATGTAGATGTACAAACAAAGTAGTTTCAGAGAAACTAATCCAACATTGTCATGCATACAAATGTGTGCAAAAGGTCACCACTGAAACGTTATTTTCTAGGACAATGTAAGGAATACGCTGCTTGCTACATGGGTCTTTCTCTGGAATATAACAATAGACCATTTGAATGCATAAATGGATCTTATGAAATATAGACTGGAAAAATAAGGCAAATGCCTTAGCACAGCTGAAATTAGAATCTTACCCTTGGAGGAAGAGCACCCCACCATTAGAGACACAGTGCGCCTGCTAAAGCAAGGCCATGAGAACCTGAAATCCAGATCACACAGAAATAATAACCGAATGCTTAGCCTCCCAGAAAGTACCAAAATGGGAAAACTTGAACCTTTTGTAAAATCCCCCCTGACTTTGCTCCTGGGGAGGGGTGATTTCTCTGAGCTTCTGGTGGTTCAAATATGTGTTTGTTGTTGCAATATATGTCTAGATGCACTAACAGCAAACTCCCAGAGAGGCTTCCAAATATTACTCAGGTGGCATACACTGCACAATATACTAGTTCACATGTTTTATGTCACACTCCTAATTACATATTCCAAGCCTCTGGGAATGGATTCCTATTAGGCTTCTTTAGTTAGTCCCCTTTTAAGATCACCCCTCCCGCATCCCACTTGCACACACAAACCTTTTTTATCCCACTTAAAGCACTTGCTAGCCCTGATTCACAAAATTTGACACATGCAAAATAAAATCCTATACCAGACTGCTGGGGTGCTCCTTCTCTCGCAGGGCTTCTACTGAACTAATGCTTTTAAAACAAGCATTGGCATTGGGTGTTGCCTATTTGAATAATAATAAAGGTTTTTTTTGTAATTTGTTGCTTGGTGAATAGTTGTGCAATATAACACTGAAATTCTGTTCAAGTGGTATGACTTGTTTATACCAGACACCAGACAGCCAGCTTTATGGAAAATCTGAAGTGTTGAGGATAGGAAAGAAGAAAGAGTGGCCCATGAGATTAGAAAAAAAAACCCTTGCATACCACGGTCACTACTGCATGATGGTGAAAGATTATAGTTCTGAAGATATAAGCGTAGTAAACAGCCATCTCTTTCAAAATGTAAAAAAACCTCTAAAGGGGATATCAAGCCCTGGCACACATAAGAAAGTATTCAAAGTCAATCACTTATAATAAAGAAAAAATCATGGCATATATGGATGAGTTTAATATTTTCTTCTAGTCCCTCCAGCCAACACGTGTTTCGTCGATCAGGACAAGGCACCGCGACCTCCTCAGGGCTGTATGTATATCTTAATATGCTGTGAGCCTTCTGGCCAGTTCTAATTCCGTCCCAGCCTAATTGCGGCTAGGAAAATCAAAGATGCGAAGGAATTGCAGTCCTCAGTATATCAGACGCACACATATTGGTGTTGTGTCCTTAATTCAGTTATTTGGGCTGCGTATTAAAATAAGGTCCCATTATGCTGTGTGTGGCAGCGTCTCCGGTATTATCCGACCTCTGCACCTGGTATGGCCGTGTTGTGTTGTGTGTCTGATATATGTGGCCAGAGTAAAATGTGTTAGTCATTTATGCCAAAGTAATGCATAAAGTTCTTTTTGACGAAAAGGTAGAAAGTGCACAGACCAGTAAGAAATAAATGTTAAACAGATCCAATAAGCTGTTAGTTTGATTTTTATTTAAAAAAATATACCTGATAACAACAAAATATAAAAAACTGTGAGATTTACGCATGAAAGAGAAGTAAGGCGAAGCTGGACTTTTCTAGGTGCTAGGCCAGTGTCATGACTCCGGTGCTGCATGTCCCCGTCCTGGCCCCCTCCCCAAATGAAGACAGCTACCCTTGTTTGTAGTGCCCCCATGTGAACTGACTTGCAGTCACCTCCTAGTTGAAAGAACCTGAACTGCACACTGCTTTCCTATAAAAAGAACCCAGTCTGCAATTGGATGAATAGACAGCAGATGTATGATAGCTCTTTAAACTGAATCCCCTTTAATTGCTTTATGCCTAAAAGAAGTAAAAAACAGGGACTGCATCAGGATGAACAGATGAATGTACAGCACACTGCCACAAAATGAATCACATCTATGCACTTCCAATCCCATAAAACGATATGTCCCCTGTACATAAACCCCTGCCCACCTCCTGCCTGAAGCAGGATGAACAGATGGACCATGGTACAGTTGGTAACTTGTTTTTATGCAACAATTCTTGCTTCACTTTGGGTAAGAGACATTGCAACTGCGTAATTTTCTTTATGTCACAAAATGAAACTAGTGTAGCATAATACTGCAAATAGAATGATTTGTAGGCACTTCCTGGCTGAGGAAGTAGCTAGAGTTACTGATGCTTATCTATCTGCAGCAGGCTCTGTCTGTGCTCAAGGTACCCCACCCCATCGCTGTAGTTCTGGAGCTGGCACTGTGGGACTCAGTCCAGTGGACACTGGCCAGGCTCTGGAGTTTGATTGGCTCCACCTTGGCCTCGTCCACCAGCTCCAGCAGCATCCAGCCACTTGCAGTGTCTGCACCACTAAAGATGGGCGGAGAGCCTGGCTCAGGGCAGTCCAAGGTCAGCAGAAACTTCTGCACCTTGTCAAATATGCCCAGCTGCTTCTTAAAGTCAAATGTCTGAGCATTCTGGCCTTGTTTGCACCACCATTGACATTTGGCCATTGTGGAAAGAGAAAAGAACAATTGGTGGACAGAATGCCAAACAATGTCTTGCATTCTCCCCAGTACAGAGATCTGGGCCTAAATCCCTTGTTTTTTGCTCACCTTCCCATTCCAGTAAGGACCCAGCCATATGCAAATCAGTCTTGACCCTGCGCCCAATGGGAACAGTTCAGTCAGAAGTTCTGCCAGGCCAGGTCCTCCCTGGACTGGAAACCATTCCCAGGATGCTTGTTTTGAGTCCATGGAGGACCTGGCTTGGCAGTGAAGATAAAAATGCACAGGTAGAACCTATGCAGATAGGCGGAATTAAAGGACCTTTGTCACCAGAAGAAAAGGATAGAAGGAGGAAGGCCAATTTGTGTCTTTATTGCGGAAGATCAGGGCACTTCGCCAAAGACTGCTCAGTTAGACCGGTAAGAAAGAAGGTTCTCTCCATAGACCAAAATTCAATTCAGGGATCGGAAAACTAAATGTCTCGAGGGAGGAAGAGGTCGATTTGAGAACTCAAAGATCTCACAATATGCAACAAGAGTGATGAATCATGTGCCACGTAACTTCACTATAAGAGTGATTTTAATCTTGTCTGGTCAACAAAGACACAGTATTCCAATACTTATTGATTCAGGTGCTACAGGAAACTTCTTTGATCTAGAGTTTGCCAAGAAACTGAATTTAACTCAAATTCCAAAAAAGGAACCTGAACCTGTAAGAGCTGTGGACGGTTCAGCACTCTCTTCTGGTTTGATCAGGTTTCATACTGCACCCTTGCTTCTACTGGCTGATAATGGACATACTGAATTGATTACTTTTGATTTAATTGATACTCCAGCTTTTGGAGTCATTTTAGGGATACCGTGGTTAGAACTTCACAACCCTAAAATAGACTAGGTTAAACGTACTGTAACTCTGGATTCTGTATATTGTAAAACCCATTGTTATCAAGAAAGTATGGACGACCCTGTGTTCCCTCTTACATGCGCTACTGTTCATTAGGAATCCATTGAACTTCCAGTGGAATTTCGGGACTATGCTGATGTTTTCAATCCTGTAAAAGCCACTAAATTGCCCCCTCACAGGGTTTACGACTGTTGTATTGATTTAATTCCTGGAGCTACCTTACAATGCAGTCGTATTTATGCCCTCACCGAACCTGAAAACCTATATCTAAGGAAATACTTGGACGAACTTCTGGAATTAGGCTTTATTCGTCATTCCACCTCTCCAGTCTCATCTCCACTGTTTTTTGTAGCAAAAAAGACAAGAGATTTGTGGGCATGCATAGATTATCGTGCAATTAATAAAGCTATCATCAAAAATCATTACCCCTTACCTTTTTTTTTTTTTTTTTTAAATTTTTGGAAAACCTTTATTAGAAGTGAGATCAGTTCCAATCGATACAAAGCAGAACATCATAATCAGCCATCGGAACAGGTTCAAACAGAGCAAAGCAATTCGACCATGGCAGTGCAAAGCTCCGTCCCACAAATGCTCGGTTGCAACCCAGGAGAGCAATTTTGCAGAAAACAACAGGATTAATGAAGGTTTAATTTTAAAATAAAGTAAAAGGGGCAGGATCTGTGGCAGTATATGTAGATCAAAGCAAATCAGGGGAAGCTCAAGGGGCAGGATGATCATAGTCCAGGAGAACTGCCAGTGGGACGTAATGATTCCACTCGGTACCAGGATAGTCAAAAAACAAGCAGTCCGCCCACCAGCAAGTTCCCGATCGCCATAGCAAAGCAGTCTAAATCCCCCTTAATAATCGAGGTAATGCAGGTGTGCAGAGAACTACCACCACAAAGATCCCGATTAAAGAAAAGGAGAAAATATAATTAGCCAGGAACAAAAAGAATAAGAAGGCCATAGAAACAAAGAAAAATAGGAAAACAACAACACCCCTCCCCCATCCCCCCACCCTGCACCCCTGCATGTGGCTACGGCCTACCCCCCCCAGCAGCGTGCCTGTCGCCCATTGTGAACCCGAAATATAGACAAGAGAATAAGAGAAATAAGGAGATCAAAGAGGAAAAGGAAAGGAAGTAACCAACAGCCCACGATAGGGAAGGAAACATGGGGGAGACTCCCAGTGCGGGAACCCCAACCTCCCCCCCTCTTCACCCACCTTTAAAATCAATCAGAGAACAAATACACAATATTGGGAGCACCTACTTAAACAGGATGTATCAATCGCTACGCAGTCCAAGTCCCACGGGGGGCATAGTGCACCCCCAGCCGCAGAAATGGCGCCCAAAGCACACTCGACTCTCACAGGCAAACAGGTTCAATGATGCAGGTCCCACCCGCCCCAAAATGCCGGACCGGGGTAGAAATCACAAAGTGAAACAGTCATGGCAGTCCAGGAATAACCAAAACCTCTCCAAAGTCACATGAAACGAGCAATCAGCCACCACCGATCGTAGTCCACGGAGTACGCTGTCCTGTAGCCGATCCGCCGTGAGACACCAGAAAGTCTCCCCAGGGAGCAAGTCCGCAGTGTCGCCATCAGTAAGCCACCTCCACGTCGAGCCGCAGCCTCGCCGTGATAGCAGTAACCTTTGCCACAATGAAAGTGACGAGCGAAGCTGGTGACGGTCACAATGAAACATCGGTTCAATAATAATCAGGACTACTTCCCTCCATCACCAGAACGTAGGTCCGCGGCCCCTTAGAGAAATACAGTCGCCATCCCCCGGCTTCCAGTACACCCAGCCGCCGCCACAAGGTATAATCCATCGGATCGCCACTGTTCCAACAAGCAGCGCCACGGCGCAGTACAGGCAGGCTTAGGAGTCTTCGGTCCCCTCCCAGTCAAGATGGCGAATTGCCTGTGTGTCAGCAATGGGCAACACAGGGTGCCCTTCTCCCCACCACTGAGTATCGTTTGCGGGCCCCCCCAGCCCAAAAAGGCACATTAACATCGTGCTCTCGCCAGCGCCCATGAGCTGGAGATAATACGTCAGTTCAATTAGCAGGCATGCAAAATGCCCCAGATAGACAGGGAGCAATTCTCAGAGTCCGGCAGCCAACAAAAATCGCTGGGGGGGGGAAATAAGGGGGGGGAGAAGCAAGCAGCACAGGAGGATTGTGCATTGCACCTGGAAAGGGCTTCGGCGGTGTCGAGGGTGTTTTCAGGCTCCTTGGCGGGAGACCGGCGCCTCACTGGTCGATGTGTCCGTTGTTGTTGCATTGGCGGTCGGGTGCAGCGAGACGCGAGGTCCCGGTCGCCGGCATCGGGCAGGCCGCCCTGCGCTGGAGAGCGTATCTCCGTCCCCGGAGCCAGGAATTTCGCCGGAATCGGACGCCTCACCTCGGCGTCCCTTCCGACGCACGGAAGCTCCGCGCTCTCACGGGGCAGGCAAGCGGAACAGGCGGTGAGGAGAGAAGGTCGGCGGAGCCGGGACTCAGTGCGGCCATCTTGGCCGCCGGCCCGGCTCCGCCCCCCTACCCCTTACCTTTGATCCCTGTACTTTTAAATCAAGTTAAGGGGTCAACCATCTACACTAAACTTGATCTTCGAGGTGCATACCACTTAATTCGTGTAAAAGAAGGCGATGAGTGGAAGACTGCATTTCGCACTAAGTATGGACTCTTTGAATATACAATGATACCCTTTGGTCTCTGTAATGTCCCAGCGGCATTTCAATACTTCATTAATGAAGTTTTGCATGACCTCTTGGACATCTGTGTCATTGTATATATTGACGATATACTAATTTACTCAAAAAATTCAGAGGAACATGAAGAACATGTTAGATCTGTTCTGCAAAAATTGAGAGATAATTCCTTGTTCGTTAAATTGGAAAAATGTGTTTTTAAAAACTCCTAAGGTTGAATTCCTTGGTTACTGGCTATCCCCAAAAGGCATTGTAATGGACCCAAAAAAGGTAGAAGCTATTTTAAAATGGCCTGCCCCAACCTCTGTTAAGGAGGTGCAAAGGATTTTGGGTTTTGCAAATTACTATAGGAGATTTATCTCTAAATTTTCTGAGATTGTAATTCCAATTACTCAACTCTTAAAAAAAGGAAAGAAATTCCAATGGAGCTCTGAGGCAGAATCAGCATTTAACGTCCTTAAAAAAGGCATTTACCTCAGCCCCGATCTTTAAACATCCCGATCCAGACAGACCATTTTTTGTTGAAGCAGATGCTTCAAAACAGCCATTGGGGGGGTCCTGCTTCAAAAGGATGCGGATTCAGGAAATTTCCATCCAATAGCCTTTTATTCTAGAAAGCTATTGCCGGCTAAACAACACTACACAATCGCTGAGCGCGAGCTTTTAGCTATAAAAGCAGTCTTACAAGAATGGAGGCATCACCTTCTGGGAGCCAAACAAACAATTACAATTTTTTCTGATCATAAAAATTTGAAATTTTATTCTACCGTCAAGGCTATTACACCACGACAAATGCGTTAGTTACAATTCTTTAGTGAATTTGATTTTCTTATTACTTATCGACCTGGGGCCAAACAACTATTATCTGATACACTCTCACATTTGGTTTGTGATAAGGATAAAATATCTGTTTGATTTGCAGAGTATTATCCCAGAAGAAAAGATTTGCGCAGAAATTTCACAACTTGATTTTCTAACATTGCTCAGAAATCAGACTAAGGAATTAAATCAAGAAGATTGGCTTACACAAAAACAGTCCACAATATCTGAAGTTTATTTTATCATAAAAATAAACTATTTATTCCCAAAAAAGATTTGAGAGAAGTAGTGATTAAATGGAACCACAACTTAGCTATAGCAGCTCACCCTGGAGTCAATAAAACTCTTGAATTATGTCAAAGACATTTCTGGTGGAATGGAATGAGAGCAGATATTCTGCAATAAGTTCAGAGTTGTCCTGTATGTGCTCGACAGAAATCATCTCATTCAGCTCCCATGGGATTATTACAACCTATAGAAATCCCTCCAACACCTTGACATACCATCAGTTTAGATTTTATTACAGATTTACCCACGTCATCTGGAATGACTACAATTCTAGTAGTAATAGATTTGTTGTCTAAAATGGGACATTTCATTCCTTTGCCCAAATTGCCATCAGCCATAGAATTCAGTAATGTGTTTTTATCTAACATAGTGAAGCTGCACAGACTACAGCAAAAGATAATTTCCGATAGGGGCCCACAATTCCTGTCAAGATTTTGGAAACAATTGAGTGGTAGGTTGGGAATAGACTTGGCATTGTCATCTGCCTTCCATCCTCAAACTGACGGTCAAACCGAAAGGTTAAACCAATACTTATAACAGAGTTTAGGGTGTTTGACTACTACTCTATCTTCTGACTGGGTTGAAGCTCTACCCCTGGCAGAGTTTGCTTATAATAATACCTTGCATTCTGCGCTTGGTTGTTCTCCATTTTATTTCCTTACTGGTCAGCATCCCCGAACCTTGCCCATTTTGTTTCCTAACAAAGCTACTGATATGCCAGCAGTCTCTGAAAGATTAGCCAGTTTACGTAATTTTCAGGAGAATATAAAACAAACCCTGATTAAACACAAACATAAAATGAAGGCTAATGCTGATCAACATAGAATCCCAGCACCAGTTTATAAGCCAGGAGACCAAGTTTGGCTATCTACAAAGAACATACAGATGGAAGGCCCTAGAAAGTTAAAACCCCGATTCATTGGCCCTTTTTCAGTAGAGAAAATCTTGAATCCTGTCTCTGTAAGATTGAGTTTACCCCAGGAATACAAAATACATCCAGTATTTCATGTATCATTGCTAAAACCTGTAAACCCAAACACTCGTTCTGATGATCCACCTCCCCCAATTATAGTAGGAGATCATGTGGAATATGAGGTCAAGAAAATTTTAGATTCCAAGCGAATTAGAGGTCGTCTACATTACCTAATTAACTGGAAAGGTTATGATGCTTCAGAAAGATCTTGGGAGCCAGAGAACCATATACACGCTCCTCGTTTGATTCGCTCTTTTCATGCTCTGTATCCTAATAAGCCACGACCGGTGAGAAGACCTTTGGGGGGGAAACTGTTAGGGGAACCTAGTTCCTTTCAAAATTATCCCAGAATCTTAGTGATAACACTGTAATTTGACAATGAATGTTGTTTGGTACGATTTTTAGTTAGCAATGCTTGTTGGCTCGGAACTCTTAGTTAAACTATTGCAGCTAGCAATGCTTGTTATCCTTGGGCTACTGTTGGAACTGTTGTTATCATTAATATTCATGAGGAGCACACGTGGAGCATGTGCGCAAACTGTCATTGAGCCACACGTGTAACTGCCGCTAGAAGAGACTATAAAAACCTCCTCGGTGATTAATCAGACGCTTCGTTTCAAGTTCCAGCGTCCTGCTACAGCGTCTCTGCGAGGTTCCAGCCCAGCCTTCAGAATCTCCTCCCATTTCTTGTTCCTTTCCTTCCAACCCCCCAACCTCTTACCTTGTTCCCGTTCACGGAGCTGCGGCGGCGGCTTCATTCCATTCTCCGAAGTCGGGAGACTTTCTTCGTCGCAACCAGTGCCGGAGATCAGAGCTTCCGGTTCCCAGCGTCGGAGAGTCTTCAGGACAGGACTTGTCCCTCGGCGAAAGGCTTCCGCACTCCGACTTCCTTCCGGTGCGCCCTAGAGACAGAAGTAAGACTTTTTTAATTTACCTTGCACAACGGACTTCAACAAACAAGCCTTGGCAACAACAAAGACTCGAACTACGATATGATTGCATTCAGTTGAGACTTTTTGATTCAAGCACAAATCAAGACTTATTCTGATATTGAGAGATTGTTTATGTAGAATCATTGTTACAGTAATTGGAACTGTTAACTTGAATTATTAAGTCAGAAGCATTTCCTGATTTAACCAGGGTATATTATTGCTTGAGTAGTTCTTGTGTATCTTTTGCTTATTCATCTTTTACAGAAACCCTGTTACAGATAAAAACATATTCTTGCAAGGTAGGAAAAGCAAGTTGCTTGCATGCAAGTTCAGTTTTACTAACAAGTTAATGATTTAAGTTGTTTTCTTTTGGTGTGACCAAATGTGCAAAAGACTCATGATGACTATGTTCTTATTTTAAGGTTAAACGAATCACACAGAGAAAATTAAGTTAACCTTGCCACATAGAAGTATATGAATGGGCTTTTCTTTTCTTGGTATGTATAGGAATGTTATAGTGTATCAGTATATATATATATTGTGAGAATACCGAAAAGATCTCTGAACTAGGTTGTGTTTCCTTTAGCTAATGTAATATAACTGCCAAGCCCAAGGTTCGACACAGCATTGGAAGAAAGCCCAGAATACTTCTTGAGAAACAGAGGTAACACAATTTGAAGAGCTCCTGTGTTTGTTTGTTTCTCTTGTTTCTCTTCCACTTCCCCTTCCCTTTGAGAGCTACCTAGTAGTGGCAAGTGTGTACTTCCTTGTCACGCTAGTTAGTTTTAGAAGGTATTGGGACTAGTCATCTTCAAGGCTGAACTCTGGGATCTTGCAGTTGCTCGCTTAACAGTGTATGCACCTCCATTAATCAGTGCACTTCATCACAAGGAACACCATTTTATGAAGAAAATATGCATTTGAGGCATTTTAGCGAATTGTTGCGACTTATGGTGATTCTCACACCTGAAGTGTAAGTTGTCAGCTGCGCTTTTATGTGAACAATGCAGAATGAAATAAAAACAAGCATGTTTGAAATGTGTGCAGCCATGTAGATTTTATAAACAAGCAAGCGCTGCACAGTCAAAATATAAAAAAAAAGTTCCACAAAAGCAGATGAAAACAGCACTTGGGCCTCAGGACATTGATATGAGCAAACTCACGTGGAACAACAAGAAATATGGTGAGACAGCCAACAGAAACAGAGAAAAAGTGAGTGGCAAGCTTAGGAATCAATGAAAAGCAAAGCAGCATATTGTAAGCCTCTTTTAAGACTTATATTGAAAACAATAGATTTCACAAGCATAGCAAAAGTACTGTGCAAGTGATACCTAAAAATGGTCTACAATCCATACACTAAGACCGTGTTTCACAGGCTTTGTCAATGTAGGGCAACATAAAAAAGGTCTTGATGAATTCAAAGTGTGTACAAATTGTTTTTTCAGAGATACCTACCACAAGCACACACTTGTGTAGGTGGATTTGCTACTTATTAATAGCTGCCACTTATTGTATAAACATTTTATTTGGGAGCCAAAGTTGTGTACAGTACAGTGATTAAAATGGATATGTCTTTACATTTGTTTGTAAAGTACTGGCAGGTATTTATTTCAAATGCTTCATGAAAGCCATTTTGTAGTTATCCATCAAGCAGTCCCCTCAGGTGAAAAGAGGCAATACATTATTAAGTGTATGCTTGTAGAGTAGTTGATATATTTTTTTTATTGTCTATAGTTGAGGGAGGTGATGCCCAGATGAAACAGGTAACTAGAAGCATATCAGAATTCAATGGTGTAAATCCCTGATTGAAATACCACTATACATATCACCACTTTAAGTCACCATTACAACCCCAAAATGGCAGAATGATCTTACCCTTCCCTTGTCATGTCACATGATCATGATAGACTTTGAAATAATTGTACATATAGAAGTTATGAATTTTCTACTGGTATTTGGTTTCATATGCCAATTGCAGCAAGTATTTTAAAATATTTAGCGACAAGTAAAAGCATGCTCAACCATTAACAGCTATCCAAGTGTATCTTTAATGAAACTATGGTTCCAATTACGTAAAAAGCTAGCCTTACTGCCTTGGATGAGAGAGGCACAGTAGTTCCATGTTTCAAGGTATTTTGCCAGATCTAGATATGGGATATTTAGTTCCTTTTACTCCAAATATTCTCTACAGTAGCTTGTCTACAACTGTTGGGGCTGCAGGAAAACCACTGCACTTAAGGCCATACATTGCCCACTAAAGACAAATAGTAACCTTCATATTATGAAACTGTAACACATACACCAGTATCAACATTCAGTTGTAGGTGAAATCCCCTTGCATTTAACACAATCATCCAATCATCTTTATTAAGTTGTGGCTCGATACTGCTCTTCTGAACTCCTCTATAGTCTCCAGATGATTATAGCATCACAGATACTGAATCCTTTTGAAATGCACTCACAACACCAAGACCACGTCTTCACCATGCATGCCTTCACAACAAAATTACATAATTTACAAATGATTGGTTAAGGCATATGAGTGGTAAAGCTTGCCCTGAGCGCTAAAACTGGCCCACAGCCTTAAAACTACCTGACCCCAACGCCCTGAGGCCTAAAACTCAGCACCCAGCCCTGAAAACTACCCCAGCCCCAGCCCTATAAACCCCCCAGCCTCCTGCTCTGAGTCCTAAAACTGTCCTCAGCCCTAAAAAATATCCCACCTCCACACTAAAAACATCAGAGTTCCCCGCCCTGAGCCCTAATACAGGCCCCAAGCCCTGAAAACTACCCCCACTCCATCCCTAAAAACAGAAAACTACTCACCAAAACGTGTCTCAATTCTTTCCTGCCAATCTTGTCTGGGCAGGTAGTCCCTCTCCAACACCTTCCACCCTCACCCATTCCTCTTTCGTCTAGAGTGCTGATTGCCTTTACCACGCATATGCTTTACCACCTTTACAATGGAAATCGTTGTAAAGGCAGGTGTGGTAAAGGAACATGCGTGGTGAAGGCATATGCGTGCTAAAGGCAAGCGTGGTAATGCTTGCGTTGTAACAGTGGCTCTGATCACATTGTTAAAGATGTTTCCATAAATGGACATCACTAGAGCAGGAAATATGTTCAGAAGCCTTTCTGATATGCATGGCCATCTCCTGCTAGCATACAATGTTTGTAACAGCACACACACCAATATGATCAAGTTTGCTCCATACAGCATTGAAACCTGCACAACCGCATTGTGTTTTCCTAACATTTTCTAAAAGCCCCAGTTCTCTTCTCCCTTTTTAAAGAAAATTCATAAACCTTTATTAATCAAGTTGCATAGACAAATTACATTCTTGTACTGAATCAAAGCACCATGCACAAGAGCACAATTGTAAATCGCTAAGGGGACCAATAGCTCAAAACATCCTAAAATGACAGCATAGCGAGTGTTATACAGGCACGTTTGGACAATAAACAGTCATTGGTATGAGACGCACAAGTCTCGGGGAAGGGGCAGACCCTGCTGAGAAGGAAAAGGGACAGGAAGGAGAGGCTGATTACTATCCTACACCCACGGCCGCCACTGTAGGGGTGCCGGCGGGGAGCGCAGGAGAGGAAACCAGGCGCTGGGGGAACGAGCAAGGAGGTATGACACAAGGGGCCCCCATATGTGAGTGGCTGAGATCTAGCTGGCATAATGTCCCAGAATTCAGACAAACGGGTCTGGAAGCGCGATGCATCCTCGAGCCATTGAGCGAATTTAGGTGCAGGTTTGTGACCCCAACACATGAAAACCTTGCACCATGCGAGGACAAGCAGCATGGCGGGAAGCATCCGGGCAGAATTTAAGGAAGCCGAGGTGGCAGAGTGGGGGGGGTCATGCTGAACCGGCAAGGAGGTGATCTCTCATACAGCAGACCAGACTTCGCTCTAGTAATCGGCAATGTTAGGGCACAACCAGGCAAGATGAGCGAAATCCGCCGAAGAAGCTGAAAAGCGAAGGCATCTGTCATTGGGGATAAGTCGCACCATGTGCAGCTCAACTGTGGTGCGGTAGATCCTATGCAAGTATTTCAAATGGATAAGGCACAGGCAATAGTTGAGGGACAATCTCTTAGTTTGCTTACAACATTATAGCCAATCAGCTTGAGAGATAACCATGCCAAGGTTCTCGCCCCATGCCACCCGAGCGCGGTCAGTGGAAATGGAGGTGTCTGCTAGCAAGAGGGCGTATAGTTTGGTTACCAACTTCCGAGGGGAGGGAGACGAATACAGGAACTCGAGAGTGGTCATCGAGGTAGGAGGCAGTGGGAACTCAGGTTGCAACTTCTTGCAGATAGCCCTCAGCTGATAGAAAATCAGAGTGTCCATGGGGCCGGAGTCCTCAGCCAGGAAATAAAACGTATTCTCCGGATAAAGATCTGTGACCGTATTCAGCCCCAGGCGTGTGACATTTTTAGCCATGCCGGATGGCTGGAGAGGAGGCAAAGCCAGGTGCCGAACTATTGGCATTGAATTTGCCGAGAACAAGGAGGCACCGGAGAACAGACAAAGTCCCTCCCAGACCCAGCGCAAGGTCTCAACTGTGTCTATTTCAGTACATGGGAGTTTGGCCGGCAGTGGTGAGTGGCCACGGGGCAGCAAGATCCGACTTGACCGCCACGTGCGGCTGGAAAGGAGTGGGGTGAAGCCAAAAGTGCAAGAAAGTGTCCGAAGCACACATTGCATAGAGCTAGAAGTTAGTGGCGCCGAAGCCGCCACTTGACATCGAAAGGGTGAGAACGTCATACGCAATCCTCGGTTGCCTGCCGGCCCAGATAAGAGAGATGAACAACGAGCGAACCTTGTGAAAAAAATGGGCGGTGAGGGGAACAGGTATGTTCAGGAATAAAGATAAATATTTTTGGAGGATGACCATCTTGGCAATGGCTATTTGACCAGCTAACGACCTGCTCAGCCAGACACCTAAATAGCGAGTGGGACTGGACGCCCAGACGAAAGGATAGTTCAAGGTGAAAGGAGTGGTGGCGTCCGTGAGAGGGAAGAGGATCAACTTGTTCCAGTCAACCTGTATGCCTGAATAGCCCACGAATAGAATGATCTCGCTCACTAAATGACTAAGATGTTCCTGAGGGTGACGGACATATAAAGTAATGTTGTCTGCATACATAGAAACCAGGAGGGCGCGAGCAGCAAACTCAATGCCCCTCAGTGTGTGGTGTTGGCGGAGTCGGGCTGCCAGTGGTTCCATCACGATAGCGAATAGCTGCCATGACCAGTAGGGATGGGATCAGATATCATGCTATTGATCCGTAGACGGGCGACGGGAAGTAAGTAGAGTGTACAATAATGAGACTTTACGAATAAAAACTGAGCTGAAACCGAGACGAGGGAGTGAAGGGAATAGAAAGGGCCATTCCAGGCTATCGAAGGCCTTGGTGGCGTCAAGCAGGACGGCCACCACAGGAAGCACTGGGTTGATTTGAAGAAGGACGGAGAAGATGGCCTGAAGATTGTGGGAGGTCGCCCGGCCCGGTATGAAGGTGATCTGATCTGGGAAAGCGATGAGCGGCATTAGAGGGAGAAGACACAATGTGAGTAGTTTGGCGAAGATTTTGTTATCAATATTAATGAGGGACAGGGGGCGATAGGAGTCCCGCAGTTCAGGGCGTTTGTCCGGTTTTAGCAGGAGGGTCAGCATGGTCTCACGGAGGGAAGGTGGAAATTGGCCACTCTCGAAAGACTCATTATACATGGTGGCCAGATGCGGCACCAGTAGTAGAGCGAAAGCAACGGGCAAGCTGTCCAGACCAGGGGCCTTATCTCCAGACATACCGTTAAGGGCGTATTTCCTTCTTAGAGAAGGCCTCTCCCAGATATTCCTGGTGGTAGTTTTTGAGCCATAAGAGCTCAAGGGTATCGAAATACTGATCGAGGGTCTCACATGGGGGGGGGGGGCTCCCGCAGTGTAGAGTTGCGTATGAAAGTCAGGGAAACGCACCTTGATCTCCTCGAAAGAGGTGGTGCGAAGTAGGCCACCATCCTGGAGCTCCATTGGAGGATGCAGCATGGACCGGACAGGGAAGGTTGGCCAAGGTCTTACCTGGTCGGTCGCCCTCTCTGAAGCGATGTGCCTGGGCCTTCCTGCCAAGGAATGAGAGCTCTCTGTTAGACTCCTCAGCAATTTCAGTATGTTTCTAGCAAAGACGGGCGAGTGTGTTGGGGCTAGGGTCAAGAGCGTGAGAGGCGTCTAGGCTTTTAATTACGGATTCCAGCTTAGTAAGAGTATTTTGAATGGAGTGTAGGACCCCAGACTGTTTAGGGATACATGCTCCACAAATGGCGACTTTGAAACCCTCCCAGAGAGTGGAAGGGGAGTCCACAGAGCCCTTATTGAGCTCAAAGTAGTTAGTGATCGCGGTCAAGGCACTCATCTCGCGCCCCTTCTGTCGCACTGCTTCATGGGGAGCATTTCCCCGTCGTGAATACATATATTCCACATTAAACCACTTTTTTCTTCTCATCAGTTAACCTGTGTTAAACCATAGCTTCTTTCCAAACTTAATGAATCATTGTCGAGACAGCCTCGTGTCACTCCTTGAATTTTATTTTCAATTCTTCAAATGAATACTGCGCGCCCATCCAGGCTTTACACAATAACACGTAATCCAAACAGTGAGGTGTACAACTGAGTAGGCTCATTCCTCCTTGCCCAATGCATTTCGAATCTCGTATGACGCTTCGTCAGGGGTCACTGCAACAAATAAAAATACAGCTGAACTAACTGTGCACAGCAAACCTAAAATAATGCCTAAATTAATACATGAATACACTGCATCCCCGTGAATAAACCACCCGTAGTTTCTTTAAACAAACCCATCTTTAAACCCATCTGACTAACCAACCCACCCATAACACAGTAAGAAAACTAATTAACCATACCCCTCCTATGATTCAACTCACTTCATGTACTATTATGCACGTACAACTATGCTCGTCTGCAACTAATGCTCCCCATGAAGCAGTGCGACAGAAGGGGCGCGAGATGAGTGCCTTCTTGTCAATACTTGCAGTATGTGCTGTGATTGAGACGGATCACAGAATCTGATCGCACGCACTACAGGAAGACGTGTTCTATAAATCGATGAATTTAGATAAGGGAAAGGGTGCATTCTCTACTCTTATATATGTGCTTATCAATGGAAGTGAGCCAGGAGAGAATGTCAGGAAAGGAGATCCAGAGATCTAATCAGGACCAACAGCCCTGAGTGACGGTGACACAAGTGCCCTCGCGGGCCTCGGGATGTGTGTGGCGCCAAGCGTAGTACAATGAGTTCTCGGCAAGGATGGAGTTTAGGAACACCACGGCATGAGGGTGGGAGGCATGAGAGCCAGAGCGATCCAGGGTGGCGGATAGTGTAACATTAAAGTCCCCATCCCAGAGGAGTGCAGCGGGGCCAAGGGATTAAATGTGGTGCCATACCCGCGCAAAGAAATCTGGGTCATCAGAGTTAGGACCGTAGATTGCAGCTATTGTGAAGGGTTGGGCCTGAAAGGAGCTGTGAAGGATGACAATTCACCCTTTGGGATCAAATATAGCATGAGAGGTTTGCCAAGGGAGCCCTCTACGTAAAAGAATAGAGACCCCCCCAGGGTAGTAGGAATAGTAAGAGGACTGTGATTCTCCCCAATGCCGGGAGTGCAGTCTGGCAGCGGATGCAGGAAGCAGATGGGTCTCTTGTAGCAGACAGATGTCCACCTTGTGCCGGACAAGATGCGCATGGACAAGTTGGGCAATGCAGTGGTCGTTCAGACCCCAGATGTTCCAAGTCCAACAAGTAATGTCAATCATTCAGACCTCTCGTGGAGAATAATCAAGCACAGTGTGGTGAATATGGCCTGGATCTTCGTGCGGATGAATTGGTGGTGCTAACCAAATGAGAAAACAATGTGTAATGCATCAACGAAGTGGAGAAGCAAAGACAGCTAAAAGCCTGCCACATCAGATATCTGGGCTTCAAGGGAGAAGCGCAAATGGCAAACCCCAGGAGGAGGATGCTGGTGAGTGTCGAGCCCAGGAGAAAAGACTTGGGGTAGTACACAAACAATGCAGCAGGACAAACCAGAGCCAATAGAAAAAGACAATGCAGGGCAAGCTAAAGGACAAAACAATACAAAATAACCAAATCAAGCACACCTCAGAAGGAGGCAGAAAATTCCCAGTGACCCCCCCACCCACACCAACCTCCCAAACTGGTTGAGAAACCATCCATGACCGCCCCAGGGAACATCAACTGGGAAGGTAAGAGTCCAAGTCCAAAGTGGGAACCATCCCGCGGAGGCATGGCGAGGCTTAGCGAACACCCCTGCCAACAGAGCAGGGTGGCCAAGCAATCAGTGATCACAGGCAGCATAATATCAGAATTGCATTAAAGAACAAAGGCGGCTAGCCCCAGGGCGTTGCAGTAGGGGACACGACAACCTGGAGTGAAGTAATGTAAATTAAATCAAGGAAAAGCATAATGAACAGGAAACCATGATAGTAACAGTGTGTTGCCAGTAAGTTAAAGGAAGATCAAGTCAGTCATTGTCACTCAGGTCGCCAGGACCGTAATCTTGAGATTTTGCAGTGGTGGAGCGGTGAGAGCGATCTAGCTTCTTGGCGAAGTCAAGGGCGGCCTTCAGATCCAGGAAGATGAGAGCCTTCGAACCCTGCCGGACGCAAAGTTTGGCCAGATATGCCAGCGAGTAGAGGATCTCATGTTTTTGAAGAATGAGGGTTGTGGTAGGAACTCGCGGTGAGCAGCTTGTCCTCACCAGGGTATAGTCTGGATAGAAGGACAAGGTGTTCCCCTGATGCCGGATCTCGCCTTTGTACCTGGCTACCCGGAGGATTGCATCACGGTCACGGAAATTGGGAATTTTAGCAATAATGGCTTGAGCAGGCAATCCGGGGCCTGGGCGGGGGCCCAGGGATTGGTGGGCTCTCGTCACGATGAATACCGGGGAGAGCACCTTGCCAAACAGTTCGCGCACCAAATTCTCCACATAATCTTCCATACACGTGATGTTGGTGGACTCAGGCACCCCTGTGATGCGGAAATTGCTCCTGCGGGAGCGCGCTTCCAATTCCTCGTTTTTTGTGTGTATCAGGTCCAGAATTTTGTCCATGTAAAGCAGTTGCTGGCGGTCCTCGACATCAGAGACCCTCAATTCGACATGCAGCAGGCGATTGTCGTGTGAGTCCACTCGTGACTTGACAACATCCAGGTGTGAAGACAGCTGGTCTATTTAGGCAGCTATACCAGAAACAGCAGATTTAACCTCCAGCATGATGGTCTTGAGGTCATCCATCCGGGAAGCAGCCATTTCGGCAGGACCAGTGGGGTCGCCACCGTCCACGACCACACTGTCCTGGCGCATTTGGCGGCACTGGTCAAAGGTGAGCCGGGACTGTTTGGGGTCGGCCTTACTCATGTCAGGCACTGATAGGGGGAAGAGTACACGAGGAGCACAGCTGGGTGGCGGAGTAGCAGAGCCAAACGTTGCGAGAAGCCTGCAAGCGGGCAGTGAAGAAGAGGCAGATTACAATGCCTGGAAGAGAGTCGGTGTCCAGGGAGCGATGCAAGATCCCGCAGTCCTCTGCCCCGCATGGCACCAACAGGGACCCACTGGTCAGCCCGGCGACAGTGTCTGCAGAGGATAAATCACCTCAAGGGCAAGCCCAGCCCGGTGGAGGAATTTGCAAGCAGAACCCCAATTTAACCAGCAGGGGACAGCTCCCTCAGCATTTGTGTGATGGCGACGTATTATGGGAGTAGACCCCACAGGAGGTAGAGCAGTGGGATACAAGGGGGGGAGCACGGCCCACCACACAGGGTGAAGCGGCAGAGGAGGTGTGCGGGTGCCGAGGCAGGGGCTCTGTGATGTTGGGCGTGCCCCCAACACAGCTCTGACACCCCACCGCAGTCCGATGCACTCGCCCCTCTGAGTAAGGTGCTGATGTAGGGACAGTGGTAGCAATCACTGGGTGGTCCCAGCCAGCGGGGGCGACTGGTGAAGGTAAGAACATGTGGCTGCGGGTGAGCTGCAGCACATGGGGCCTCCGCTGCAGTCCAGCAGGTGGTCACGCCACATCAGGAGGAGGACATGAGCAGGGTCCAGCGCAGCACAGAATTCGAAGCGCCACGTGATGGTACATGTCCGCCATGTGTGGGTCCGCTGAGCTGTTGTGTGGCGCTTAAGTCGGGTCCCAGAAGAGAGGCTGGTTTTTGGGGTAGGCTGGCCTGCCGCGCACAGGTGGCCAGACAGGGAGAATGTGACTGGGACGCAGGTGGGTCCAGGTACCGAAATGCTGGGAAACGAGGAACAGCAGGGATTCGCTGGGGCGCGCTGCCCCTCTTGCCCAGCCAAGCTGAGATGGATCTGTCACAGCGGGCGCCGGAACAAAGGCCAGCGGCACCCTGCAGGGATTAAAGCAACAGCCGGGTGGTGTGGTACTCGAGCCCCAACCCTGCCACCCCGGGGCCCCAGCAGCCGCGGCACTCACTGGAGTCTGCAGGTGGCGTCAGATGGCAAGTACCAGGGTGACATGGCAGGCAAGGCAGAGCAAGAAGGCCCTCAAGCGGTGGCCCGTTGAGCAGATCTCAACCAAGGCATGTCAGAGGAGGTTGTGGAGATAAGCAGGCGGCTTCCCAAGGCGAGGTGAGTTCAGTAGCACCGGAGCTGAGCCATAAGTTCGCTGATGCCTGAAGGATATTGGCAGATTTTAAAGCTTGGCCGGCAGCGCCCACTTAGAGTGCAGCCATCTTGCAGCCGGCCATGCCACGCCCCCAGTTTTCTTCTCATTTTGCCCCGCCTCACTCTAACCCTTGCCCTGTACATATGCCCACCTTGTTAATATGTGGTAGCCCTTCTAACTGTTTGCCTATTTGTGAGCATGGATGCTGCCACCTCTTCCTGTTCTGTCAAGTTGCTGGGTGTTTGGTGTGCAGGCATAGTTACTGGCATCCTGATGTGCTCTGCTTGATATACAGTCTTATCTGGGTATATTTGATTCTAGGCTAGGCTTCCATATGTCTGCATTGTTTGTTTGCAGATGCCCTATCATGTGGAATTTGGTTGGGCTTTCTTGGCTTTGTGAGAGTCCTTTAGTAACTGCAGTTCTGGTCATACCTACTTTGTTAGGGTGAGCATCTCAGATATGGTGGAAGCAGGAATATTGATTTGTCCTCTGGAGTGCTTGTCAATGTGCTGCGCATAGAAATGTTTGACATTTTTATGTGCTGAGATATCTCACTTTCTAGCACTGCTGAATGCTTTGCTCTACTAAAAAAGTCTCCAGGTGGTTGGGTCAGCAGATATATGCTGTTCTTGTTGCCCAGTGACATTTTTGCTGCTGGTGTTTATGTCTATCTCATAATCGTTCTTTTTTCAAAGGGATTTCCTCACTTCTACATGGGACTGGTGATTTTTGATTAGTTATCGGCACTTTCATACATGTATGGTACCAGAATATCATGGTCTAAATGCAATCTGACAAAAAATTATGTCCTAATCATCATTTATGAAAACGTTGTTTCACTGGAATTTTTTAAAAAGTCAGGAAAGGGATAGGGCTCCTTCAACTGTCTGCATAAATTGTGATTTTTTTTGCAAGTCATTACCTGTCTCATTGCAAGGGGCTGCTGCCTCAAAAAATGCTATGTCATCCTTCTCTTACAAGCTATCAATATTTTATGCTTCCTATTTTTCACTAATATCCAACTTGTTTTAGCACCTTGACAATTTCTTCACTACTAAGTCCTTTTCAAGTACCTGATAATTTTTGTTGAACAAGATCCCTTGCCTTTGGTTTTAAATTTTCAGACTAGGTGCCATCAGAATGGAAGGCATAACCATTTCAGAGCCATATCATAACCCTCATTTGATAGAAATCAATATGGTAATCATGACCTTCAGTTTACTGAAGGCTAATTCCAGCAATTCATTGCATGTATATTTGAGGTCTACGCTTGATAACCGGACAGTACTACAGGTGGGCCCTAATTCCCTTCTCAAGCACTGTAAGAAAGTGGCTCTGTATATACTGCACCAAAGTAAGGTTCAGTGTGCACAGAGTCCACAATCCTCAGAGGTATGGCAGAGGTTAAACTTAGATATACCCTTACTCTCAAAAGTGGTAGCTTGGTTGAGCAGTAAGGCAGTATTAGAAGACAGTGTAAAGCATTTGTTGTACACACCCAGTCAGCAAATGGTCTCACAGACTCAAGAACTGAACCCTAGGCCAATTGTTTTGTATATAAAAATATATTGTTGTTTATTTTAGAACCACAAGTAGGTATCATAAATACTTTCTCAGAATGAGATGTTGCAATTGAATTCTTTCAAATAGCAATAGACTTTTAAATGCAATCAATACAGTTGTTGCAATATGCAACACAAGTTAAACACAAAATAACATTGAGCTCAAAGGGAAGTTTTAAGTAAATGCAATAAAATCACTTTACAAATGTATTTCTTACTCAGGGCTGGATCCTGGATTCAGCCCTGTTGCATTTCCTGTAAACAGTTGAAAGAAATTGTTTTTGTTACACAGGCATTTTTTAAGGAATATTTGTACGTTTTGAAAATCGACACTTAAAAGAAATTTGGTGAAAACCAAGCAGTGTTATCCTACGGAGGAAAGTCAAGTTAACGGTAAGTTACAGTTATAATTACATTTCAGGTTCAGTGCTGGGCTCAAAGATGCAGCACTGGGATCTCTCCTGGTAGCAGGTGAGTAATTTTGTTTTCGTTGATCAGCTTATTTTTAGTGAATATTTTAAAGTTGCAGAACTCGACACAGAATAAATTGTGAGTGAAACCCAGCCAAAGTTATGCTATGGAGAAAATCAAGTTATCAGTCTTTGGGTAAGTACTCGGCTGGCAGAGTTAAGGTTCTGGGGGTAGATTCAGGGGTCTCTCAGGGTCAGGTAAGTACAGTTGTCACACTCTCAGCGGCACAGGGGCAGCCGGGTGCAGAGTAAGTAGGCCCAATGTAACCATTTGGTTGGCCTTCGGTTGGTGGTTGCTAGCAGGCAGGCCACGCGACTGTGGAGCTGAGCTCCTGGTCACTTACACTGGGCAAGTGGGGAAGTAGGATAGGACAGATGCTGCACTTCCAGTGGCACTTGGGCGGCTGGGTGCAGGGTGCTTTTGGGCCTTCGGGCGCCCAATGTATTTCAACGGGAAAGCTGGATGTTGAACAAAGGCTGCAGACTCGGGACGGGGATTCTTCAGGTGCGACCACCACTTCGAGAGGTAAATTGGGAAGCTGTAGGTTAGGTAGCCACCCAGGAGTTGGGCACAGGGGGCCGTGGGGCGCCGGGTTCAGGGGTGTCTTTGGGTGTCAGGAAATCTTACCCTCAGCTGGTCGTGGTTGGAGGGGTCCCTTGTTGTGAGGCTGCAGGCGTCGTCTGGGGCATCGAGGAGTGGTCCTTGGTCCTTGGGCACCCGATTTCAGGTCACAATCACCAGGGGGACTTCCTGTTGGCCTTTGTTCACTCATGCAGACGCCGGGCTTGGCGGGTGCAGAGTGTGCTGGATTCGCGGTTCATGGCTGGCACCAGGGGTTGTTTCTATTTGAGCAGAACCACTGCTTGTGGGAGTCCCAGTCTTTAGATAAGCAAGGCAGTCAGGTCTTCCAGGGTTTTCGAGGTTGCTGACCACTGGAGACGCCAGGGTTTAGCAGGAGCAGGTTCAAGGATCAACAGGCCGGTAGGGCTGGGGACAAGTCAGTTGGTGTCGTCCTCTTGTTAGCAGCTGCACAGCAGGTCTTCTTTCTTCTTGTTCTTCTGTCTTGTTTTCGGAATCGAGATCTGAGGAAGGAAGTGTGCAAGGTATTTTTACTTTTGCCGACTTTTATATTCTCTGGGAATTCCGACAAGGGATAACAATGGCTCCATTTCCACAATCAAAAATGTTTGTTCAAATATTAGAAAGCTTGCCATTATTTTTTTTCATTTTTTTGGATTCATTTAATTTTTGGATGGTTTGGCAGACATCTATCTTATGGATAGTCAAAAAGCGCATTTTCATCCATATATTGGAGTATTTTTCATGCAAAGAAATCATTCATTATCCATTGAGTACTCAGTAGACTAGTCTCAAGTAAGTCAATGTACCTATATTTCTTCAATGTTGCTAACATCACTGACATTTAAAACCACATCTGCCCCTGTGAATGTTTCCTACCATTCGTAACCCAGAGAGGCTCCAATACACTACTAAGCACCCTCTCATACCACAGCAACTTCACTTCTTCATATTCACAAACACCCCTGAGCCATGTTCCAATTCAGGATTGTTTTCATTGTTAGCTTCCCAGAAATGTAATGGTCTCTCACAATATATCAGATGACTCCCTGCCCCCCACACACAATTCGATCACTGTATCTCATCCATGGTGAATGTTAATCCTTGGCCATCACCCAATAGGAGAAGACCATGGAACAGGGACTTGACTGCTCCACCTTACACCTAATGAACTATAGTTTTTGATCAGTGTGTTATTGACTCTTGTAATTTTCATCTCGCCCTCTACGTTCCACGTTCCCATCTTCTGCATGTTCCTTTCATATGGATAGCAAAGAATAATAATGTGAGAAAAGCAAGGACCCCCTGGGTAGTTACTAAGCAGACTAGGATTTTCTCTCACACACTAGCAAAGAATAATATTCAGGCTATTCACAAAGGTAAAGGTATGCTTGAATAAATCTTCACTTGTAAGTTGACTCGTACACTTTTGTAAACTGTCTACATTAGGGTATTCACCACTTATGAGTGTAAAATGATTGCAAAGTATAGACGTACGTCTTTATTCCCTAAATTGTGGTGGTTGAGCCAAATTTACTGGTGCTTGTTACTACTCCTTCACTTTGCTGTATTAAAACTCTTATAATTTCCAGGATTTGAAAGGGACAGGAAGGAACTTGAAAATGTTAATATATACACAAGCATGGGGGTATTCACAAACTTTCCAGGTAAACTATGTTTCCATCCACTCATTTCCCACCCTTTGTGTAGGGCTTACAATTGCAGAAATGTGCAGGAGTAAAACCAATTTCGCCTATAATGAGTCCTTTTGTGCATTACTGACATATGTGAATTACTTCATTTTTGGCTGTAAATATAGGCTGACATCAGAAAATGGCTTTGTGAATCGGACCCATAGTATTAACATCACATGACTCACGGTAAGATATCCTCATAGGATGAGGCTTCACGTCCACATGTGTAAAATTGGCAGGATTCATATTGTGTGTGTCCAGTATTCCTGATCATGAGTCTCACAGGGTTTGACTTGGTCTTTAGTTGTATTGCACACCTCCAAAGCATACGCAATACCTCCTTCCTCTGGGAATGTTAATGCTGCATTATCTATTTGAAACTGGATATAGGGATTAATATGCATCTCTGTTGGTTTAGGAGTGTTTAGCTGCTCTTATCAGGGGCCATCTGAGCAAGATCTTAGCTACCGAAGAGTTGGAACACACAGACTGGCTCCAGCTGTTGGGTGGTTGTGACTGCTTCTGCTAGTGATGGTTTTCTTCACCTGTAGGAAAACGGCACATTCTCTGACTATTGCACTCTATCAGAATGACTCTACAGTGCAGAGAAATGACTTGGGGCCAGATGTACGACCAATTTTAGCAAACGGAAATGGAAAATCGAGCTGTTTGGAACTGCTAAATAGGGTTGTAGCATGTACTATTGCAAACTTGCAAGATAGGGTTTGCGAGTCCCTTCCTAATAGAGAGTTGCAGGGGGATGATTCTTTTGAAATCGCAAATGCAGTCGCAAAACAATCACAGTCTACCACCTACTTCAAGTAAGTAGTAAGCCACTTGCAAACAGCAAGGGGTTTCCAGGGGAGCCCTTCCCCTTAGTGAATGTATGCGAAAAAAATTTTTAAGAGCAGGCAGTGATGGACAACTGCCTGCAAATAAAAAATCAAAAGAAAACATTTCATTTTTTTCTTTTAAAAGCATCCCCTTTTCCTCTAAGGAAAACAGGCTGCATTTGAAAATAAAAGTTGCTTTATTTAGAAAAGCAAACAAAGACATAGTAGTCTGCTATCCCCTGCAGGCCACCATTCCTGTGTTTGTGGCCCATTCCTAATTGGTCGCAAATTACGACCTGCTCTTGAATATTGATGAGGCAGGCCATTTGTGACCCCACTGGGAATCGCTAAATGTGTCTGAGACACATTAGTATATTCTGTTTCGCCAGTGGCAAATTGCGAGTCGCAAAAAATCACAATTTGCGGGCCGCAAAACGGAATGGTCATACATCTGGCCCCAAGTTCCGAGGCTCTTCCCTCCGAGCTGGTCCTCTATGAGCAAGAATATCTTTGGATCAGCATTCATCTGCCTTACGCTTTGCACATGAAAAATCAGTTGCTCTCACCAATGCACTTACTCTGCCTACCAGTGTTGTAGTTCAAAGAAGAGCCAGACAGGGGGTCAGTGTTGCTGTAGGAGATCACCTAACCTAAACCAGTTGGAGAAAAAGTTATTGGAAGTTGACCGAAAAGAGCACCAAGGTCTCAGAATTCAAATATCCTTAGTTGATATTTTGAAAGTGTTTGAAAAAGGATGTTATGGGGCTAAAACTCAACTCTGCTAATGAACAGGCCTTTTTTAGACCACCCACTGTCCTCCCGAAATAATTTTTGACCTGAAGGTCTGAAAATCTGAAACAGGTCACTAGAAGACATAAACATGTTTACCAAACTATAATGTATCAGCGCCATATACTCCTGTCTTCGGAAATGCTTTTAGATTTCATGAGACTTTTGCATGACACTATTGATTCGCCTAGCTCATCTTGAACTATTTCGATTTACTTGTCGGCTTTGCTAATAACTCTTCATTTATTGCATAGGGGTTGGTCGTTTCAGAGCTTCCCCTGCAGTGGGGTGGTAAAAAGTAATGCTCAACCTCTTTATGGTTTGTTTCCCTTGTCTCCCTCTATTTTGTACAGCTCTGTCTTGTGCCGCTCCGTTTCTGTGTCTCTCTCACATTTGGAGAATTAGATGCATTCCGCCATCTTCATAAAACTTTATGAGGCTGCCTTGACACCTAATACAGCAAAGCCTGCAAAGATTAACACTCTCTCCCCAACCGGCCCATTTTATGGCTCTAAATTCTGCTCTGGGAGTAGGATACTTAAACCTCCTAATACATGCTCTAAAGAATGTCAAGTTGGAGAAATGCGAGGAGAATGTAGGATTCTCTCAGAACTTTTTCATGAGGTATGTGGTATACAAACATGTGACAAGGAAGCTCTAAAGGACAAGAGCTTGCTGAGTGCTAAATAACTACATCTATCACGCGCCTTTGGCAAGGGTACAGCTTTAATTCTCAAAACATTTCAAGATGGCATCTACAGGTATTATATTGAAGTGGCTTGAAAGTGGCATATGTTTAACGATTTCCTATCCCCTAGGATGCACAAAGTGCTGTCTAGATGGTCGCTTTTTATCTTCTATTTTATGTGCATTGATGTGTGGCCTAGGAGTAAAAGTGTCAGGGGTAGATTTACAAATATTTTGACATGGGTTACAGTCACAAAAGTGTCGATAACCAGCGCATAATGTATTTTTTCTATTTAATTTCCAGCACGAAGCGTGTTTTGCACTGGAAACTGCCATCAAAGTAGTGCAAAGCACTGCTTTGCATGTCTTAGCGCAGAGGGGGCATTACATGGGTGAAACCTGGGCATTCACATGCAACCACCCATGCTTTTTGACGCAATACCATATTTGCAAAGAATTGTAGGCATGGTTTTGTGCCAAAAGTTGAGGTGAGGATCATGGCTCTAAGGTTTTGTTTTTAAGAGTGAGGTGTTTAACAGTAAAGTAGCATTACATAGCACAGTACAGTAGCATAAGCTTCTCTGTTACTCATGTAAAAATTGTATCATCCCTACAGTAAAGTTCAGCATCACCTTACTGATAGTTACTTAACTTCAGTAAAGTGGCAGGATACATCTTGTAAAAAAAAGTTGACAAATTGTTCAGTCTCTTTTTTCTCATAACTGGCTGCTAATAATTGCACTATTGGATCACCGGTCTCTCAAATTTAGAGAAAGAAATTATAAATCTGCTGATATGAAGTAAGTTATCTTACTCCCATGAAACATTTATACTTTGTTTTCCTAACGACAACCGTGAAAAAAATAACTATGCAAAATACGCCCCCCTCCTTGCTCTCTCTTGAAATATGTTCAAATATATTTTATGAGGCTGTACTAAAAACAAGAATAATTGGAAGAAAAATTCTGCTTGTCTAAGCGAGGAGCACATTTGTAGCGGTAGGGTAAATGTTTTATCGATTGAGCAACTGGGAAACTCAAGTCATTACTCACCACGGGCTAAAGAATAATTGCTAATGCTCTGGCGGAAAGATTAAAAACAGTTTCTGGAAGTATTTCTTACAATGATCAATGGTGTATCTTCCCGGGCCATTGGATCTTCAATAACATTTTTCCCTTTTGGGATACAATCAATTTTTATAATATGATTCATTTGCCAGCGGGCATAGTTGCTTGATACGATGAAAAGGCACTTATGCACCTTATATTGTTGAAAAGTAATCTTATCCTGCCAGAGCCCGGACTGGGAACCAGAGGATGTGCTTCTCTCCGTCTGTGTTTTTAAAAGGGTTGGGGCACGGTAGGGGAGAATTGCTACAGGTTCTTTTATTGCCATTTCCCTTCTGTTTTATTATTTTTTGTACTGTCTGAATGTGATTGTATTTCATATAGTGTACAGCATGAAGAAATTCAGAAGACTTTGACAGTTAGCAATACATTTAATGTTTAATGATATTTCTGAACAGAATGTATTGCACTTACAATTAACGCTGTCAAATTTTAAGCCAAGGTGACATTCAAGCTGAGGGACAGGTTACTAATTAGCATCTATTCATTATACACCTGCCGACAAAATGGATGCCAATCTTGTCTGCAGTGAACAGTATTTGCATGAGAAAAGACTGTTCAAACGTTATTAACTAATGGGACTGACGGATCTGAAGTCCTGGCTTGCAAAGGCCATGCTACTGTGACCCTCGAAGTGTGTCAACCTTTAACGTCTTGAAGTTTCCTTTACAAAAAAGCTGGCATACACTGTGAGCATCTAGTCATTACCGTTCAAAGCTAGAAAGACTCCAGGGAGGGGAAAACACTTTCAACCATTGGAAGCCTTTTACCAACAAACCTTCGTTTCCGAGGCTTGCAGTTGTATTTTCCAGTAATACTTATACATTCTGGGACTTAGTAGTTTATATTGTCTCTTTACTGCTCCAGTAAATAGGCCCACATTGGTCATGCTTTTAGTTTGCTCACTGCCTTCATCCTCCATCAAAACATGGAGAATTTTATGTCCACTGTGCTACAAGTACATTGCAGTCAATGCCCCGCACATAGCAGTGAATGGGACATCTGCCACGTTTTGACAGAGTACCCTGTACACCAAGCCCTAAGGTCCTCGGGCCTGATTATGAGTCTGGCTGTCCACTACTGCCCGACTCATGGTTGTGCGGCAGTGGCAGTCAAGCCACTGCCACACCAGTGGTCCGACCTCCCCATTATAACTTGGGACATCGGAGCACCATTGCACCACCACAACAGACAAGGACCCTTGATCCCTGGTGGTGCTGTGGTGGTGTGAGGCCACAATATGCTGGTGCTGCCCAGCCAAACATATTACAAGTTATCTGACTGCCTTCTGTCTCATGGCAGTGAGCTGCCCTGAAACTGCAGCAGGTGAGGAAATTTAGAGGACCCTCCAGTGCCCCGTGGTGCCTCACTGCACGGGGGTGCATGCAGGGGGGACACATGATGTGACCCCCTGTGCATATGCACACCCAGTTCCAGCACGCCATGGACTTTGCAGTCCATGCCATGCTGCAACGCACTCTGGCTGACTCACAGAGCTGCCTTTCTAAGGCTCTCCAATGAGCCTTTAGAAGGCAGCGCCATGGGCCAGCCGCTGCAGGAACGCCCGCCTGGATTACAACTTGCAATCCGTCCGGAGGTCGACTTTGGTGGTGCCTGAGCAGAGCGGTGGCATGCCGTCCTGCTTCCACACAACCGAAGTAGTAATTAGCTTCTTAGTCTTTCTAGAGTTGCTGTAGCATAATGTAGCTATGAATACACTCTCCAAGAGATGGGTTAGAAGACATCCCTGGCCACCACCCCAACTTACTACGATCTATTGGAAGTTGTTGGATTTAGCATAGTGAGTACACTAAAGGTGTAAGATGTAGGAAAAAGGATGCAAGTCTTCCTGAGCCACAACAGGCAGCCATAGGGAGACATTGGAAAAGGTTCACCTTGCATCAGCACAATTTTAGTCAGGATTCTGAGTGAGTCAAATAGATTAAGAAATAGTTAAAGCTTAGGGCTAATTATGAGTTTGGAGGTCTGAGGACCTCCAAACTCACAGTGGTGGAGCAGTGCCACTGCCGGAATAATACTTGGGTGGTTGGACTGCCATTGTACCGCCACAACCATCAGGGATCAGAGATCTCTAGTGGTGGTGCAGTGGTCTGAGGTGCGCAATATGGTTGGTGGTGCCCTAAGGTACCACCAAGCATTTTGTGGCTTTCCTCACCGCCAGTGGTCTCATGGATGGTCTCACTCCATGAAGCAGCTGGCGGTGAGGAAAGAAAGGGTGTCCTACAGGGAGCCCTCTTAGCCCTGCGCACAAAGGTGCATTCAGGGGGCACATGTTGTGCCTCCCTGTGTTGATGCACCCCATTCCTGCACAGCATTTACTGCACAGTCCATGCTGTGCAGGAACGTGCACTAGTGGTCCAGAGACAGTGCTATTCAAGGCTCACGTAAGCCTTTAAACTGGACCACCGTGGAGTCGCTATGCCGCCCACCCACCAGACCACGATAAAACTCGTAATATGGTGGGCTGGCATCTGCCTGGTTTGGTGGTGTGGGAGCAGGACAGCGGTGTGGCGGTCTGCTCCCACACGCCAAACTCGTAATCGGGCCCTTAGTATATGCTTGTTTTTATCAGGATCTCTTGTAGATAGAAGGCAGATGTTCAAGGTAGGAGTTGAACACACAGTCATTTTACCTGCCACTACTTTTGCAGGTTGGCGCTATGTGTGGCTGTTGGATGGCGGTTATGTGACTGTTGGTATGTGTGTAGTGATTTGATAGAGGTATGTTTGTATGTAAATTGGCTCATGACTGTGCATGATTGGTGTTTCAGCCCTGTGGGCGTATGACTGTGATGGGCCCTTGAATGACAGCAGGTTGTTGATGTGAGTGTTGTGTTAGGCCCATGACTGGTGATGTGACTGACTTTGTGTGTGGTACTTGAAAGGTATGCAAATGGATAGTACTATGGCTGATACGTTGACATGGCCTTACTGCTCACAAGCAGTAAGTTATGATTACAGTATCATAATATTCAAAATATGTTATTAACAGTTATTTTCAAGTTTTGATTCATGTGAGATCATTTGATAATATTTGCTCTTTTAACCATGTACCATTGCTTGTGATAGATTCAACCAGTTTAAGTCTATACTTGAGGGGTAACACTATTACCACGCAGTCTTTACCAGGCATTGCACTTACCTTACAGTCATTCTAATGCATATGCCTCTACTACGCACGTCTACCAGCAAAATACCTTTACCATGAATGCCTTTCTAATGCATGCCCTTACCACGCATTATTGGCATACACCTTTACCACAAATGCCTTTACCATGCATTATTGGGTACTTTTAGCATAATAGGATATTATGTAAAAGTATGAACTGGTGTTTCTTTTAATATAAGGGTGTTTATTGTTGAATTAAAAAGATCTAAATGTATGTAATGATTTTGTACAGGTTAATTTATATGTTACACACAATAAATTACCCCTCTGTGCTTCAATTAATTAAAGTAGTGCCAATCAAATAGTATCCACTATAACAAAACCTTCACTCAATATAACTATATATCAAAAATTAGTATATTGAAATGAATTTATTACATTCAAATCATATTAAAACATATAACACATTACATAAAAACATTTTTGGGTAAAATCTAATGAAGATGGATTTACCTCATCAAGGATTTTTTATCCTATAATTTAGAATCTCATCAATATTCACATCTCAATATCCAGTTTCACATATATGTTCTGTGTATCAAGCAATATGACTTTTAAAATAAATGTATATAATTGTGCATAAATGTAAAGAAAGATTCAAGTTAAATAAACAAGTGTCGCTTTTAGCGTTTCGTGCGATTTTATCTCTGCCTTCTTCAGGACTTGTAAATCACATATTTCTTTGTTGCTTTAAAAACCCAATTATTCTGAAAATTTTTAAACAAAACAAAAAGAAGGAAAATACATTACTTGTCATTCCTAAATAAAAATAATATTTTTTGCATCCATTAAAACATGTTTAATATTTTATTGTCAAAGAGATATTACCACATCATTTTATTAATTAACATCCTTATTAAAGTAGATTGTAAAAATCGGATAAAAATTCATAAATAGTACAAAACATAACTTATTTTATAAAAATACAATATACATTTTAAACAGTTCATAACATATTTTAAAATCATTGTTAAACCATTTCCCCATGGTTTCCCGTTGAATTTAAGGGGGGAAAATTGTCCTTATTTTCTGGGTTGATGTAAGCTATTTTGTGTCCGTTTCTACAGTCGGGTGAGAGCATAGTGGTCAAGATCAGTAGCAAGGAAGAGCTGCGATCAAGTCAGAAAAATTTAATTTACTCTTAAAGTTACTAATGAAACCCTGGAAAGAGTTTGCTGCTTCGCCTACCTGGGTGGCAAGTTAACAGATAAGCTTTACTGGGTACCTTAACTCAGCAAAAGCTCTCTGCTTATAGTACAAAGATCCAAAGCTATAATTCGACTACACAAGCAGACTCAGTCTTGTAAATGACCCTTGGCCTTGCAGGTATACCTTGTCAAGGTTCAAAGTACTACAATATTTGGAGTCGAAGTTTGGGGATATGTTGATACCCAGAAGCTGGCAGTGGATGATAATACTTTTGTCAGATCTCTTATCTTGGTCCAGATGGCTTTTGCGGTTGAGGAACATGGCGGCGGCAGGCTAACGGCTGCTGCGAGGTCCGGCACTCTTAAACACCCTGAATAATGTTTCGACTGGTCTTTTCTCTCCGCACTCAAGGAGGACTGCGTCTAAATAAGCGGTGAGGGCAGATGGATACTTTTCAATTGAATTACTTCATGCGTTATTAAGTTTTCTCTTGTTTTGTTGCTTGGAGGTTGAAGGTTGGTAGTTTTCGGGAAGGAGAACACGAGAGCGCTAGGACCCTGCGGGATGTACGAGCGCCGATACGCGAGGGAGGCAGAGACGGGGCGGCTGAGTCAAATCCCGAGCAGCGAGTGCAGCGAGTTGCGGAAGCCAGCCGACAGCCGTAGTCGGTTTGTTGAGGCGAAATACGACCAAAGAAAGCCCCGAGTTAGCCGTAGAAGTCTGTGGCTTTGTTCCAGAGAGGCGCTTCTTGTTCGAGTGAGAGCTCCGGTATGCCGGGGGTCCCATACAGCGTTGAATAGCGATAAGGTGGTTCCTAGAGGGGAGGACTGCATGGAGGCAGATAATCACAAAACAGTTTGTCAAAGTGATTGTGACAAGACAATTAGAGGCGTTAAGGTTGGCAGTGGTATAGAGGGGGCAGCCTCTGTTGATTACCCTCCGAAGCAGGATACTACAGTCAAAGAAAAAACAGGAGAAAAAGCTGGAGAAGTAAGGAGTAGATATCAGCTAAGGTCAAAGCAAGACCTGAGGAAACAAGGGGTCTGGAATTCCATTGACACTGTTGAAAGAGGGGGTCCGACACCCATCTCTCCGTATAAACAAAATAAGAAAGGTGGAGCCAGAAGGGGAAGGTCAGCTAAGGCGATAAAACAAATACAAGCGCCTAGAGGAACTCCCTCACTTAAAAGCTATTTTAAAATCATGGAGCAGGTGGTGAACTCCAAGGAGGGCGCAATAAATAAGGCAGAGGTTAATGTAGGCTCTAAAGCAGCTGAAGCAGCTGAAGCCACCTGGTCTAATAAAGCACCCACTCCCTCATTCCATTCCATACTACCCTTGAGTAACAAATACGCTGTATTAGAATTAACTCCCAATGAGGGGGAACCAGAGGTAGTAGCACAGATCAGCCCAAGCAAAATTTAGACTCAGGCGCAGAAGCTCCATTGAATGTAGTTCCTATCCCCCCCCCCTTTCTACCAATAAATCTTGCATTTTTTAACCCCGCTGTAATTTCTCCCTCTTCAACCTCTCTAACTGGTTGTACTGAATTTCAATCTCTTCCCCCTCCAGCCCATGACACACATAGTTCGGTCCCTCAACCTGATGGTACAGATAGACCAATTGTGATGGAAAATGAGAGAGATAGACTTGGCTCTTTATTTCAAGCACTGAGAAAAGATCTTCTGGGCAAGTTTGAGATCTCGGAGAGAAACCAAAGGGGTCTGCATGACAGATTTGTTGTCCTAGAGGCTAAACTAGAGGGAATCAATGCTAGGACTAGTGTCCTGGAGAGTAAAGTCACTGCACTTTCAGAAACTTCGAAAAGAAACTCTAAAGATATAGAAGCCATCAAAGCACAGAATCGGACCCTAACAATGGATCTGGAAAGGCTGGAAACGCAGAGTCGGCGCAACAACCTCTGGATTCTCAAAATTCCTGAAGGGGTAGAAGTGGAGGATATAAAGGGGTTTGTGTGCAGACTACTTCGGGAAGACATATTAAAGGATCGACTGAATATTGACTTAGAAGCCGAGATCCAGCGAGTGCATAGAGACCCTTTTAGGTTGCATCTAGATCGTAAAGCACCTAGGAAGATTTTGGTTTATTTCCAAACATACAGTGTTAAAGAGCTGATTCTTAGCAGATGTTTCGTACGTACCTCTTTGCATTATCGTGCCAACCCTTACCAAATAAGATCTGATATAGCGGGAAAGACCGCACAAAGACAATGGGAGCTGGGTTCAAGGATGCCAGAATTACGCTCAATGGGGGCTCAGGTCCAAATGAAGTTCCCAGCTCTGCTCAAAATAATGTGGAACAATAAGATGTTCACCTGTCATTTCCCAAAAGAAGTTGATGATTTACTATCTAAAATGAGAGAGGAGCTAACCCTTTGCGAAATTGTGTTTCCAGAGATTGAATGATAAATATAAAGGGGGGGGAATTCACCTAATCAAGAAATATTTTTTCAATAAAGGAAAAAAAAAGGAATTATATATATAAGGAATAGAAACTAATAACTAATAAAGAGGGAATCTTTAGAATAAAAAGGAAAAAAAAAAAAGGAGAAAAAAGATATGGGAGAAAAGACTGACGTTTAGTTTCACTTAAGATGGTGTGTTGAGGGTGCAGGGCCTCCTAAAGGCGTATTTACGCCAAACAGGAGAGTTGGGTTCCTCGGGGGGTGGGTGGGGAGGGGTCACAGGGGGGAAGGGAAGAAACAAGTAAAAATGTCCTCATTTGCCATAAGCTATCATGCTTTTAAACCTAAATGTAAACACAGGCCACCACTGGTTATCAGTGTAGTAATACCACATAATGGCTTTAAATATGACACCTAGTAGTAAAATCCTTTCCTGGAACTTGAATGGCTTAGTGAGTCGGAAGAAACAACAAAGAGTTTGTGAATTCTTGAAAAACTCTGAAGCTTGTATGTATCTTTTGCAAGAAACTCATCTGGAAGCAGAAGAGTGTAGGAAAATATTTAAATAGATTTAACTGGGTTCAGGAAATTTTTTGCTCTAAACAAACTGGTTCTACTAGAGGGGTAGCTATGGTGGTGCGTGCTAACAAAGGGATCAGGATTCATGACTGGGGTACAGATCAGTCAGGAAGATGGTTGGCTGCAGCTATTTCGATCGGCGGCGCTAAACTTGTGTGGGGTGTATTATGGTCCTAATGAAGATAATGCTTTTTTCCTTCAAAAGCTTGAAAAATATATGTTACAACACACAGCTCCAGTCATATTAGGAGGTGATTTTAACCTCTTACTGGACCCACAACTGGACCGCACCTCTAAAGCTTATTTTAGCTACTCTCTTCTTTTTCTTAAATTTTGTCCTGTATAACCAAATTTTAAATATCTTTGCTATTTTTTTAGCTTCTCAGGCCGGCTGTCATAAGCGCAGAGATACTCCTCCGGGAGTTTATTCATAGCGCTATAAAAAACCAGCAAATAAAATAAATAAATAAATAAAGCTAAATATAATCCCCCAAATAAAGCCCTTCTAGCTTTAAAAAATATCATGAAAGATTTCACATTACAAGATGCGTGGAGAGTCAAACACGGCAATCTCAGAGAGTACTCTTTTTACAGCAAAAAGTATAGTCAGTTCTCTAGAATAGACTTTTTTCTGTTAGATCAATCATTTTTAGCCAATATTGCTTCAATTTCTTACATTCCTGTTGGACTGTCAGATCATTCGGTGGTCGAGTTAAAAATAATCTTTACAAGTAGTCCCTCAGAACATAGGTGGACACTCGATACGACCATCTTGCTAAATGACGAGATTAAAAACAAAATTAAGGAGAGTCTGCTGGAATTCTTCATCTTTAATGAAAATACGGCTTCAGATGAAATTATATTGGACACACTTAAGTCTTACCTAAGAGGAATTTATGGCTCACATATGATTTTAAACAGGAAGCTTAAAAAAGAAAGAGATAATCAAGATCTTAACTGAATTAAAATAAAGGAACAGCAACTACAGCTCGCTGCTTCTGAAGATAGAGCTAGTATTTCGGGTCTGGAAAGGGTATTTATTTATTTTATTTATTTATTTATTATTACATTTATTGAGCGCGCAGCTACCCGGAGGTTTCCCGGGTAATACTAGAGTTACAAACAGACTTTAGAGCTTGAGCTGATAAGACAATCAAAGATAAGTGGGAAGTAAGTAAGCTTCGTAACTTTGGGTATGGTGAGAAATGTGGTTCCTTGTTAGCCTGGAAGGCAAGGACAGAGAGGAGCAGAAATAATATCAATTTTTTAACACAGCGTGGCACTGGATTGCCTCTAGTAGAAGCAATAGAGATTAAAAGAGAGGCTAGAGCCTTTTATGAGGAACTATATCAGGAGAAGAACAGTCGGGGGTTGGAAGAGCTGGATAATTGGTGGGCTTTGAGAGAGTTGCCCCAGTTGAGTGACTCGGATAAAGCCTTTCTAGTTACTGAGATTACGGAGGGAGAGGTAAGGTCACAACTGAAAAAGATGGCTAGAAATAAGGCCTCTGGCCCTGATGGGCTGCCGACTGAGGTTTATAAAGATAACATGGAAGAAATCTTAGCCCCACTACTGAGACTCTTTAATAAAATATTCATGCAGGGAGAGCGAACCCCAGCCTCATGGTCAGATGCCACAATTTCCCTGGTAGTTAAACCAAACAAAAACCAAAAAATATAGAGTCATATTGACCGATTTTGCTCTTAAATTCGGACTCAAAAATCTATTCCGGTATACTTGCATCCAGACTAGCTAAAACAATTAAGTCTATAATTCACCCCTATCAGAGGGGGTTTATACCTGGCCGCCAATTAAATGAACTGACATTCCAAGTTATTGGAGCGATAGATATAGCAACTGAGAAGAAGACGCCGCTTACTATCGTAGCAACCGACGCTGCAAAGGCGTTTGATCAAGTTAACTGGCTCTTTTTATGGAAGTCAATGACAAAATTTGGTTTTCCAGAGATATTTATTAAAGGAATTGAGACACTATATAGGGGTCCCAGGGCTAAAGTTCTGGTCAATGGTGGTCTGTCTGAATGGCTGAATATTTCTAGAGGAACAAGGCAGGGTTGTCCCCTATCCCCCCTCCTTTTTGATATTTATATAGAGCCTTTCGTCTGCTCTCTGAGACAAGATCTAGTAATCAAACCATTCATAATGGGAGACCGAGGGGCAGATTTATGAAGGGCTTGCGCCACGTTTACGCCGCTGTTGCGTGACGCAACGGCGCGGAAACGTGGCGCATCCCTGCACCCTATTTACAACGTGACGCATCTAGGAGATGCGTCACGTTGTACAGCACTGCGCCATGAGGAGGCGTTCCTGCGCAGGGGGGGGGCGTTCCTGCGCTGGAACGCCTATTGAAAGTGGCTGAGTGAAATCTATGAGATTTCACTCAGTCACTTTCAGGGCAATGCTGCGTCAAAACCCTGCGCCTGCTTGAAGCAGGCGTAAGGCTTGAGGCAGCATTGAAAGAATAGGCCCTCCCAGAGCATTGCTGGAGCTGCGTCGCGTTTGCGACGCAACTCCAGCAATGCGCCACATTTCCGGCACAGATGCGTCACGCATCTGTGCCGTTTTTGCCCCATGGTGCGCCGCATCATAAATGCGGCGCACCATGGGTGGCGTAGCTGTGGAGCACTGTGGCGCATGTTAACTGGCGCATCCCTCGGGATGCGCCAGTTAACATAAATCTGCCCCCTAGTGCTTAAGACAGCTCTTTATGCTGATGACCTCCTTCTTTACACGTCTAACCCAGAGGAGGCAATCCCCAGGTTATTTGAATTGGCCGAAGATTTTGGTACAGTATCGGGGTACAGCATTAACAAAGATAAAACAGAGATAATGAGCTGGAACAATCCTACCCCGATCCTAGAAGCAAAATCCAAAATTAGATACTTAGGGATCCATCTTACCCATAATTTGGAAGAAATTCCTAAGACCAGTTGGTCAATAGTTGTAAAGGAAGTCAGAAAGCTTTGACCAGATGCAACACCCTACCTTTAAACATCTATGGTAGGGTGAACCTGGTCAAAATGATAATCCTGCCAAAGGTTACCTTTCTATTTAATTCCATTCCTTTGACCTTTAACAAAAAGGATATTTCTAATCTGCAAGGGAGGATTGGCTCCTTCATATGGGCTACTAAGTCTCCCAGAATAGCCTGGAAGAAATTGAGAAAGGGACTAAAACTCGGTGGGTTGGCACTCCCAGATTTACTTTTTTATTGCTACACCTTTCAGTTTAAAAACATTAGACTCTTAGCCAATAAGTTGGACTCTTCCTCGCATGGCAGACTTTTTCAGGCTATGTTAGCAGACCTTCCACATAGTTCAGACTTTTTTCTTTTTAACTTTGGAGATCAGAAGTTCTTTAAAAAAAAATTCATCTGAAGCTCTTACGGACAGCCCTAGATAATTGGCAATCGATACGAAGAATCTTAGATATCCCTTATTACCATCCTCAAGCCCCAATTTGGGATTCCCCCGGTACTCCGGAATGCTTGATGGATCAACTTGCTCTTCCGTTGAGAAAAGCTGGCCTCATAAAAAGGTTGGATCTGTGTAATGGCTCAATGCTATTAAGTTGGGAAACCCTATCAAGCTTAACAGAAGGTACCATCACGAGATTTAAATTCTACCAGCTGTCTGCTTGGTGGGAGAGTCAGAACTGGAACACAGAAGTGGAGAGTCCTATTTTTGAATTAATAAGCAGGGAGAAGGGATGGAAGGGCGAGGTAGCTGTATGGTATAGAACATTGGTGGGAACCAAAGATAACTTAGAGGCTGAAATCACTAAGTTATGGGACACTTCCACAGTACAGATCCCAGGTGATATATTAAAAGTCTGGACAGACTCCTTCACACTTTCTCAAAAAATTATAAAACCATCAAACTTGAGAAGAAACCACCTGTTCATAGCATATAGGGGTTATTGGACTTCGGCAAAACTTTCAAAAATTGCAACAGAAGAATACTCATGCCCAAGATGTAGGTTTCCAGCAGCAGATGATGGTCATATGTTCGTCGGATGTCCTGAAATAGTTAACTACTGGAGACAGGTGTGTACTTTTCTAGAAGAGGTACTGTCATCACCAATTACATGCACTCCTATACTAGTGCTTTTTGGTCTTCCTTATGATTATGACATAAACAGTTGTACATCACAGGTTATCTTCTATGTGGTTGTCATTGCCAGGAGGGATATCTGTAAAGAGTGGAAATCGGAACACCCTCCCAAATTTGCGGACTGTCTTAGAAATATCATGGCCGTGAGTAGGCTGGACATGTTGTGTGGAGGGGAAAATTCTGCTAAGCTTTGGTCTGTTTTAAAAGCATGGTGTGAGAAATAACAACAAAAGTCTAATGATTATGCCAGAGGTTAAGTGGTCCCGTCCTCCCTAAGTGGCAAGTAACATCGTGAGAGGGAGTAGGACTGGAAACGACCTACCTCTGGGCAATCTCCGTCGGCTATCCACAAACTCAAGGGCAGGAAAGGTCGGTTTGTGTCAGTGGCCTGGAGCACGCCCATTTAGAGCTAATATCTCCTGGTGGCATATATGAGGACAAGAAAAAATAAATAAATAAATTAATAAATCTCTTATCTTGGTCCCGACCAGCACCCCTCTTACCCCATTGTTTTTTTACTTTGATGCCAGATGAATTGGAGATGTGGCACAACTAAAACCCCTGATGGATATGCATATGGTTTACTCCTGAGTTAATAGAGTATTGAGATTCATTGGGGGATCTGATGAAGATGAACAATGCTACAAAAATTCCTTGTCTGAAATTTGACTCCACTAGGTGTAGGAAACTTGGATTAAGTAGACAACCCAGGGAAAATATTTAAGTTAGAGGGTGCTGTTGCAAAAACAAGGTATTGGATATTTCTACATGATCATTATGCCACAAGGGTAACTTCAGGATGCCGGACCAATTTGTTTCTTGGTTTTAAGTCAAGTCCAAAGTTTGAACTATTTTTAGACATGATTACACCACCTTTGTCATAAATTGCAGTTGCGATTTCGCCTGGGCAGTCTACCCCTAAAAACCTTCTGTAATAAATGGGCAAAATACCTTGATTCAGACAAATGCCCTGCTTGTGGCTTGGCCTCTGAATTGGAGTAACATGTTTAATGTTATACATGAATCTGAGGGTTACTCGCTAATTAGTCGCACTCAGAATTTTAGAAGTGATATTTCCGGTTCAATAGTATATTCCGTCAGACAATTTTATTAAATGTTTGGTTCAAGCGCTTGAAAATTGCAGTTTAGCTAAGAGGAAAAATACATGGTTTAACATATTAGCTATTATTTTTGGAACTATTTGTAGACCCTGGTAGATTAAAATGGGCAATTGCTCTTGCACTGGCTATGGTTGTATGACACAACCACGCATGCCTTACCCATGTATGCCTTAACCATGCGGTTTTTACAACAACAGTGTCTTTACTACGCATGCCTTTATAATGAACTCAAGTGTAAAGCATAATTGGTAAAGGTGTGTGTGGTAAGATCCCACACCAGGCCTCCATGCCTGAGCCATAACATTCAGCCCTCCTGTGCCGTAATATATCCACATCAGCCCTATTACCTAACCCTATTACTTACCCCTATCCGGAGGCCTAAATCCTCCTATCCCCTTGCCTAAAATAATTACCCCAGCACACCCACCCTGATTCCTAAAAACTGCCCCAGCCATAAAAACAGCCCCTGCAACCCTGCCTTGAGTCCTAAAATTCTGCCCGCTGCCCTATAAACTACCCCAGCTCCCAGCCCTGAGCTTTACAACCAGCCCCCCACCTCGTCCCGGTCTTTCTTCCTTCGTGATCCTTCCGGTTCATCGTCCATATGCTCAGACAGCTAGAACACCGACTGGCTTAACCACGCATATGCGTGGTGAATGCAAGTTGTGTTCCACTTGGGGGAAAGGGCATGCCTGCTTAAGCCCACATTGTATATACCATTTCCCTGGGGCTAAGATCCATTTGAACCTAATTATCATGGTTACCTCCCCCCCTCTTCTCCCTACGCTTAGCACTTTTGTACTGTCCAAGGCTAAACCAGTGACCCATTATGGTTCAATAGAGTACTGTTGAATCCTTGATACTTTGGCACTTTATAATATTTGCACTTTTTATACAAATGAATACATGTTTTAATGTACTTGCTCTTATTTTAGAAACCATTTTTATACTCTGGTAGATTCAAATGGACAATCAGCTACAAGGAATAATCACAGAGAGAGGAGACGGGAGAGGAGTTGGCCTAACGGCTGGGGCGATCAACCTCGAATCTGGGGAACTGGGTTCAAGTCTCTGCAAAGACATGCAACATCATGTGATTCTGTGCAAATCACTTAATCATCCCATGCACACAGTAAAATGTAATGTATATTGTATAAATATAATTAAAAAATGTTAAATTAACATTGTTTTTACTGTATGCAAACTGAATAAAGCTCTTTTGATGATGATAAATTTACTTTACTTTTTGAAACATATTGATGGCTATGTTTATTGTAAGGAGAGATGGGGTAGAACGATGTGTACAGTACAAAACTGTATTTCATTGCTGTTTTAACCACTTTTAAATTCCCACACAGGTTGTGTTTTTATGTGCACATCGCAACTTTTTTTTTAACTTAGGTTTAAAAAAAGTTGCAAAAAATCATGGTTACACCTCTTTTAACCCTATTTCAAATAAAAACTTTGCACACATTTTTTGCGTCATGGTTCTTTATTGTTTTGTGACTTCAGAAGACAAAGACCATGTTGTTGATGAAAAAACTCGGGATTTGTGGATAGATTGCTGCAGGATTTATTTTTTGGAATTTATTTTGCGGACCGGATACTTTTGGACATTTTTTTAATAACAGGATTTTTCAGGAATTTCTTTTTGGGAATATTTTTTCCTTGTCTGTGGAATACTGTATATTGAAACATAGGAGAATGTTTTTTTTCTAAAAAAAAAAAACAACATTTATGTAGGCCTTTTTGTGGATTTGGGTTTACCATTTTGGATTACTAGACTGTTCAAGACTCTTGGTGACAGGTTTCATTCAATATTCTTGAATTTGTGTCTCAGGGTGGTAAGTTTAGTAATAGTATTATTAATATCTAATTTTGGATGTTATTACAGATACAAAATTCAGTGTAAGTTGAGGATTGGTTGCCACGGAGTAAGTTTTACACTAATGTGATAGTAGTATTGTTAATCTTGGCATGAATAGTGTATATTTAGGTGAATGGATGGGGAGTTGACTTAAAAGTTCCATCCATCATCCAAATTTCAGTGTTCCCCAGGGTTAGCATGTAATGCATTTTATTGAACATTGGTAATTGGTTGAAACGGTTCTCATTGTCATTTAGTAGGAAAGGTTCATTAGTAAAAGTAACAGTAAGTTCAGGGGGTGTTAATATCATTGTAGGATTGTGGTGTTATTCTTTGGGGATTACTCATCTTGTTTTGTATCTGAACCCTTCTCCTTAACCCCTTCTGTGCGGCGCCGATTACCCCCCGGTGCTGCGCTCTAATAGAACCGGGCGTGGTCATGACGGAACGGTTCCGTCATAAGCACAGCTCGACCGATGCTCATGACGGAACCGTTCCGTCATGAGCATGGAAGGGGTTAAATTGGGAATTGTGGGTATACTACTGGCAACGGGCATGGGTACGTTTTGGGCTACCTCCCTCAAAACTGAGCCACAGGTTCATTAGAGGTGGATGCTAGCATTTTCAATTGTTGGATGTTCTCCATCACTTCAGTCTCCATTGCAGAGTAATTATGTTCTGTGGTACTTTCCATAGTGTCACTCAGAGTAACTGCTCTGCCTTTGCAGTTGGATGAAAAATACTCAACACAACTCCAATGACTCCTGGGCTCAGTTAATCTCTCATTACAATAAATGTAGCCATCATGTTTAAGCAGTCTGTTTCATCTTCTAGACTGAATATAGCTTGCTTGAACTAATTTCTTTTATTGTACCATAATCTGTTGGCTAAAAAGAGAAAAAAAGAAATCATGAGTGCAATGTACTAAAAGTGTGCTTTATTTTCATTGATGTAATTCTGTTGTCTAAGAAAAAATATATATTGTTAATTGATGCAGTCTTCTCTTGGGAGGAGGGGAAATAGTAAATCTGTTGAAAAAAAGAGAAAATGAAGTGTTTGTTAGGGTTACATGATGTGGAAAGAACGTTGTTAGGATTGAAAGTTAGCATTTTTAATTAAAAATGTATTACCTGGAGGATTTTGTTTCTCTTCTTATGTGGTTCCAAATATCCAGAGGTGGATTTTGGAGGTTTGGAGATCTTTCAGATTTTTGTTTTGCTTCTTATGTATCTATTTACGATTAGAAAGAAAAGGGAAACATATTTGCTGATTTTTGTTGAGTTTTTGTTTTATTTGTACATAGTATGCTATTTGGAATTACTTGCAATACGGTGTGTAATTTGTCAACAATTTTTCTCCCCAGTAACTGGAATTTATTGTATTTTCATATCTGAATGTCTAAGGGAAAAAAGAGGCAAGTGGTCAGCAGAATTACAACAGTAATCTTGTCTTTCAGTCACTGTTCAGCATCTTCCCTGAGATTAGTACTCGGTGGAGTTAGAATAGTAATTTTGCCCCCAAGTGACTGTCCAGCACCATCCCTGAGATAAGTACTGGGCAAAGTTAGAATAGTAATTTGGCCCCCAGTCACTCTCTAGAACCTTTCCTGAGGTAAGCACTTGGCGGCATTAGAATAGTTGCTGGTCAGTCACTGGCCACCATCTTCCCTGAGGTAAGTACTTGGCAGAGTTGGAATAGTAATTTTGCATCCCAGCTACTGTCCATCACCTTCACGGAGTTAAGTACTTTGCAGAGTTAGAAAAGTAATTTGACACCCCAGCCACTGTCTACTACTTTCCCTGAGGTGAGTACTTGGTAGTGTTAGAATAGTAATTTTGCCCCTAGTCACTGATCAGCACCTTTCCTGAGGCAAGCACTTGCAGAGTTAGAAAATACAATTTCCCTTTCTATCATTATCCAGCACCTTCCCGGAGGTAAGTACGTGGTGGAGTTAGAACAGTAATTTTGCCCCCAGTCGCTGTCCAGTCCCTTCCCTGAGGTAAGTACTTGGCAGGGTAAGAATAGTGATTCTTTCCACTGTCACTGTCCAGCACCTTCCCTGAGGTAAGTACTCAGAGGGGTTAGAATTGTAATTTTGCCCCACAGTCACTGTCCAGCACCTTCCATGAGGTAAGTACTCAGAGGGGTTAGAATTGTAATTTTGCCCCACAGTCACTGTCCAGCCTCTTCTCTGAGGTAAGTACTTGGTGGAGTTAAAATATTAATTTTGTCCCTTAGTCACTGTCCAGCACCTTTCCTGAGGTAAGTATTTGGCTGTGGTAGAATAGAAATGTTAACCCTCCTTGATGCTGTCCAGCAGCTTCCCTGAGTCGGTCATAGGTTCTACCTAAATTATTATTTTGCTGCCGTTAATTTTTTACTGAATAAAAGGTGAATGGTAAATTACATTGCTGGAATAGTAGTAAATGGATCGAAGGTGGGTTTTGAAGGTGTCCTTCAGAATGTCTGAAAATTAAAAATATATTTTTTTAATTAATTGTTCTGATTATACAGTAAGTATCCTATTAGGGTGATTAATGGATACTTACTAGTGTAGATAGAGGGCACTGTTAAGAAATGGATGGGAGGTACTCTCCTGTCTCAGTGGTATGTGCAGTTACGTCAAAAGGCACGATACCACCAAATACAAAATGGTGGGTGGCTGCTTTTATATGTTTTTAGGGAGTAATCGATCATTTACATTGGAATATGCATTGAAAAGTCTTTATTCTGTGATTTAAACCCTGACTAAATCTATTTTATGTTTGTTTGTGAAAAATAACTTGTTTTTGACCTTCTTCACAGTATGCAACAGCCATCTTGGTTGGGAACAAGGGACATTGTTTACATTGAAATGAAAGAAGTAAGAATGTGTATATGTTAAACCTGTTAAAACTGTTTTTAAACTGTTTGTACTATCTTTAGATGTGTTTCTCTATTTTTAATATATTTAGGAAATGTGGCAAAAAATAAAGTGTTGCCCTAGTTTGTGTTGTGTTGAATCATTTTGTAAAAATGTTTTAGTGATTTGCACAGTATTGTGCTGTTTTGGCATGGGTTGTGAGTTACTTTTATGTTGGAAATATTTTAATGTATTGTCTGGTTTTTCGGCATATTGTGTGGTATTGTGCTATGTTGCTTAGAGATGTACCACTAAAAGTCGTTTTCTTTTCTAGAAATGTTTTGCTATCATAGTATGTAATGTCACAATTGTTTCATTCCAATCATGTATATGTGCAGCATTTCATTGTCTTTATTAACTACAATGTATTAGTATTTATTTATTATGTATTTACCACCATTTTCCTGTAGGAAAATAATTAGCATTGTAAACGTTAGTGTAGTAGTGGCATGAGTCGTAACGGAATGCATGTTAATGTTACTTATAATGTCCCCATGTATATTCGTGATAATGACATGCGTGGTTACAACATGCGTTGTAGTGGTGTAGACATGGTAAAGGCTGCGTGGTAAAGCCGTAAAGACATGTGTTGTTCTGTCACACCTCCGTACTTGAGTAGTGGATGGGTGTACAATTTTAATTAGAAGCCATTCAAATATCTTTCAGAAAGTTCTCTTACATGATTTCCTGTATATTTGTGAATTCCTAATGTCATATACATCATAATTTAAAGATACTCAACATCTTGTTCAGCTGTCTACACAGTTCTGAGGTGCAGGAAGTAGCACTTCTGACATCCTGTCCCACTGTGGAATATAGGGCAGAAAATGACTATCTTAGTTTTTTTCCTGACATTCACTGCCAGTGTGCATGCCATCTTCTGGGACTGGAAACATTAACAGTGTGATAGGCATTTAAGGGGCCATCCTAAAATACTAAAATGGATTCCCACATTGATGTAAGTCTCACTTATGAATATTGTGCTGCAGAATTTTGTCAACAGCTGGGCCAGAGATGCTTCCTGAGTAATGCAAGTTCTGCATCTCCTAGAATGTAGGTAAATACCTGTGCCAAATTGCCCTCTGTGATGGCTATTCTGTTTTGACCCTGTGTCAGCCAGTTCTGAAAGAACAATAAAAACCATGGTATTTATTGAAACCTGAACATCTAGTGGACTTGTGCCTTGCATGGATCCCACTACCATTTCTAGCCCAGAATGCCCTGTAAACCTCAGAGTTTGATTTAAATCATGCCAATTTCCTCACACTTCTGTTCCAGAAGCAGAGTTGAACCACACAATTCCTATCATTAGGCGCTACCAAATATCTCTTGATAAAAACGGTACTCCACTTGTGTGGTTGGACCAATCACCTGCAACAAGAACAGTTTTCATCTTTGATAATATGAAGACAATGTACTATGAGTGCGATCTTTGCATGGTAATGGGTAAGGTCCATTCTTGTCTCTGGTAATAGATAAGTGTTTTTATCAGGAGAAGTGCTGCAATGCTGGGTGGTAGGAATGTTGTGGATCCTCTCAGATTCTGTAACTTCCTATAACAGAAATATGAGGATATTTTGTGATTTTAGCCAAAGTATAAGGTTTGCAGGTCATACTGGGCTCCCTGGGTGTCAAGCTTTCAGAACAGTATGGGTTTTGTACATTTTTCCACCTTGCCAAAATGGGTAATGTTTTAAAGGAAAGATGTGTCTCTACGTTGAATTTAGGAGCCTTTCCTGTAATGGTAGCTAGGCCCAGCAACGTCAATGATATAAAGGGTCTTAATACAAGTACGGCAGTCCATAGGACTACTGTACTTGTGGTGTCTGTCCGACCACCGTCACAAGTCTGCCCACAGTATTACGTGTGTGGTTGTGGAATACCACAGGACTGCTGCATCTTCCAGGGATCCAGTATCCCTCAGCTGTCACGCAGCAGTCAGGGAGCTGCAATATGTTGGCGGTCCTGTCATGGATTTCACTCGTAATCCGTCTGGAGGGTGCACTGCTGCCTTGGCGGTCCTTCACCGGATAGCACGGTGACAGCACCACTGGAGGACTGCCAAAGTCAGAATTCGCCCCAAAGTATTTATAAGTAGAAGTGTGGGAGTATGGGACTGTAGGAGGTAGACATTTTGCAACTCCCAGAGATTCCAGATTTTCCCATCGCAAAAATGTGTTAAACTCTGGATTTTAGCAAACATTTTAGGTTTGCAGAGAATTCTGGGTAGGAAAACATAGTGCACTCCAGGCAAGTCACACTACATTGGACTTAAGTAGCTGCTTAAATGTCAAAGACATCTGAGTTTGGTAGGTCTTTCCTGGTGGTGGCAAAGCCCTGGTCCAAATGCCAGAGCTACCTACAATGTCAATATCTGTCATTTTTCATGACAAAGATTTGATGTCTCCACAATACATTTGTGGGCCTTTTCTGCCATAGGGGATAGACCCAGTCACACAAGTGGAGTACCACTTTCATCAGAAGTGTAGAAATCCTGGGTGATAGAAATGTGTATGGATCCCTACAGATTCTGGAACTTTCCCTCGCAGAAATGTGAGGCAAATGCGTGATTTTAGCGCCAATTTGAGGTTTGCATGGTATTCTGGGTAAGAAAGTAGTGGGATCCATGCTAGTCATACTACCCTGGACTCCTGTTGGTGTCCAGTTTTCAAAATTATTTGGGTTTGGTAGGGTTCCCCGCTTAGCAGCCAAGACCAGGCCCAAATTCTGCACCTACCAAGATATCCAAAGTTGCTTCTTTTTCATGGCAAAAATGTAATTTCTTCATGCTGTGTTTCGAGGCCTTTTCTTCTGCAGGTGAAGGCGCCGTCACTCAAGGGGGGAACGATTTTTATCAGCATAAGTATGGGAATACTAAATAGTAGAATACTTGCTATCAATTGATCTTTTTACCAATTTTTGGCTTCTAAATGTAGTTCACTGTGCAGGAAAGAAGACATTTTGCGAAATGCCCTCTGCATCACCTTGTAGTATGGGAAAGCCAAGATTAAGAGCTATAGAAATACCCACTATTCTTAAAGGCAGTATGCTGGGCATATTTCAAAACTGCATGTTTCTTTCATACCCACTTTTCATTCATTAAATTTCACTGTATGAATTATTGTATGGTCTGTGCACAATGTAAAATCATTATAAGCTGCAGCTCAGTTGTGGACTCTCAGTAACAAATGTTTTTGACAACCGCAAACATTAGATCTGGCTGAGATCAGATGAGTCTAGAGATGTAGGGGCACATTCCTTAAACAATTACATATGAAACATTGTCTCCAATTGCTATTTTGTCTTGATTAGTTCCATCGGGAAAAGCATGAGTGACAGAACCTTGCTGAGTTTGAAATGTTGTTGTTTTTTCGGAAATGTAGAACTTTCTGGGGCAGATTTACAAGCCCCTTGCCCCACTTTTGCGTCAATTTTCCCATGTCAAAATTGACGCAAAAGCAATGAAGCAGAGTAGTCTTAGCCTTCCCCAGGATGCAACAAACAACACTTAATAAACTGTTGTTCAGTCAGTTTCTTTATAAAAAGGAAAAGTACACACACTATTAAATAGTAAACTCAAATTTACAAATGAATACAGAGTGGTATGTGGAAAAGCCTGTGCTGATGAACCACATGATTTAAAAACAAAGGTTCCTACACCCTAACACCAATACAAATTAAAATCCTATCTCCAAACCTGTTTGCTGTTGAATCAAAACTATCCCCTGCTTGTTTTCCATTACGTGGGGGAGTTAGGATGACAGACTTAAAGTTTAGATGAGGCTGTTGTGGTGGTCTGCCGCTCTCCCGCCAACCCCAGAGCTGTTTACAGTCATTGGTAATACCCCGGCTCTTCCTGAGGAACCATTTTGTTAAATATGAAGTTTATGGGCATGTCCCAGAGGCTTTTATGCACTCCTTCCTATTCACCGCTGGAGCATATGGGGCATGCACACAGCCTCAGGCTTTTGGTTTGATTTGGCCACATCAAGGGAAAATTGCCATTTTTCTTTTCTATTGGAAGAACAGTGCCTGTTAATGTGAACACTTTCTCTTTCCATGAACGGTTATGAACATAGATGAACATAGATATTAAGCAATGGTGGAGTTTGGTTGCTTTAGCTCTCTTACCCTGCAGACTCCCTGCCTGCCTGGAACACATCTCCAGTAGTAGGGGAATCAGTTTTCTCTCTTGTCTTGCCCTCATGCTTCTTAAGTGCAGGTTTTGTCTGCCATCCTAAGACTGCCCTCTGACTCAGCTCCACTCCCCCTGGACACCGCCACTGGGAGAAGAAGCACCACGGAGTGAAGTCGGGGTTGTGGGAGCACTAAGCCTGTGGGCAAATTACTTTGCTTGGTCACTGTCCACCCACAAGGGAAAAATAGGATGAACAGTGTATGCTGCATGTGTTAAAATGGATCATCTTCATGTCATTTGAACTCCCCATGAATAATAATGATTCAGATGTGGGCGACACTGTGTACTTGTTTGTGCCAGATCTCAAAATAAACCGTTAAAAGTGGTCAAGCAGTTTCTCTGACTGGTGGATCAAGCAACCGCCAGGAATGCCGCAGCACAAGGAGTTTGTTCAGGGTTCCTGGCCTCTAAAATGTGGGAAATCTTTTGAAGTTGGTTTTTCACAGCATTTCCTCCAATTAGGGAAAGCTCATGCACTGCCTCCCCAGCCCCTTACACACATCACACCACACCACATCCCAGCCTGCTTGTTTATGGCTCCTCAGCACCAGTCAGGACATTATCATCTGTCTGTACTCCTGGTACTTCTTTTGGCCTTGCTCAGCACCATGTTGTGATCCTCAAAGCACTCACTTCCTGCTCTCCCAAAGAACCACCACCTTCGCCCACTTGTACTGTTCCTGTGTGCCCAGCAGAAGTAAGAAGTCTCCCTTTAGTGTGTCACCCCTCAACAGGGCTCATTACCAGAAGTTCAAGGAGAACCCTCCCCCTTCTGGAACCCCTATAGGTTTACCTCTCTACTGCGTCCCAGAACGTGTGAGCAAGCCAATGGCATGGGCCCTAGATACATAGCTCCATACAGTATAAATCATTACAAGCCTAAAGTATCCCTTCCACTCCATAAAGGGTTTTCACCATGAAGGGTCCATCTGTCATTGGTTCCTGCAGATGCCAGTTCTTAGTCATTCTTTCCATAGTCCATGTATTTGTTTGTGGAGTACAATTTTTCACAATCCAAAGATTACACATCATCATCCTATCCCTGCCCCATCCATCCTTCACAACATTTTGGGACCTTTCAAAGTAGAGATTTGTAGTTGTCAATGTTCACAGCTTTCTGAGAGCTTTAAACACATACTCAACTGCCAATGCCAAATGTGTTCTTTTGCACCAAAACCTCAAAGAGATCTTCTTGAGAGAATGAATACAGAGGCCTGGCTACTCCCTTCAGGTCCTGTGCCCACCTTCTTCTTCTCCTAGGAAAAGGCTTAATACCCTCTAAATGAGCCTATTTCGTGGTGGTGACATTGACCTACCTGTTGGCTAGCAGAATGAAATGAAATGAAAAGAACATTTATATTGCGCGGTAGCTACCCTGAGGCGTCCTAGCGCTGCGGAAAAACGCAAGAGAGGGGACAGAGGGAGCCTTTTTTAGTTGTTAAACAGCTGAGTTTTAAGCTTTTTCCTGAAGGCCAACAGGTTGTGTTCTGCACGCAGGTGAAGGGGTAGGGAGTTCCAGAGTTTGGCCACGTTGACGGAAAAGGAGCGTCCTCCACATCTGACTTTCTTAATTCTGGGTATTGTAAGAAGGTGTGAGAAAGTAGACCTGAGTTGTCTGTTCAGTTGGTAGGGAGTGACCAGGGTGTTGGTGATGGTGGCACCAGATTTCCAGAAGGCTCTGTGTGTAATGCACAGGCTCTTGAATACAATTATGTCTTTGACAGGAAGCCAAGCAAGCTTTTTGAGATCTGTTTGAACTGAGGTCCGACGTGGAATCTGGAGCAGGGTGCATGCTGCGCAGTTCTGAATCACCTGTAGCTTGTTCATGGTGGACTGTGGAGCCCCTGAATGGAGGGTGTTTCCAAAGTTTAAACGTGATAGGATTAGGCCTTGGATCATGATCCGTCTGGCATTAAAGGGAAGGAGGGGCATGATTTTTCGAATGAGCCTGAGTAGGCCGAAACAGATGGCTGATAACTTTGCTGCTTGGTAGTTGAAGTTGAGGTACTTGTCCAGCCAGATACCAAGGCTCTTGATTGTGTCTTTGGGTACAGGGGGGGGGGATCCAAGACAAGTGGGCCAGAGGTGATTAATATTGAGATTGGGTTGGCGACCTAGTAGCATTAGCTCGGTTTTGTTTCCATTTAGTTTGAGACAGGAAGATGTCATCCAAAAGGTCAGTGCCTCCAGGCAGTCCCTGAGACTGTTGGGGCTGGTGTGAGGATGGCTCTGGCCACTAGCTGAGTATTGTCCGCGTAGGTGATTATTTTTATCCCGAAGGGACGGACGATCTCAGCTAGGGGGCTCATATATATATTAAAAGCGTAGGGCTTAAGGAGGAGCCCTGCGGTACCCCACATTCGAGAGGTTTACTTATGAAAACAGTGTCACCCTCAAACACTTGGAAGGATCGCTCCTTCAGGAAGGATTCGAGCCATGAGATTGCTGTTGATGTGATTCCTAAGTTGGTGAGCCACTGTAGTAGTATGCTGTGGTTTACAGTGTCGAAAGCGGCACTTAGGTCCAGCAGGATGATGGCTGCCGTGCCTCCCTGATCCGTGATCTTCCTTGCTTCTTCTGTAACATTGATAAGGGCAGTCTCAGTTCCGTGCATGAGTCGGAATACTGTTTGAGTTGGGTCAAGCAGCTGGTGTATTCCTAGGAACTCCGTCAGAGTCTTGTTGACATGTTTCTCCAGAATCTTGCTAAGCCAAGGTGACAGGGATAGCTGTCGAAAGTTCCCTGGAGTGTTAGGGTCTAGGCTGTTTGTTTTAGGAGGGCCCTAACCATGGCCCGTTTCCAAGGTGGAGGGACAGTTCGGTGGCCAGCGAGGTGTTAAGTAGTTCTAAGATGGTGGGTAGAATGTATGTAGTGACTGCCAGCAAAGAGCGTGGTGGAGCTGGGTCATTGGGGGATCCGGATTTTACTTGGAGCATGATGGATTTTAATGTGGGGGGGTCGAGTAAGGGAAAGTTTGCGAGTGTTGCTGAAAAGTGAGGTTGTGACTCTTGAGGTTTGATTACTGAGGTTGTGGCTTGAGTGTGGGGGAAGGAGGTGTATATGGTTTGTATTTTATTGTGGAAGAATTCTTCCAGGTCGTTACAGTGTGATTAGGGGTTGAGAGGAATATGGAGTTTTTCCGGGAGTTTGAGACGGGATTTTGCAATTTTATAGATTTCCTTCGGTTTGGATGTAGCGTCGTTGATCTTACTTTCGTAAAAAGCTGCTTGCGCGGTTCTGATTCAGTTTTTATAGGATTTTATCACGCTTCTGTACGCAGTTTTTTGGGGGAGTGAGTAGTCTAAGCGCAAGTTTCTCTCTAGTTTTTTGCATAAGCGTTTCTGGTCTCGTAGGTCCTGGGAGTACCAGGGAGCGCTCTTGGTGATGCGATTTGGTTTCGTCACAGTGATGGGGAGAACGGAGTCTAGAGAGTTTGAGATCCAATTATTAAAGTTCTCGTTGGCTATGGAAGGATCCACATTGAGAGCTGGTCTAGAGGAGTCTAAAGATGTTATCCATTGTGCTTTGGGGAGTTTGGACCAGTTGCGTTCCTTCCGTGTGGCTGTGTTGGGTGCTTGAGGGAGGGTGGGGCATCCCCATAAGGCCAGTATTAAAAGGTGGTCCGCGTCTGGACTGTTGGTAAAAATGTGGTCTAGAATATGGCCCTTGGAATGAGTGGGTTTTAGCACTAATTGTTGGAGCTGTAGTGCAGCGAGACTGGAAAGTTGAAAGTTATTTCCAGGGCATTGTTGTCTAGAGCATTGTCCAGGTGGATATTAAAATCTCCTAGGAGAGTGAAGTTAGATGAGCTGCAGACTAGGTTGGCTATGGAAGCTGGCAGGGAGTTAAGGACCTGTCCCAGGGTCCCAGGCGGACGGTAAAAGAGTATCCCTGATAGGGTGCTTGCGGGGGAGAAATCTAAGGCGAATAAAAGACTTTTGCAGTCGGGTATTAGGTGAGAGGAGCTGCGGCAGCTGTAACATTCTTTATAAATGATAGCTAAGCCGCCTCCTCTACCAGTTGTACGGTCTTTCCGCACAATATGGTATCCTTTGGGTAGGGCCTGGACGATGTCGGGGTCTGGCTCGAAATGGAGCCCTGTTTTGGTTAAAAACAGGACGTCAGGGCTATGTTCTTCTAGAAGCAGTGAGATTTCAGTGGTGTGTTTGGGGAGGGATCTACAGTTTAGCAGGAGGATGATTCTCTGTATGATTGTTGTAGGGGGGGCAGGGAGGGGCTGGAGTCCACAATGAGGGCATGTTACATGCTGATCTGGTGGGTTGCACATAGTTGGGCATGGCGGCTGGGCCTTTCCTCTGAATTTGTGCAATGAGTCGGGGCTGTATTTTCTGATTTGAGTAGGAAGAGGAACAGGGGTCATAGCCCCTGGCCCCAGTCGGCCGCGGATGGGCGCGGACGGGCTTGCCTTTGGTGGGCCTTTGCGCGCATCCGCTGCGCGTCTTGAGGTGCATGGTTAAATGTAGTGGATGGGCTGACAGCTGCAGGCAGCTGATTGGTCGCCCCGGCCAGGAAGTTGTGAGTCACTTCCTGTAGCCTGGGTCTTTGTCCTACCTCCCTCCACACAAACCAAACAATATGCGGTGGACCGGGGAGTATGGAACTGTGACAGATTCAGTAAGTGACATTTTAAAAACAATTTACCCTTGTGTTTTAAAAACTGCATGATCCCTTCCCAGGCGCTCCTTGTAGTCTCGAGTGCGTCCGCTGCGCGTCTCAAGGTGTAGCGTTAATGTAGTGGATGAGCTGACAGCTGCAGGCAGCTGCTTGGTCGCCCCGGCCAGAAAGTTGTGAGTCACTTCCTGTAGCCTGCGTCTTTGTCCCGCCTCCATCCACACAAACCAAACAATTGGCGGTGGACCAGGGAGTATGGAACTGTGACAGATTTCAGTAAGTGATATTTTAAAAACAATTTACCCTTGTCCTTTAAAAACGGTGTGAGCCCTTCCCAGGCGCTCCTTGTAGCCTCGAGTGCGTCCGCTGCGCGTCTCGAGGTGTAGCTTTAATGTAGTGGATGGGCTGACAGCCGCAGGCAGCTGATTGGTCGACCCGGCCAGGAAGTCGTGAGTCACTTCCTGTAGCCTGGGTCTTTGTCCCGCCTACCTCCACACAAACCAAACTAGTGGCGGTGGACCGGGGAGTATGGAACTGTTACAGATTTCAGTAAGTGATATTTTAAAAACAATTTACCCTTGTGTTTTAAAAACGGCGTGAGCCCTTCCCAGGCGCTCCTTGTAGTCTCGAGTGCGTCCGCTGCGCGTCTCGAGGTGTAGCGTTAATGTAGTGGATGGGCTGACAGCTGCAGGCAGCTGATTGGTTGCCCCGGCCAGGAAGTCTTGAGTCACTTTCTGTAGCCTGGGTCTTTGTCCCGCCTCCCGCCTCCCTCCACACAGAGTAATGTACTTGTCTCATCAGTGTACTTCAAAAGAAACATCTAATTAAGAGCGTGCCTAAAGAAATAAGACCAAACCCCAAAGTATGGGAATGAGTGCAAATATGGTCAAATTAATTTTATATATACACTTGGACCATTTCCTTACCTATACAAAGAGACAATTAAACTATGTTTCAGGATCATGTCCCCCGTTTATCTGCGCAGCTAAACATGGTGCCTGTGCCTTTTCTTACCTTGTCCCATACGACTGGAACAAACTTCCCCTGTTCATCAGTGCATGCACCAGTTTGTGTGGCTTTAAAAAAACACCTTAAAACCTGATTGTCAAATGCTGCTTCTGCTTCATCTACCTGCCGCTCACGCCCGAGATGTCTCTACGGGGATGAGTCATGCACTAAGTCAATATCCAAATAACATAACATAACTCATAGCAGAAATTTAAAGGCAAAACATCTAAAGAAGCTAATCCGAAAATCCTGTTATAAACACAATATATCACGGATGGGCCCAATCCTCAACCCCCTCACAATTCTGAACCGGATACACATACAAAGGCACTCGCCCACACACAAATGCACAATATACATATGCACATACACATTTTTTTCTTACGCTTTATTTTCCACTTGTTTATTTCTGGTGGTCTGCCTCCAGCTGACTCATCTCTCCTCAAACTTAATCGTAGACCTTTGTTGCTCCTGATTGATTTTCTTGCCCATGATATACCCCGTGCTACACTTACAGTCTACTTTAAGATGCAAGTATGATTGGAATAGTCTGATTGGAATATGTGTTGCTAATCATATTGTAGTGTAACGCAGATCCTACCATGGATTATGGAGAGATGACACACTGTCCTCTGCGTGAGAGCTATATTTAGTTCCCACATTAACCCATTGTGGGGATCACTGTCCTAAACGTATACAAACTGCACATGCTGATGGGCCGAGTATGGTGCATGGCCAATAAGGCACACAGAGTTTATATTTTTTTCCCTTGCTACTCAGATGGTTTCAAAAATTGGGTTATTAATTTGGGAGGTGGTTACCCATACCAACTTTAAAAATACAATCTGGTTAGGTCACAAAAGATTTCTAGGTGAATATCTGCTCATCCCCTGCTAGCAGTGGCAAAAGTAGCAGGTAGTGCTCAGAGAAACGTGTTCAATTTAAGCCACACCAGTCAATTTTAAAGTAAAAAAACAACACAATATAAGTCCCAGGTCTATTTAGAAAACTTAATGACCAAAAGCATGGCAGTTTGATCATAATCGGAAAAAGAAAACCAGTGTTATAAATGTGTCAAGTTTTAGGGATGAAAGAAGCACTAAGGGGCACATGCATCAAGCATTTTTGGAGTCGCAAACGGTGCGATTCCTTAAAATCGGCCGTTTGCGATTCCAAAAATGCTTTTTGGAATGCATCAAGCATTTTTAGAAATCGCACATTTTTGCGATTTCAAAAAATGCGATTGCTTTTAAGAAATCGCAAATTTGCGATTTCTTAAAAGCAATGCATGATTACTTTTATAATTGCGAATTCGCAATTAGGGTGTCAAATTTACCGAGTGGTTGAACCACTCGGTAAATTTGCAAAAAGTGTTAAAAACGCTGCAAAAGCATTTTTTACACATTCATGTTACGGACACACATGTCCTTAGGACATGTGTGTGTGCAACATGATGCGAAAACAACATTTCATGGGTGCAGGGGGGGGGTCATTTGAACCCCCCTCTCCACCCTTGAAATGCAATCAGGATTTGCGATTAGCAAAGTGCGAATTCGCAATTCCCATTCATTCCTATGGGCATTTTAGCCCATAGGAATGAATGGGAATTGCGAATTCGCACTTTGCTAATCGCATAATATTTGAGAATCGGTAAAAATTGCGATTTTTACCGATTCTCAAATATTTTGAGAAAATGTACATGCATCCCATTTTGCATTTCCTAATTTGCGATTCCCTAAAAATCGCAAATTAGGAAGTGCAAAATGAAACAATGATGCATGTGCCCCTTAAACACAAAGATCCTCATTCGCAAAGGTAAACGTACATCTTTCTTTAAGTTTGTGCTTTTTCAGTATTCATAAAACTGAATTTTACTAGTACGTTTTTGAATGCAAAGACTCCACAGCCAGGGCAGAGAACTCTGCACATAAAAATATGTGCCTGTCCTATCTTTTTATGTGCGAAGTTCTCACCCCAACTGTGGAGTCTCCATACTTACTATTAAAATGGAGTTTTGTGAATGCTGAAAAAGGGTAAAATTACACAAATGAGTACATTTACCTTTGTGAATCAGGGCCACAGTATGAATCTGAAATCCAAATTTGTGGTTGACCAGGACCTTAGCACTATTTCACGCTGACTGAATGAAGTACATTTGGGAGGGTCAACTTTTTACCATCTGACTTGGATTGTTTTCTAGAGCTCCAGGCAAGGCAAGAAGTTAAGGCTTTTGAGGCTCTTTCAAAGTTGATACAATATTGTCAAGCTCCCATTGAAGCCTTCAGTTTTGGGACCAAACCTTCGAAGCAGGACAATACAATATTTTGTAGATGCAGAGGTCAAGTAGCTCCAGGAGCTCCAGGGCAAAACAAGAAGCTAAAGCTTGAGAGAATCCCTCAAAGTTTTAGGTGGATACGTAACTGATGAGGTACCAAAAACTGTTTTTTGTAGTTGCCGAGCTCACTTCATTGGTTTATAGCCAAATTGCACCAGTTGTAGATTTTATCTTCAGGCTTAGTCATTTTTGTTTCATGAAATCCTCCAGATGGCAAGTTGGAATGCTATGGCTCCACAAGTCTGTCTACCTTTTTCTGTAATGTCCCACTGAAGCCATTTTTTAACAGCAAAAAGCTACATACAGGACAAAATCTGGACTCCTTTCCCACATTCCCTGAGTAAGCTTTATCACCTTGTTTCAGTCCCCGGGATGTGAAAAAACGAACAAATCCCAATCAGTAGGTTTTCCTACATCCAAAAGGAAGTTCTCTCTTAGCCATGTGATACTGTAGTACTGTTAAGCAGCCCAGCAAGACCACAAGTGTGCTCTCTGGAGCCATATTTATTGTTCTATACGTGGATGGTATAAGTACACACTACAGCCCACATATGACATTTACTTTCTATGCCCCTGGTGCATTTTCTGCACTATCTACCATAGTCTTACTGGAAAGGTAAATGAGCTAGTTGAATAAAATCAATGCACCCTTATGTTTTATGTAACAGATTGTCACAAACCTGCTACGAGTTGTGTAAGAGGAGGGAATTCTGATGTTAGTCCACCACTCTCCACCAAGGACAGTGAACAGAGGAATAGGAATCCCCATCCTGTTAGTCATACGGGTGGGGGGGGGGGGGGATCAAGATTGGGAACCATAGAGAAAAAGAAGCTTGGGAGTATGTCATGAATCTTGGGCATTTTAGATGTTATGAGTCGGCACACCCTCTCTGGAAAGGTCTTTAATGAAAGTGCAACAACACATGGTAACTATTAGCAGTGGTAAAAGTGTTCTAACATGTAACAATAGCCAACCCTCTTATCTCATGCTTTGTAAGGAAAAGCTGATAGCAAACCCAAGAAATATCAGGTTACTTTCTCATGCATCAGGAGTACCAGGAGATGCTGAGAAGAGGTGGCCATGTCCAAAATCACACAGCAGATGAAATTAAATGGTGGGTACATCATCAAAGGCATTCCAAGGAAGAACAGATAGAAACATGAGGGGAAAAAAGCTAAAACAAAATAAAGGTGCAGGTGAATGCCATATACACGAAAATGAAGTAAGTTTTACACTGAATGTGATTTTACAGCAATCTAATTGGCTAACATTCTCAGTTTCATCTGGACGACCAGGTTTTTGTCCTTTAGGCCTAATCTCCCATGGACCAGCCTCCATGCTTGTACTGTTTTCAATCTGTCCTTCTCCTAGATTTCGCCTTCGAGTGAGCAAATCTCACCTGCTCCAGTACCTTGGCAAGGTGCCATGACCCAAGCAAGGAAAATTGCCATTCTTACTACTGTTGTGGTAGTAAAATACAACAACATTGTAAGTGTTCAAATGGGTTTCTTTCGGGTTCTGGTCACCGGTATCGCTGTACCTGCTGAACCAATGATAACTACTCTCCAAGCCTGCTTGGTCCACAAGTGTACCTGTTGTGACATCTTTTAACACTTCCATAGTGCACAAAGCCCGAAAGACAGTAAAGTCAGATGAGGAAAAGTTGGTAAACCACAACAAAAATGTATCCTTTCTTACAGATGGTCTCTAGAGCAGAAACGTTTCACAGCCTGAGACACACTTAGGATATTGTAGTGTGTTGTGGACTAGTGGTTCAGCTCTCAAAAATCCTGATGGGCTACCTAGCCATAAGGATGCACTTCAAGTGCTGGCAACCTTGTGAGTGACAGGTGTTGATTTACTTCACATAGCAGTATACTCAAACAAAAACAAGGTTGGCATGAAATGAAAACTAAATAACTAAAGAATCCAGTAAAAAAATAGTAATTATTTCTAAGCAATTCCCATAGATATTATGGTGAAAACATTTTTTTTGCATTTGGAAATTAATGTATATGATCAACAAAGACAAATTGAAATAGCTGCGATTTATTTAAAATATTCCAGTCCTTTAATTATATTATTGCAACTCCATGAAGTGTACTTAAAGTAAATTGACAGCAAAGAGTAACATAATATCTGACTATGGGAGAAGAGCCAATTAAGCGATTTGACACTAGCACACACTGAGAGGAGTTGTAGATGGATTTTGAGTATTTGTTAGATATTTTTGTACTTTTTTTTAACATTTGAAATCGATTTCTTTGTAGACTCTGCACATAGCAACGGGTTGTAGAAAGGTTTCTTTTTAAAGGCTGAAAGGGCTTCAATCTAACAGATGTACGAAGATTAAAGTATTCATGAGCACAGAAGAATGAATAATAATTCAACCAGCATAGATCTACACATGAATTGCATTTGTCAATGTTATGGAAATGAGCATAATACATTGCTTTTGTGAAGCACATGCATTCTTTATTGCAGATCATGCACCTTAATATTTTAAAATAGATTCACTGGTACAGGCCTTAGAAGTAAATAGTTAACACATCCTCATTATCAAATACACCGCCATATTATTCTTTGAATAATAATGAAAAAAGTTTAACTCTGCTACTGTTATTATGTGCAAGTTTAAGGCAGGATGCAGAGCAACGACTACATCATATATTAAATGCGAGCAAAGTATATAAGACAAGTCAAAACAGATAAAAGCCAGAAAAAAAGGAATCTCAAAAGAAGTGTAAGGTAATTAAAAAAAATAATGATGTAGATTTAGAACTGTGTGTACACACAAAAAGGTTCTTGGAAGTATTCCTATACCTAGGGGGTTAGAGAGGTTTATCAGTAACCGGAGTACATCCTCCCTGAGTAGTATATATCACAAAAGAATACTCCAATTGACTAGCCAGTGGTCAGTGGTGTTGATGGACTGACTATGTCCGGACCTGGGGACAGAATAACAATAGGGAAAGAACCCTCTAGTGAAAGGTTGTACCTAACCCAACCATGAATGTGGGGAAAAAAACTATTTTTGTTTTAATTACCCTCACACACCCTAGTGGTGTCATGCTTCATCATCGGTCACCTCGACCCCTATAAGTCAGGGTGGGCTCAACCACAGTGTTGGGAGCTCTTTAAATAAATCAAAGGCAAGGGGGTATAAAGATAAAATACCTCCAACAGATCCCCGGTTTCCCTTTATTCTTGGGTCTGTCTGGGTAATTAAAAAATGAATTATAAAATGGGTCTTCGTTGGAATATTATGGTCATAAGACCCTAGTGCCGACATGTTTCAGTCTGTAACGGCTGTAAAGGGCCTGGAATTTCTTCAGGGCAAGGATAACCCCCTATGGAAGGGAACTAAGAGGATGGGTGATCCCTATCCTGTCAGTGAAGTGAGGGCAGAGTAGCTGCTCCTTGTGATATGAAAAAGACGGTGTGTGTGTAGTCTCTACCAGGCTAAATCCAATTAGGGGAGGTTAGATTCGTCTCACGGGACTGGATTGACTATGTAGGTGGTCTTCATTGAGCAGTCACCCAGCGGTCTAACCTAGTTTAGGGACCTAAACGGGACCAGATTGACTATGTAGGTGGTCTTCATTGAGCAGTCACCCAGCGGTCTAACCTAGTTTAGGGACCTAAACTAGGTTAGACCGCTGGGTGACTGCTCAATGAGTTCTTTCCCTTTTGTTATTCTGTCCCCAGGTCAGGACATAGTCAGTCCATCAACACCACTGACTACTGGCTGGTCAATTGGAGTATTGTTTTGTGACTTGTAGATTTAAAACTGTCAAATACATTAACTTAATAACTGTTAAGGGTTTGTACACCCGCTCAAGAATTCATACCATGTTATCAGGAAAACATTTGTGTCCTTTTTGCCCCACCTGTTGGGATTGGAGCGGTGCTCATGTTTTTGCTTTATTCTGCGGGCACTTCCGATAATAGCCAAAATATGGTAATACTGACTTATGTTTCAAAAAGGGAAGAAAAGTGTAACAAACTTTTCTGACTATAACATCAACTGCTATGTAATATACAGGAGAGAGGAGAGGGTGAATGGGAGAGGAAATATAATCACTAGAGTAAATAACTGACGTTGTTTACATAGGGGGATATTCTCAATGTGATATCGCCGCATTAGCAGCACTTTTCTGCCGCTAAAGCGACGATATTTTTATTGCCGTATTTCATCGGTTTTCGCTAACAGCTGTTAGCGACAGCTTTCAGGCGATAGAGCCCACTAATAATATCGCCCACGATATCAGTGACAACTAACACTAATCATATGCAATATAGGCGTCCCCGTGTTAAAACGCACGCTAACCCCACTTAGCAATATTCTCAACGATCTCCCGGACCGGCAATGTGATAAAAAAAAACACACGCTAAGACCTGTTAGCTGCTGCAACTTAAGACCAGAAAAAGGAGGTCCTAAAAATAGTGGTAAATAGCAGTATATAAGGGAGACTAGCCCAGAAGACCCACTGATCCCTGGAGGTACCATTCATGCAGCTTAGAGCACCAAGAAGGCCACAACAACCACCGCCACTACCACCTCCCCTAGGACCACCACTGAGGCTGCGCCAAATAAGACAGTGGGTCCATCACCAACGCCTCAGCCTCACAGACCTAACACCAGAGAATGTCTTTGCCCACTACAGGCTCAAAAGGACATCGGTCCACTACATCGTGACCCAGATAGCCCACAGGTTGACAGCAGCAAAACACAGTGGATTACCAACATCCCTCTGCAAACAAAGCTGCTAGCTGTGCTACACATGTTGGCCTCTGGGACCTTCCAACCAACAAATGCCAGTGTCGGCGGAGTCTCACAGCCTGCCCAAATAAAGATCCTCATAACTGTCTTGGATGGCATCATCAGCCTGATACCCCAGCACCTTCACTTCCCCCTGCACAGGAACAGCTGGAGACCAAGCAAAGTTTCTATGTCATAGCTGGCTACCCGCATGCGTTGGGGGCAAATGACTGCACACGAGTCCTACCTGTGCCTCCTCTGACACTGCACACATATACCGCAACAGAAAGCACACACATTCCATCAATGTGCAGGCAATAGTGGACCACCGGGCCTGTTCACCAGTGTCATAGGCAAGTTATATGAAAATACTCTGCTCGTTGGTAAGTACTAACTGAAGACACTACACACCTCAGCTCCACAATCATGGAACTCACAACTGTGAGAATGCACACGTTCCAAACTCACATACAACATGCCAATCAACATGTCCACCTACCAGACACGACAACACTAGTAACTTTGGTAACTGGGGCCAGCCATGTAGACAAACCTTCCCCAAAGGCATTGGAACCAAGTATGTGCGATGGAGGTACTCGACCTATGAACAAAGAATGTACACAGGGCTGAGTGTGGCGGTGGTGTGCTGGACAGTCTTGAGTGTGCAGAGCACAGACATGTCCATATGGGCTTAAAGTGCATTTCCGTTGTCCAGCCTGATGGCAATGACAGCGATGGTGACTAACCTACCTGACGGGGTGGGAACCATGTGAAGGTTGCATGGAGGATTCAGAGTCTGTTGAAGCTACTGTAGGCCACTGCATAGACCTGTGTGTACATGGAGAGGGAGGAGTCATTTATGATGCATAAGTACCTAGAGTTGTTGTGAGGGGCGCTGCCGAAGGCGGTGTCCCACCAGGTGTTGCCACATGCTGATGGGGTGCTCATGAGGATGAGGACTAATGTCTCCTCTTTGTAGAGCACCCCCAGCTGTTGAACATCCATGTTGAAACTTGCAGCAATCCATTATGGAACCCCAGTCTGGTGTGTGTGGGCTCCTTGTTGAGGGAGAGTATGAGCTAGGTGTCCTTGTAGGTGGTGATATCCAATGGTTCCCTTCATGTAGTTCCAGTTCTTCTCCAGACGTCTGCAGATGCATCTGTCATCTTGGATGTTGTTGGTAAGCGAGCACGCTGTATGTTGGAGTTGCATATTGGGGCAAGTGTGTATGTGCAGTTGGAGATTCATATGTGGAAATTCCGGACAGCGCTGTTGGTGTTGCCTGCAGCGGTGTGGGTGTTGCAGTTGGTGGTGGAGTGAACAAGATCCCCTGTGACTCCGCTCCAGTAACTCTGTGTGGCACTGGCTGTGGGTTTGGGTGTCATGGGGTTTCACGACGAAGAAGTGTACGCTGTGCTGATCACAGCACAGGCATTGAGTGGTGTTGATGAAGTGTACACAGCTTCCACACGTGAAGATGGGGTCAAAGGTGTGCCCTGACTTGAGGCTCAGTGTTGAGAAGAGTTGGATCAGTTCAATGTTAGCAAGCATCTGCCAGGGGGTATTGGATTTGGAGTTGTTGTTTTATGTGAGGTGAAGGATCCGCTCATGGATGAGCATGTAGTCCATGGAGTAGATGACGTGGCGTGTGTTGATGTTGATGGTGATTGCAAAATGGTCTCGGTTAGTATGTGCTAGGTTAGTGATAGCAAGAACTTGGATCTCTAAAGATCCTCCTAATGTTTCAGAATGGTGTGCTTTGGTCAGCGAAATAAGAATTATGGAACTTACATTACCAAAACATAGAGGTCCAAAAGCTTATAAAAAAAAGGAAAAGATTTGGAAACACTTTTTTGAATCTTGAAAAATTGAATATTATAAAAAGGGCAAACTTATTTTTGACTATCTACTATCTGTTTAGTATAATATATATTTATATATTATGTATTGTATAGTTTTCCCTCTTTCTCTTTTTTTATGATTTGTCGTTCTTTTGATAGTTAAAGATCTACTATATCATTATATTCTTTTAATCCGTCGATATGTGAATTGATTTGTCTTTTCTTGCAATAATAAACATACTTTAAAAAAAAAAAAAAAAAAGGAAAGTACAGGTGTTGTGAGTTGGGGAAGGTCTAGCGGCAGCAGCAGCAGCTGAACAGATTGTCTGGTGTGGCCCTTTGGCATCTAAACGTTCTCCTGGCGTTGACTGTGAGGACTGTGGATGAGTTGTAGCACTAGGCATTAGGAGAGCCACAGACCCTGCTGTTGTAGGTGTCATGCTTGTGGACATGTGCAGACAAGCCTGACATTGGCGCGCTGTTGGAGTGCTAGTGATGCACCGTCACAGAGCACACAAGTAAATAGGCTCGGGGGAGGGAGGAGCAGCTGTGAGGCAATGTAATTTGCATTGATGCTGGTCATTTTGTCAGAAGCTACACATGGCAAACATGAATCCCAAAGTAGCACCAATCACACACCACAAAACTATTACCTTGCCCACACAGCATGCATAACTACTAATGGACCCATCTCTCCATTACATGTTACAGGTGATCAAGGATATGCACTCACCCCTTGGATGATGATGACTCCCTTCTAAACCAACACAAGGCCCAGAGGTAGTATAATTGGCCTATGGACACACCAGGGGCATTGTGGAGTGCACATTTGGATTGCTAAAGTCACGTTTACGGTGCCTTGACATCACAGGTGGAAGAATGTTGTACAGCCCAGAAATAGTGTGCAAGATTATCATAGCATGTTGTGTATTGCACAATATATGTGTACGCACCAATGCCCCATGGATCCAAGTGCCAGATGCACCAGAGGATGCTTATGATGATGAGGAAGATGAGGCAGGCGGAGCACACCTGACAGCTTCTGCAGCAGGAACAGCCCGCAGTAACAGAATCATAAACAATTTCGTCACCTGAGCACGTCACATCATGACTGTCCTTAGCAATTAAATATCAGTTGAAAATGACCACAAGCACAGTATATGTAAATTAAAAACAATACACACATACCCTGTGAGCATGTTTCTCCTCCACATGAGTACATAACTCTGACAATTGTAAGTGTAACATTAAGTTGTAACAACATCACAATTTCAAACTGATGGTGGATATGCCCCTCTGAATGGAGATGATGTTTAGGGTTGCATTTGTCCTAAACTAGACATGTTAGGGTGTCAAATGTTGTACGAAATTCTACTGTTCAGCGGGTCATATGTTGATAAAATTACATATAGGATGTCAATAGTGGTAAACTAGGAATATCAGGTTGTCATTTGGGTTCAAAAAACAAAATGTGTATGCCATTTGGTGTCAAAATGAAATTAAGGGTGTCATTGGGGTGAAATATGAAAATGTGGGTGTCCTTTGGGGTCAATTATGAAAACCTGGGTTTAATTTGAGGTCAATTATGGAATTAAAGGTGTCATCTGGGGTCAAATAGGGAATTAACTGTGTCATTTGGGGTCAATTATGAAATTAACTGTCATTTATGGTCAATTATGAATAGAATTGGGGGGATTCTTCTGGCTGATACATTTTTTCCTGACACGAATGGTGAAGATGGGAGTCGTATCCTCTCTGGATATGACGTAAAGGAGCGGAAGTTCAGGTGGGAGCGTGTTCGTGCACAGATGCTGCGTGTCTTTGGGGTGGAAAGGACTATGCGCCAATGAAAGCACTACTGGCAGGATTGCCTGGCCCGTGAGGGTGACCTGCTGGACCACCTTGGAGTCATTGTTGGCCTACAGTGTGGTAAGTTTAAACTCCAAATTTAATTATGAACACTTTGGTGTAAAGTCAGAATTTACGTGTGTGACACACTGGTGTCCAAGTGCAAAAATGTGGCAGAGTGAGACGGGAGATGTAATGCTTTCACGCCTAATGTTGGCACATCAGAAACACAGCGCTGCATCATATCGACAAGCATATGGTGCAGTTTGGTGTTCTCCACTGCGCTTGCGCAACACTTAGCACTGTAGTGCCAACGCTGGCACCATTGTACAATACTGCGTGCAGGGCAAAGATTGTTTGTGCACAGGAAGGGTGACTGTACATGAACAATCCAAGGCATTGTTACGGGGACCTGTGTGCTGCACAAAATGAATTGTTAAAATGCTGTGCACATGAACATTGGTACGTTTGGTTCGCTATCGTTGTACATAGGCTACGTGTGACAATGTTTGAAACATGTGCAATAGATCAAAGGTAAAAGGACATCTCCAGAGTGTCATACACCAGCAACACCTGTAAAACAGCCTTGTGCAATCTGCAGCTGTGCAATCGAACATGGAGCGTGTATACCATCATGTGTGTAGAAATGGGCCCTTATGAATATGTCACACAACTAGAATGCGAAAGATTACTAGCATTGTAGTCATGTTTGGCCTGACTCTGCATTCACAGGTCTTGTGTGAATGGCAGGCAAAGTAGACCCAATCATTTTGCAAACATGTTACACAACTGAACAGTCACAGAGCATTGTCTGTAATGGTGATGATATGTAAGATGAATATGACACGTGTAATTTCACATCTGATGTCAACACATATTGGGTTTTATGTCTCACAGCTGGACAACCTCTCCTCAAGCAGGGGGACATCGACAAGTTCAAGGGCCCACATGCCACTGGAGAGTTTGGACATCATATATTGGCACAGTGAAGTGTCATGTATGTCTGGCTAAAACAAGTAATGGCGTAGTATGCAGTATGGTGTGCATCACATGTACTTTTCCTACAATGTGATGATGTTGTGTTGAAGTCATAAGTGTGTATGAATCAGTAGGTTAAGGTGGAGCTGTGCATTTGTCTTCCAGTCGTAACTTTGAACATCCCTGGTCAGTGATCCACATGTGACTTAAGTCTATGGGTTCTGTCACTTCAGCACATGCATGTGGATGACAGAGCGCACTGATAGGAAAGGAGTAATGTAAGTGGTGTAGCTGATGAGTAACAGCAGAAATGGAATGCATGTTTATCCTTGACTGAGATGACTGTGCACGTGTGACTGATCATGCACAAGGAGGCTATGGTTTTCAGGCCGTGCGTGCTCAGTCACAGGTTGTCAAAGTTATTTTGCAGGTATGCTGCATACCAGCATCACAGAAGTAGCAGTGCATAGTTCTGAGCCAAGCATATCAAAGGCACGTTCCGCAAACACCCAGCAAAGATGATCCAAAGAATCACAAAGGCATGTTTGGCCACTGCAATGGTGTTGTCATGCTTCCTCCTTGGGGTAATTCCCTGGTCGACTCTGGCTCAGGTGAATGAGCCCCTTTGTACAATTTGCTGACATCACGCCTCATGCATTTAACACATGCTTCAGTCCTGAAATTATTGCTGTGCCATAGATTTAACAATGCAGACCCCTACAACGCTATCTGTGAGAATGCATTTCCCATTATAACACAATAACCATTATGACTCCAGGTTGACGTAACAATGGGGAATGCCTTGTCACAGTTTTCGTTGTGAAGGACTCCTTAGTAGAATTTACTATAGAGTGACAATAGTGGATCCAAGACATGCATGATTGACAATTAATTAGAAACAATGTTAACCCCTCTGGGCAGCAATGCGTCACCAATTGTGGAGTAGTGGTGGAGAGAGGCCCAGCGTCTCATATCCAAGTTAGTGTTCACCCATCTGACGTGTTTCCATGTGTTCTACATGATGCAGCACAGATGAACATGTGGGTGGTGCTGTCCCAGTATTGCTCCTGTGCCGGTAGGGTAACCTTCCTACACACTATAAAAGCCCCCCTGCACACCGACACCCTTGCACTCATGTACAAGACAGCATGTGTTTACACAGACATGATGCACTGCACACAGTCGCTGGGGCATGCCGGGCTGCACATCAGCATGGTACATATGATGCTGCGCTGTGTTGCAGGAGAGGATGAGGGTGGCGCTACACACGGAGGTAGAATGCCTCCCTCCTCCGATTCCTTGTACATGTCACCCTCGGTCAGGGTATGTCACAGCACCATCATTTTACACTGACAGTCTAATTTGTTTGTGACTGTATATGTTCCATATCATGCACTGGCATGTCAGTCTTTCCAGCATGTCACCGATCCAGAATTCAAGATTTTGTTATGCAGGTCACTCTCTGAATACACATAGTTATGCCAGAGTGTAGGCTCCCATTTGTGAGTAATCATGTATGCCTGATTTGTATGGTGAACATTGACATAGTCCATTGGACTCACAAATTTCCATTATTCATATTTTACTGACAACATGACGCCACAGGAGTCCCACGCCTTCCAGGTGAGGAAGGACCGGTACCTTCACATAAAGATGGTTGCAAAAAGGTACCGCAACATGCAACTGAGGTACCATGAAGACAAGGAAGCTGGCACTTGGAAGTCGATGCCCGAGGTAGCAGCCCGTGGGAAAAAAGTGGCACACAGGCCATCCCAGGACCCTCTGGCATCAGTGGTGGGTCCCAGCGTGGACAGGTAGTGTCCCATCCCCCTCCAGCCTCAGAAACACACAGGGGACAATGCCACCTGCATTTGCCGATCAGGTGTGACTTTCACTTTGTGGGACAGGAGGACTCTGATGTACAACAATGTGATGCTGGCAGAGATTAGGAGGGAGATGTCCAAGCAGACCAGGCTCACTGAGGACATGAGGATAGCCCCGGGACTCCTATGATGCCTGACCATGTAGAGCCCCATCCCCCTCTTCTCCCTTCTCCCAATGTTTTATCTAGTATTTTTCGTTTTGTTAGGTAAGTCTTTTAAATGTTAGGTAGTGTAGTTTTAGTGTAGGCATAGGTAGTGTTAGATTTTAAGGTAGTTTTAGAATATTATTGTTATATGGTATTTGGGGATAGGTTTCCTTTTCCTTTTGGTGGGGGGTTGATGTCAAAAATATATATCTTTGTGTAGGTTAAGTGTGTAGTTAATTTGTGTATAGCTTAGATATCTTTGTCCTGTCTCATGATGTGCCTTAAAGGAGGGAGGGAGGTTGATGTCTTAGATATGTTGTGTAGCAGGGATTCTGCTCATACACAGAACTGTGCATAGAGACTTGGAACCTCAGTGAATTAGGGTCTTCCAAAACTCACCTTAGTAGCCAAAATCCCCTACCAGACTAGCAATCAGTGTCTCATTGGTTCTTCCATACCCCCAATGATTAGTCAACCCAGAACATGGAACTTAGAATTCCTCAGGCAATGTGGAACACATGAACACCATTTGTTATACTCTCTTACCAGTCCAAAACGGGGAGTAAATGAAGACATGTGCAAGTTGAAATATTTATTTCTAATGCCTTGTTCTCAGGCACAGTATCTTAGCTAATACAAGCAGACATATTATAAGCAACAAGATTATCAGCATAGGTACTATTCCATAAAATACAAAAGGAGAAAGCATGTTTAAATGCTGAATGGAAATAGGCTAGATTACACCTAGATTTCACCCTCCCTTGCTAGTAGGTTATTTTATATCTACAGAAGGTCTCCTGGGTTTACAAGGGCGGCCCCATAACTCTGGTCCTAGTAGAAATGGATCACATCATTTTCTACACCAGCTCTCTGCATGCGAATGTTCTCCAAAGTGTGTTTGCATGCCTGTGCAGTGCATTATTAAACGCGCCAAAATCAGAGGTGGCCACAGCTGCATATATGTTATGTCTAGAACGTGCGCTGATCAGACCGAACAACAACCACTGTGTTGAAATAACCTTGAAGGCCTCGGCACTCACTGTTCAGACAAAGCTTACCAAGCAAAGCTGCTACTATAGGAAAACATATTATTCTCTTGTGAAGCAAAACACTCTGCTTAACTCTAAACATTTTTAATAATGTGTGCCGTGTGCAAAGGCAGCTGAAAGGAAAAAAGGCATTTAAACTTCTCTTAAGCTCATGCTAACTTAACACAGTGTAAATCCCCATGACACCCTCCCTTGATCTGAGCACCGATAAGACAAAGGGCAAATTTGGAAAGCAGAGTTCAAGAACAACCATCAGAACCAGGTTCAAATTGCCACAGGGAAAAAACGGGAACAAAAAAATCAATAATTTGAATGCACTTCAACGCAAGTAATTCTAGCCATGAACATAGTGAAGTCAATAGGTCGGGGCAGAAAAAAATGAAACTGAGAACAAAAATATCCGATGTCATGGAAGAGAGAAGCAAAGACACAACTCAATCCAATATTGTATTTGCAAAATATGTAGCAACAGCCTCCAATAGGAAGTCACTGTTCTCATCCGAAAACAAGTCACCATTCAATTTAGCAAAGGGAAAGAACATACATGTACTTCAATTACAGGAGCCTCTAGCACCATTAGAGGGCAACTCGGTGTATCCTCAATGTAGCTGCATGCCAAGAAATCTTGCGCCGCTGCGAAAACATTCCAACGTCCCAGGACTCCATGCATCGCTGCAAAAGCCATAATACCTCCATCAGAACAAAGCAATTCCTGAGCAACTAAGGGGGTCATAAACTGATTATAATCCACTTCGGGAGATACCGTATTGCATAGAAACAAATCCAGGACCCAGTCGAAATCGCAACTCAGGCAATGAAAAACAGGCTGGACGATAATCCATAAGCTGCACTTAATGTAGCAAGAGGCAGCGCTCCATAAAATTCAAGCATTCGGCTGCGGTGCAGCAGCAGTCGTGACAGATCTTCTCGCAATACAGGAAGTGCATCCATTTTGAAATAAACAAAACAGCAGAAGTACACCTGCAACCAGAGCCAGCATTAAGGGAAATCCACCAAACAGGCTGGAAAAATCGAATGAAAAAAAGCCGGGAACACACCAAATATAGTTTGAAAAGAAGACACAAGGCCACTGCTAACAACTTTAAAAAAGTGAGCCAGCCCTGTGGTGGAGGTTGCATTAAAGATAGTGTGAATTAATTCACCGAAATGCAAGGGCAAATCTGTAATTAATAAAGCATGCACTTCTGTGCGGGTGTTTGCCACGTGAAGGACAAATGTTTCACAAGCAGATGTGAGGGTGACTTCTTTCTGGGACAATAGTGCTCTTATACGACTCATCTTGTTGAACTCTGCCTTCAAGGTCGGAATCGTCGGCCAGGTGGAAACATCAAGCTTCCCATGCGGAGGAGGAAACATCACATTTTTACAGCAAACCACAAGCTCACTGACGGTAACCACGTGAGGAATGCCTGCCTCCATCAAAAAACAATCTTCATTATTTAAAAGTAAATAACTCACGTTTGCCAGTAATGTGAATGTTGGTATGATAGCAGGCGCTGGTGTACCTTTCAAAATGCAGGCAAAATTTGGCTTGTTCTGGTTACAAGAGCCATGCAATTGGATATTCCTACACAATAATGAGTGATCTGGTGTTGTAGTGCAATCCTCACCATTCAAGTAACCCTCTTTACCCTCCCTAAGGCATCTATAGGTATATGGCAGCGACCAAGCTTTATGGAGATAAGCGGTGACTAGAGGTTCATATCTGCCAATTGCATAGTACTTCATACAGGCTTCAAATTTGAAAAGGGGAAACGGTAGAGTTATTAACCTGTGGATAAGCCACTTTGCCGAATTAGTCTCAGCCACAGAAAATGGTAACGGTTCTAACTTTTCAATGTGTGACATAGAAAAAGTTGCATCTTTCATTGACATAAAACATTGCTTTTCAGTCAAATTAAACGGGGCAAATAATGATGACGTATTCATGTAGTGCCATGGCACTTTTCCAGCTTTCAAGGTTTGTAAGGTCCATGCAAACTGCATAATAGAACGCAATTGATTTTGACCATGGTACAAAACAGACACTTCATCTTGCACAATATCAACAACAGATGACACAATATTATCTAATGTGTAAATGCGGGAAAACAGTGTATTAATGCTGTTATCTACAACTGCTAGCACTTTTTCTAAATTTGCTTGATCTATAGCTCTAATGCGGGAAGCCGCCTCAATTTGGGACAGTTTCCAAACTTCATTGTAAATAGCATATATCCATCTTTTAGATCTGCCGGAAGCCAGGCCTTTCACAAAATTATTCAGATCAACATTGTCAGTCAATTTAGATAAATGCAGCTTAACTGACGCCAAAGTGGAATGTTTGAGCCAACTTTGACATAATTTGCCTACAGAATAGGTAGTCACAGAATGGCCACTTTTAAAACGGGGATCCACCCTGACCTGCCTGTAGCCTGGAGCTAAACCCAGAAAACGATGCTGGCAAGAATCAGCACTCTTGTGCCACAGCAGCCAATCCTTATGATCGAAACTGGAAATGTTAATGGAAGAATTCAGGTACATGGTCTGAAATTCTCTGATGGAAAACTTGGTATTAGTATTCCAACCAGAATATTCTTCTAATTCAGGAAAAGCAGGAGCATTTAATTTTTTTGTAGTAGCCAATCCAAAGCAAGTTGTTTGTGAAATTGTATAATTCAAAAACAACATATGGTTCAGGATGAGGCATGCACGATGCAAAGCCTCAGTGCCTTGCACTTGCCAACTTTTGGAACCCCAAACAGATTTAAGATGAATAGTATCTTTCCACAGCTCGTAGCTTCCAACAGCCAATTGGTCTAAAAAGGACTTTGAATACAATAATTTGGAAGTGGACTTTTCAGTCATTCTAAAATAAAATGGATTGGGATTTGTCTGATTAAAATCAGTAAAATAAGTGAACCTCTTTAAAAAAGAAGTGGAACTGCCTTGTACAGAAGCGGGACAATGTTCCCACTGTGTATAATTAACAGAATTCCTCCTGGTATTTACTTTATGCAGGTAGTGATTGCCAAAATGTTGATAGCAAAACAAATCACCATAATTTGCGGAATCTAGATACAAATCTTCAGCATCAAAGGCAGCATAATATTTCAAATCAGAAAACAAAGCTTCTAAGGCCTGAACATCTCAATCACCAGAACGTATAGTTTGTTTAATTACATCCCCCATAGAAACTCTTAGGACATTTGGGACATTTATAACCTCAGTGGGCCCATGGATTTGAAACCTAATAGCATCCCACACAATTCCATCTAAGACGGGCCATGCAGTTATGTTAACAAAAGCCTGGTCCCTATTCAATCTGTGTGATGAGGAATGGGGAGCCAATGTTCCATTAATATGTTGAATGCATGTTCTTTCTTCAACATAGTGTCCGTTGACAAGGTGGAACAAATACACCACAAATCCAATAGACATGAACAGGTAAATCGAAAAAAGCACCAACCAAATGTAGGTCCAAGGAGGAATCAAATTTATTTTTTAAACAGTTTTGCAAGAACAGAAATCTTGGAAGGGGTCTTCGATGTGTGAAAGTCACTGTCAAATGAAAATCTGGATTCTGTAGCCAAACAAGTCAGCAAATCAGGCATCAATAGGTCAGTGAGGTAAGTATATTCAGTCTCATCAAGGTGAGCACCAGGTAGTGAACTCAATAAAGGACTTGAAACTGCAGGCATCTCGAGGGCAACATCAGGCCTGGGATTAGGAGCCGGGCCACAACAGAATTTCTCAAAATCGATGAACAGGAGACTGCCGGAGTCATACTAAGAAGAATCAGCCACTCTGTGTAGTTTGACATTGTCAATGGAGATATACCTTTTATCTTTACAACCTGGAAGTGGTGGTAAAATGACTGTTCTTGTGCCCTTTACGCTAAGCACTGGAAACGGAGCTCGATATGAGGGACCAAATTCCTTCGTTTTCGACCTTCTCTCGAACCATTTCTCAAACTTGTGGTAGCCAGCCAACTACCGGAATCTGCAACGCAGCTTCAGATGTGGAGGGCAAGAGTTCCTTTGCAAGACTGTCTCTCACTTTTGTAGATCCAGTCAAACATTGCAATGTTCATCTACGTCAAAGGAGGCAGCAACTGCCGTCTGGCCTAGACCGTCAAGGTCCAGGACAAACCTCTTGATACCAAAGAGCATATCGTATGGGGTCCGCCTACCCAGAGACCTTCTAGGGAGATTATTAAGGACACGCTGCATGCTATTGAGGTGGGCCAGCCACTTCCCGCCAGTGCCTACAACGCTAGCTGACAAAGACTGCTTTAAATCTCGGTTCATTTGTTCCACAACACTATTACCCTCAGGTCTGTATGAGACAAAAACTTGACTTGGACCCCCAACAAAGTCATGGCATCCCTATACATCTAAAGGTGAAAGCAGGACCCTGAACCACATGGAAGGCGACACTGGCAAAAATCCCTACAAAGACACGCAAGTCTCTTATGACAGTTTGTGAATCAGCGCTGCAGTGTGGCCATACCCTCACAAAGCGTGTACATGAATCAACTGCTACTAAGATGTACTTATACGCAGTATCAGAAGAAAAAGGACTGCAGTGATCTAAGTAAACACAACCAAGTGGCTTATTAGAAATGTACAACTGTGTCTGGGGCGGACATGCAGCAGTCGAAGGTTTAATCTGCTGGCAAATGTCACATTGAAGGACATAATCACGAGTTTGTTTGTACAGTCCCCGCCACCAGAACCGTTGTTGTAACTGAGATACAGTAGCCAAAACGCCTGCATGCGCAGACGCAACACCTTCATGGGCAGCTGTAATCAGTGTGGACCTGCGGTCCCGCGTTGGGAATTAACCTTTCACCAACATCCGGTATTTTCACATAAGGAACTTTATCAGGACTAAAGTGGTATGAATACTTTGAAGGGAACCCCTTAGGATATTTACTTCCCTTCTCGGTCGCGGCTAGAGCCACCAAGATATCATCATCATCAATCTTACTTTTGGAAAGTGTAACTGCTGCAACCAAATATGTTGATACTGCTGATTTTGCGGCCTCATCGGCCTAACTATTGCCAACAGCGTGAACTCCCACGCGCTGATGACCAAGAGTGTGAATTACATACACGAGTGGCAATTGCTCTTTAAGCTCAGCCACTCGGACCCAGATTATTTTATGTTTTATTGTGCTACCTTTGGAGTCACAAAAATCATTCTGAATCCAAAAGAACAGGTTTTCATTGTAAGACTGGACACAGTAGTAATAATCACTCACAATAAGAGTCGTCACACTAGGATCAGCGTACTCCAATGCAAGCATCAGAGCACGGAGCTCTGCCAATTGTGCGGTACAGTCCCCTAAAGTCTGCGTGTGCACGACTTTGGACTTGAATTCATCATTCACCATGGTACCTACCACAATGGCGCAAGCGGAAACGTATGCATGCTTAGACCGCGCGCAACTTGTGCTGAACCATCAGTGTAAATGATACAATGGAAATCCTCCTAAGGTCGCATAGTCAGTGGCGCAGGATGAACAAATTCATACTGCAAAAACTCTTTTGACTATAAGGAGGCATCAAAAATAAACGTGACATCCGGAGACGTCAAAGATGCTGCCCATTGTATCCACCGTGGGTGCAAAGCTTTAGAATTCGGTACACAGGCCTTCGTCACTGCCTCTAGTGCAGGATACGGGGTAACAACCAACATGCATTTTCCCTGCGACAGTGCACCTTCCTTGAGAATCGCCTTTTGCACTGCAGTCAAAAGTGGAAAACTGCATTTCAGCCGAAGTGTACAAGTGTGACTTGTAAGCAATAGGTATTGTGTCTCCTTCGTTGAAAGTAAGGTAAGTGAAACCCACTGCCCCAGGGATGATTCTTATCACCAGGTTGGTGTGGTTATCACGAGTCAGTAAGAATTTCGATTCTAGAAGATCAGCTTGCAAAGTTTGCAAAATGGCTGAATGTTTTGGCAGCCAGCATGATTTGGTAAAAGTAGGTTGTATCAAAGCATACAAAGGCTTGATACGCTGGGCATACTCGGGAATGTAGGTACACCCAAAATTCAAAAATCCCAGCAAGGACTGTAATTTTTTCAGAGTTGTAGGAGCATGCAGCTGTGCACATTTCTCCAAGAAGTGAGGAGCCAATCCTCGACCTTTATTGTTGAGCTCGTAGCCCAGGAACAACTCTATGTACTCCACAATGTGTGACTTTGCAAAGTTAAATTTGTAACCGAAGTCCGCAAAGTTACAAATTATGCGGTCTACTCGACACAGATGCGTCCAAATTTCATCGTCTGTGAGATAGATGTCATCCACATACGAACATGCATCTGGGTCAACTCTCTCTAAGAGAGAGACGATACGGGCAGCAAACACACCTAGACTATTCTTATAGCCCATAGCCAGGTGTTTAAATTGGCGTTTTTTGCCGCCACAAATGAAACTGGTCCATTGGGAACTTAGACCATCCAAATTGTGGGCAAAACAACCGTTGGATATGTCAAGTGTGGTTTTAAACCGTTTTTGCACAAGACCATCCACCAGAGCAGAGCCATGGGCATTCTGTACTGCACAGGCACGGCAATGTGAGTTCAAATGCCAGTAATCCAATACCAAACGATACGAACCGTCAGGCTTGGTTACAGTAAAAAGTGAGTTATTCATCAGTGACACGCAAGTTTCAATTGCACCTTGATATTCCAATTGTTCAAGGATTTCAGCAACGGAAGCCATAGCTTCACATCGGATGGGATATTGAGGTTGAGGCTGTGGCATACACCGCAAGAGAATCTCGTGGTGTGGGGAAATGTATCCCAACCACAGTGCGTACGGTACAGAGCCGAAGCAAGGGCTTTAGCCCACTCTTCTGCAAAATTCATTGCATGCTCCTTCAAGACTGTGTGCCCGAAACTAGGGACGATCACCTCCTCCCCTCCCGGAGCTGTGAGAACAAAAGATGGGGGCCAGTCATCCTCCGCTAACAAAATGTCATAGGTAGTTGTAAGATTTTCTCAAAATATCCCTTTTATGGTACGTTGTATGCCCCCTTCAAATAAAAGGACTATTTCATAAAGTCTATCAGGAGGAGCTACTGTGGTATCAGCTGTTTATACAACAACGTATCGGTCAGTCGCTGTCACCTTCAGTAGTGGATGCAGGGCCTCTCGCACTATGGTAATCTCTACTGCCCTGTCCAACAACGTCAGCGCCCATGTCTGATTCCGAAGCTGCGTTCTCACTATCTGTGGCATATCTCGCTTTTAAAGAGGCAACTTTCTTTTTCTGAAACTGGGGTCTTTGCTGTGAATAAATCGTCCTGCTTGCCTTTTCCGTCTTTCGGGCGGGGAAGGTGACAACTCTGCTGGCCACCCCGATATCTGCCGCTGCCTCCACCACCGGACGATGAGGCCGATGTGTCCTGTAAAGACGAGGAGAGCGTTGGTCAGGATCCCGAAATCAATCAGGCAACTTAATCGTAGTGTGGTCGCGCAAATCACAATCGCGCTCAGTAGACGCAGGCACTGGTGAAGGGGGATGGGACTCCTGTTTCTGTTGTTCTTTCCCCTTTTTTTTATTTCTGTTCCAATTTTTCTTTGGGTTGAACGTCTGTTTCAGACTTCGCACCCTGGGTTTGATTTTTATCTTTAGCAATATAGGGCTTGACACCTAAACTATTGCGGCCAATGGTTTTATACGCAGCCGTAATAATTCTCAATAACTGTGGGGGTTTGTCGGCATCGGGGACATTGCGTAAGGCATTAGCCACTTGAAAGTTCACCACATCTCCCTTTACATTAGAAAGGACGAGATCAGCTACCGCATCAAACGTGCCAACGAGTACCATTCCCAATTCAACCGCAGCCTCAGGTCCGTGATCGTCCTGAACATGTTTAATGACTGTCGGAAGGACAGCCATCGATGGAGTGCCGAAGCACCTCGTGTACACTGCCGCAAAAATCCTACCCCATGACTCACAGTCACTGGCTTCTGTTACCAAATCCCTGGGTAAACTAATTGTAAGAATCCTGTGTTTTTCTACGGGACTCGAAATAGGAAAAATTGCCTCCAGCTGGTCAAATTTCTCGGCAAGTCAAAAAGGCATATCATCCTTATCTTGGGGACGCTTGCCCATTACTGCATTGACCATCACTGGGTTAAGCTTCATTCCGCTCGGTCCTGCTGGAAGGGCCGCAACACCAGGATCCCCGCCCTGGAAAATGCGGGTAATATATTGAACTAGGGCCCGAATTACCCTAATAGAAGAGTCATATAGGGTCCGTAACTCAGCAACGGGGCCTTGCCCCGCACGCGGATGCGGGGTGAACCCAGCCAAAACCGGCCAGGAAGCACCTAGAATGGACAAAGGATCCAATCTAGCCGCCGTTACAGTGTGGGAAGGGCGCCATCAAACCAAACACGGTGCTGCCATGCAGAAATCGGACTCTCCTGTGTCCTATAAGGGACGTATTCCTTGGGCACGGCTGTGTGAGTGTAAGTGTGAAAAACCTGCATAGCTGCTTCTACTGCAGGAAACGTCACTCAAGAGTAGAATATCTCAAACGGGTAAGCAACCTCAGCACTTACGACCAAAATCACTGCCATGCCCTCCAAACCAACATTATATGCTTGCAAATGATTGCGAACCACAATGCGACTATGTTGCGGTATATTAATGTCAGCCATAGTGAAACAGAGAAGAAAAAGCCACAATGTAAAACTTAGTAGCACAACTGGGCAGTAATTCAAAAGAAAACTGTTTGAAAAGATTCAAGTTTGTAAAGACTTATGTAACTATAGGTAGGTTTCTCCGACGCTACTATTATCCGGAAACAATAGCGAAGGGGTTAAGGACTGAATGAAGTACTACTCAAGTATCATGTAATAAGACCGCCCCACGTTGGGCGCCATGTAGCAGGGATTCTGCTCATACACAGAACTGTGCATTGAGTCTTGGAATCTCAGTGAATTAGGGTGTACCAAAACTCACCTTAGTAGCCAAAACCCTCTACCAGACTAGCAATCAGTGTCTCATTGGTTCTTCCTTACCCCCAATGACTAGACAACCCAGAACATGGAACTTAGAATACCTCAGGTAATGTGGAACACATGAACACTCTTTCTTTATACTCTCATACCAGTCCAAAACAGGGAGTAAATGAAGAAACGTGCAAGTTTGAAATATTTATTTCTAATGCTGTGTTCTCAGGCGCAGTATCTTAGCTAATACAAGCAGACATATTATAAGCAACAAGATTATCAGCATAGTTACTATTCCATAAAATACAAAAGGAGAAAGCATGTTAAAATGCTAAATGGAAATAGGCTAGATTACACCTAGATTTCAACCTCCCTTGCTAGTAGGTTATTTTATATCTAGAAAAGGTCTCTTGGGTTTACAAGGGCGGCCCCATACCTCTGGTCCTAGTAGAAATGGTTCACATCATTTTCTACACCAGCTCTCTGCATGCAAATGTTCTCCAAAGTGTGTTTGCATGCCTGCGCAGAGCATTATTAAATGCGCCAAAATCAGAGGTGGCCACAGCGGTACACAGTCAAAATATCGAGTCTTAAATATCGACCTACCAAAATATCGTGTTGGATATTTCGAAGGTGTAGAATATCGATGTCAAGAATATCGTTGGACAGAATATCGACCCTAAGGTAAGTAATATCGAAATTCTATATATCGATGTAAGTAATATCGAAGTTAGTAGTATCGATAGCATATATATCGATGTTGCTAATTTCGATGACACTAATATCGATATTTGTATTTTTTTTTGTTTTTTATTATGTATGTGTTATATGTTTTACTTAAGTATTTAAAATAATTAATATTATATGTGTATTAATTTTATATATTAATACATTTAATTATAAGCAAATTATATGTTTTAGTACCGGAGCGGGTTGTGGGTTTATAGGGGAATATGGTGGGAAGTAATTTAATAATGTTCAATTGATTATTAATTAGTAGGATTTATTAATAAATTTTAATTAATTGGTAAATATTTTTAATTAATTGGAAATAAATTTAAAATAATTGATTAATTGATGAATATGTTCTGTAGCCGGTTATGGGTTTATAGGGAAATAGGGTGGGAAGTAATATAATTAGGTTAAAATAATTAATAATTAGTAGTTATTATTAATTAATTTTAAATAATTGGTAATTAGATTTAATTAATTGGTAATTTATTTTAATTAATTGATTGATAAAAATGTTCTGTAGCGGGTTGTGGGTTTATAGGGGAATAGGGTGGGAAGTAATTTAATTATGTTAAATTAAAAATTATTTTGTAATTATTATTTAATAATTTAAAATAATTTGAAAATAATTTTAATTAATTGTTATTTCATATTTATAAAGTGATTAATTGATATATATGTTCTGTAGCGGGTTGTGGGTTTATAGGGGAAGAGGGTGGGAAGTTAATTAATTATGTTTAATTATTTAATAATTAGTAGGAATTATAAATTAATTGATAATTAATTTTAATTAATTGGTAATTAATTTTAATTGATTGGTAAATAATTTTATTTAATTCATAAATAGATAAATGTGTTCTGTTGTGGGTAGTGGGTTTATAGGGGAATATGGTGGGAAGTAATTTTAATTTAATTAAGTAATAATGTTTATAAATTAATTGTTTAGTTAATAATATAATTGTTAATTAATTATTAATTGGTAATTAAATATTATAAAATGGTATTTTAAAAAAAGTATTTTTGGTTAAATATATTTAGCTAATCATGTATTTTATAATTATGTATAGGTATTGTATATGGTTTATATTTATTTAATAGTTTGTTATTTTAACCCTTACGCTATCCAACACTTTCCCTACTGTTGCACTCTCTGGATTTGGCATAGTAATTTTTACCCCTACGCTATCCAACGCTTTCCCTACTGTTGCACTCTCTGGAGTGGGAATAGTAATTTTTATCCCTACGCTATCCAACGCTTTCCCTACTGTTGCACTCTCTGGAGTGGGAATAGTAATTTTTACTCCTACGCTATGCAAAGCTTTCCCTACTGTTGCACTCTCTGGAGTGGGAATAGTAATTTTTACTCCTACGCTATCCAACCCTTTCCCTACTGTTGCACTCTCTGGAGTGGGAATAGTAATTTATACTCCTACGCTATCCAATGCTTTGCCTACTGTTGCACTCTCTGGAGTGGGAATAGTAATTTTTACTCCTACGCTATCCAACGCTTTCCCTACTGTTGCACTTTGTGGAGTGGCAATAGTAATTTTAACTCCTACGCTATCCAACGCTTTCCCTACTGTTGCACTCTCTGGACTGGGAATAGTAATTTTTACTCGTACGCTATCCAACCCTTTCCCTACTGTTGCACTCTCTGGAGTGGGAATAGCAATTTATACTCCTACGCTATCCAATGCTTTCCCTACTGTTGTACTCTCTGGAGTGGGAATGTCCCCTACTGAAAACCCATTACCTCACACTATTACATGATTATAAAAAAGCTATTCTAGGAGCCAAAACTGCCTATTTCTCATCAAAAATCCTGGCGGCAGAGAATAAATCTAGGGAGATCTTTACCATCGTACACGATTTAGCCTTTTCTGAGAGGACTATCCCTAACCCCCTCCCACCCAGTCCTTATGTGATTCACTGAATTATTATTTTCTGGATAAAATCACCAATATCAAGACTAACATCCCACCCCCCTCTCCTACTTTTGTTGAACCCCTCCCTCCCATAGTCCAGTGTCGTTTGTCTTTGATTCCCCCTCTCACTGAAGAAGTATTTTTGGAAACTCTTCCTAAGGTAAAGTCAGGTTCCCCGGCCGATATCTGTCCGGCCCGCATCCTTCAACAGATTTACTCCGTTTGCACTCAGCCCCCGATCACTTTTCTCAATAGCTCCCTTGCGCAAGGGGTTGTGATCCCAGCTCTCAAATCTGCCATAATAGTGCCTATTCTAAAGAAGCCTGGTGCAGATTAGTCCGCCCCAGTCAACTACCGCCCCATCTCCCTGCTGCCCTACTTGGGCAAGGTGCTTGAGCGCCATGTTACTTCGGTACTCAGTGCCCACGTGGAAGCAACGGGGGGACTGGCGCCTTGTCAAGCGGGCTTTCGGCCTAGGCACTCTACTGAGTCCGTCGTGGTGTCGGTCCTGGACAACCTCAGGGAGGGCATGGACCAAAATAAACACCAGGCTCTGGTGCTCCTCGATCTCTCCGCCGCTTTTGATACGGTGGACCACTCCATCTTGCTTTCACGTATCAGAGTGGCGGGAATCGGGGGCTCAGCCCTGGTTTGGCTATCGTCCTTCCTGAGGGATTGTACCCAGGCTGTCCGGTTGGGGGATTTCACGGCAACTCCACTCAAGATCACTTGTGGTGTTCCCCAGGGCTCTTCTCTTTTCCCTCTTTTGTTCAATCTTTATATCTCTCCTCTTATTTTCGCACTCCAGCAGCTGGAGGTCACCGTATACAACTATGTGGATGACCTCCAGCTCGTCTTCAACCTTTCTCCTTCTTCCCATTCTATCTCTAATATTCAGACTATTATGATTTTTATCAGGGACTGGATGAGCCACAACCACCTGAAGTTGAACCCGGATAAAACCGAGTTGGTTCTCACTGGCGGCTCTTCCAGTCCCTGGAACTCTTTATTTTGGCCCTCTTCCTTAGGTTCCCCTCCCACTCCCTCTCCTACAGTTAAGACTTTAGGCATCAAAATGAATAATCACCTCACCCTTCACTCGCAAATTAGCTCTGTCGTCTCTTCTTGCTTTCTCACTCTTCGTACTATTCGCACTGTCTCCCGTTTTTTTTCCCCCTTGGCACTCAAGTTGATCATGTCTGCCTTAGTGATCTCCCGGCTGGATTACGCCAATGCCCTGTACAACGGCATTCCAGCCTACAGTCTACGAAAGCTCCAGCTGGTGCAAAACCAGGCGGCTCGGCTAGTGTATGGCCTCTCCCGCTCCCACCACTCAACCCCGTTACTGAAGGCGCTCCACTGGTTACCTGTCAGGGAGCGTTCCCTCTTCAAAACTGGCTGCCTGGTTTTCCAGGCACGCCAGGGATCAGCCCCTGCCTTTATTATCTCCCTGATAAGGGAATATGTCCCGGCCAGAGAGCTTCGCTCATCTTCTCAATCCCTCCTACAGGTACCCCGCTACAAGCGAAAAAAGTGGGGAGGGGCCAATTTCTCATTTTTGGCACCCACCTTTTGGAACTCCCTCCCCGACCATCTGCGGTCGACCAACCACTACTCCCTCTTCCGTAAGGGCTTGAAAACCTTTTTGTTCAATCAGGCTTTCCTGCAGTAACCCATCTATTGCTTCGCTCCTGCTTACTATGCCTTCAAAGCGCCAAGAAACCGTCTGGTGAACGCTGCGCTCTACAAATATTTTAAATTCAAATTCAATAGTAATTTATACTACTACGCTATCCAACGCTTTCCCTACTGTTGCACTCTCTGGAGTGGGAATAGTCATTTTTACCCCTACGCTATCCAACGCTTTCCCTACTGTTGCACTCTCTGGAGTGGGAATAGTAATTTTTACCCCTACGCTATCCAACGCTTTCCCTACTGTTGCACTCTCTGGAGTGGGAATAGTAATTTATACTACTAAGCTATCCAACGCGTTCCCTACTGTTGCACTCTCTGGAGTGGGAATAGTAATTTTTACCCCTACGCTATCCAACGCTTTCCCTACTGTTGCACTCTCTGGAGTGGGAATAGTAATTTTTACCCCTACGCTATCCAACGCTTTCCCTACTGTTGCACTCTCTGGAGTGGGAATAGTAATTTTTACTCCTACGCTATCCAATGCTTTCCCAACTGTTGCACTCTCTGGAGTGGGAATAGTAATTTTTACTCCTACGCTATCCAACGCTTTCCCTACTGTTGCACTCTCTGGAGTGGGAATAGTAATTTTAACTCCTACGCTATCCAACGCTTTCCCTAATGTTGCACTCTCTGGAGTGGGAATAGTAATTTTTACTCCTACGCTATCCAACGCTTTCCCTACTGTTGCAGTCTCTGGAGTGGGAATAGTAATTTTAACTCCTACGCTATCCAACGCTTTCCCTACTGTTGCACTCTCTGGAGTGGGAATAGTAGTTTTTACCCTTACGCTATCCAACGTTTTATATAATTAATTGTAATAATATTAAATGTTTATTTAATTTTTTATATTTGTTACATTTTATTTATGTTATTGTTTTATGTTTGTAAATGCATTAGTAATTTAGAATATATTATATTAATTTATACATTAGTAAAATAATTATTAATACTTATTCTTCAGTACATATATATTATATATTTACTGTATATATTTATTTAATGTATTATTAGTATATATGTATTATTTATTAATTTTCAACATTATTAGATACTTTTAACAATGTAGATTTTATTTATTAGTGTTATATACTTTATTTTACATTTATATATTAAAAGAAAAAAGAAAAAAAAACGATATTTTTAACAACGATATTTTTGACATCTATATTATTTTTTCGATATTTTTGTACTTACCATGTTGTAGATAGGATGTCGATATTCTTGCCCTCGATATTGTTGACTCGATATTCTTGTAGGTCGATATTTTGGAGGTCGAAATTCTGTCAGTGATCCGGCCACAGCTGCATATATGTCATGTCTAGAACATGCGCTGATCAGACAGAACAACAACCACTGTGTTGAAATAACCTTGACGTCCTCGGCACTAACTGTTCAGACAAAGCTTACCAAGCAAAGCTGCTACTATAGGAAAACATATTATTCTCGTGTGAAGCAAAACAGTCTGCTAGACTCTAAACATTTGTAATAATGTGTGCCTTGTGCAAAGGCAGCAGAAAGGAAAAATGGTGTTTAAACTTCTAATAAGCTCATGCTAACTTAACACAGTGTAAATGACAGTTGTTGCGTGTTTAGGATAAGTTAAGGTAGAGAGTTCAGGTACTTTTTCACTCTATTCTAGTTAGTTTAGATTAGCAGTAATTAAGATTATTGATAGTTTATAAAAGAAGAATTTAGTGTAATTTTATAATAAATGGTTACCAGTTTTCATTTCGTCTTGCACTTATGTCAGGGGTGATGTGGTGGAGTGTGGCTTTTCACCTTGTATGCATCTCATATGTGTAGGAGAGTAGGGTCTGCTTCCTATGGTCACCCTCACTTTTTGCTGTGATTTTCTGGTTTTTCGACTTTAGTGTGGCTGTGGGCCTGATAATCAGCCCCACAGCCCAGCTGTTCTCTCTCTAAATTGATACCATGTACTTTAGGTACATACCAGATTGGGCATTGTTGTCACCTTTGTGAGCCCCTGTATAGTGTACCATAGGTACCCAGGGCATAGGTGCATCCAAGGCCTACCAGGGGCTGCAGCATGTATTATGCCACCCCTGGCTGGCCATCCAAACTGACACCACAGGCTGATCACTCAGCTTGGGTAAGGTGATGTAATCTCCCCTTACTTAGATATAGTATACCTATATCTACCGATATATATATAGACACATATGCACCTATAAGTCACTCCTATGGTAGGCCTCGACAATCCTGGAGGCATAGTGCTTGGTTTTATGTGAGAGAGTGCCCTAGCATGAACTGAGCCCCTCTGCAGCTTTCGGAACCATCTCCGTATAGCTGTTCTATGATATAGCCATACCATATACTCTTAATTGCATTATAATCCTCGCGGTTAATGCTAACTTTGGTTTGGCTTTATCAAAACATGTCGTGTAAGGCGTCAAACACTTTGGAAAACTACCCCCCGCCAATTCTGGTGGTGGGTGTAGCATTCCACTCTTCTAGAGGGAGAAGACATGTAGTTACTGCTTTACCCGGTTAAAGTTAAACAGAGCCCTAGCATCACAAAATGGATGCGACTGACACAGACACAAGTCTGACCTCCTGCTGCTGGATGAAACTCTGGCAGGGGAGGCCTGGACAATAGGCTTCCTGTCCAGGGAGGTGCCAGCACCTCCCCAGACAGGCAGATGTGTATTGGGACAGGGAGGGCTGCATCAGCAGATGCTTTTTTAGACACTGCCTGCGGCACACAAGGTGCTCCATGCATAGCCCGGTTCAAACCAGTTGCTGGGGCACTCCAGCCCTGCTCTGGCGTGAAACTGGACAAAGGGAAAGGGGTGTAACCATCCCCTTCCCAGGTCCACCCATAGGAGGGGCCTAGGCAGGTAATCCAGCCCCTTAGCTTGGAAAAGTATAGGAGCTGTGTCCCTAGGACTTTAGATTATCCTGGAAAGAAACGTTGATACAGAACTCTTGGACATTTGACATTCTATTCTGACCAGAAGACGGAAGACATCTCCCTTGTGGTCAAGGAGTGACCACCCTGTGCAAACAGGCACCACCAATAACTTGCCATTCCATTTTGTCAACACTCCTGCTGGAACCTGAAGACTCAGTGGCACAGGAACTGGACTCTCAGACTTCTCTAACTCTGACCCAAATCCACAGCAAAGCTGAGACCCGTGGCAGACACGAGAGACGTGGGACCGGACACCCTGGACATCCTGCATTTTGCTAACTGCTCAACTACCGAGAAACTCTCCCAGTTGTGCATTGGAGTACGAGAAGCCCCAGACCCGAGCACAATTTTCACTGAAGCTCAGCCCTCTGCACTCCACGAGTGCCGTGTGGGGCCCGTTCTCACATTTCAGCTTGATGCATCTTCCCAGTTCCCTGCCCATTTGCTAGTGAGCCCCCTGAAGACTTTTCTTTTAAACTAAACTGCTTTCCTGGTTGCTCTAGGTTTGTTCCAGCTTCCCTTCAAAGGAGAAGCGCCACAGACCTTGCTGGTTTGCAACAGAGCCAATCTTGACATCCTGAGTGAGTTGCATTTGCCAAGGCTTGTTGGGTCCAATACGGATACCGACACCGCAGTCAACTAGATCCTTTCTGATACAGCTCGAATCCAGCGCTTGTTCATCGTCGATGCCTCCTGGACCTTGTGGCTAAAGAGACAATCTCACCTTCTTCACCTTCAAGCATGCGACATCGCCTGGTTCCTTCCTGGTCACTGGCTAGTGACCCAGACTCTGTACCTCTGCTTTCAGGTTCTTCACATTACTGATCCACCCTTGGATCCACCCGGACACTTTTCCTCTGGTCCCCTCCAGCATTCTTTGCAGATCTCCATAGAAAACGACAACGAAACCCGACACGAAAAAACACCTATGCACCCGGCTTCCCTGGGTGAGGTAACACGAGCACTCCAGTGCTCCCGTGGGTCTTGACTCTCGAAGTGTCCTAGTTTAAAAGGGTTCCATCCTAGTCCATCCGGAAGTGTCTCTAAACAGTAACTTTGTAACTTCTTCGTTTCCCATTATGTCAATGTTAACTCGCGACTGTGTTTAGACACTGCACGCGTCTCCCGCGGGCCTCCTACTCCCTAACCTTTGGTTGTTTAGTATAGTCCCAGCGATTATACGGGCCCTAGGCCTGCTGTATAACTCTCACGTAGTTCTTATACCACTTTCTTAGTGTATGGTTCATGAGGCCCCTAGGGCATAACCGTATATGTGCAACTTATCGTATGCTAATTGAGTAACTTGTGATGTGCTTTTACCTCTGACCTCATAAAGAGTGCAGAGGGGTTGTGTTAGAAATAAATACATATATATTTGATTTATACCTTATGTGGTGTCCTTTCATTTGGTATTCAAGGGATTATAATTGGTAAAACAGCTTGCTTCACATGCTCTCTGAAGTCTTATCCTATGACTGCTGGTCCATGCTACCACTAGGATAGCTTGTCTATAACGTTGACTTTACAACCACCATCAATAAGGGTCGATTAGACTGGTGCAAGGTGCTCACTAGAATAGTGGACATCATATGCCAGGCTAACTTCTCACAATATCATCACTGGACACTCCTTTGAATGTGTAAGTGTGGTGATGACATGTTACTTAGCAGGATGGATTGTATCAGGATACCTTAGATATGAGCACAGTAAACTTGCATGGATAACAGGGTGGCAAGTAGGATTAACAGCCTAGTCTAGGGGCAGTAGTTTGTAAAGTTATAAATCTTAAGTGTGACTCACAGAGTTGGACAGCACATTGTTGCCAATTTACAGCACTACGCAAGGACAGGGCATTTAGAGGATATTGTAGAAGCTACTGTTATCCATCAAGGAGATGGATGGATGAGCTAGGTACCACATATTGCGTCATAGCCCTACATCTCACATGCTCCTGGTGCTGAGTCCATCTACATTGCACAGACCTTGCACACTTGCTGCGTCATGCAAGTGTGTCAGATTCTAAAATGTTGCAGTGCTCCCTCTTGTGCCAGTGTCATGGCAAATTCTTCCAGCTGTTACCTTTTGGCTCATAGTGATGCCACCCTTGAAATGGTGGCACTGCTTCTGACTATATGGTCAGTGCAGTGCACCACGCATCCCATGTCAAATTGCCCTAGCCGCTCACAGTGGTCACAGCATGTGAGGGCTCCAAAGTCAGTGAGCTTTGTTCGTCTACAGGAAGGGGCTTACTGATGCCCTACATTTTGGGGTGAGTCCCTATTGCCAACTCTACTTCACTGAGGCAAACATTATGGTTCAATCAGTGGCTGGCAGGACAGGTGCCCTTACGTATCTTCATCAATGTGTATATGGTGTGCACCATCTTGGGATGTGAAATGCAGTATGCACCTTCACAACAGGCTTTGCCCACCCTGTAGAGTGTGAGTAGATATGCCAGGAGATATTTTTTTTGCAATTTTAAAGGGGGACACTACTTGTGGCCTACAACAGACTTTGCCTTTTTTACACACATTCCTATTTCCTTCATGGATGTGGGGCTAAGTTGGGATATTGCTAGATTGGTGTATTGGAGCAATGGGGGCACAGCTGGTCCACAAATACCCGGTCCACTCTCTGCCTATCTGAATTACAGTAAATTTGTATTATTTCCCTGGGTGTGCCTTTTGGTGGATTTGCTGCTACTACATTTTGACAGACTGCTATACTGGAAATGGTCAAGGACAACAGATATCTGTGTGACTTAAAAATATTTATTCACATGTCTGTTGACATAGTTGGAGACTGGACCAGAACTTGGCTATGCAATTCCCACATTACATTGATGCCCAGTGGAGGCCAAACAGAGTCCTTTAGGGTTGACAAGTCCAAAGGATGAGGAAGAGTTCAGTCAGAAGTCTGATTCCTGTGTCATTGGTAACCAAACAAAATATGGCAGTCCATGTCGAGGTCCATGGTGAGTGTCACAGAGTCTATCGGGGGACAGTAGAAGGTGATATTCCGGGGCATGATGCTCAGCCCAGAACCAAGTAGAAACTGGCCATTTGGCATAGAGGAATGATACAGCTTCCTTCCTTGCAATAAAGCAGATTCATCCTCATCTTCATTCTTTGATGTGTCATGTGCCTCACATGTGGGTGGTGGTAGATTGGTGGCAGCACTGTGAGGCACTGACACATCAGGGGGCTGAGATGTGGATGTAGAAGCAGCAGCAGCAGCATTCCTCTACGCCAGACCTTGCTGAGCAATGCAGTGATGATGATCTGCAGGGCATGGAAGATTCCAGCTACATCTCGCTGGTGTGCAGCTGTGGCAGCCATTTGTTCCGACTGCATCTGCTCCATGTTCTCCATTATCCTCCGCATGCAGCCCAACTCCTGGCTGCCCTTGCTGGAGCCACTCTGACTGGACAGTTGTTCCTGTCTCTGAGTCATAACTCCAGCGATGTCAGCCATGGAGTGTTGGAGAGCATTGAGCAGACTCTGGGTGTCAGTGATGTTTTGTAGGTGGTCCCGGATGGACCTCAGACACCCACATACGGAATCAAGTTTGGCCACCAGGCTGTCAAACCCCACCCGCACCTGATGAGCCCTCTCCTGATGTACCTCTAACACACAGTGTTGGAATGCCAGATTTGGGTCCGGGAGGTCCTGGGAGACAGCCCTGGTGGTAGGTGCTTGCTGCTGTGTGGTTTGGGCAGGGAGTGGGGTTTGCACGATGCAGCTGGGTTGCCCTGCACCTGGAGGTGAGGTGCTGATGGTGTCTAGTAGCTGTTGGAGAGTGTCAGTGTTGATGGTGGAGAATTCACCCTCTTCATCAGTGAAGAGTGGGACAGGCTGCTGTTTAGGAGGTGATGTTTGTCATGCTGCAATGTAAAGGGGAGATGCAGTTTAACTGTGTTTTTCATGTATAATCATGCATTGAATGAGTTTACAAGCAGACTGCATGACAATGTACATCAGAGGTCTTCAAACTTTAGGGTGCCGAGACCCCCCTGTCAACATTTTCAGTCATAAGGACCCCCTCCTCACAAACATTTCTAAACCTGTAGGCAGGGCTTCTGGAATTACGAGGCAGGTGAGGACCAAATTACACGGAAGGCTTGACTAAATTGTGTGAGAGAAAAATGTAAATGTTATGTGATGCCACGTTATTTTGGGATAGAATTGCTTCATTATTTTGACATTTTTTTGCTCACAATAAAACAGTACCAGTTTATAACTAAAATACAGCAATTAACATCAGAAAGATGTCTAGTCAACCTTTGTGATGGGCCTTCCACTCCGCAGGAATACGTGCTGCCACATTAGAAGCTCACCTGGCCCTGTCCGGGAGCAGTAGGGGTCCCTAAAACCCTGCCCTCTGTGGATGAGAAGAGTACCCATGTGAGTGCACGGTGAGCGATGCAACAGTATGAGAGTAGGGAAAGAGGAGTGACTGCAGGGTGAGTGAGGTGGCCATATGAATTTGGGTGTGGATATAAGTGCAGAGTGGGATGAATGAATGCATGGTTAATGATGGGCTTGTTTGAGCGAGTTGCAAATTGAGCAGTGAGGTGAACAGGTGAATGAGGTGTCACATGAGTGCAGGATGAGTGCAGATGAGTAGCGTGACTGCAGGCTGAGGTACAGGGAGAACAACGCAAGTGCATTGTGATTGCAGAGTGATCACTGTGAGTGCAGGGTGAGAGGGTGAATGATGTGAGTGCATGGTGATCAGTGTGACTGCATTGTGATCGCTGTGAATGCAGGGTGAGCATGAAAGTGAAGTGCGAGAATGAGAAGTCAGTTCTCTGAATGGAGGGTGCATTTCCAGACACTTGAAGTAACTCAACATATTATTGACTGTGGCGTAGGGTTTAAGATATAGGTTAAACTGTTGCTATTATGACATTAATCTGGGATCGAGGGTGGAGGAAATAAATATTCTGATTTTGCAACATACTTCCAGTCCTATGGTTAGGGTTGCCTGCTCAATATTTTGATGACCCAGACGGTACAAAAATAAGCAGTCACGTAAAGCTGTATATTTCAGCACTCATCTGTGCATACTTGGAACAGCAAATCTAAATAGAAAGCACTTTTAATTGTGTTCTAGGGGTGCTTCAATGATCCATAACTGATAAAGGGAACAAAGACCGAAAAGTCACATTACGAATGTATTTATTTATGCGTTTTTATATAGCGCGTACTTTACCCGAAGGTGTCAGAGCGGTTCACAACAGGAACAGTAATGTTACATGAGGAGAAAATTACATGTGAACAAAGTACAAAAGCAAACGTTAAGTTACATGAGGCAAAAGTGACAATAGCGAGCAACCAAAATACAAGAGGTAGCAATCGGTACATTACAGGAGGAAAAAGAGATGTGTGCAGGTTACAAAAGCTTACAAAGTAAAAGTAGAGGTATAATACTGCAATAAATGGCACACTCAAACACAAGAACAAACGTTACGTAGGCAATGGTGGCACTTGTGCAAGTATATAAAGCAAACAAAATGTGAGAGGTAGCAAACAGTGTGTTGAAAAATGGCTGGTATTTTTTTCTTCTGGCAACTCTACTTTTTTATTATTTCTTTTCATGAAATACATTCTCACACTATTGCAGTAAATGAAAAATACAAATGTAAGGGAAAGGCTGAGTTGGGGCCCAGGGGGTACTGGAACTATAAAAAAAAAAACTAAGCCTCAGTAACCAGTTTTCAAAAGGTATGTAAATATGCAAATGGCCGTTAACGACCTGTGAAACTCAGGGGTGCCGGGCTGTGCTGGAGATAAGACTGTAGACACAGCCCAGCGAAGCTCACTGCAGCTCGAGCTGAGACACACTACGGGGGAGAAGGGGGGCTGAATCCCTGTAGTCAGATGGGCCCCGGGCAGAAGTGTGATCGGGAATGCGCGACCCCCTTTCAATCACTCCGTGGCCCCCCTTGGGGTCGCGCCCCACACTTTGAAGACCCCTGATGTACATTGTGACTGCTTGGGAGGGGCTGCCTATTTGTTGCAGGGTGTTGACTTTTTTGACTACATCACTGGTATGAGGTTGTACTTGTACATTGTCATCTAACAGTTTACAGCTATGATTAATGTGATTGGCCAGTTTATACACACAAGTGGCACCAGTTGTGTCCTCTGTTCAGTTGTGAAGGTGATGCAGTTTGTCCCACATTGTAGTCAATGTTGATGAGCTACGTATTTGATGTGTGTGCGCTGCATTGTGGGATACACGCCCTAGCAACTTTGGTTTCACTACCCCTTATCCCTTTCAGACAGTGAGCCTTCACTTCTGTGCATTTACAATGCTAAGATGTTGCAAGGTGGGGTAAATATGTGTAATGGTCAGAGTAGGGACACATGTGCATTGTTTTCAACCAGATGTCTTGGTTACGTCAGAGGTTGTATGTACACAAGGATGTGTCAGAGTGTGACCTGATCCTTTAAGGATGTGGTCCACACTCAGCCACCTCAGTGACGTGGCCTGCACCATGTTGAGATGTTTGGGGTGCAGGCATGCTATTCATCATGCACGGTCACTTGCATTGTCAGTGTGGCTTACAGACCTGCACCTTTGCTGTGTATTGCACATGTGCATGTTTTTGTTGCGAGATTAGTTATGTGTGAGGAGGGTCCCCTTTAGGCGATTTGGCTACTAGGGCCTACTTGCTGTTTCAATTTGTATTGCACTATGCTGTCACATGTGCTTCCAGGTAGCTTTGTCTACTGTGATTTGTCTTGTGTGCATTGCTTACTGCCCTCCCGTTGGTTTACCCATTGTGAGTAATGGTGCTGCGTGAGTTTCTCTTGTTGTTGCTGGCTGGACAGACAGACAGTATCAAAAACCATTACCCTCAACATTGAACCCACGTGTGACATGTAAGTGACCCTGGATTTGATGGATGTGGATGTCAAATGCTTATTTGTTGGGCTCAGCCCATGTCACCACCACCCTCCCAACAGATGCAAATGGTAGGGTGATGTGCGTTTGTGTATGTGACAAGCAGCTGGTCACATGTATGATACATGCTGTCCTGGTTACCAATATTCAATGCATGGCTTTGCATGTGGGTGATAACAACCATGACTGCATATTTGTTCACTGACACAGTTGACTTAACAAACAGATAGGTTTACATGCACATAATGGTGTCATGGCAACTAACACCAGGACTGATGTGGAATGGTGTTTTATGTATGGCAGATGTGTACACTTGGGAGTGGAGTTGTGCAATTCGACCTAAGGGTTGTGTGTACAGTTAGGCTAGTTGTCATTATTTGTTGGAACTTTTCTATCCTTACTTGTTGTCATTCTTTGGTTGTTTTACTTCTTTACAGGGACATTGTAGTTCTGTGAGTCTGGCACACAGACAAGTCATGCAGTACAGAATTGGTTGACACATTCCTGATATGCATTGTCCGCGGACTGTGGTGTTGTGGCATTGCCCCCTTGCTCATTCTATTACATCACCTTTTGAGTGAAGTCTGCTGTTTGTGTGCATTGTGGGATGTGCATGTTTGAGCCAGTAGGCTGCATGATCAGTTTGTTGTGACATTACATGTGTTTCTGGTATGCTGGCTCACTAGATGGTTTCTCACTTGGTGTACACACAGTGACGGCTCGCAGTGGGAGTTCTGCAGGGCAGTGGTGCGAGGGGCTGGTGCAGGGCGGGGAGGTGCAGGATGGGGAATAGTTGAGTTGGACACACAACAGGCTGGAGTTAGGTGAGTAAATACATTAATTTAACTATTTACCTTGCACTTGGTGCATCTCCGAGTTTGCAATGCAGTAAGCGCAAGTAAATAGTTAGAAATATTTATTTAATTACCTAACTCCAGCCCTTCGTGTGTCCAACTCCACTACTCCCATCCTGCCCTCCCCTGCCCCTCTCCACCACGCGCAACACCGCCCAGCAGCACTGCCACTGCAAGTCGTCACTGTGTCCACAACACTGCATCTCAAGGACAAGCAGGCGGACACATTTACTGGAGATGTGGCAGGATGTATACATGGCCCCCTTGCCTCAACAGCATGCATATACAAATCGACTGCATCTCTCTGATACTAAACATGAGAATGCACTGTGTGTGTGACTGATCATGTGCATGAGTAGGCATGCCACCACCAATGTCAGCAGACGTGCAGTATTGTGCACATGTGTCTGCGTTGTGTGCAAAATTGTGTATGTGTAGTTGTGTCACCCTTGATGCACATGCACATTCTTGTACACAACTCAGACATACAGGCACATGCATTAGCGTGGTGTTGAGGCAAGGGGGCCATTTTGACAGCCTGCCACATCTCTAATCAATGTAGGCCTTTGCTCTTTCATGTAGCCCTTATTGTATGCTCTGATATGATACTTGGACTATAATTGTTTGACTTTTCTGTGCACATTTCCAGGTCTGTGAGCCCACCAATATGTATCTGGCAATGTACTGGTTGAGTAGGGTGATATGTGTCTACGCCACCAGGGCCAAGGGGATCCGGGAAATGATCCGCAGTCATTGTAGATGTGCACTACAATATATTTAGTTGTGCATGAGTGCCATTGGGCCCATCTTCCCCGTCCACCCAATCCCTGGTTAGTACACACCCTGTTGCTGTTGAGGCTGGTTGTGTTGAGCAGTATCCTGTCCCGGAACTCAAATCAACGTCTCCTCGCTGATGACTTGGGACACCTGTTCCAGCTCCTCCTGTAGCACTGGACTCCCACCTCCAGTCTGCATTGCTGCTTTCAGGTTGTCTACAAGTTTCTGCTTGGCCTTGCGCTTAGCATTATGCCAGCGCTTCTTGCAGTCGTCCACAGTCCTCCTCACCTCTCCGACAGTATTCACTTTGGCCGCGATGGACTGCCATATTGCTTTGTTGGTTGCCAATGACACAGTGGCGCTGACAAAAAGTCCTGCTTACTGAACCACGTCTTCCTCTTCCTCTTCTCCTTAGCCTTCCCCTGGGTCTCTGGCTGGTCCTCCTGGGTGTTTGTGGGGTTGTTGTTGGCATTGTCGAGCTGCAGAGCTTCAAACGCGCATGTCGGAAACTGGCCCGCCAACACGACCTCAATATCATCTCCTACGCTGACGACACCCAGCTCATCCTCTCCCTCACCAAGGACCCGCACACAGCCAAAACCATCGTCCACGAGGGAATGAAGGCCGTCGCCGACTGGATGAGGAACAGCCGTCTGAAGTTGAACTCGGACAAGAAGAGGGAGGTACTCATCCTCGGACCCACCCCCTCAGCCTGGGACGACTCCTGGTGACCGACCACAATGGAAACAGCACCGACACCCACCGAACATTCACGCAACCTAGGATTCATCCCCGACTCCTCCCTCTCCCTGTCTAAACAGGTCAACGCCGTCACCTCCTCTGGCTACAACACCCTCCACAAGGAGTAGCGGCACTCCCTCTCATCAGCACCTTGAGACCCTCACGGGTAAGTAGCATGCTTTACAAGTACTCTGATTGATTGATTGATTGATTGAAAAATCTAACACTTTCCTCTGGGGCGCACATTTTGAGCTTTTCTCAGACCACAAACCTTTACTTCATGTGCTTACTGGCAATCGGTCTGGTAAGGTTTCTGGCAGACTAGTTTGGCTGTTATCGCCCCTACAGGAGTACAATTTTACTATTAACTATATTCTTGGAGGTAGGAATTTGAGGGCTGACTGCCTCTCTAAGATTTCTTGAAACTGTGCTGATGAGGTTGATGGTAAAGATGATGTTGAATGTGTAGTTGCCACGCTGGATGATGCTTTAACGTCGCCTGGCATGGCATCCTTGAGTGAGTAGATGGATGCTTTGGGTAATGACAAGGTTGTATTATCAGTAACCAATTTTGTCACCAAAGGGTGGCCTGAAGAAAGGTCTTTGTCTGCTCCTCTTAAATCATATGCTCAGTTGGAAGATGAATACTCTTTAGTGAATGGTATTTTAATTTGAAATTATGTTTGCATTCCACCATCTTCTGTACGTGAAAAGGTGATTGACTCAGCTCATCACTGTCACTTAGGTGTTGGTGGCACTTGCGAAAACCTCAAACAGTTTTTTTGGTGGCCATCATCAGATTCCCTGGTGTCACATTGTAAGTAAGTAAGTAAAATGTTTATTTGTATATGATTAATTAAAATCGTTAAAAAAATATAAAACACCGTATAACAGTACAAATGTATTTAAAATACAGCAATTACTGTTGTCAATTTAAAGCTGTTACTCAGTCCCAATGAGTCTTTCAAGTGTGCTTGAGTCTTTCCTTTATTAGATCAAAGAACTTCACCACCTGGCAGTTCAGTTTGATGTTGCTGGTGGTAAAACACAGTTTAACTGCCTGCCTACAGGTCCGAACAGCGTGTGATCTAAAAAATGGTAGCAGCAGCTTGTGCCTCAAATCCCTTAATCTCGGGCAAATGCAAGTGACATAAACGATGTCCTCCTTGCCAGATTTACACAGGCGACACAAGACAGAGGCGTGAGATCTCTCCCATGGTGGCAGATGCGGTAGTATCGGGATAGCTCCAAGGCGCAGTTTCAGAAACCTTTCTTTAATTTTTATTTTCATTCCGATATTGAGATAAGATTGTGGCCGTATTTTGCCATAATCTCCCACCGTTATCCATCCATGCGCTTGTTGGCTAGAGCTTTCTTGTCTTCTATTGCTGAGATTATCCGAGCAGATTTTTTAGCCAGTTTTTTAAAGGACTGGAGGTCTGTGGCTGTTTCCCACGTGTCGGATAAGCCTAGAACTTTAAGAGATTCAAATAGGTAGGCCCTAGGCAGTAACGTGCGACATCTGAGTAGCTCTTCCCAGACGCTGGCATTTAAAGAGTCAGGGTCTGAATCGCGGATCTTGCGCCAATTAGTTACATATGCACTTCGTCTTTCTAGTGCTTGTTTGACCACCCCAAACTCTAAACGAATTTGACCCGGGGAAACATATTTGGGGAGATTAAAGATGGCCCTGTAACAATTGGCTATAACTGTGTCCAATAATGCAGCGTCCTTCCCATGCAGAGATTCACTCCCGTAGGTGAGCGTTGGTTGAAGTTTCGCTTGGAGAATTTCAAGGAAGGGTTTAAGGGTGAGGTCAGGGAGTTTAGCCTTCAGTGAATACAGTGCGAGGTAGGTCATTGTTGCCTTCCCTCGAATGGACTGGAGCTGAGGCCTCGACGTATTGTTAGAATCCAACATGACACCAAGGTACTTGTATGTGGCTACCCGCTCAAGCTTTTCTCCGTTCAGGTACCAACAAGGGATCTTTTTCTTCCTGTAGTTCACCGTCATAACCTTAGATTTATTAAAGTTTATTTGTAGGGTATTCTTTACCGAGAAGGCCTGGGTACAGTTCAAAAGATGCTGGAGGCCTTTTGGCGTCCGACTTATCAACACTAAGTCGTCCGCATACAGCAGACTAGAGAGGGTGGCTTTTCCTAGCTTGGGTGCGTGATTGCGGCATTTGTCAAGTTCTTCAGGTAAGTCCCAAATAAACAGGTTGAATAAAATTGGCGCTAGTAGGCACCCCTGCTTTAGTCCTTTAGTTGTCCTAATCGGCTTCGAGAGATGTTGGCCCGATCCAAGTCTGATTTTAACCCAGGTGTTAGAGTGAAGCAGTATTAGGATATCCAGGAGATGTTTCGGGATGCCCCACTTGAATAATTTTTTCCAAAGTTTGTTTCGGTCCACGTGATCAAAGGCCGCAGTATAGTCAATAAATGAGAGGAATAGCGGTAGCTTGGTGGTTTTTGCTTCACCCATCAGTAGGGACAGGGCCATGATGTTGGTTTTGTCCCTTGACCTTTGCGGAAACCCGTTTGATTGAGAGGGATGATGGCTTTTTCGGACGCCCATGCCGATAGTTCCTCCAGGATGAGACCAGCAAAGTATTTTGCTTCTATATCAAGCAGAGCAATGAGACGGTAGCTGTTCGGGTTACTCTTGCTCCCATGTTTATAAATCGGGCTTATAACGGACCCATGCCAGGAGTCCGGAAGGGACAAAGTAAGTCTGGCCTCATTAAAAACTAGACCCAGGGATGCACTCCAGAAGGCTACATCGGATTTATACAACCTGGGAGGGATCCCATTCGGTCCGGGAGCTCCATTCGGTCGCCCCTTGGTGATTCACCGTCTGATGTCTGCTGGGGTAAATTCCGTAAGCACTGTCTCCGTGTCCTTTATGGTTCTTCCTTCCCATTCTAGGTAGTCAGGTTGCGGTGGGCTGATGCCCTTGCCCTCCCACATTCCACACGTGTTTGCCCCTCTAGGATTATGGATGTTACCATCACGACCAAGCTTTGTAGTTTCCATGCAGAGAGACTTTGTTGTTGTGTTTCCTGTGTTATTGTCATTATTGAAGTGTGACAGTAAATATTTGGTCCATACTTCCTCTGCTATGTACAAATTTTGCCCCAGATGGTCAGGGTTCTGTATTCTTTTCACCATTTGCCAGAACCTGGAACTGTTTTTCTGCTTCCCTTCGTGGAGAAGTTTCCCCCAAAGTTCTTGATTTCTTTGTTTTCGACTTTCCCATTTCAGCCGTTTTAGTTGCCTTTTAGCTTCCCTCAGCACTATTTGCAGGTTAGGGTTCCCCTGGTCCTTTCGTATCCGCCTCAGAGTTTGATTAATCAAACGTTTTTGTATTTTCATGTCCAGCGCATCTGTCTCGTGCTTGAGGGGGCCCTCACAAGTAAGCATGGGCGCAAAATCCGTTCCGCTCGCGGATTTTGCAGATTTTTGGCAAATTCGCGATCCGTGAATTCCCGCAAATTTGCCAAAAATCCGCGAATCCGCGAGCGGAACGGATCCGGGGGCAAAAGTTCAAGCTTCAAGCTTGTAACTATTTTAGAACGGGGCTGGCAAGCTGCAAGCACCATTCTAAAATAGTTACTAAGTTAGCTTCAACAGGAAGCACTAATAGATAAAATGCAGGTGCTCGAGCACCAGCTTTATTTTATCTATTACTGCTTCCTGATGAAGCTAACTTAGTAACTATTTTAGAATGGCGCTGGCAGCTTGCTGGCGCCATTCTAAAATAAAACAGGAGTGGGGCAGAGGGCAGAAGGTCACAGAGTGGGGCAGAGGGCAGAAGGGCACAGCAACGAGTGGGGCAGAGGGCAGAAGGACACAACAACGAGTGGGGCAGAAGGCAGAAGGGCACAACGAGTGGGGCAAGGGGCAGAATGGCACAAAAACGAGTGGACTAGCTGGAGGAAGAATTAAGAAATTTAGGAAGACTCAGGTAGGTACGTCAACATGCAGGGAAAAACATTGTTTTCCTCATAAAGCCCTCACCCACCGACCTAGTCGGTGGCATGCTTCATAATCGGGCCCACCACAGTGGCACCGAATGTGCCCCGGGTGTGCTTCAACGCCAGGAGACTGCGGAGCTGGTATGTTGCTGAGTGTGCAGTGAGAAGGGTGAGAAAGTGAAAGGTTTAAAAGCTATACAGACGGTCCCAGCACCCGAGGGTTACTTACTTTTAATAAACTGGGCCTCTGTTAGCGAATAAAAAGGCAGTTAGACGTGATATTGGAGTATGAGTTATGACCTCCAACGTCTAGTGTGGTCTACATGTTTCAGCCAGTGCCTTTGTTTAAGCTGGCTTTCCTCAGGACCAATTATATGTGTGAAAAGGTGCAAATTAGATTAAATAATAAACTTAAACTTAAGTGGTTGTGTAGTTCCTTGACTATGTGTGGCGCACTCTAAGGCGCTATAACTGTTAGAGGGGGATTCCCTCAAGCTTGATCTGTTTTGTCTTGTAAAAAGCTTCAAGGGTCGCCTGGCAGAGAAAGAGACCGAGTATTTCGATCTGGTTCCTCCTTGGACCTATTCGTCCTTCTGCGGCGCCCGTTATACATAAGTTTAAGTCTAATTTGCACCTTTTCACACATATAATTGGTCCCGAGGAAAGCCAGCTTAAACAAAGGCACTGGCTGAAACATGTAGACCACACTAGACGTTGGAGGTCATAACTCATACTCCAATATCACGTCTAACTGCCTTTTTATTCGCTAACAGAGGCCCAGTTTATTAAAAGTAAGTAACCCTCGGGTGCTGGGACCGTCTGTACAGCTTTTAAACCTTTCACTTTCTCACCCTTCTCACTGCACACTCAGCAACATACCAGCCCTGCAGTCTCCTGGCGTTGAAGCACACCCGGGGCACATTCGGTGCCACTGTGGTGGGCCCGATGATGAAGCATGCCACCGACTAGGTCGGTGGGTGAGGGCTTTATGAGGAAAACAATGTTTTTCCCTGCATGTTGACGTACCTACCTGAGTCTTCCTAAATTTCTTAATTCTTCCTCCAGCTAGTCCTTATTGATAATTACATATAAATCAGGGGATACGGTCTAGCCTATCTAGTCCTCTCTCTCCCATTGATCTGAGCACAAAAACAAGTGGGGCAGAGGGCAGAAGGGCACAAAAAACTAGAGGGTGGCAGTGATGAACCAGAGGGCGCATCGCTGTCTCGCACAAAAAAAACCCCGCGAACACGCAAAGCGCCCCGCAAACACGAAGCGCCCCGCGAACACGCAAAAATTCACAAATCCACAAATTTGCGGATCGCGAATTCGCAAAATTCGCCCATGCTTACTCACAAGGCAAGAGTTGGTAGACCTGGTACTACCCAATTGCTCCCCGATAGTATTGATGAAGTCTTGCCAAACATTCGCTAGTTTGGATGAGCAAAGAACTTGGTGGAAGAGGGTTTTTGCAGTGGAACTGATAAGGTCGATGTTATCGAGGTTGCACCGTATCCGTTTTAAGTTTGCACTGACTTCTGTCTCTGGGCCAATGTGGCGTTCTTTTTCCTCTGCCGAATTGGAACTTATCTCAGCCACTCGGGGCAGATGATCGCTGAAGTCGATTGCATCTATTTTAAATGATGTTATCCAGCTGAACATGTCTAAAGACATGAACATGTAATCCAAATGCGAGGACTGTGTACTAGAATGTAAGGTGGCTGCGGGTGGGTTGTCTTCAGCATAACGTCCGTTTAGGGCCCTTAAGTTATGGATATTCGCTTGCCAAAGAAAGTTTTTTAAATATTTTGTTAGGTTATTGTTTTTTGTTCGGCCTTGTGGCGGCACGCCCCATGCTGTGTCTAATTCGTAAATGAGGTCAGTGTCTTGCTCTTTGCTAATAAGAAGCATGTTAAAGTCACATTGGATTTCCAAGTGTGACACATGTTTGTTATCCGACAAAACATTTGGGGACACAGTAAACTCCACTCCACACTGTACCACTTCTGGATGATGTTTTGACCAAAGTGACTTTAGAATTTGCAGATCCTTTTAAGGTGATATCTCCAGACCAAAAATATAAGATGGTGTTAGTAGATTATTTCTCAAAGAGGGTCTATAGTGACTTTGTCTCTAACAACTCTATGCCCAATGTTATTAAATTCTTGCAGAATGTTTTTGAGATGGAAGGTCCGCCCAGGGATGGTTATGGACAATGGCACCCATTTTACCTCCTCCCAGATGATGGAGTTTATTCATTGTTGCCAAATTAAACATTTGAGGGTAGCTCTATATTCTCCATCATCAAAAGGTCTTGTAGAAAGGATGAATAGTTTTTTTTAAAGAGGGTGCTCAGACTGCAGTGGCAAACAAATTACCGGTGGAAAAACTTCCAGAGAAGAAAGTGCAAACTTTGTCCTGATTGGATCAGAGGCTTGGTTTCCAATGAAAAAGAATGTCTCTGTAGTGTTAATAAGACTGTGAAAAAAAAGGTTTCTGCTGTACAAATGTCACACAAACATATTTTTGATAACGTGCACAAAGTCAATGTTTCTGCTTTTCAGGCAGGTGATTGGGTAATGATTAAGAGTCCCATCAAGGTTAAGAAAGAAGAGTCGACATTTCCTGCATGGGTAAGACTCACCAGATTAGCTACAGGCTCTGTTGTGATTGATAAAAAGGGCTGTTGGAGTAAATGATCTTTGATAAAGCTTTCTCCAGAACAAGCTGACAAAACAAACAAACACAGAAGCAGCTTGGACGATGAATATGATGGTGGTGCTTGCAGGCTTGGCACTTGTGGTTCATGTCAGGTTCGTGCAGATGCTGGACCTTCTGTTTCCACTCTTTGAGATGTTATAGAGCCTGTGTTGGCTAATGATGCACATGATTTAGTCTCTTCAGATAATTCATATCCAAAAAAGCACTGGTAATTCCAGTGACTCTGGAGAGTCAGAGAGGATTGTGCATAATGTATCAATGCCCTCCATGTTTAAAGATTTTTACATGAATTGATGTACATTTCTTGATTTCCATTGTTCAGTTTTGCAGACACTTTTTAGGTCTCGCCCTAGCGAAAGCGCGCAAAAGCGCGCTCTCGCCGCAAGACTATAGCTGTCGGCTCAGCCGACAACGAGTGGAGACAAGAGCTGGCCACACGCAGCATTTTGCTATGGGATTAGGTCGCGCGCGTGAGCTTCTGCCGTAGACAGCATGGCAGAAAGAATCGGATCATGACGCGCGCCTCGTGAACGGTTCACGTGACTGACTTAGGAATGCTTTAGGTTTCGGTTTTAGTCAGTGTGCATGGGAAGGGCAGCAGGGAGCAGGGGGAGTCTGCAGAGGGGCGCGCGGCGCAGATTGCTGTGTTTGTGTGTATTCTTGTTCTCTGTACATTTCAGAATAATCATACCCCCACCATGCGCTTTACGTACAGTGTGTGGGCGGTTTCATTGCAGATTCATTGGATCATCGTAGGGGGACTTGCACAATATTTTTTTATTTGTACTTTAGAAGCATTCACCTTCATACAGGGAGTAGATGTCGACATCTGGTATTGCCTTGGTACGTGAGACTCAGCTTCTAGAAGGCTACGCACACGGCGGCTCTTCACTGAAGCACTTCCATGGGTCCTCTTTGCAGCGGGGCATGGGAACCGGCCGACCGGCATGGTAAGACACTGCTTACGTCGGGGGGTCCCTGGCACCACCGGCATGGTAAGACACTGCTTACCTCGGGGGGTCCCCGGCACCAGTTAGGACATCGGTCTGTGGTTAGGCTCTGCTGTTTCTGCAAGCCGTCGCATGTTGGGGGCTTTACCGAGTTACAGGACATTCTTGGCAGCCAATTACAATGCTGGTCCCTAGGTCGTGCACTGCCCATAGTCTCAGAGTATGCAGCTCGTCCAACACTGACTGCTTCACGCATTTGCTCTGTTAATGGCAGCAGCCCTTCTTCCATCGCTCTCATTATTAGCATCATGTCCACTGAATGTGTCGATAGAGTTGTTAGGGCCTGTGTAATTAGTTACAGACTGTAGTTTGAGGGGTAAGGCTCTCGTGTGGACCACAGGCTTGAAGGACTACAACTCACAAGTGTCCTCATAGCCAATATCAAACCCTGGTTAACTTATTTATTCGTTTTTATATAGCGCGAACGTTACTGAAAGGAGGCAGAGCGCTTTACAATTGAACCAGTTACATTACTTAAGGACTTCGGAGTACATGAATTGCATAAAATATACAAACAGATAAAGTCCATATTCACCTAAGAGTGGTAGTAAGCACATACGTCTACTACTACTTGTTTTTATTTTTTACAGTGCGGTGTAACTTTTCCTACTACAGACCAAGCAAGTAGCTGTCTGTAAATAAAGAGAAGGTGAGATGAATGTCATGGACTAATTCGCCATTAGCAATGGACTCCATTCCGTCATTGGAAGACGTAAAATGTCGATTGAGCTATTGTGCAGTGTAAGAACTGGGGCTACCAGCTCTGCAGGGGGTAGCATGGCTCGAGCAGCGAGGCAGCCAGGGGCTTGCGTGTAAAGCAGCCACTTAACAAACTCATCCAATGACACACAGTGGCCGCAATAATGGAGACCACACCAGTAGTTGTATTTGAAAATCAAGATCTTTTATATAGACTTTGGATCAAGCAAGTAATGCATTTAACTACTCATTAGTATTTCATTTAAGCATTTCATTAGGCAGTTGCAGTAAGACGGGTCATTAAAATAATAACCAGCTCATCTAAGCAGTGAAACATTAAATAACATAGCCTGCCGCATCATACTCTTCAGCAGGCAAAGAGGGTACTTCCATAAACCTGGAGGATCCTACAAGATGCGACCATAGCATTGCAGTAAAGTAGCACATTAAACCTCTTCTGGACGCCTTCTAAATTGCACTTCATAGAAAGGGATAAAACATTTCAGCAAGTACTTTCAGCACAACAGATAATTTCAAAGAACACAGCCAAAAGTCTTTCTTCTTGTGAATACTGATCGTTTTGCGACTCAGCACCAGATCATCAGAATACCATTAGAATGAATCAATAAATGTTGCAGTTTGATCCCTTCAGGAGCTGTAGAAGCCCGCCCCTGTAAGAAATTCAGTACAATGAAGTAAATCACCCTTCCATTAATAGGCTTGTAAATAGGGTGTAACCATGAACATTTCAGGGTGGATACCTGCATGCAAAACAATTTAGGGGGGAAAGTGTCTATCCCCAGACCTCCTAGTTCTCGAGGCACATAAACGGGGGGCCAACGGGGCCCTGTCTCAGTTCACCCCGGGGGAGGGGCGACCTCTGGCCTTACCCGGCCTACCGCCCTCCTCCCCGGGCGTTACCTTGTACTTTCAGCCCTCCGGGGCCCTTGCGCAGTCACCGGTAACGGGAAGGGGTGTTCGACCCTCCTAGGGCCTCACTCGGCCCGGCGCGGTGCAGGGGTGACTTCAGGGCACCAGCGCCGGGGCCGGATCAAGATCAGCGTGGGGGCACAACCGGAGGGGGCTCTCTGGCTCCGCGGCCCTCCTCCGAGGTGAGACGCGGCTTCCCCAAGCGCCGGGCCTTGTCAGCGGGGCCCGGCGGTAACAGCCAATGGTGATGCAGCTTGGGCGGAGGCGCGGCTGAGGACGCGGCGGCACTCCCGCTCACGTGACGGGGCCCAGGCAGGCTTCAGGCCTAACGCGGCCCGACGTTCTGGCACATGTGTACATGCACATCTGTGCATGTACACATGTGCCATGTGACAGACAGACGTGCCCTTAGGGCATGTCTTTGTGCCACATTGCACACATGCCCGTTTTGGGGGTGCTAGAGGGTGTCAAAGTGACACCCCCTGCACCCTTGACAAATTCGGTATTTACCGATTCGGTAAATACCGAATGTTTAAGGAATCGGTAAAAAATCCAGATGTTGGTACCTACATCCCATTTACCGATTTTGAAATACCGAATCGGTAAAATTCGGTAATATTCGGTATTTCAAAATCGGTAAATGTGATTTACCTACATCTGGCCCTAAGAGACTTAGGGCCAGATGTAGCTGGCCGAAAATAGCCATTTACCGATCGGTAACGGCCAAAATCGGCCGTTACCGACCGGTAAATGGCCATTGACTTGTAGGGGCCCTTAAATGTTGCATTTTCGGTAATTTTACCGATTCGGTATTTTACCGATTCGGTAATTTTACCGATTCGGTAATTGGACCGAATCGGTAATTGTACCGATTCGGTAATTTTACCGAAAATGCAAGATTGAAATGTGGGTAGCCAAATTTCCATTGGCACATGGCTTTCAGAATCGGTATTTTACCATGGAATACAAATCCATGGTAAAATACCGATTCCTGTGTACATGCACATCTGTGCATGTACACATATGCCATGTGACAGACAGACGTGCCCTTAGGGCATGTCTGAGTGCCACATTGCACACATACCCGATTTGGGGGTGCTAGAGGGTGTCAAAGTGACACCCCCTGCACCCTTGACAAATTCGGTATTTACTGATTCGGTAAATACCGAATCGGTATTTGAATTGAATCCTATGGGCTTCAAGGCCCATAGGATTCAATAGCAAATACCGATTCGGTATTTACCGATCTGGTAAATACCGAATGTTTAAGGAATCGGTAAAAAATCCAGATGTTGGTACCTACATCCCATTTACCGATTTTGAAATACCGAATCAGTAAAATTCGGTAATATTCGGTATTTCAAAATCGGTAAATGTGATTTACCTACATCTGGCCCTAAATGTATCAGCCTCTAACTTGCATATGTGGTGGAGCCTACCAACTTGGTGGATTTTTTCCGATGCACCATTTTTATCAGATGCACGGAATAACTTTTATCCACTGAGATGTCAGAAAAAGAGTAGAATTGAATTATAATCAAACAAGTGGGATTAAAGTCCTTCAGGACAGCTACTTCCAAGAAGCCAGCATCTATGGGGAAAAGAAAATACCTTCCAGGTCCAGCAACAGCTCAGCAAGAAATCTGCAGACGATAACATTCTGCAACTGTAATAAACACCTAAACTGCAAGTTTGTAAGGAATAAAGTAGCATGTTTTATTCTGCAGTGGAGATCATAAAGAGCAGAAAATATTTATCTTCATGATGCCAACATTGTTCACGTGAATCCAAGCTTTTCGAAAGTCACACAGGAAGGTATCATTACCATCAGAATTTGTAATAGTATTCAGAAACAGGGGCTTTAAAAAATATATTTTAAATCCACTGACTACACCCTCACTGAAATTGTTAGAATGTATACAATAGATTATGTGCATCAAGGGTTACGTGAATTGCTGGAAATATATACTTATAAATGTAATATCAATGCAATACTCGTGGGTGTACAATAAAATCCATGAATCCTCTACACAATATTTTGGATAGAGTTGGTATCTTATAACATGAATAAAATATTTAACAGTTATATTATTATGTGCATAAAAAGGACCAGAAAGTGATTTTAGACTATGAATGAAATAGTGTGATTTATTCCACTTATCAAGTTTACAAACATGTTTAACATGTTTTTTTTAATTACCCACAAATAATTCTTTATATATTGAATTCAGATACATTTCCAACGGACTTCAAAACGTAACGGTTTTTCAGGATAACTAAATGGAAAATCTATACGCAGTTAATTGTATTGTTGGTTCTTCAGCCAGCTGTGACAGAAAAGGAAATCTGCCCCATTTAGAGACCCCTTTTGCATGATGGAGATCTCTTTGTCCAAAGTTAATCCACCGGTGCGTAGATGCATTTTCAATATTTTCTTGTATCCCACTTGGCATTATTTTTGTAGAAAGAAATCTCCAACGTAGAGGTTTGTTTAAAAAAAAAAAAAACAATTTCCTTGACACTCAGGGTCTTTTCTCTCTAGGCATCAGGGAACATCTTCTCTTTTCCTGACTTGGACTACCACTCTGGGCATGAATAATGGGCATGAATAATAGGTGGAACCGCGTATTTGCCCAAACACTGATTATCCTGGCTCAACAGTCACTGGAGACAGGAGGGAGACCCTTGTTGTCATGCCGTCTTTATCACTGGGAATTGAAGATAATCCCACGATCAGATCAAAGTGTGTTTATTTAGAAACGTATATCGAATGTAGGTGTCCATACCACCAACCTTCTCTGATGAATACCTCCATGACCGAATAACCCTTTTTTCAAATGCCTGCAATTCCAGTATCTTCCAGGGAGCCTGGATACCCCATAAAGCCCCACCGTATATATAGTGGGGCACCCACCACTGTCTGTGACCCAGTAACCCTGAGTGGATCTGCCGCCAGGTCAGGGGTCACCAGCTGAGTAGAAAGCTGATTCTCCTGCATGAGAAACATGGCAGTGCACACACCTGTATAAGAGAGAAGGAAACTGCAGGTTCCAGCCCTGCAAAATTGCAACTGGTATCTTTCTCTGCGAAACCCTTAATAAGGCCTTAAATTAATCATTCCTAGTTAAAATAGATGCAAGAAATAACTGCTTCCTACAATTTATCAGAAAAGTAATACAGAGGATCAATTCCGGGATATCCATAGCACACTCTAAATGTTGGTGATGAGCAGTGCAAGTTAGGTTTCATCTCTAGTTAAAGAGAGGGGCCCACAGACCAAAGGGGTGGGGTACCAAAAGACTATTAGTCAAAGCAAGAAATCCCCTTTGGATAAACTTACACTGGCATTCTTAGCTTATAGACACAGCCTCAAAGCATTAATGTTAACCAACACAACATTCAATTCAAACACTGGAGCAGACATCAAAAGTGCAGAAATAGTACTAATGAAAAGTTAATTAAAAAAGTATACAATTTATTTCATATTAAAAACATAATACGTTGCTAAACAAATATTTTGTTTGATACAATAATCAACAATGATATATTACAAACATACAGTGGGAGACAATAAAAAACAAGGAAAATAATTCCTATAACTTAGAGAGAACTGCAATAGTGAGAGAACTGCAATAGTATAGAACAAAATCACACTACACAATTCGTAAAGTATCGTAATTGGAGTGGTTATTACAGAAACTTAATGCAGTATGACTCAAAGATTGCATCAACGCGTTTCGGTGGGCGTGAAAATAAGAAGCCAGCATCTTCTTCAGGATTAAAATTTAAGAATCCCACACAGAAATATAATATCTGAAATATAAAAACACAATACACATATATAAAATACATAATTAATTGACTTTTTTATAAAAGCAGTTCACAGCTACATCACTACACTTCGCTAAAGGCTCCACACTCTATATCGATCTATTCACATACACAAACCAAAAAATGGTTGTTTCAATAGAAGCGGCATCTTTCTAGTTATAGCACATATTGTTCCATTTCATACTATCTGCGCTACATCCGATCGTACTATAAATCAGTGATGTATGCCAACATCAATCTGTTATTAGAATATTTAGTCACTGCCAAAATTAGGCATGTGGTTGTTCTTAGCTACACATGGAGTGGCGTAAGCATCCACTTGAGAATAGACATATTTTACCTTATAGAATTCGCCAAAGGGTCCTTCAATTTCCCCACTAGTAAATCACGGTACCATAATAATGGTTATCTAGATGTAGGAAGGAAGGAACGCACGAGTTACTACTAAGAATAACGCAATGGTAGCAAATAAAAGGCGTTATCCTATCTTTTTAGGTAGCTACACGTTTTTAGAAAGATGTCCAATCAGCACGCACCTTTAACAGGCTTGTTAGTCATATGCCCTGTTCAAAGCAATCCCAGCTTGTCGAAAATTAATTCAATCGGTTGTTGATGTCTAGAAAGGTAAAATGAGATTTTTCACCTCTTCATTATTTTCCATCCTTATAACGAGAAAAGTCACGACCCTTATGTAGAAAAAAAGGGGTCACAGCACTTTTACAATTTACTTAAAACAAATGGCAACTAAGCTCTGTTACATAGTCCCGTTGTTAACTTCAGTCATAATCTGGGAGGATAATAATGTACACGGTACATATGTTAATAGAGCATATTATCGATGATGCACCAAAGTCAAAAATATGTCGAGAATAGCATAAAGACCAACTTAAGAGTCACGGTACTTGACAATGCAGTTGCTTAGGGAGCAATGGTAAACTCCGAATGCCGACAGTAATTTGTCACACGTATATAATAATGGCACGGGTAGTGTATTCAACCCAAATCCCAGCGGCAGCACGACCGCCCGCAGTCTGGAAAAGTTGTGAAAGAGGGAAAAGCGTATAAATTATAAACGTCTCTCCCTATACCTATGGTGCCCAATCTTTATGGTGCTAATCCTACGAAGTTAATACCTACAGTAATCGCAAAATACGGGAATCCGGGGACAGACTTCTCCAGCGGTGTATTAAGCGTCTCTATTGGGCCTCGACATATTTTTGACTTTGGTGCATTGCCGATAATATGCTCTATTAACATATATACTGTGTACATTATTATCCTCCTAGATTATGACTGAAGTTAACAACGGGACTATGTAACAGAGCTTAGTTGCCATTTGTTTTAAGTAAATTGTAAAAGTGCTGTGACCCCTTTTTTTCTACATAAGGGTTGTGACTTTTCTCGTTATAAGGATGGAAAATAATGAAGAGGTGAAAAATCTCTTTTTACCATTCTAGAGATCAACAACCGATTGAATTAATTTTCGAGAAGCTGGGATTGCTTTGAACAGGGCATATTACTAACAAGCCTGCTAAAGGTGCATGCTGATTGGACATCTTTCTAAAAATGCGTAGCTTCCTTAAAAGATAGGATAACGCCTTTTATTTCCTACCATTGTGTTATCCTTAGTAGTAACTTGTGCATTCCTTCCTTCCTACATCTAGATAACCATTATTATGGTACCTTGATTTACTAGTGGGGAAATTGAAGGACCCTTCGGCGAATTCTATAAGGTAAAATATGTCTATTCTCAAGTGGATGCTTACGCCACTCCATGTGTAGCTAAGAACGACCACATGCCTAATTTTGACAGTGACTAAATATTCTAATAACAGATTGATGTTAGCATACATCACTGATTCATAGTACCATCGGATGTAGCGCAGATAGTATGAAATTGAACAATATGTGCTGTAACTAGAAAGATGCAGCTTCTATTAAAACAACATTTTTTTGGTTTGTGTATGTGAATAGATTGATAAAGAGTGTGGAGCCTTTAGTGAAGTGTAGTGATGTAGCTGTGAACTGCTTTTATAAAAAACTCAATTAATTATGTATTTTATATATGTGTATTGTGTTTTTATATTTCAGATATGATATTTCTGTGTGGGATTCTTAAATTTTAATCCTGAAGAAGGTGCTGGCTTCTTATTTTCACGCCCACCGAAATGCGTCGATGCAATCTTTGAGTCATACTGCATTAAGTTTCTGTAATAACAACTCCAATTACGATACTTTACGAATTGTGTAGTGTGATTTTGTTCTATACTATTGCAGTTCTCTCACTATTGCAGTTCTAAGTTATAGGAATTATTTTCCTTGTTTTGTATTGTCTCCCACTGTATGTTTGTAATATATGATTGTTGATTATTGTATCAAACAAAATATTTGTTTAGCAATGTATTATGTTTTAAATATGAAATAAATTGTATACTTTTTTAATTAACTTTTCATTAGTACTATGTCTGCACGTTTGCTGTCTGCTCCAGTGTTTGAATTGAATGTTGTGTTGGTTAACATTAATGCTTTGAGGCTGTGTCTATAAGCTAAGAATGCCAGTGTAAGTTTATCCAAAGGGGATTTCTTGCTTTGACTACAAGTTAGGTTTCATCACACTGGAGTATTCCTAATCCCAGATTGCTATCACAAATATTATGTGAATAATCAAAAATGTAAGGAAACTTTGAATAAACCTGTTTCAAGTAGGTAAACATTGGGTCAAATGTTAAGTGTCGATATGATGCTAGCTGAATTCTTCAGTTCCCTAGGACTGCTGTTTAGGGTTTTTTAATTATTTATAACATTGCACAGGGTAGGAGAATACATTTTTCAAATGAAATACTACAGTATTATCGGCCTGGGAATATCACACAATAGAGCTTCACCTCAACCAGTGCAGTTCCTGATGTCGTAGTACATAGAGTGACACTGGAACAGCTCAAGAGATTAATATTGGTGTTAATCTTGGTGTTACTAAACATGTGAGTGTAGCAAATAAGCCCAATCATTTAATAAACAGAGTGTGGGAAAACCCCCTTCCCAGTCATGAGGAATACAGTGCTAGGAAAAATACCGCCATCTAGAATATTGTGCATCCTGTAGCAACAATTCCAGATAGTAGTTCTGTGCAATGTGTTTACTTCCCTCAGAATTATGTATTGTAGAAGAATGCACTACAAAATGTTATGCCCAGAATGTGACCAAAGGCTAATGGGCCATAAGATTATGACTCTGGGATATTTTGTGGTACAAGAAACTCCTCATCAAAGTTAGATGCTGAAATATAAAGAGAGTTTTAGGATTGTTATTGCAACACAAAATTAACTTGAGGGTAGCCCTGAGCTGAACTACCAAGGTGACCTACGTTTTTAACTGTGTTGACGGAAGTGGGACGATTAGGGTCACCTGGGTCACTCACGACCTCCTCTCAGCCCTCCATACCAAATGAAGAGTCGGTCAGACAGTAGAGAATACGAACCAAAATCTATTTATTCAGATACACTCAGGGTGGAGCCCAGTCTGTTAGGAGCGCTGCAGAGGGAGTGACATCAGCGAGCATAGAAATACATAATGTACATTTCAAAACCAATGAGGGCATGCCCACAATGGCATTTTCCAAGCATATGTAGCAAATCGGTGAAATACAAAAAATAAGTTTCGATTCTGCGGCTGCGCACACACTATCTACCAGTCAAGGTCATTCTGCCCTTGCCCGCCACTTGACAAGTGGGAGAAGGCCTCTATCTAGAGGGAAAGGTATGTGTTAATGAGAACAGTCGATTCATTAGTGAAGCAAAACCTAGCCTTGGAGAAGCAAAACCTAGCAGGGGCCTTTTCTCTGAAATAGTAGCGCATAAGTTTTGTTAATAACACAAAATGGCGCTGACAAAAGAAAATGGTGCCGCAAATGCTAACATACATAGTATAATGCATAAACATAATTTTTCTATTCTAACAGTGTTTAGTGGGTGTTCGCCATAGGTTCTAGTCTATATCCATGCCTTGTGTTCATACTCTCATACACCCACCCATACTGTGCACATCCATATGATCTGCCCAGCGGGGCATGGCTATAGGGCTTGCCCTTCAGACAGCCCCAGCAGCCAGGCAATAATCCCAACAAACTATGAAGCCAACTCCTGCTGCGAATCATGTTCATCAATACAAAATGAGGGCTGGCTGTAGAGTCTGCCTATTGCAAGGCCATGCAACCAATATTTCAAGGACCCATGGAACCCAGGCACCCATGCTGTACATGGCAAAAGGCAATACACCCCAGGGTACGGTTTCCAGTTGTGACCTTTCGGCCAGCCACTATACTTAAGCAACAACGTGACCAACTCCTGATGCATGTGATATACACAGAACATCCAATGCACCTAACTCCACTCTGTACATCTTTAGGTCATGCTTTGCAGGATTGTCTGCAAGACTTGACCTTCAATGTGGCCATGCATTCAGACCTTGCTCTCAACCTGCCCTGCTGTGCAAAGACTGCAGCCACTCACCATACAGGATGGCTACAAGTTCTGCCCTGTGTCCACGCTGCACATGCTCAGAGTCAGTACATTGAGGGGATTATCTACTGGGCCCAGCCTCTTGCCAGACACAGCATCTATCCCAAAGGGCATTCAATCCGTGTTGTGGATGGCCTCCGCTGAGCTCAAAAGGCATTGGCTGCAGAGCCAAACTTCTGTACTTTGGTCAAGACTTAGACCCAACCCACCCAGAAGCCACCTCCTTCTGCACATGGGCTATTGTCAATCAGACATCTTGAAGCTAGCTGCCCCAGTGTTATTTGTCAGTACTGATAACACCGCAGTAACATGAATTCGGACACAGTACTTGAGAAAATATTCAAGACTGGGGGCTAGTCAATAGCTTTTATTTTGTTTTTGATTTTATCAAAAGATGCTTTTTTTCATATTCAAAACACAAACATGCACAACACATTTATCAGAAAAGTCAAAGTAGGGGGGAATCATTCGTCATATCAATCATATCACAACCATACAACATGCAGTCATTCATGGGGAGAAGGGGTGCACTGGATAAGAGAACTACAAAATTTACCAAAGCATACAATATTTACAGTATAATATCAAACATGAGACAAGAAAAGCCAAAGTCTGCAAAGCATTTAAACAATATTTTCATTTGGTGTGTAATCGATTATACCGTACATTCCTATGGTCCAGTATAGTAATACTTTATAAATCTTTAGAGAAAGGATAATGTACAGGGATTAGTGATAAGCAATAATTATCATGACATTTACGCTTATCACTAAAGCAGACAGTGATATGGCTAGGGCCTACGCGTTTCGAATCCCAATGACTGGTGGGGATTCTCTTCAGGGCCTTTGGAATTCTCTGCAGAAATAAAAAGAAAAAAGGGGAGAGGGGAACAAAAAATTAGAAAAGACTCAGACAGGCATAGTTAGTTTTAATAGCACGATCAACATCAGTCGCCTCACTCAGTTATCACCCTTGTCTCCACATACTTATCACTAGTCTAGTGTAAAAAAAGCATGGGGGTCTCAACTGTCTAGTCTATGGTGTTGCAGAATCTGAAGAAAGTCAGCAGGTGGGGGGGTGGACAAGCAGTCTATTAAAAGAAGGTCGCGATTTATACTCACCTTCTGTATTTGAGGAAGAAATAATCTCAGTGTAGGGGTAGGTTAGCGCAATTAAATGGTGATGAACCTATAAGGGGAAATTAAAATGTGTTAAAATGGAAATTATTCTTGGTTTAATGCACTGCCGGTTTTAGGAGAGAATCTCACCTAATAGCGTTCAGGTCGAGGAGGCCGTGTGAGTAGTAGCCGCCCGTATTCAGTTGCTAGACACGTCTTAAGAAATAAATGAAAAAGGAGGTTGGAGCTTGTAATAAACCATGAGGAATACTAATGGTCGAAAACACAAATAATACTAAACTTTACCGGAAATCGTTATTTGCAGTGAGGAAAAGTTGCACTTGCTCACGGAGCCCCTATCAATGAGGGACGTTCAACGCGGTGCTTATCTAGATAAACAGTACACACCATTAGCCGCTAGTATGCGTTTCTCGTCAGAGAAATAAGTTACAATAAAGACTGTAGCTTACCGGGATAGCAAGTCACAAAACGTGAAGCCGCGGTGGATAAAACACATAAATGTTTCAATTCAAGGCGCCTTTGGGCTAGAGTGAAAATAAACGCGTGAGTGTTATTTTAGTTAATGGAGCCTCAGAACACCAATACGTGAACGCGTTCGTCTTTTAGCTCGTACAAAAACCCAACGAGGTTGGAACAGTAGAACTAGAGGCTTACCGGCAAATATTTTCAAGCGATCAGTGGTGTTTATTAAACTAAAAGGAAACAAAAGCAAGGGTGAGAATATGTTTTGGACCTAGTAAAACGAACAAAGCTAAGCGGCTTGTCAGAGTGGAGTACTTACAGATTTAGATTTTGAGCAAGTTTTTCAAACGACAGCGTCTATGGCAGCACTATACACAGGCTCCTGCGCAGTAGCAGGCAGAGGCTGAACTACTCTACCTATATACCTGGACCCTGAGCAGCAAGACCGCCCACTCAGAGGCCAAGGTTGCATAGGGATACTGGACTGGATTCAGGGGGAACTCTGGACCGGAGTCTCACAAATGTTGAAATAACACAGATGGTTGCCAGAATAAACAGAAAGTGACACTGAGGTCACTCGCAGAACTGACAATGGGCTCACCATAGATAATTACAATTTGAAGATTTCACTTAATTCATTAAGTCCAGATACTGCTGTATCAAACTTAACGATAAGGAAAGCCTCACGTTTTGATAATGTCAGGTTTAAATCGCCACCTCTGGGATTTCTTTCTATTTTTGAAATAACTGTCCACTTGAGATCACTTACAGTATGCTGCAACCTCGTCCAATGTTGCACCAAGGGGGCATTTTCAACTTTCCTTTTAATCCTTGATTTATGTTGCGAGATCCGTTGGCGGATCTCCTGGTTAGTTTTGCCTATATACAACAATTGACATGGGCATATAATGCCATATACCACATATTTGCTCTTGCAGTTACTCATCGTGTCATGCTTCCATGACACTCCATTATGCTGGAACAAAGAGCCTTCCATCGTTGATTCACAGCATAAGCAATTTCCACACTTGTGGTGTCCAAGGATGGGTGGCATCCCCATCATTTGGCGTAACGTTTGTGGTTTGGCAGCAGGCATGGCTGCTCGAACTATGTGGTTCGCGATGTTATTTTCTTTCTTGAAAGCAAATAAAGGTTCATTCGCAAGTCTTGCATCAAGGTTCTTTACCAAATGCCAATTCTGTTTTATAACCCTTTTTAGACGGTTGGCGTTGGGGCAATAGGTTGTGACACATACTTGCTTTTCTAAAGCAGGTTTTGATTTGCGCTCCAAAAGTATTTCACGTGGGGTCCATTGAGCTCTTTTCATGCAGGTTTTGACAAGTTTCTTAGGATAACCCCTCTCACATAACTTGGATGTAAGGTTTTCTGAGTGTTGTTGGAAATCTTCTTTGAAGGTGCAGTTTCTGCGAACTCGCAGAAACTGCCCATACGGGAGATTTTCCTTTAGATTTCTAGGGTGGTTGCTGTTGAACATAAGAGACTTGTTGCGGTCCGTAGGTTTAGTATACAGAGTGGTTGCTAGCTTCCCTTCAGAAGGAAAGACCTCAACGTCTAGGAACGCGATCCTACTAGTAGATTCAGAAATGCTGAATTTTATGTCAGCTGTTCTGTCATTAAGCCATTGGTAAAAATGGTTTAGGGTGTCACCATCGCCTTTCCATGTCAAGAAAACATCATCAATAAAACGGAGCCATGTTCCGATGTATTGAGAAAAAGGGTTATTATTGTAAATGTATGCATTCTCATACAAGGCCATAAACAGTACTGCCAATTCTGGAGCAAAGGGGCAGCCCATGGCCACCCCCTTAACTTGGTAATAAAATTCACCGTTAAAACAGAAATAATTCTTTTTTAAGGCGAATGTTGCCAAGTCCACTATGAATTTAGTGGGCACCCGCATAGGTCTAGGCCTCGAGTCAAGAAAGTAAGTGAGTACCGCTACAGCCTCATCTTGAGGGATCTGTGTGTATAATGCAGTGACGTCTAAGGTGACAAGTCTGTCACTGCCTTCACTGAAGTCTATATTTTCTAGTTTTTTAATGAAGTCAGTGGTATCCTGAAGGTAGGATCTAACCTCAGTCATGAAATCTTTGAGAAAGCAATCTACATATTTCGCAGATGGCTCTAATACTGAACCACACCCTGCTACAATGGGTCTGCCAGGTGGATGGTCTGGGTCTTTGTGTATTTTAGGCAATACATAAAACATAGGGACTTTAGGATGTTTGTTTTTCAAATATTCAGCTTCTTTCGGGCCGACGAAACCTAGATCAAAACCCTCTTGCACAATTGCAAAGAGCTCATTCTGTAGTTCCATGGTAGGGTCTTTATTTATCTTGCGGTAGCAGGCAGTGTCTTGTAGCTGTTTCAATACTTCAGTGGTGTAGTCATGGATATCCCACACCACGATCGCCCCGCCCTTGTCTGCTTGCTTAATTATAACCGTGTTATCGGTTTTAAGGTTATTTAAAGCCGTAATTTCTTTTTTAGTGGTATTGAACTTGATGTATTTTTTCTCTTGTTCGCTATGGTAGGATTACCACTAATTTCAGACTCTAACTTGGCGATCTCAGCTAATTCTTCCTTCGATATTCTCACTGCTGTCTCAACCGTTAATACCATCAGGTCTCTACTACATTTGGTTTCTATCATAGAAAAGCCTTTTTTGAATATTGGGTCTTCTGTAAAAATTACAGGTATGTTCTTAATTTGGAGTCCGGCCGGGATGGTGCCTTCTCGGAGGTGTTGCAGCAAAAAATGACCATGAAGGTCGGTCCTAATCTGCTTCTTTTTAAGACAAATTAGTTTGTCAGATTCGTTCGATGTAGTCGCTGTCTCGCTTAATGTAACTGAGGAGAAAATGGGTGGGTCACTGAGGAAGTTTCTGATGTGATCTTCTGAGTAGGCAAAAGTATCCTTCTCTGCCATTACTCTGAGGGATGAAAAGAAAAAAGAAAAAGGATTTGAAACATGTAATTAGGACAATTAACGTAACACAACAAACAAAGGCGATTCTGAAACAACAGAGTAGAAGGAGGTACCCAATCAACCTTCGCACCAAAATTAATGGGCTAAGACAAAAACCTCGCGAGCCAGCGCCCGCTATAATAACCAATAAACAACTAAGGGTTGGCTCTAATCAGTATGGCTGAGCCGTCATAGAACATAACAAAAAGAGATTGCCAGTACTGATAACACCGCAGTAACATGAATTCGGACACAGTACTTGAGAAAATATTCAAGACTGGGGGCTAGTCAATAGCTTTTATTTTGTTTTTGATTTTATCAAAAGATGCTTTTTTTCATATTCAAAACACAAACATGTACAACACATTTATCAGAAAAGTCAAAGTAGGGGGGAATCATTCGTCATATCAATCATATCACAACCATACAACATGCAGTCATTCATGGGGAGAAGGGGTGCACTGGATAAGAGAACTACAAAATTTACCAAAGCATACAATATTTACAGTATAATATCAAACATGAGACAAGAAAAGCCAAAGTCTGCAAAGCATTTAAACAATATTTTCATTTGGTGTGTAATCGATTATACCGTACATTCCTATGGTCCAGTATAGTAATACTTTATAAATCTTTAGAGAAAGGATAATGTACAGGGATTAGTGATAAGCAATAATTATCATGACATTTACGCTTATCACTAAAGCAGACAGTGATATGGCTAGGGCCTACGCGTTTCGAATCCCAATGACTGGTGGGGATTCTCTTCAGAGCCTTTGGAATTCTCTGCAGAAATAAAAAGAAAAAAGGGGAGAGGGGAACAAAAAATTAGAAAAGACTCAGACAGGCATAGTTAGTTTTAATAGCACGATCAACATCAGTCGCCTCACTCAGTTATCACCCTTGTCTCCACAGACTTATCACTAGTCTAGTGTAAAAAAAGCATGGGGGTCTCAACTGTCTAGTCTATGGTGTTGCAGAATCTGAAGAAAGTCAGCAGGTGGGGGGGTGGACAAGCAGTCTATTAAAAGAAGGTCGCGATTTATACTCACCTTCTGTATTTGAGGAAGAAATAATCTCAGTGTAGGGGTAGGTTAGCGCAATTAAATGGTGATGAACCTATAAGGGGAAATTAAAATGTGTTAAAATGGAAATTATTCTTGGTTTAATGCACTGCCGGTTTTAGGAGAGAATCTCACCTAATAGCGTTCAGGTCGAGGAGGCCGTGTGAGTAGTAGCCGCCCGTATTCAGTTGGTAGACACGTCTTAAGAAATAAATGAAAAAGGAGGTTGGAGCTTGTAATAAACCATGAGGAATACTAATGGTCGAAAACACAAATAATACTAAACTTTACCGGAAATCGTTATTTGCAGAGAGGAAAAGTTGCACTTGCTCACGGAGCCCCTATCAATGAGGGACGTTCAACGCGGTGCTTATCTAGATAAACAGTACACACCATTAGCCGCTAGTATGCGTTTCTCGTCAGAGAAATAAGTTACAATAAAGACTGTAGCTTACCGGGATAGCAAGTCACAAAACGTGAAGCCGCGGTGGATAAAACACATAAATGTTTCAGTTCAAGGCGCCTTTGAGCTAGAGTGAAAATAAACGCGTGAGTGTTATTTTAGTTAATGGAGCCTCAGAACACCAATACGTGAACGCGTTCGTCTTTTAGCTCGTACAAAAACCCAACGAGGTTGGAACAGTAGAACTAGAGGCTTACCGGCAAATATTTTCAAGCGATCAGTGGTGTTTATTAAACTAAAAGGAAACAAAAGCAAGGGTGAGAATATGTTTTGGACCTAGTAAAACGAACAAAGCTAAGCGGCTTGGCAGAGTGGAGTACTTACAGATTTAGATTTTGAGCAAGTTTTTCAAACGACAGCGTCTATGGCAGCACTATACACAGGCTCCTGCGCAGTAGCAGGCAGAGGCTGAACTACTCTACCTATATACCTGGACCCTGAGCAGCAAGACCGCCCACTCAGAGGCCAAGGTTGCATAGGGATACTGGACCGGATTCAGGGGGAACTCTGGACCGGAGTCTCACAAATGTTGAAATAACACAGATGGTTGCCAGAATAAACAGAAAGTGACACTGAGGTCACTCGCAGAATTGACAATGGGCTCACCATAGATAATTACAATTTGAAGATTTCACTTAATTCATTAAGTCCAGATACTGCTGTATCAAACTTAACGATAAGGAAAGCCTCACGTTTTGATAATGTCAGATTTAAATCGCCACCTCTGGGATTTCTTTCTATTTTTGAAATAACTGTCCACTTGAGATCACTTACAGTATGCTGCAACCTCGTCCAATGTTGCACCAAGGGGGCATTTTCAACTTTCCTTTTAATCCTTGATTTATGTTGCGAGATCCGTTGGCGGATCTCCTGGCTAGTTTTGCCTATATACAACAATTGACATGGGCATATAATTCCATATACCACATATTTGCTCTTGCAGTTACTCATCGTGTCATGCTTCCATGACACTCCATTATGCTGGAACAAAGAGCCTTCCATCGTTGATTCACAGCATAAGCAATTTCCACACTTGTGGTGTCCAAGGATGGGTGGCATCCCCATCATTTGGCGTAACGTTTGTGGTTTGGCAGCAGGCATGGCTGCTCGAACTATGTGGTTCGCGATGTTATTTTCTTTCTTGAAAGCAAATAAAGGTTCATTCGCAAGACTTGCATCAAGGTTCTTTACCAAATGCCAATTCTGTTTTATAACCCTTTTTAGACGGTTGGCGTTGGGGCAATAGGTTGTGACACATACTTGCTTTTCTAAAGCAGGTTTTGATTTGCGCTCCAAAAGTATTTCACGTGGGGTCCATTGAGCTCTTTTCATGCAGGTTTTGACAAGTTTCTTAGGATAACCCCTCTCACATAACTTGGATGTAAGGTTTTCTGAGTGTTGTTGGAAATCTTCTTTGAAGGTGCAGTTTCTGCGAACTCGCAGAAACTGCCCATACGGGAGATTTTCCTTTAGATTTCTAGGGTGGTTGCTGTTGAACATAAGAGACTTGTTGCGGTCCGTAGGTTTAGTATACAGAGTGGTTGCTAGCTTCCCTTCAGAAGGAAAGACCTCAACGTCTAGGAACGCGATCCTACTAGTAGATTCAGAAATGCTGAATTTTATGTCAGCTGTTCTGTCATTAAGCCATTGGTAAAAATGGTTTAGGGTGTCACCATCGCCTTTCCATGTCAAGAAAACATCATCAATAAAACGGAGCCATGTTCCGATGTATTGAGAAAAAGGGTTATTATTGTAAATGTATGCATTCTCATACAAGGCCATAAACAGTACTGCCAATTCTGGAGCAAAGGGGCAGCCCATGGCCACCCCCTTAACTTGGTAATAAAATTCACTGTTAAAACAGAAATAATTCTTTTTTAAGGCGAATGTTGCCAAGTCCACTATGAATTTAGTGGGCACCCGCATAGGTCTAGGCCTCGAGTCAAGAAAGTAAGTGAGTACCGCTACAGCCTCATCTTGAGGGATCTGTGTGTATAATGCAGTGACGTCTAAGGTGACAAGTCTGTCACTGCCTTCACTGAAGTCTATATTTTCTAGTTTTTTATTGAAGTCAGTGGTATCCTGAAGGTAGGATCTAACCTCAGTCATGAAATCTTTGAGAAAGCAATCTACATATTTCGCAGCTGGCTCTAATACTGAACCACACCCTGCTACAATGGGTCTGCCAGGTGGATGGTCTGGGTCTTTGTGTATTTTAGGCAATACATAAAACATAGGGACTTTAGGATGTTTGTTTTTCAAATATTCAGCTTCTTTCGGGCCGACGAAACCTAGATCAAAACCCTCTTGCACAATTGCAAAGAGCTCATTCTGTAGTTCCATGGTAGGGTCTTTATTTATCTTGCGGTAGCAGGCAGTGTCTTGTAGCTGTTTCAATACTTCAGTGGTGTAGTCATGGATATCCCACACCACGATCGCCCCGCCCTTGTCTGCTTGCTTAATTATAACCGTGTTATCGGTTTTAAGGTTATTTAAAGCCGTAATTTCTTTTTTAGTGGTATTGAACTTGATGTATTTTTTCTCTTGTTCGCTATGGTAGGATTACCACTAATTTCAGACTCTAACTTGGCGATCTCAGCTAATTCTTCCTTCGATATTCTCACTGCTGTCTCAACCGTTAATACCATCAGGTCTCTACTACATTTGGTTTCTATCATAGAAAAGCCTTTTTTGAATATTGGGTCTTCTGTAAAAATTACAGGTATGTTCTTAATTTGGAGTCCGGCCGGGATGGTGCCTTCTCGGACGTGTTGCAGCAAAAAATGACCATGAAGGTCGGTCCTAATCTGCTTCTTTTTAAGACAAATTAGTTTGTCAGATTCGTTCGATGTAGTCGCTGTCTCGCTTAATGTAACTGAGGAGAAAATGGGTGGGTCACTGAGGAAGTTTCTGATGTGATCTTCTGAGTAGGCAAAAGTATCCTTCTCTGCCATTACTCTGAGGGATGAAAAGAAAAAAGAAAAAGGATTTGAAACATGTAATTAGGACAATTAACGTAACACAACAAACAAAGGCGATTCTGAAACAACAGAGTAGAAGGAGGTACCCAATCAACCTTCGCACCAAAATTAATGGGCTAAGACAAAAACCTCGCGAGCCAGCGCCCGCTATAATAACCAATAAACAACTAAGGGTTGGCTCTAATCAGTATGGCTGAGCCGTCATAGAACATAACAAAAAGAGATTGCCAGTACTGATAACACCGCAGTAACATGAATTCGGACACAGTACTTGAGAAAATATTCAAGACTGGGGGCTAGTCAATAGCTTTTATTTTGTTTTTGATTTTATCAAAAGATGCAATTTTTACAGAAGACCCAATATTCAAAAAAGGCTTTTCTATGATAGAAACCAAATGTAGTAGAGACCTGATGGTATTAACGGTTGAGACAGCAGTGAGAATATCGAAGGAAGAATTAGCTGAGATCGCCAAGTTAGAGTCTGAAATTAGTGGTAATCCTACCATAGCGAACAAGAGAAAAAATACATCAAGTTCAATACCACTAAAAAAGAAATTACGGCTTTAAATAACCTTAAAACCGATAACACGGTTATAATTAAGCAAGCATACAAGGGCGGGGCGATCGTGGTGTGGGATATCCATGACTACACCACTGAAGTATTGAAACAGCTACAAGACACTGCCTGCTACCGCAAGATAAATAAAGACCCTACCATGGAACTACAGAATGAGCTCTTTGCAATTGTGCAAGAGGGTTTTGATCTAGGTTTCGTCGGCCCGAAAGAAGCTGAATATTTGAAAAACAAACATCCTAAAGTCCCTATGTTTTATGTATTGCCTAAAATACACAAAGACCCAGACCATCCACCTGGCAGACCCATTGTAGCAGGGTGTGGTTCAGTATTAGAGCCAGCTGCGAAATATGTAGATTGCTTTCTCAAAGATTTCATGACTGAGGTTAGATCCTACCTTCAGGATACCACTGACTTCATTAAAAAACTAGAAAATATAGACTTCAGTGAAGGCAGTGACAGACTTGTCACCTTAGACGTCACTGCATTATACACACAGATCCCTCAAGATGAGGCTGTAGCGGTACTCACTTACTTTCTTGACTCGAGGCCTAGACCTATGCGGGTGCCCACTAAATTCATAGTGGACTTGGCAACATTCGCCTTAAAAAATAATTATTTCTGTTTTAACGGTGAATTTTATTACCAAGTTAAGGGGGTGGCCATGGGCTGCCCCTTTGCTCCAGAATTGGCAGTACTGTTTATGGCCTTGTATGAGAATGCATACATTTACAATAATAACCCTTTTTCTCAATACATCGGAACATGGCTCCGTTTTATTGATGATGTTTTCTTGACATGGAAAGGTGATGGTGACACCCTAAACCATTTTTACCAATGGCTTAATGACAGAACAGCTGACATAAAATTCAGCATTACTGAATCTACTAGTAGGATCGCGTTCCTAGACGTTGAGGTCTTTCCTTCTGAAGGGAAGCTAGCAACCACTCTGTATACTAAACCTACGGACCGCAACAAGTCTCTTATGTTCAACAGCAACCACCCTAGAAATCTAAAGGAAAATCTCCCGTATGGGCAGTTTCTGCGAGTTCGCAGAAACTGCACCTTCAAAGAAGATTTCCAACAACACTCAGAAAACCTTACATTCAAGTTATGTGAGAGGGGTTATCCTAAGAAACTTGTCAAAACCTGCATGAAAAGAGCTCAATGGACCCCACGTGAAATACTTTTGGAGCGCAAATCAAAACCTGCTTTAGAAAAGCAAGTATGTGTCACAACCTATTGCCCCAACGCCAACCGTCTAAAAAGGGTTATAAAACAGAATTGGCATTTGGTAAAGAACCTTGATGCAAGTCTTGCGAATGAACCTTTATTTGCTTTCAAGAAAGAAAATAACATCGCGAACCACATAGTTCGAGCAGCCATGCCTGCTGCCAAACCACAAACGTTACGCCAAATGATGGGGATGCCACCCATCCTTGGACACCACAAGTGTGGAAATTGCTTATGCTGTGAATCAACAATGGAAGGCTCTTTGTTCCAGCATAATGGAGTGTCATGGAAGCATGACACGATGAGTAACTGCAAGAGCAAATATGTGGTATATGGCATTATATGCCCATGTCAATTGTTGTATATAGGCAAAACTAACCAGGAGATCCGCCAACGGATCTCGCAACATAAATCAAGGATTAAAAGGAAAGTTGAAAATGCCCCCTTGGTGCAACATTGGACGAGGTTGCAGCATACTGTAAGTGATCTCAAGTGGACAGTTATTTCAAAAATAGAAAGAAATCCCAGAGGTGGCGATTTAAATCTGACATTATCAAAACGTGAGGCTTTCCTTATCGTTAAGTTTGATACAGCAGTATCTGGACTTAATGAATTAAGTGAAATCTTCAAATTGTAATTATCTATAGTGAGCCCATTGTCAGTTCTGCGAGTGACCTCAGTGTCACTTTCTGTTTATTCTGGCAACCATCTGTGTTATTTCAACATTTGTGAGACTCCGGTCCAGAGTTCCCCCTGAATCCAGTCCAGTATCCCTATGCAACCTTGGCCTCTGAGTGGGCGGTCTTGCTGCTCAGGGTCCAGGTATATAGGTAGAGTAGTTCAGCCTCTGCCTGCTACTGCGCAGGAGCCTGTGTATAGTGCTGCCATAGACGCTGTCGTTTGAAAAACTTGCTCAAAATCTAAATCTGTAAGTACTCCACTCTGCCAAGCCGCTTAGCTTTGTTCGTTTTACTAGGTCCAAAACATATTCTCACCCTTGCTTTTGTTTCCTTTTAGTTTAATAAACACCACTGATCGCTTGAAAATATTTGCCGGTAAGCCTCTAGTTCTACTGTTCCAACCTCGTTGGGTTTTTGTACGAGCTAAAAGACGAACGCGTTCACGTATTGGTGTTCTGAGGCTCCATTAACTAAAATAACACTCACGCGTTTATTTTCACTCTAGCCCAAAGGCGCCTTGAACTGAAACATTTATGTGTTTTATCCACCGCGGCTTCACGTTTTGTGACTTGCTATCCCGGTAAGCTACAGTCTTTATTGTAACTTATTTCTCTGACGAGAAACGCATACTAGCGGCTAATGGTGTGTACTGTTTATCTAGATAAGCACCGCGTTGAACGTCCCTCATTGATAGGGGCTCCGTGAGCAAGTGCAACTTTTCCTCTCTGCAAATAACGATTTCCGGTAAAGTTTAGTATTATTTGTGTTTTCGACCATTAGTATTCCTCATGGTTTATTACAAGCTCCAACCTCCTTTTTCATTTATTTCTTAAGACGTGTCTAGCAACTGAATACGGGCGGCTACTACTCACACGGCCTCCTCGACCTGAACGCTATTAGGTGAGATTCTCTCCTAAAACCGGCAGTGCATTAAACCAAGAATAATTTCCATTTTAACACATTTTAATTTCCCCTTATAGGTTCATCACCATTTAATTGCGCTAACCTACCCCTACACTGAGATTATTTCTTCCTCAAATACAGAAGGTGAGTATAAATCGCGACCTTCTTTTAATAGACTGCTTGTCCACCCCCCCACCTGCTGACTTTCTTCAGATTCTGCAACACCATAGACTAGACAGTTGAGACCCCCATGCTTTTTTTAGACTAGACTAGTGATAAGTCTGTGGAGACAAGGGTGATAACTGAGTGAGGCGACTGATGTTGATCGTGCTATTAAAACTAACTATGCCTGTCTGAGTCTTTTCTAATTTTTTGTTCCCCTCTCCCCTTTTTTCTTTTTATTTCTGCAGAGAATTCCAAAGGCCCTGAAGAGAATCCCCACCAGTCATTGGGATTCGAAACGCGTAGGCCCTAGCCATATCACTTTCTGCTTTAGTGATAAGCGTAAATGTCATGATAATTATTGCTTATCACTAATCCCTGTACATTATCCTTTCTCTAAAGATTTATAAAGTATTACTATACTGGACCATAGGAATGTACGGTATAATCGATTACACACCAAATGAAAATATTGTTTAAATGCTTTGCAGACTTTGGCTTTTCTTGTCTCATGTTTGATATTATACTGTAAATATTGTATGCTTTGGTAAATTTTTGTAGTTCTCTTATCCAGTGCACCCCTTCTCCCCATGAATGACTGCATGTTGTATGGTTGTGATATGATTGATATGACGAATGATTCCCCCCTACTTTGACTTTTCTGATAAATGTGTTGTACATGTTTGTGTTTTGAATATGAAAAAAAGCATCTTTTGATAAAATCAAAAACAAAATAAAAGCTATTGACTAGCCCCCAGTCTTGAATATTTTATCAAGTACTGTGTCCGAATTCATGTTACTGCGGTGTTATCAGTACTGGCAATCTCTTTTTGTTATGTTCTATGACGGCTCAGCCATACTGATTAGAGCCAACCCTTAGTTGTTTATTGGTTATTATAGCGGGCGCTGGCTCGCGAGGTTTTTGTCTTAGCCCATTAATTTTGGTGCGAAGGTTGATTGGGTACCTCCTTCTACTCTGTTGTTTCAGAATCGCCTTTGTTTGTTGTGTTACGTTAATTGTCCTAATTACATGTTTCAAATCCTTTTTCTTTTTTCTTTTCATCCCTCAGAGTAAAGGCAGAGAAGGATACTTTTGCCTACTCAGAAGATCACATCAGAAACTTCCTCAGTGACCCACCCATTTTCTCCTCAGTTACATTAAGCGAGACAGCGACTACATCGAACGAATCTGACAAACTAATTCGTCTTAAAAAGAAGCAGATTAGGACCGACCTTCATGGTCATTTTTTGCTGCAACACCTCCGAGAAGGCACCATCCCGGCCGGACTCCAAATTAAGAACATACCTGTAATTTTTACAGAAGACCCAATATTCAAAAAAGGCTTTTCTATGATAGAAACCAAATGTAGTAGAGACCTGATGGTATTAACGGTTGAGACAGCAGTGAGAATATCGAAGGAAGAATTAGCTGAGATCGCCAAGTTAGAGTCTGAAAATAGTGGTAATCCTACCATAGCGAACAAGAGAAAAAATACATCAAGTTCAATACCACTAAAAAAGAAATTACGGCTTTAAATAACCTTAAAACCGATAACACGGTTATAATTAAGCAAGCAGACAAGGGCGGGGCGATCGTGGTGTGGGATATCCATGACTACACCACTGAAGTATTGAAACATCTACAAGACACTGCCTGCTACCGCAAGATAAATAAAGACCCTACCATGGAACTACAGAATGAGCTCTTTGCAATTGTGCAAGAGGGTTTTGATCTAGGTTTCGTCGGCCCGAAAGAAGCTGAATATTTGAAAAACAAACATCCTAAAGTCCCTATGTTTTATGTATTGCCTAAAATACACAAAGACCCAGACCATCCACCTGGCAGACCCATTGTAGCAGGGTGTGGTTCAGTATTAGAGCCATCTGCGAAATATGTAGATTGCTTTCTCAAAGATTTCATGACTGAGGTTAGATCCTACCTTCAGGATACCACTGACTTCATTAAAAAACTAGAAAATATAGACTTCAGTGAAGGCAGTGACAGACTTGTCACCTTAGACGTCACTGCATTATACACACAGATCCCTCAAGATGAGGCTGTAGCGGTACTCACTTACTTTCTTGACTCGAGGCCTAGACCTATGCGGGTGCCCACTAAATTCATAGTGGACTTGGCAACATTCGCCTTAAAAAAGAATTATTTCTGTTTTAACGGTGAATTTTATTACCAAGTTAAGGGGGTGGCCATGGGCTGCCCCTTTGCTCCAGAATTGGCAGTACTGTTTATGGCCTTGTATGAGAATGCATACATTTACAATAATAACCCTTTTTCTCAATACATCGGAACATGGCTCCGTTTTTATTGATGATGTTTTCTTGACATGGAAAGGCGATGGTGACACCCTAAACCATTTTTACCAATGGCTTAATGACAGAACAGCTGACATAAAATTCAGCATTTCTGAATCTACTAGTAGGATCGCGTTCCTAGACGTTGAGGTCTTTCCTTCTGAAGGGAAGCTAGCAACCACTCTGTATACTAAACCTACGGACCGCAACAAGTCTCTTATGTTCAACAGCAACCACCCTAGAAATCTAAAGGAAAATCTCCCGTATGGGCAGTTTCTGCGAGTTCGCAGAAACTGCACCTTCAAAGAAGATTTCCAACAACACTCAGAAAACCTTACATCCAAGTTATGTGAGAGGGGTTATCCTAAGAAACTTGTCAAAACCTGCATGAAAAGAGCTCAATGGACCCCACGTGAAATACTTTTGGAGCGCAAATCAAAACCTGCTTTAGAAAAGCAAGTATGTGTCACAACCTATTGCCCCAACGCCAACCGTCTAAAAAGGGTTATAAAACAGAACTGGCATTTGGTAAAGAACCTTGATGCAAGTCTTGCGAATGAACCTTTATTTGCTTTCAAGAAAGAAAATAACATCGCGAACCACATAGTTCGAGCAGCCATGCCTGCTGCCAAACCACAAACGTTACGCCAAATGATGGGGATGCCACCCATCCTTGGACACCACAAGTGTGGAAATTGCTTATGCTGTGAATCAACGATGGAAGGCTCTTTGTTCCAGCATAATGGAGTGTCATGGAAGCATGACACGATGAGTAACTGCAAGAGCAAATATGTGGTATATGGCATTATATGCCCATGTCAATTGTTGTATATAGGCAAAACTAACCAGGAGATCCGCCAACGGATCTCGCAACATAAATCAAGGATTAAAAGGAAAGTTGAAAATGCCCCCTTGGTGCAACATTGGACGAGGTTGCAGCATACTGTAAGTGATCTCAAGTGGACAGTTATTTCAAAAATAGAAAGAAATCCCAGAGGTGGCGATTTAAATCTGACATTATCAAAACGTGAGGCTTTCCTTATCGTTAAGTTTGATACAGCAGTATCTGGACTTAATGAATTAAGTGAAATCTTCAAATTGTAATTATCTATGGTGAGCCCATTGTCAGTTCTGCGAGTGACCTTAGTGTCACTTTCTGTTTATTCTGGCAACCATCTGTGTTATTTCAACATTTGTGAGACTCCGGTCCAGAGTTCCCCCTGAATCCGGTCCAGTATCCCTATGCAACCTTGGCCTCTGAGTGGGCGGTCTTGCTGCTCAGGGTCCAGGTATATAGGTAGAGTAGTTCAGCCTCTGCCTGCTACTGCGCAGGAGCCTGTGTATAGTGCTGCCATAGACGCTGTCGTTTGAAAAACTTGCTCAAAATCTAAATCTGTAAGTACTCCACTCTGCCAAGCCGCTTAGCTTTGTTCGTTTTACTAGGTCCAAAACATATTCTCACCCTTGCTTTTGTTTCCTTTTAGTTTAATAAACACCACTGATCGCTTGAAAATATTTGCCGGTAAGCCTCTAGTTCTACTGTTCCAACCTCGTTGGGTTTTTGTACGAGCTAAAAGACGAACGCGTTCACGTATTGGTGTTCTGAGGCTCCATTAACTAAAATAACACTCACGCGTTTATTTTCACTCTAGCCCAAAGGCGCCTTGAACTGAAACATTTATGTGTTTTATCCACCGCGGCTTCACGTTTTGTGACTTGCTATCCCGGTAAGCTACAGTCTTTATTGTAACTTATTTCTCTGACGAGAAACGCATACTAGCGGCTAATGGTGTGTACTGTTTATCTAGATAAGCACCGCGTTGAACGTCCCTCATTGATAGGGGCTCCGTGAGCAAGTGCAACTTTTCCTCTCTGCAAATAACGATTTCCGGTAAAGTTTAGTATTATTTGTGTTTTCGACCATTAGTATTCCTCATGGTTTATTACAAGCTCCAACCTCCTTTTTCATTTATTTCTTAAGACGTGTCTAGCAACTGAATACGGGCGGCTACTACTCACACGGCCTCCTCGACCTAAACGCTATTAGGTGAGATTCTCTCCTAAAACCGGCAGTGCATTAAACCAAGAATAATTTCCATTTTAACACATTTTAATTTCCCCTTATAGGTTCATCACCATTTAATTGCGCTAACCTACCCCTACACTGAGATTATTTCTTCCTCAAATACAGAAGGTGAGTATAAATCGCGACCTTCTTTTAATAGACTGCTTGTCCACCCCCCCACCTGCTGACTTTCTTCAGATTCTGCAACACCATAGACTAGACAGTTGAGACCCCCATGCTTTTTTTACACTAGACTAGTGATAAGTCTGTGGAGACAAGGGTGATAACTGAGTGAGGCGACTGATGTTGATCGTGCTATTAAAACTAACTATGCCTGTCTGAGTCTTTTCTAATTTTTTGTTCCCCTCTCCCCTTTTTTCTTTTTATTTCTGCAGAGAATTCCAAAGGCCCTGAAGAGAATCCCCACCAGTCATTGGGATTCGAAACGCGTAGGCCCTAGCCATATCACTGTCTGCTTTAGTGATAAGCGTAAATGTCATGATAATTATTGCTTATCACTAATCCCTGTACATTATCCTTTCTCTAAAGATTTATAAAGTATTACTATACTGGACCATAGGAATGTACGGTATAATCGATTACACACCAAATGAAAATATTGTTTAAATGCTTTGCAGACTTTGGCTTTTCTTGTCTCATGTTTGATATTATACTGTAAATATTGTATGCTTTGGTAAATTTTTGTAGTTCTCTTATCCAGTGCACCCCTTCTCCCCATGAATGACTGCATGTTGTATGGTTGTGATATGATTGATATGACGAATGATTCCCCCCTACTTTGACTTTTCTGATAAATGTGTTGTACATGTTTGTGTTTTGAATATGAAAAAAAGCATCTTTTGATAAAATCAAAAACAAAATAAAAGCTATTGACTAGCCCCCAGTCTTGAATATTTTTTCAAGTACTGTGTCCGAATTCATGTTACTGCGGTGTTATCAGTACTGGCAATCTCTTTTTGTTATGTTCTATGACGGCTCAGCCATACTGATTAGAGCCAACCCTTAGTTGTTTATTGGTTATTATAGCGGGCGCTGGCTCGCGAGGTTTTTGTCTTAGCCCATTAATTTTGGTGCGAAGGTTGATTGGGTACCTCCTTCTACTCTGTTGTTTCAGAATCGCCTTTGTTTGTTGTGTTACGTTAATTGTCCTAATTACATGTTTCAAATCCTTTTTCTTTTTTCTTTTCATCCCTCAGAGTAATGGCAGAGAAGGATACTTTTGCCTACTCAGAAGATCACATCAGAAACTTCCTCAGTGACCCACCCATTTTCTCCTCAGTTACATTAAGCGAGACAGCGACTACATCGAACGAATCTGACAAACTAATTCGTCTTAAAAAGAAGCAGATTAGGACCGACCTTCATGGTCATTTTTTGCTGCAACACCTCCGAGAAGGCACCATCCCGGCCGGACTCCAAATTAAGAACATACCTGTAATTTTTACAGAAGACCCAATATTCAAAAAAGGCTTTTCTATGATAGAAACCAAATGTAGTAGAGACCTGATGGTATTAACGGTTGAGACAGCAGTGAGAATATCGAAGGAAGAATTAGCTGAGATCGCCAAGTTAGAGTCTGAAATTAGTGGTAATCCTACCATAGCGAACAAGAGAAAAAATACATCAAGTTCAATACCACTAAAAAAGAAATTACGGCTTTAAATAACCTTAAAACCGATAACACGGTTATAATTAAGCAAGCAGACAAGGGCGGGGCGATCGTGGTGTGGGATATCCATGACTACACCACTGAAGTATTGAAACAGCTACAAGACACTGCCTGCTACCGCAAGATAAATAAAGACCCTACCATGGAACTACAGAATGAGCTCTTTGCAATTGTGCAAGAGGGTTTTGATCTAGGTTTCGTCGGCCCGAAAGAAGCTGAATATTTGAAAAACAAACATCCTAAAGTCCCTATGTTTTATGTATTGCCTAAAATACACAAAGACCCAGACCATCCACCTGGCAGACCCATTGTAGCAGGGTGTGGTTCAGTATTAGAGCCAGCTGCGAAATATGTAGATTGCTTTCTCAAAGATTTCATGACTGAGGTTAGATCCTACCTTCAGGATACCACTGACTTCATTAAAAAACTAGAAAATATAGACTTCAGTGAAGGCAGTGACAGACTTGTCACCTTAGACGTCACTGCATTATACACACAGATCCCTCAAGATGAGGCTGTAGCGGTACTCACTTACTTTCTTGACTCGAGGCCTAGACCTATGCGGGTGCCCACTAAATTCATAGTGGACTTGGCAACATTCGCCTTAAAAAAGAATTATTTCTGTTTTAACGGTGAATTTTATTACCAAGTTAAGGGGGTGGCCATGGGCTGCCCCTTTGCTCCAGAATTGGCAGTACTGTTTATGGCCTTGTATGAGAATGCATACATTTACAATAATAACCCTTTTTCTCAATACATCGGAACATGGCTCCGTTTTATTGATGATGTTTTCTTGACATGGAAAGGCGATGGTGACACCCTAAACCATTTTTACCAATGGCTTAATGACAGAACAGCTGACATAAAATTCAGCATTTCTGAATCTACTAGTAGGATCGCGTTCCGAGACGTTGAGGTCTTTCCTTCTGAAGGGAAGCTAGCAACCACTCTGTATACTAAACCTACGGACCGCAACAAGTCTCTTATGTTCAACAGCAACCACCCTAGAAATCTAAAGGAAAATCTCCCGTATGGGCAGTTTCTGCGAGTTCGCAGAAACTGCACCTTCAAAGAAGATTTCCAACAACACTCAGAAAACCTTACATCCAAGTTATGTGAGAGGGGTTATCCTAAGAAACTTGTCAAAACCTGCATGAAAAGAGCTCAATGGACCCCACGTGAAATACTTTTGGAGCGCAAATCAAAACCTGCTTTAGAAAAGCAAGTATGTGTCACAACCTATTGCCCCAACGCCAACCGTCTAAAAAGGGTTATAAAACAGAATTGGCATTTGGTAAAGAACCTTGATGCAAGTCTTGCGAATGAACCTTTATTTGCTTTCAAGAAAGAAAATAACATCGCGAACCACATAGTTCGAGCAGCCATGCCTGCTGCCAAACCACAAACGTTACGCCAAATGATGGGGATGCCACCCATCCTTGGACACCACAAGTGTGGAAATTGCTTATGCTGTGAATCAACGATGGAAGGCTCTTTGTTCCAGCATAATGGAGTGTCATGGAAGCATGACACGATGAGTAACTGCAAGAGCAAATATGTGGTATATGGCATTATATGCCCATGTCAATTGTTGTATATAGGCAAAACTAACCAGGAGATCCGCCAACGGATCTCGCAACATAAATCAAGGATTAAAAGGAAAGTTGAAAATGCCCCCTTGGTGCAACATTGGACGAGGTTGCAGCATACTGTAAGTGATCTCAAGTGGACAGTTATTTCAAAAATAGAAAGAAATCCCAGAGGTGGCGATTTAAATCTGACATTATCAAAACGTGAGGCTTTCCTTATCGTTAAGTTTGATACAGCAGTATCTGGACTTAATGAATTAAGTGAAATCTTCAAATTGTAATTATCTATGGTGAGCCCATTGTCAGTTCTGCGAGTGACCTCAGTGTCACTTTCTGTTTATTCTGGCAACCATCTGTGTTATTTCAACATTTGTGAGACTCCGGTCCAGAGTTCCCCCTGAATCCGGTCCAGTATCCCTATGCAACCTTGGCCTCTGAGTGGGCGGTCTTGCTGCTCAGGGTCCAGGTATATAGGTAGAGTAGTTCAGCCTCTGCCTGCTACTGCGCAGGAGCCTGTGTATAGTGCTGCCATAGACGCTGTCGTTTGAAAAACTTGCTCAAAATCTAAATCTGTAAGTACTCCACTCTGCCAAGCCGCTTAGCTTTGTTCGTTTTACTAGGTCCAAAACATATTCTCACCCTTGCTTTTGTTTCCTTTTAGTTTAATAAACACCACTGATCGCTTGAAAATATTTGCCGGTAAGCCTCTAGTTCTACTGTTCCAACCTCGTTGGGTTTTTGTACGAGCTAAAAGACGAACGCGTTCACGTATTGGTGTTCTGAGGCTCCATTAACTAAAATAACACTCACGCGTTTATTTTCACTCTAGCCCAAAGGCGCCTTGAACTGAAACATTTATGTGTTTTATCCACCGCGGCTTCACGTTTTGTGACTTGCTATCCCGGTAAGCTACAGTCTTTATTGTAACTTATTTCTCTGACGAGAAACGCATACTAGCGGCTAATGGTGTGTACTGTTTATCTAGATAAGCACCGCGTTGAACGTCCCTCATTGATAGGGGCTCCGTGAGCAAGTGCAACTTTTCCTCTCTGCAAATAACGATTTCCGGTAAAGTTTAGTATTATTTGTGTTTTCGACCATTAGTATTCCTCATGGTTTATTACAAGCTCCAACCTCCTTTTTCATTTATTTCTTAAGACGTGTCTAGCAACTGAATACGGGCGGCTACTACTCACACGGCCTCCTCGACCTGAACGCTATTAGGTGAGATTCTCTCCTAAAACCGGCAGTGCATTAAACCAAGAATAATTTCCATTTTAACACATTTTAATTTCCCCTTATAGGTTCATCACCATTTAATTGCGCTAACCTACCCCTACACTGAGATTATTTCTTCCTCAAATACAGAAGGTGAGTATAAATCGCGACCTTCTTTTAATAGACTGCTTGTCCACCCCCCCACCTGCTGACTTTCTTCAGATTCTGCAACACCATAGACTAGACAGTTGAGACCCCCATGCTTTTTTTACACTAGACTAGTGATAAGTCTGTGGAGACAAGGGTGATAACTGAGTGAGGCGACTGATGTTGATCGTGCTATTAAAACTAACTATGCCTGTCTGAGTCTTTTCTAATTTTTTGTTCCCCTCTCCCCTTTTTTCTTTTTATTTCTGCAGAGAATTCCAAAGGCCCTGAAGAGAATCCCCACCAGTCATTGGGATTCGAAACGCGTAGGCCCTAGCCATATCACTGTCTGCTTTAGTGATAAGCGTAAATGTCATGATAATTATTGCTTATCACTAATCCCTGTACATTATCCTTTCTCTAAAGATTTATAAAGTATTACTATACTGGACCATAGGAATGTACGGTATAATCGATTACACACCAAATGAAAATATTGTTTAAATGCTTTGCAGACTTTGGCTTTTCTTGTCTCATGTTTGATATTATACTGTAAATATTATATGCTTTGGTAAATTTTGTAGTTCTCTTATCCAGTGCACCCCTTCTCCCCATGAATGACTGCATGTTGTATGGTTGTGATATGATTGATATGACGAATGATTCCCCCCTACTTTGACTTTTCTGATAAATGTGTTGTACATGTTTGTGTTTTGAATATGAAAAAAAGCATCTTTTGATAAAATCAAAAACAAAATAAAAGCTATTGACTAGCCCCCAGTCTTGAATATTTTCTCAAGTACTGTGTCCGAATTCATGTTACTGCGGTGTTATCAGTACTGGCAATCTCTTTTTGTTATGTTCTATGACGGCTCAGCCATACTGATTAGAGCCAACCCTTAGTTGTTTATTGGCCAGTGTTATTTGTGTCCTGTAGTCTGGATCGTACCCATGTTTTGCGGTTATTACATACTCGCTGACCTTAAACACAATGGTAGATAGGATCTCTGCTTCTGCTCATGGATAGCCTGGTCTTTACAGCATAAGACTACCAGAGATAAAGATGACCCCTTCAAGTACCCACAGTGCTGCCAACACTGGCAGAGCAGTTAATACCTTTTGGAAAGAGCTTCCAATGAGGAATAAGTCAGAGAGAAAAAACCTCTAGAAGAGGACAGCCGGGGCTCCAGAAATGGCAAGAGTTTTGACACCAGGAGTTCCGACTGGAGAAACAGGTAGATGCTGAACCAGATACTAGGAGCTGTCAACAGAGGAATCTGGTGCTGAGCATGATGGCAGAGAGCTAGGAAATTAGAAGCCTCTAATAGTAGGTACTGGAAAAATACATGAAAATTGTCGAAGAATCAGGAAGGAAGATTTCCCAAGGATGCCAGAAGAGAAAAACATGATGAGAAGACAACCAAAGCATTGTGACACAAGATGTAACTGTAAATGTCCTCCTTATAGAGAGAGAGGAACAGGAAGTTGTAACATCAATTAGGAACCTCCATATTGCATTGGGAAACCCTATGAAAGAAATGCAGGTAGCTGGTCATCTTGGTCTAGAACAAATAACTTCTTCCCAGGAACTCCCTTAAGGAACTCTTGGAGAGAGAATTCTGAGATGGCCTGTAACAAAGGGCACATGGCCCCAGAAGAACTCTCCAGGAACGAGGCATGAGGAGTCTTCACTAGTGGGCTGGCTGCCACAAGGTAAATCTCGTTCTTCCGTGCACAACCGTTGGACACAGATTCTTGTCTTCTTGCTGCCTGCATGCAAGAGTTGTAGAGCATCCCATTCATCTCCAACAGATTCACTGGAGCAGGGCGGGTAGGAATTGCACTGAGGCAGTTTTGTGAACAACGCTAGCAGCAAAACAGCCTGCCCTCCTGAAGTTCTAAGTTTATTCAGAAATTGAAAAAAAGTGACATATAAAGGCTGGGACACAAATAGCATCTAGACCGTTCACTAGGCAGGTAGCCTTTCCAATGAATCAGAAACTGTTGCTTCCCTCTAAATATCCAAGAGTGACTGATTTCTTGTACCTTAAATCTGGAACATTGTTTACCCAAACTGGTGGAGAAAAAGTAAATTGACATCAGAAAGGATCAGTATGGCTAGGTTCCAATTGAGAAGCATGAAAGACAGGATGAATCTTCCAATTTTGAGGTAAATTAAATTTAAAGTCCTTAGGATTGACAATTTGAACAATCTTGATATGTTCATAAAATGAAGTTGTGAACTTATTTAGAGAGAGATGGGAAAGTAAAAAGTTCAAAGACAGAGAGAGTGTGGCATAACATGCAAATTTTAGAATTAGGGAACTGGGTTCAAATCTCGGCGTCCGTGCAGCTTCCTGTGATTCTGAGCAAATCATTTATCCCCTCTGCCAAAAAAAAATAAAAATGAATGAATATGTCCTTGTATAATGTAACTGGTGCTCATTGAAGGTAATCCAATACCTTTGGGCCGAGTTCGCAATATATAAAACTGCAAAAACAATTAGAGAAATACTTCTTTCTTCTTTTGTATTCCTGGAGGTTAGATAGTATCTGATATCTTGTGATGTGCCTTTTTTTGATGAAATTAGCTGGAGCAGGCACCTGACTGGAATGATGAAATCCAGAAGGAAATGTTCTAGGATGAAGAAATTTAAGGTCGGGTGTAGCACTGTGAAAGGAATTATTATAAGAACATTCTGCTAATGGCAGAAATGAGGAACAGTCACTTTATGTGGAATTACAGAAGCACTGAAAGTATTTCTCGGATCCTTGGTTTAGCCATTCAGTCTGACTGTTAAGATAATGCAACCTCAGTCTGAAGGGGTTTACAATAGGCCAGAAGCGGGAAATATACAGTTGTCCTCAATTAGAAATGATGAAGTGGGGCAGCCCGTGTAACTGAACATTTTCATTTAAAAACAAATTTGTTTTAAAATCTTAGCAGAAAGTAGATTTTTAAAGAACGTAAAATGGGCCATCTAAGAAAAAGAGTCCACAGTCACAATGGATAACCGGTTTCCTTCAGATGGAGGTAGAGCTCCAATAAAGTCAGTGGAGACAGTGTACTGAGGCTCAGGTGGAACTGGTAAGGGTTGAAGGAGCCCAGCGGGTCAAGAATGGTGAGACTTTCCTCAAGCGCAGACATAAAGTTCAGTGTTTTCCCAAATAGATGGCCACCAAAAAGAGTGAAGGATCAGTTCCAGAGTTGACTTAAATACCTTATGATCAGCAATAAGGGAGTTGTGGCACATCTTGAATACCTCGTTTCTAATTTCCTTGGAATGAATAGTGCCCTTCCTTCAAATAATGGAATTCTCTGTTTGTGGGCCTTTCCTAATATGGTTTCCTATTCCTTTGTGGTAACCTTGGAATATCCAGTTTGACACTTTTGAAGAAAGGATTGTACCAGGGCCAGGGCAACATTTTTATTATGTCAGAATAATTGGAGTACACTTGGTACATCTGCATTACTCTTGCGGGAAAATATTAACTGAATTATATGATTAAGCATAATTACAATTATATTGTGGCAAATATCCCATCACAGGAGCACAGGAACAATGAACTAAGAGAACATGTTCTTTTGTCCTTAACACCATTTTCTTAGCGCAAAATACATCCTCGGCTCCATTTTGAATGCAAGGATGCATTTTGTGCTTTGGAAATAGCACTAAATGCTGGATTCTTCTACTCATGTAAGGCAACACAATTTTTCAATAATTCTGAGTATTTACACTGCAGAAAATGATGTGAGCTGCATACATCCTAACTTTACTTCTCCAATTCTTTGGAGGTGGTAAGATATTCCGGCCGGGCATCAGACAAAATATTTTTAGAGCCAGGAATATGGGTGAAGGAAAATCATACTGATTAAGAATGCCTAAGGGGCATGCGGACTATTCAGGCAGTGCATGTTCTGAAGTACAAAATAGTTGTAATAAGATTCTGAAAGAATGTGAGATAGATAGAAAACGGGATGATCTAACCTGTCATCCTCTTAAAGCTGAAGGAGCATCACACCTATTCCTCTGTCTGAGGCGTATCTCTCAGCAATAAACTTCTTAGCAAGATTTAGATGCAGTAAAAAGGGTGGTTCAGTGAAAGCTTTTTAGGATTTTTGAAGACCAGAGCCCCAAAGAAAGGCTTGGCTTAACATCTTTTTCTTTAGAATTTGTGTAATGTTGCTGGTTAGGTGGGCACATTTGTCAATAAACTGCTAATAAACCATGGCAAATACAAGAAATCACTGTTTCTTTTGAGATGGAAAAGTCCCTTGCATGGTGATGGTTGTGTACCACTACACTGAGAGCCTCCAACTGCAATGATGTCTGGATCCCTGGTGCTGATTTTTGTTGTCATGGGTGAACATGGATCATGCGTGTGCACCATGACATAGGCCTGCCTCACAGATTACAGTTCTGTTGGACCTGGAGAGGCGCCCAAAGAGCTATTGTCATAATTTTACCAGGAGTTAAATAGCATGAGTGTGGCAGTGGCAGCTTACCATGTAGTGATCAGTAGAAATGAACAGACATTTTCAGCTGAGTCACTGGAGTAAGGCCTGCAGGCTCACTCGTAAAGTTCTGCCGCTGGGTGCTTGACTCACCTTTGGCCTAAATCACATACTATATAGTGCTGTGCAGAGCATGTGTGTTTTATGCATGTGCTGTGTGTAGGTGTGCCTGTGAATTGTACAATACATGGAAGATGTAGTGCTGTGCAGCGCTTGTGAGTTCTATGTATGTGCTGGTTGTATGTGTGCCTGTGAATGGTCAAATACATGGAAGATTATGAGTTCCATTTTGGGAGAACCAGGGCTGACTGAAGGAGCATGAGGAGGTAAGGGAATCCCCTCAGCCAGATTTGTGGATTGCTGCATTCCTGCAAGCTGGGTGGGACACACTGGAGGCAGGGAGAGCTAAGCTCTTCAGTATGCTCAATTGGCGCTCTTTGATTCAGAGAGAGATCACTGGAAAAGAACCATGGCATATTTCAGGAAGGAGGTGGGACTAATAAGAGAATCATAAAGAGTAGAGCTGAGCCTTTTGAAGCACATTTCACTGTGACTGACATCCAGGTGTGAACCTCTAGTCATTCCCATGGCTTTTGTTGTGGGTCTGTCAGATTTAGATCTACTCTCGCTGTCACAGGCTGTTTTTGGTGGAAGGGCAGCACAGAGGAGAGGGCACATTAAAAGAAATTCAACCCTTAACATAAACTTTAAAGACTCACACCCTAAACTAGTTTTGGTGTCTGAAAATAACTATAAAAAGGGGTGTGCAAGGCCCCCAAAACTGTCAACTATGAAGCAGCCAGTTGTGCTGCTCAAGTAGTAGAAACTCAGCAAGACATCTGACTGTGACCGGAACTAGAGTCTTCCTATCTCGTACCTGGGTGAGGGGACATCACCCAGGAAATCCAAGACCATCTGACCCTGGTACCTGGAGAACCAATTACTGCTTGCTTGCCAAAGCCAGTGTGCCCTGTGATGAAGAGGAGTGCACTGGATAGAGCAAGGTCCAATGGGAGATCCTGGTAATTGAATCTCTGAAGCGAGGAGTGAGAGGAAGGCTTCTGCACCGATTGGGTCATTGCCTGTGTATGAAGAGAAGCCGGTGCCTTTGTATGCCAGGTGGGGCTACTGTGAAAGTTACTGTTGTGCTTATTGGGCCACGCGTGTGTGGGGAGTGGAGTTGGGAACCTCATATGCCATGTGGGGCCTCCATGAGGATTACTGCCATGATGATCAGGCCATAGCCCATGGTCAGAGTTGAGTCAGCGACACCTTAGGCCACTTTGGGCTGCCATGAAAATTATTGGTGTGCCGATCAGGTTGTAGGCCAGTGCGGATTGTAGAAGGTGACCCTGTATGCCAGATGGAGTGGCCGGGAAAAAGGCAAGAAGTGTGTTCTGGTTGAGAAATGTAGGACAGTATTCCACAAGCCAGAATGCCACTTTGCCTTCACAGCGTTGTCATTGAAACAAACTGTCTTTACTTTGCATTAGTTTAGCACGCAAGTCATTAAAACAACTTGCCATGGGGGTTTGGAATTTGGAATAGGTTAATTTACCATTCCAACTTCAGTATGCACAACAGTAGGGAAAATGTTGTATTTTAAATCAAACACCAGTCCACCAATGCGCCCCCCTAAAGCAAGTTGTTGTAACAGCTTGCTTGCTGAACGAATGGGTACTAAAGACGTGTTTGTTTTAATGCTGGCACTGTGAAGGCACATCAGATTCCGGCTTCATTCTAATGGATGTTTCCCCTGGTTGAGACCTTCATCCATGTGGGCCTGAGCCCTGGCTGATGGTTTGCAGCAGGAGTGTTGAATCCCAGACCTCCTGTGGGAAGGATCCAAGGACACTTACCAGCATCGGGCTAGTGATAAAGACTCATGGCCGCTGTCCTTCATTCCAGTGAGGTGGACACTCACAGATTCCGATCATGCTGGCGATGCAGGTCTGCTAGTGGGGTAAGATCGGTTTCCTGGCTGAAAGGCAATGGGGGAGCTTGCCTGCATATAATGGTTCAGCACTGAAACACTTTTGACTTTAACTGGAGTCAGAGAGGGACTCCTGGGACTTGGGCTACTAGTGAGGCTTAACTTGAATGTCCCCTGTAGTGAATGTGGAATAACCACTACTTCTAGTGATAGGAGAGTGGGGCTCAGGATCCTGCCTATTGAAACCACTAAAGGCTTGACCTCAGGGAACTGTATTTATTGTTTGTGAAGCTGCATTTCACATTGTGTTGGCATATCAATACCCCCTTTTTCATAAAAGCAAGTATTCGATTGGAGATTCATTTATTGCTGCTGCTGAACATATTTTGAGTTTGAGCCTATGTTCACTTTCCACTTTTTACCCCCACCCTGGAGAAGACTTGGACTGTCTGACCCTCACTACCACTGAGAGTTCAAGTGCTAAAGGTGTACTTGGCCCAGTTGCTCAGGATCCAGAGTAGGTTGGGTCCAAGGACATCAGGAGAAAAAGGCTTCAACCCCCACGGTTGGGTCCAGTAGCTCCTGCTTGGCCCATGGCCCTCTGAAGGGGGTTCTGAAAGTATCTTAGACATTAAAATATGTAGGCAATCCAGAAATGCTTTTGAGGATCCATATCTATGCCCTGTTTGTTTAATTGAAACCCTAATTATTCAACTTCAGACTTGTCAAACTCACACTTTTTTAGTTTGAAAAAGAGCTGATTCTGTCAGAGTCTGTTTAACACTTGACCGACAAGGTGATGGTGCAAATCAATATCCTTGGATTAGACTAAATCACCTTTCAAGGAGATGACTATAATTTAATTTAGCATGTCAGAAAAGACTTGGTCCATATACCTGATAGAGCGCGCAGGGACCTTCTATCTCAATTTTAACATACTCAACTGGGCCCAAATAACATTCACTCTTTGAACTAGCAGTCCTGCCTAACTACTTACTAATTTAATCACCCTATCAGTGCCTTTAGTCCTTTCAGGACTTATACCTGTAAACCATGACTTACCAATCCTTGTCACCTTTGCTATAAGTCCTCGGGATCGAAGAGGGAGTTAGCATAAACAGGCAATATTTAAACACATTTCCGTTTCTCTTATAATAACCACAGACTCTGGGAAAGTTTTAAAACCTTTATCTATGAAAGATTTTCTGAATCAAAATGAAAAAGGCAACAAACTCATGACAATAAATTTCACAAGCAAGAATATAATCAGTAGGACATAAAATTTGTAAGAAATCACAGTAACACCTTTAACACTATGGCTGCTAAGGCAATTCCCCTCCTGTGCTGGGAATTGCCATTTTGCTGGTGTCATGACGAGCTCAGCTCGTCATGAGCACAGCTCCAGGCTACCTCATGACGAGCTGAGCTCGTCATGAGCATGGATGGGGTTAAACATTGGTACCCCGGAAGGGTGAGAAAGGGAAATAGCACAAGGACATACCACATGGATTATATTTACCTAGAATGGTGCAATGACCAATCCTGGCCATGGACCGGGACAAATATGGACCAGGCTCCCCACTAATCAGGTGCCCATGGGACAAGACAGGTGCAGATCAGGACAGGTGACCTCCTCTAAGTGCAACGCCAGCGTCACACCCCTCTCTCTCGGGAAAGTCAATTAGTACCCCGACTGGGTAATAGATAATTTCACCAACCCTCTTCAGACAGAGTGCTCCGCCAGCACCTCTACTCTCGATCTCCTATAGCAGTCGTTGGGTCAGTGACAGGTCAGCTACTCGGACAAGTCGGACAATTTCTCTATCTAAACCTACCTTAATTATACCATTTAGATGGCAATGTACCACCCCTAAATGCTGCAAATCTATGTGTTCCCCGTCAATGATTGGTTGGAAAGGCAAGGAGAGGTCATCACACCATACTAAGATGAGGTAATTTCACTATCGGTTTCAGTTCATTCCGTTTACTGCCCATAATTTATTTTCCCATACACTTTTATTCCACCCTGCAATAATGTTCAACACATTTGATACAATTTATATGGATTCAGTTTCTCTTGAGGTCAGAAGGACATTTTCTCATAGACATTGTGGGTAAGATGCTTCTTTGCTGGCTTTCAATGCCAATGCTTCAGCAGTTTCGGAGCTAGAGTGTGCACGCACAGCTTTGTTCAAAATGGATTTGGTCTCAATATTCAGGCCCAAGTACGAGCTAGTAGCAAAGTCAAAAAGAAACATATTAGAACACAAAAAATAAATGAATGCACTGTATACCACTCATCTCTACACTTACCCCATTACTTTATTTTAACTTTTGCATTAATAGTTAAGCAGAACGAACGAGTTTAGTACAAGCGGCAGCATAAGCATTAGCATGTGAGATTTAAAGCGGCCATTTCTGGCACTAGTGCGCAGAAGCAAGAAATTCCCTCCAGAAGTGAAAGATGTCACTCCACATAGATGTGGCGGACGCATGCACAATAAAGTTCCCCTGTTTGTGGTGGCCATTTTAATACACTCGGGTTAATAATAGTAGAAGCTCATAGGCAAGCTTCCCTTAGATACTAGAAATGTTGTGGAATGCGAATATTAGTTAACAAAACATGTTGGTTAATATATAACAGGTTATTTCGAGAGGGTTGAATTCAAGCAAGTTTCTGTACATGTGAAACCTTGCTCCATCATACCGTTGGAAAATGACTGGTGTGTTGCTCAACCCAAAGGGCATTACTCAGTATTCTAAATGATTCAAAGAGGTACTGAAGGCTCTTTTCCACTCATCACCTTCTTTAATACATAGTAGGTGGTATGTCCATATATCTACCTCAGTGAAGATATGGGACCCCCTCATGGACTCTTATATATCGTTTATAAGAGGAAGGGTACCAATCTTTGATGGTTATTTTCTCCAGACCCCTTTAATATGTGTAAGACCTCCATTTGTAGGATTTCTTTGGTGTGAAAACCAATAAAACTCCAGTTTGAGAAGAGGATCAGGTTGTTGGGCTGTTACATAGATTTACCTGCAGAGTAAGTTTCAAAACCTTTTTTTCCAGTCACGAGGAGAGGTGGATTCTTCTGAACTGAACAGTTGCTCCAGTTTCAGTGGGAATGGCACAGTCAAATTCTCTATGGAGAGTTAAAAGCACTTCCATGGGCTTCTTGAAAAGATCTGAAAATTGGAAATATTCAACAGGAACACCTGGAGGGAGTTTATAATTTTGGATCAGTATATTTGTTTGACTCAGATTTCAGATAGATAACAATATTCAGGACAAAATTGGGAGGACAAGTAAATCTTTCTAGTATCCCAATCAATGTACAGATTATGACAAACCAGCCATGACATTTCCAGAATGACAGCACAGTTAGGAGAAGCGGTAATATTGAACAAGATTATCTCTCTTTGAGAGACAAAGGTCAGGTCTAAGTGAACTGTTATTATTTTTATTAGGCTGCAAGCCACAGGTGTTCCACACTATGAACTCCTTCTGGAGATTCTTTCAGAAATTGTAAAATCTTCCATTCTATCGCCCATTTCTCCTACAAACACAACACACTGGCTATAAAGTCCAGAAAGGCAGAGATTTTAGTCGACTTCCCTCCAGGAAAATGTATTTGGATTGGCATAAGGGAAAGAGAAAAAGATGAATCTAGTAACTCCAACGAAAGTAACCTGATGTACTCACATTCTTGCCCATTTCACAGAGGAGGGGACCTGGCATTTCTTTAAGGTGTCTGTGGAAGAGCTGAGCAAGATTGAATCAGCTGTTCCGAGAAACCATTGTACACGCACAGCCAATGCTTTTTGTACCTGTTCTTTCCTGGTTTCAGAAAGAGGATCACAAGTTGCATCAATCTGCATTGTTTTTTCACTGGAGGACATTTATGATTGCTCAGAAGAAGTTTCCATTCCCCCGGGAGTTATTCGAGAGCTGTCTACCATTAGTATGGCACAGATCTTCCATTTTTTGTATTGCTGTTTACGCAGGCCATGCTCGATTAGCCGAGTTTGCTCCATGAGTTTGGGAATAGACAGACAGAGTGAACCAACTCATTTTTGGTGTGCTCTATTATTCCCCTACAAAATAGGTTCATCAAGTGGTTTCAGCAGATTGTTCGGCAACATTGGGTAATATATGTTAAAATATCCTGACGCCCTTGCTGGATGTCACAAAGAGCTTCTTCTACTTCCTCTATAGAGAATTCTAGGTCTGGTCTCTCTAACCTTTGTTTAAAGTCTGCTAGTAATGTGAAATTGTTTGAAAAGCTAGAACCATAAACAGGAATAAGTGAAGTAGCCGAGCCTAATGCCATTCCAGACTAGGCACTTATTAAATACCCAACCATGACCCAATCCTAGGGAAAGTGGTGTGGGTGAAACACAAAGAAGACCAGTAAAGATACCAGAAATTCCTTCCGCTTGTTTAGGTCACCAGAGAAGCTTGGAGCTGCAGGGAATTCCACTGCAATTTTGAATGACCTAGAGGTTAGGGCTTGACAAAGAGCTAGAATTTCCTCTCACAATTTTTGGAATTCCTGCATTTTTGCTGCACCATCTGTGAGACGTTTTGTTTTAGATCCATTTCTTCTTCCTCTGGGCTTAGGGCTAGGAGTCACAAACTGTCATGGACATGAAGCTTTGAAAAATCTTTGCTTTTGTTTCCTTGCTTGGATACCCTGGTCTTCACAGGCTTCATCTGCCCAAAAAAAGGGCAACCCTTTCCAGTAGCCACAGTGCCCCTGACAGCGCCTTCTAGTTAGTGCACTCTGGAAGGAGCCGCCAACAAGTAAATATCCAGAGGGCAAAAAAAAACATCCAGAAGATGAAAGTTGGGGTTCCAGAGATGTTGATGTCCAATAGCAGGTATTGGAAAGATATGGGAAAACTGACCTAGGATCAGGAAAGAAGATCCCCTGAATGTATACACTCAAAATATCGAGTAAAAAATATAGAATTGCATTAATATCGAGTAAAAACATAGAATGGACAGAATATCAAATGGACAGAATGTAGACAACAAAAATATCGAATGTAAGGGACAAAATATCGAATGGACAGAATATAGACAACAAAAATATCGATTTTGAGGTAAGTAAGTTAATATCGATTTAGATAAAAATAGAAAGTCAAAATATCGAAGTATATAATATAGATGTTAAATATATCGATTTTTAATAATATCAATTTTTTTAAAGTGTTCTTTATGTTAGTATATGTGTGAAAAGTGTATATTTATTTTATAATTTATTTTAAGTAATGAATTTTATGGTATTTAATTTTTGCTTGATTTAATTCTGTAGCAGGTTGTGGGTTTATAGGGGAATAGGGTGGGAAGTAATTTAATTATAATTGATTAAATGTTTAATTTATTTATTGGTATTTATCTTGAATTAATTGTTAATTAATTTTTAATTGGTAATTAATTAAATTATAATTGGTAATTAATTTTTATTAATTGATTAATTGATAATTATGTTAAAGTTGTTAATTTATTTACTGTAGCGGGTTGTGGGTTTATAGGGGAATAGGGTGGGAAGTAATTTAATTGTAATTAATTACATTTTTAAATATATGTATTGGTATTTATTTTTAATTCATTGTTAATTATTTTTCAATTGTTAATTAATTAACTGCAAATTGGTAATTTAATTTGTATTAATAGGTAATGATTTTTAATAAATACTTTTTATTTGTATTTTTAATTGATTAATTATTATATTATATTAAATTGGTAATTATTTTTAATTAATTTGTAATTGGTATTAATATATATATTTTTTTAATTAATATATGAAGTATTTACTTTCCCCACTGTTGCACTCACTGGAGTGAGAATAGTAATTTTTACCCCTACGCTATCCAACGTTTTCTCTACTGTTGCACTCTCTGGAGTGGGAATAATAATTTTTACCCCTACGCTATCCAACGCTTTCCCCACTGTTGCACTCACTGGAGTGGGAATAGTAATTTTTACCCCTACGCTATCCAACGTTTTCTCTACTGTTGCACTCTCTGGAGTGGGAATAGTAATTTTTTATCCCTACGCTATCCAACGCTTTCCCTACTGTTGCACTCACTGGAGTGGGAATAGTAATTTTTACCATCCCGCTATCCAACGCTTTCCCTACTGTTGCACTCACTGGAGTGTGAATAATAATTTTTACCCCTACGCTATCTAACGCTTTCTCCACTGGTGCACTCACTGGAGTGGTAATAGTAAATGTTACCCTTTCCGCTATCCTACGGTAAAAATATTTAATATTTTTCATTAATATTACATTCATATATATATATTTGTATTAATAAATCAATTTGTATGTTTTTTTTAACTTACATTAATTATTTATTAATTTTAAGGTTATGTAAGTATTTTAAGTATGTTTAAGTTAATTATATTTATTATTTCATTAATTTCTAATTACTTTAAAGCATTTTAAAAAAATCGAGATTTTGACTAACTGTATTTTTTACATCGATACTTTTGATTCGATATTTTTGTACTTATCTGTTTGGAGATAGGAAGTCGATATTCTGGCATTCTATATTTTTTACTCGATAATATGGTTGTTCTATATTTTTGTCATCAATTCAGTGATCCCTCCTGAAAATCACCAGAAGCAAAGAACATGAGGCGACAACCAAAACATTGTAACACAAGGAATAACTTCACAACGATACCTTATATAGGGAGAGGGACAGGAATTTGTATCAGCAAATAGAAACTTTCGTTTTGGATTAGGAACATTTCTGAAAGAATTGCAGATGTATGGTCATCTTTGGTTTTGGGGTCAATAACCCCATCCCAGAGACTCCCTCATAAGAAATCTGTGAAGGAAAAGGCTGAAGTGGTATGCACACAGGGTGTGTGGCCCAAGAAGAAATCCCCAGGGAGGGGAACGTGTTTTGTAGAGCCAGCACTAGTGGGTTGGCTACAGCCAGGAAAGTGACGTTCTTCTATGTGCTGACCTACCGGGGCTGCCATCTGTCTTCTTGTGGCCACCCTCAGGAGGAGTAATGATTTCCACTCATCTCCAAAAAGCATACTGGAATTTCAAGTGTAGGACATGAATGGTGGAGGCCGTGTGAGCCACCGTAGTGGTATAACACTAGGGGTTCATTATACACAGCTACCTTCCTCAAGGGCAAGAGCTAAAATCTTCAACAACATCCCCACCATATCCAAAAACTGATGTGTACGTTTGACTCTTCATCTCCTTTGTTTGCCCCACAATGAGACAAGGCTGAATAGATGTCCCCAATGCAGGTGATTGATGCCACATTACCGTCTTCATATTTATGAATAGAGCTAAGGGATTGATTCCAATTGTCCAGGCCTCATTTACTAGCAGAAAAAATGCAGGGGTCCCATCAAAGTTCACAAAGCTTTCCCTCTGCCTGGCTCACTTTTTTGTGAACAGGACACTGAGATAAGCAAGAAACTATCTAGGCCGCTCTCAACTTCGTTTTCATGTGGATGTAACCATCTCACAGCTGTTGCAATGTGATCCTACCTTGAAAACAAATGAAAAAAAGGCTGTCAGATAATTATTACTTCTCCAAGCATATGCATTTTTAGTTCTCTCTCATCTTGTCTATTATGGGGGCCAATATATAGCCTTCTTTCCTTGGACAAAACTGTGCGCAAAGTACTTCTCCACCCTTGGGCAATTCAGGCTGTGGGGGCATAAACTAAATGAAGGGATGTCCTTCTTTGTACTAATTGCATGCCTTAGAATCTATAATGTCCCACCATTGGCTATAGCGAAGGGTCTTTAAACTCCCCCCATCTCATAGGCAGGGATTGGGAGACTGGGAAAAACTACAACCCACATGCCATTGGGGAAGGAAATAGGTGTCCGACTGTTTCTTCCCATACCTGAGAAGTGGGGAGAGGAAACAAATGGAACATAAAACATACTTTGGCATGATGCCAAGCTCACAGGATACACAATGCCCTTAACATGTAAATGGCTGAGGGAATGAGAGAGGTAGTTTGTAGGCATACGCGTTTGTACTCTCCGTTTCAATATCACACACACAAACAGCAAACGTGCCCCTATGTTGAGCTCTCAAGTATGGAAGCCAGACATCCTCTTTAGTGAGTAATTTACCCAATTCAAGATGATTTGCGACCCATTATCTGCAAATAGGACCGGTAGGTACACACATCATTGGCCATCCGGCGCTCACCAGAGAAGCCTGCCATCAGGAACTGGTATAGTATGTTTGCGTGTGCAATGAGTGTGTGTGTGTGTGTGTGTATGTGTGTAGACAGGGATTAAAATAGGGACAAGAAGGATTATGTCCTGAGGAAAGCCCTGGACCCCTTTGTATGCATTTTCAGGGCTGAAACATTTCCACCCATAAAGACATGAGCTTTGTAATTAGGCCTTAAGTGTTCGATTGTTTGTCTTAATCATCCCTACACCACCCACCGAATAAAGGCACAGTTCTCTTACAGGTAGGTGTACGGGGCTTTTATCTACTTGGATTCCTATTCCCCAGATCATCCCTGAACAGTCCCTCAACTCATGAGGAAAACTGCCCACCACAAGAGGGTTCGCTGATGAGCTCGGGCTGGCCATTGATGAAGCAATGGACCCAGGGAGTGTGTGAGGCCATCCCGTTAACTTTTGGAATTACCTTCCTGACCTATTTGCAGGCACTGGGATGCAAATCAACCTGCAATGGGCAAAGTACTCACTAATGAGGATGTCCATCTCCCATACTTGAGAGCCAAATATAGGGGGTCATTTGTTGTTTGTGTGTGTGGGAGAACTCACGGCCCCTAATATCCACCAACTCTTGGTCAAGGTTAAGGGGAGGGTGGATAACATGTCCAAGGTTAGCATTGTACAAGGTGGAAAGAATATTCTGCACATCCTTGGAAAAGATGGGGTTATATGAATACCTCCAATTAAAACTGAATTAACGCATTCCTCCTCCTGCTTTGGACAAGGTGTGATGGCTGAATGTCAATAATCTAACCACCTGACATAGGGCAAAGTAGGGCATGGCTAAGATATGCACCCCTGTACAATATATTTTTTATCGGTCTTGATGTTCACGAAAATTGGGAGAAAATCTAGAAAATACAGCACTGATTAAGTACATCACATTATTTTAGAGTCCTACTTGTTCAATTATTTATATTGCTCTCCCAGTACTCATAAAGTCTGGAAGAGACTTAAAACAAAAACATTCAGGGCCTCATTTATACGTTTTTGTCGTAGGGCAGCGTTGCAGGCCTTCCTGCTGCTCTGCCCTACGGCAAAAGAAAAGGGCAGAAATTTGATATTTCATTCAGATACAGCGCATTCCTATCCATTTCCCCTGTGCTGGCGCACTATGGGCTGCTGTGAGCCAATGCAGGCACATTTGCACCATGGTACAAGGTTGCCTGCATGCGGGGATGATTGTTTTTGTGCAGGGAAGGAAACCTTTCTGCCAAAAACAATCACAAAAGGTTTTTTCCTCTTTCTATGTGTGCTGCAGAATCCAGCACAAATAGAAAAAGGAAAAACGAGGAGGAATAAAGATATTTCTCCTTGTTGTGCCTCCTTTACACCTCCCCTGGGAAAGCATATTTTTTTGGCACTGCCTCAGATTTACGATTACTCTTAAATCTGGGGCAGTGTCAAAAAGCCATGATGTTGCTGGGAACTCCCCCAGCAACACCCACTGCTCACCCCTTTAACGCACAAAACTGCGTTAAAGGAAACAATATTTACAAGGCAGCATTAAGCTAAAAAAGTGGCTTAGTGCTGCCTGGTAGATATGGAGCAGGCTCCTGCACCACAGGAGCGTCACACAAAGTGATGCACTGCCAGCATAAGGGGCTTATAAATAAGCCTCTCATACACCATGAAGCACTTACACAAACTATCAGTCGCTAGCACACAATTGCAAACCTGTGATCAAACAGTCCCATGCAGATTACATATGCATGCACACAAACTCCTGTGTACAACTGTGCCTGGATCTTGTTTCCCACAGGAAACAAGATCCAGGCACCGTTGACAAAGCCTGAGCAGGACTCCGGCAGGGTTAACTCTGATAGGTCAGAATGAATAACAATAACGGGGGATCCACAGCTGCCTGGACCGAGGGTCCCATCCAGACACACAACTATTCCGCAGACAGCACAGAAAACTAGCACGAGCACCCTACTCACAATACAGCAACAATAGAAAAAGCGCTAAACGAAAACATCAATGCTTTTCCTTTAACAATGTAGACATTGGCTGGACCGATAGTGTACAACAGAATTCGGACATTCTTTGGCCCACCCCAGAATCCCTGTTAGGCCGGTGCACCTTGACATATAGAAAGCAACACAACTACTTTGTGTTCTGGTCAATAAACAATAAAGGATGTTCTAATGGGACGTAGGTCTGTGACGGTCGCATATAACAACGCATCTATTATTGCTGTGGTGTAGGGCAAAACACCTTACAAGAAAAAAAAATATAAGAATTGTGTTGTAACTTAGTTTATCTGTATTTTATCCCATGGGGGTTAGCCCTTCCTTTGTGTCCTTTCCCATCTAGTATTCCAGAGTGTTAAGGTGTTCTCTGCTCTTTCCTTCCCTCATGGTTCTAACTTGTGTCAGTTACGAGTTGGGTCAGCTGGGAAGAGGATTGCTCTTATCGGTTGTACAAATAAACTACGACGCTGAGCTTCACTGATTGCTGGTATCCTGCCTCTATTATTTACTACATTTTGGCGACGTTTTGGTAGCTGACCTGATTCGAGGATACTGCCTCTCAGCTGCATACAGCGGAGTTCTCCCTTCCCCAAAGACGAATCCTGCGTGCAGTGCCTTGTCCTCTCTGCTGTCTTCCTGATCACCCGGATTTGTGGTAACTTTGCAAAAAAAATATTTTTTCTGACCTTGTTAATCCTTTTGGAATCGACGTCATCCTTAACGTCTCCCTCTCGAGCGCAGCTGCTACAGTGTCATCCGGACTGCTCACGTGATACCTCGTGAGGTATCCTAGCAACGTTCCCTGACTCTGTCATCTTTGCTCTGGTGTCACGTCATCACGTAACGTGCGGCCATTTTAGACTTCACTGTGTACTTTACTCTCATTCACACTAAGTTTTCTCAACAAGTAAGATTCAAGATCGGATTTCTCCGTTTCCTTTACTCGTCTTCTTGGAAGTTTACTTGCGCAATGAGTAAGGCTTAAGACTCCACATTTACGGTGACTTTATTGTATTAATTTGCTACATTTTGATATTTTGTCCACAGTACAACTTCCTTTTTCTCAACTTACGTTTTGAATTACTATTTCCTAAGTACTTTACTACTGTGCAATATAACGTTTTCTTCATCCTTCAAGGCAAAATGGCACAGCAAATTAATGTTGCTCTTCCTCCACCATTGCTCTCAGAACCTGGTACTCCTTTAATTCCTTGGGAAGACTGGATAGTTATGTTTGAAAATTATTTAGATGCTTTAGATGGCCAGCAATTCCCTGCTAAGCGCAAAAAGGCACTGTTATTAAGCGCTTTGGGGAAAGAGGCACAGCGTATTTTTAAATACTTACCTCAACAGTTGCAATCATCTGCACAATCAGCTCCTGATGAATATACTGATGCCATGTCTCGTCTAGAAATCCGATTTGCCAAGGAAGAAAATTTGGTTTTAAATAGATTTAAATTTTATACACACAAACAGCATGCAGAAGAGTCTATTGACGAGTTTGTAGCACGACTTAGCGAATTATCCGTTAAGTGTAACTTTGGTGCTATGGCTGATGAGATGGTGAGAGACCAACTAATAGTTCAATGCCATAACAAGAAAATCCAAGAGCGACTATGGGCAGCTAAGAATCCTTCTCTCAAAACTGCTATTGATCTTGCCAAAGTAGTGGAGCAGTCGGAAATGTGTATGAAAGAGTTGCATAAATCAACTCCTGTTTCTATTGTTTCTGATTGTACTTCACAAGAATCAGACAGTTATGATGATGAGTCGGTTGCTGTTTTAAAATCTAAAGGAAAGTTTGTCTACAAACAAAAGCAGAATGTAAAACCTAATGTAAAGTTTTGTTCAAGATGTGGAAGTAACACTCATTCCTCCGATGCTAGATTTTGTTTTGCAAACAACAAGTAGTGTTTGAAGTGTGGAAAAGTGGGTCATTTTTCAAAAATGTGTCGCTTTAAGGGTAAACAGAGAGTAGCTGTAGTACAAGATGATTGTATAGACTTTCACAGAGATAAGGACAAGATATTAGTTATTGATGAAGCTACGTCTGATGTAAACCTTGTTAATGAGAAGAGGGAAATTCGTCCTAAAGCCGAATTCAACATCAATGGCAATGTTGTCATTTTAATGGTAGACACAGGCTCTAGGTATACAATTATTCCACAATCTTTATTCAAGAGAGCATGGCCTGAAGTTCAATTGTTGCAATGTGATATTGTTCCCACGGGGTTTCAAGGTGAACACATAAAAATGTTAGGATATTTTGATGCTAACATTTCTTTTTCAGGCAGAATGATTGATGGGAAGGTATATGTAGCTTTAGATGGTCCTCCAATCCTAGGGTGGATCCATCAATACGACCTTCACATTAGAGTAGACCCTCGTGCTGAGTGTCAAGTCATGGTTGTTGATGATGAATCATTGAATGACATCATGCTTAAGTTTCAAAGTGTTATTAGAAGTGAATTGGGACGACTTGATGGTTATGTCCATAAAATTTTGTTAAAAAAAATGCTGTTCCCATTCAGCATAAGCTCCGCAGAGTTCCTTTAACTGTTAGAGATGAGGTTAAAGATCTTATAAATGAAATGTTGCAAGGTGGAGTTATAGAACCTGTCGAGGCTTCTGATTGGGTATCCCAGGTTGTGATTTCTCGCAAATCGGACGGAAAAATTAGGTTCTGTGTGGACCTCAGGTCCCTTAACAAAAATGTAATTGCTGACACTTTCCCACTTCCCAATATAGGGGAGTTCGTTTCTACTCTTAATGGGGCCAAGTTCTTCACTAAACTTGACTTAAAGAGCGCTTATCATCAGATTCGTCTTCATGATGAATCTAAGAGCCTCACAGCTTTTATTACCACTGAGGGCACTTTCCAATTTACGCGCCTCCCTTTTGGCCTTACATCAGCGGCCAGTGTGTTTCAACGCATGGTTACTCAACTTTTTAAAGGTATAGACAGAGCGGTATATTTTCAAGATGATATCTTGATTTTTGGAAAGACTGTGGAAGACCATAACTCCACCCTTAAGGAGGTTCTCTTTAGGATTCAGGAGGCGGGGTTAACTTTACGCAAAGAGAAATGTTCCTTCTTGGTGCCACAGATTGAGTACTTGGGGTATGAAATTTCCTCACAAGGTGTTAAACCTAAGAAGAATCTCTTAGAGGCGATACGTTTAGCACCTTGCCCCATTGACAAAGACCAACTTAGGTCCTTTATGGGCCTCATAGAATTTTATTCTAAGTTTGTTAGCAATTTTTCTGACAAAACAGTTGTTTTGAGATCATTGTTAAAAAAAGGTGTAAAATTTGTGTGGAATGATTCTCATGAAAAATGCTTTAATGACATCAAACATGAGTTGTGCAATGCTAAAATGTTGGCATCTTTTGATGCTAAGCGCATGTCCACTTTAATGGTGGATGCCAGTTCAACGGGATTGGGAGCTGTTCTTTTACAGGAATATGATGAAGGGTTGAAAACTGTTGCGTTTGCCTCACGCACTTTGTCTCTTTCGGAGAAAAACTACTCTGTCATCGAGAAAGAGGCACTCGCTGCTTCTTGGGCTGTACAGTATTTCCGGACATATTTATGGGGTACTCGTTTTAAGTTGCTCACAGACCACAAACCTCTAATTAGTATTCTCTCTCCTGGCAGTTCTGGTAAAGGTTCTCCTAGACTTGCTAGATTAGCATCTAGACTTCAAGAATATCAATACGATATATCTTTTGTCCAAGGTTGGCGTAACATTCAAGCCGATTGTTTATCTAGACTTTCTGTTGATTGTCATGATAGCAGTGATTTAGTTCTGCAAGATGATGTTGCAATAGCATTTGTGCAAGATGTTTTGTCATTGGGTGTGGGTACTTTTACTCAACTTGATAGGTTCGCTGCTATGTCTCAAGATACTGTTTTGAATAATGTCATAGATATGCTCAAGTTAGGTGCACGTCGTGAAAGTTGTGTCCCTGTTCCTGTTCGTCCTTACATTAAAGTTTTGGGTGAGTTGTCTTTTTCGGACGGTGTTGTTTTGATGCGAGGCGATAAGTTTGTTCCTCCGGCCTCCTTAAGATCAAAAATCATTGCTTTGGCTCATGAAGGCCATTTGGGACAAACTTTTACTCAGCGTAGAGTTAAAACTGATTTTTGGTGGCCAGCTATGGATGCTGAGATTGTTTCTTGGGTTCAGAATTGTTCCTGGTGTAAGAATAGTGAGAAGAGACTTAAGTTAGCTGGTGGTCACATTTGTGGTGAGATAGTTGTTCCTCAACGACCTTGGCATAGCATTTCTCTTGATTTCATTGGTCCCATCTCTGAGTTGCCCCTAGAGCAGCGTTTTGCCATTGTGGTTATTGACCTTTTTTCAAAGTGGCTTACTGTGAAATTCGTTTGTGATATTACTACTAATTCTACCATAAAATTTTTGTCTGTTTTGTTTTCTGAGGAGGGGTGTCCTCATACTTTGGTTACTGACAACAGTACTCAACTCACTTCTCTTGATATGCGCAATTTCTTGGTTAGTTGTGGTATTACACATCACAGAACTTCACTATACAATCCCCGTGCCAATGGTGTTTGTGAGAGGGCTAATAGACTCATCAAGGGGATTATTCAGATGTCTTTGGCTTCAGGTGGGTTTTCTCACGATGCTGTTCGTGATATGGTTTGGGCGTACCGGTCTACTCCTCATGAGTCTAATGGCAAGTCTCCTTTTGAGTTGATGAGGGGTAGGCGTCCGGGTTCTAAATTGAATCCTACCTGGTTGAAGAACAAGTCTTTGGGACTTTATGGTCTGTCTCAACCTGATCTCTCTGTGCAGAAAATTTCCTGTGGTGACATTGTCAAGGTTAAACCTGGCAGAGTGAGTAAAGGCTTGAATAAGTTTAGAGGTCCCTATAAAGTTAAGCTTTCTTTTCCTGGTTATGTTGTTCTTGAGAATGGTGAGAAATGGAACCTTCGGAATGTGGCTTTATTTCAGAAGTATGGTTTATCTTCTAGTTCTGTTTCCTTGGGTGGTGATTCTTTTGTTTCTAATTCTTGTGATTCGGAATTACCTTCAACTTCGGGTTACATGTTGTCTTCTTTTGAAGAGGTGCATTCTAGTCCTTCTGCTGTTCCTAGGGAAGAAGGTGGTGGTGATGCTTCTAATGTGTGCCAACAGGTCGATTCTTTACCTGCTGATGTTTTCTCTCCTTCTGTCGTAAGGGCCCCTAGAGCTCGTCGGCCTCCTCCTTATTTGAATGATTATCTGTGTTGAACTTACTTTCTTTCTTTTGGTCTTACTTTACTGTTATTGTATGTTATTGTTATTCTTCATTGTTATTTATTTGTTGCATTGTTTAAAGGGATAAGATGTGTTGTAACTTAGTTTATTTGTATTTTATCCCATGGGGGTTAGCCCTTCCTTTGTGTCCTTTCCCATCTAGTATTCCAGAGTGTTAAGGTGTTCTCTGCTCTTTCCTTCCCTCATGGTTCTAACTTGTGTCAGTTACGAGTTGGGTCAGCTGGGAAGAGGATTGCTCTTATCGGTTGTACAAATAAACTACGACGCTGAGCTTCACTGATTGCTGGTATCCTGCCTCTATTATTTACTACAAATTGCAGAAACCAAAGATGCCAGGTGGCATTCCAGTGGAAGGCCTGTCATTTTGCCCCTTAAGAAGATAATGCGATTCACTGGAAACATGAAATAGTGCTCCAGGTGATGTACCCGGTTACTCTCGCCTACATTCCCCTGGAGCAGAGTCCTTTGCTGTCACAAGCTCTTATTGTGAGCCACATATACTTCGAGCCAACTGCCCTACACTTAAGACACTAACAGCCATGAATCCACCCTCGAAAGCCTGTGTACTCTTCTATATACCAGAACCCCGTACAGCGTGGCGTTACACATGGAAATTCCACGTGTCATCAGTGAAAGCCTTTATGGCCCCAAAGACAAGTGTTTCTCAAAGGGGAAAGCTCAGTGGAGGAAAGAGAGGGTGTTTGGGCTCCTCACAAAGAAATGACCCACACAGCTCTGTGAGCCTAAGCCGGCATATCCATAGAGCAGAATGACCATTACAGAGGCAAACGTCCGCGCTGAATTCAACGGGTGACATGTCCTTTAGTGGCAGCCAGCGTGCTACTACTCGTGCCGCTCACTTCTATCCACAAGTCCCTAATGCCTACATGTGCATCACAAGTAGCGTCAAGTGGCATCTTCCTTTGCCATGCTTGTCACTGGGATTGCATCTACCTCATCCACGGAGCTGTCACACAAACCCTCTGTTTTCCCAACCGCTGCACTGCTTGGTCACACACCCCAGGTCTTGCTGCCTGGAGCTGCAGGGAGGCGGCTGCTGGTGTCTCGTGGCTGGGGAGGAGGAGGAGAGAGAGCTGCGCCTGCTCAGCTGAAAACCAGCAGTGTGTGGTAGGATTTGAAAACCATAACAAGCCCGACCACCATTGAAAAGAAGTAAGAAGCAAGCACACGCCCTCCAAAAGAAGTCCAAGATATCCTCCACCGCACCCAAAAATGCATAGAAGTAACAGCAAAGTACTTTCATTCTAATGCTTCTACTTCTATAACATTCCCCTCTTTAATTGTTTTCACATTTTTTCTCCTTTCACAACTAAGGCCTGGCATACACTGACAAGCAGCCTTTCCCATTCAAACATAATTTTACAACGATTGTCTATCCTCAGTAAGTATCTTATTGAATGGCTGCTTCCGAGCCTTCTAAGAAACCCTATTTTTTTAATAAAACTCTTAACCTACAATTCGTTTGTAGGAAACAACCAGGAACAACCATTTGGAGGGGGAGGAGAAAGCACGGACTGCGGGAGGGGGACGGTAGGGGAAAAGGCACGGGAAGAAAATAGTTACTGTGCAACACTCGAAGTAAAGGGGTCAGTAGCCTTGGAAGGATACAAATGACAACATGGTCCTTATGAGGAGGGACTAACAAGCCTAAAAACAATCAGAAGGCAGCATTTAGGACCTAAGCCAATGAAAAAGATGGGCGGGGAGTGGGCAGAGATTCCACGAAACTTCCACACTATACTGAATACCCCAGGCGCTGCAACGCTAAGCTCGACCTAAAAAGATTGACCATTCCACACCCTCTAATTATAGGCCAATAAGTCTTAAAGATTGTATTAAAAATGTTGGTCATTGTCTTCTCAACAAATACGAAACTGGATGGGTGTAAGTGATGTTTTAAGTCCATTTCAAGCAGGCTTTCACTGCAGGGTTTCAACTCTTGATCAGGTCTTTAGTTTTGTGTTAATTTACTGGAGAATCGTCAGGATAGACTTTATGTTGCCTTTGTCAATCTAAAATCGGCTTTCAAACTGATTCCTCAATTTGGCCTTTGGAGTGGCTCGGCTAATCTGGCAATGCCCCCACACATTTTATCCATTTTAATTGGCTTGCACAATAATACCTACGCAGGTATCCACTGGGGAGGGGATCAGGCCCAGCTGACAGAAAAGGTACCTGTTTGCAAAGATGTCCGCCAGGGTTGTGTCTTGGCTCAAGAGCAGACTGCATGATATTCTGGCAATCTGAGACGTGCACGCTAAGGTGGAAACTCCTATTTAGGAATTTTAACTATTTTTCAACTATTTTTAACTTTGGGGCTGGGGCAGACATCTGTTTATTACTGTGTATCTTTTGGCATAGCTGAGTGAGATTTCGGCTCCTAGCTCACTTACCGAAACCTCCAGCACCGCTATCTTCCTTCCTCTGCTAATACTTCCCGGTCCACCACAGCTTCTGTCTAGTCTCCTCCCTGTCACACAGCATTTGGGTATTTAACCCAGGCATGCAGCGAATGCACAGCAGACTTGCGCAGTGGGCGCGCCACTCGCGCGCCAAAGGCACACCGAAGGCAAGCCCGTCTGCCCCCTTCAGCATCCCGGAGTCGTCAGGTGCAGGCCATGCTGCACGTGGATCTGGTGAGACAAGTACTAGCATAAGCTATACTCGTGCAGCACTACTGGTCTTGGGCAACTTCCACAAATGTAGAAATATCGCCGCAAGCATGAACAACATAAACTCTTTTATTTGCCCTTATTGCAACTGGCTTCCGGTCAAGTGGTGGGGGTGTGCACAGTTGGGACCAGCCCAGAGGGTAACAGCTACTAGCGCAGGTAGTCAGGGAAAGCAAGTCAAAGCGGCACTTCTCAATACTTGCTCCCTCCAAAAGCACGAAGCAGAAGTCCATGACCTTTTATTGGATGAGCTTCCTGACCTGATGTTCCTTACCGAAACATGGATGTCAGACTCATCCAATCCTACGATTGCATCAGCCATTCCTGTTGGCTACAAAATTCTGAGAATAGACAGGCAGCCGGGCACTGGTGGGGGAGTAGCTGTGGTCTACAAACAGGAACTAGTATGCTCCCCTATTCTACTTGATCAGGTGGAGGGCGCGGAGTGTCCAGGGTTTTGATGCATGGTCACATCGCATTTATGCATCACTGGGATGCTTATTTATAGACCACCGGGCACACCGGGGAATTTTATTAATTCTCTACATGAATGCATTACTTCACTTGCCCTAAGATATAAACATCTTCTCATACTGGGGGACCTGAACTTGCATTTTGATAAGCCCTTGGACCCCCATGTGATGGCCATGTTAGAAATCACGGCAGCCTGCAATCTTATACCTTTCATTTCGTGTCCTACCCACAAATTTGGACACATCTCAGAACAAATTTTCTGTGACTTACAGGTGGTGGTGGATCCTTCAATACAGCTAACTTGGTCAGACCACTTCATGCTAAACATTCAGATACAAGTCATAGGGAAGTTCAACCCACCAGGGGAGGCAGAGTCAGAGCTCACATACAAAGCTCTCCATAAAAAAGATTTACCATCCCTTCAGTATGCACTTGACACCTTGGCCCCCTCTATGGTGGGCAATCCCAAATTTAGACGTCCACTCTCTAGAAGATTGGCTGAGGACAAACGTTGAGGCAGTTGCTCCAATGACCAAATGCACCTCTAAAAGAACTGGCCTTTCAGCACCATGGTTCGATGCATCACTGACAACCAGCAAAAGTAAATGCAAAGAATTAGAAAAGAAATGGCGTAGGCAGTATCTTATAGAGGACATAGTTACTTATAAAGCAGCTCTAAAAGCACACTACAAACTGACAAGGTTGGCCAAAATTTGTTATTTTGAAAGTAGAATTGCAAATACTAGCAATAGAGGCAAGGAAAACGTTAAAATTGTCAAATTTTTCATGACAATGAAAGCTGAGAACAAAGAGGTTTCGCCATCAGCCGATTGAGTGAAACAGGTGGCCCGCACCTTTCATGATAAAATAAAAACGATCCAACAGTCACTTTCCACGGAAGTGGAAGAAGTCACATCCTTCCCATACTCTCAGGTTGGAAGCAACCTTCCACCCAAAGGCCCCCACTGTCTCAAAGACTCACTTACCTATATCTTGGGTCTCAAGTCTGGATCACCTACAGATGTGTGCCCAGCTAAATTGATACTGGCACTAGTGGCTACCTTAAACGCTATGGTTAATAAGGTACTCAAGTCCTCGCTGGTAACAGGTGTCATGCCACCCATGTGGAAGTCGACGAAAATCTTGCCTCTCCTTAGGAAACCAAACGCGGACCCCAACACTCCCACTAACTACAGACCAATTTCCCTTCTCCCTGCTTTTGCCAAAGTATTGGAGAAACATGTCAACAAGGTACTTATGGAGTACGCAGAGGCACACAATCTCCTGCACCACAAGCAACCCGGATTTAGGGCTAACTACAGCACAGAGTCTGCCCTACTGGAAGTGACTGAACACCTTAGATATCAGCTGGATGGTGGGGGTAGAGCAAAGCTTATCTTGCTGGATCTGTCGGCGGCATTTGACACAGTGCCCCATGTGATGCTCTTAGACAGATTAGGCAACATGAGAATTGAAGAGAAAGCTTTGGTGAGGATTACATCCTTTTTGGAAAGCAGGGAACAGATTATCTGGACTCCTCCTTTTCCAGCCACAATGCCAAGCATAAAAGTGGAAGTCCCGCAGGGCTCCTCTCTTAGTCCTACTCTGTTCAACTCTACTCACTCACTCACTCATACAGCCATTTACACCCAGTAATCACTCTTCTAGCCATTCAGATACCTACTCACTCACCCATGCAGTCACTACACACCCACTTACCGACCTATAGCGCCACTCACACCGCTACTTACTCACCCATTTAGCCTCTGAAACACCCACTGACACAACCACTCACTCACCAATTCAGCCACTCACACAGCAACTCACTCACCTAGTTATACATCAAAACAGCAACTCACACACACATACACACAATGGTACATACAGTCACACAGCCACTCACATAAAATATGTTAGAAGTACTAGCACTTAGTAGTAGTGCACTTAGTATACTAATTTAACTTTTGTAGTAGGTTAGTATATATGTTTAAAACTCTTAAAAACACTTACACTCACTTCAGAATGTCATCAGTGATGCCATTTGAGATGTCATCAGTGATGTCACTGACCATGTCACGAGTGATGTAATAAGTGAGGTCATAAACAGTGCATTGCCAGGGCGTAAGTTACAGTTAGCTCAGGCAACTATGACTGCTGAATTTCACTGGTTCTGTATGAGTAGAATCTGAGCCTAATTATAACGTCTCTGTAAATTTTGATTTTTCAATGAATTTCTAAGGTTTTTAAAATTCTATTTCCTAACTATAATAGCCCTGTAACCTTTGATTCTTTAAGTGAATACAAATACATGCTAACAAATGCCTGTATTTAAGGAAATCACATCCTTTTTTTAAACTCTCTGTGCTGTCTGACTGCTCAACTGTTGGCCTGGAATTCATAAGGACAGAATGCCCAGTCACTCACAAGAAGCACCATTTTCTGCATTTTTCCACTTTTAAAAATAAATACAGACAAGAAACATATTGTTTCCTGTCTTTTATTGCCTTTAAAAATCAGCACCAATTGAAAACTGCGACCCTTACATTTTAAAAAAGTTTCTTTATTGTTTTATCACATAAATCTTGATTGTTAACCAATGTATTTACGGATATTCAATACATCATATCATCTGTTACAGTATAACAATCAGTTTAATGTAATGACAATTCAAGTTTTTCTCTGTGCTCCAAACATGGAGATCTTAACTTTAACACATCCAGCCACCCCCTACTCCCCCACTAGCTTCAGCATCCAATCTTGGGTGTTGGTTATTTTACCTTTCTCTTTTCAAGAGTCAACTTGCGTGTCTCTAGCTTGCCCTTCCTGTCTTGGAGAGTCTTCTATATCACTTTTCTTTCCCTCTCTTGGAACTAGTTGTGAGGACTGGGGTGCGGCAGCTATCTCCTGAATCATTATCCCCTAGGCCAGCAGTACCTCTGGTAGTTTTCACATCTTGCCTAGTTTTCCTCCTGGGCTCCTCTTCTGCCATTGCCCATTCCCTAAGGTCTGTCCTCCATTTGACAATTGAGGGGCACTGCGGAGTCAACCAATGTATTGCTATTTGTCTCTTTGCTATTGCGAGTCCTAGTATCAAAAAGCGTCTAGTTGTTTTACAAACTGCGACCCTTACTTATAACAAATGGCCACACCATTAATTTTCCACAAACCATTTAAATTCTTGGTGTTCAGCTTTTTCATGTTTATTGTAGATCAGACAAATAAAAGCAGAATTTGTCCAGGGACATCAAACACACCAAAAATGCAGTTAGTCATGTTTACAAAACATATGTTTGAATCAGTTTAATGTAAATCAGTTTTAAAATGCTGTGACTCCAAAGATGTACAAACATGCAAAGAGTCTATCTTTCCTGCAAATGACCTACAAAGTGGAAAAAATAAACATTGTGCCATAAATGTTTCTGTTCCATTGATTGCTTTTTCTACTTAGAAAAAGACAGCAGAAGAAGGAAAAGCCAGTTCCCATTTTACTTCTTTACACTGCAGGTATAATTGTGCTCTGTGATATACATTTGGCAATGGCTGCTGGCTATGGAAGCAAGCATTGTGTCATCAAAACTTAAATGAAATAACTTCTTACAATTTAACAGCTAGTCATTTTTTTAAAATACATTTTGTATTGGTTTTATATTTAACAGAAAAATATACATTGCAGGAATCATTATTCCTAAAGCACATGGTCAGATATTGGATAACGACATAGGTCTCCCTACAACAAACGGCAGGAGGAATGGCAGAGATCTATTGTGCGGAGATGGGGAGTTCCTTGATTGGGTTTCTTAGCAAGCATATGTATGGGGGCAATACCTCTATCCAGAGGGCAAAACAGTGGCAAACTAGGCAGAGGGAGAGAACCATTGGATAAGGAAAGTGAACACAGGTAGACCTACAGGCATGCAATGAGATGATGTTGTTGGGGAGTGCCAATGGTGACTGGGAGGTTATACTGTGCCAGAGATAGGGTCTAAGCTCTGATGCCCATGCAGTGTTATGGGGGGGGGCAGGGGATCATGTCCATTGACCACTTAAAATAGGGTTGAGGAGGGAGCTTGTTTTACTCTAATCTCATGTAAAACAGTTCCCCTGAGATGAGGTTTCTCGGCATGCAGCTTAGCATGGTGATTCTAGTGGGTAAAGATGGGGAGAGAGTAGACACCCCCATGTATTGAATTCATGAGAAGAGGCAGTTGTTCAAACCAGATTCCATAAACCAAAATATTACCTGATCACACACTGGATCTAAAGAGCGGTGGAGGCCTCTGGCCTCCTCCTTGTGTTGGGCAGTTACCTCTGCTCCAGTCCACTACCCCACAGTGGTCCTCAAGGCTGCAATACCGGGGGGTGTTACACTTTTTAATTTTGTCGTTCCTGTCTGCTTTGCTAGTGTGAGGTCGAGATCAGCAAAGCGTCCAGCTGTCTAGAGTCTCTTTGCCAGTCTATAGATTTCCAAAGCTTTGTCTTCTCAGGTATCTGAACAGGGCCAGACCATGGTTGCAGAACCTTTCTGGGTAACCTCCATCCAGTAGAGGCAGAGGCATAGACAGTTCCACAACATATTGGGGAGGTCAGCCACGGGGACACACATCTGGTGCAGGTGTGTGTGGGAATATGGAGAGGCTGATTTGGGGCGAGAGATATGCTCTGTGAAGGAATTAGAACTGGATCACCTGTAGACACACATCACAGTAAATCAGTTGGGGGAATTGTAGGACTTTATCCCATTCCCTCTAATTTAGGGCCGTAGCAAACTCTACCTCCCAGGTCTCACGAAGATGCTGTAGCGGAACCTGATTGTGTGATCCAAGTTACAAGTTGCCTCCCATTACCCAATGTATGTAGAAATGTAATAAGCATGGTTGTGGTTGGATTGGAGTCTTTTACCAGCCAGCATTCTTGTAGGAGCCAGCCTTAGGTCGGGGACTGACCCAGGTGAAGCCCATATTGGTACATCATTTTGTTAAAGGTCAGTAACTGCCTGCTGTTGAAGCGGTAATCTAGGATCAAGAGACCCACTCAGTTCTAGGGTGGCAGTTTAATAAGGCTTCTAGTTCCTTTGGGAAGGCCTAGAAAAAAGGGGGATGGAGGGAGACTAAGGAGAGGAACCCAGAGTGGGCCAACGTCCCCTGGTCAGACACTGCAGGGGCACCCATAACAGGCATGGAAACTCAGTTGCTGGGTGGACCCCTGGAGCTGTCAGGTCTAAAACAATCATCCCATCAAGGGGGGAAAAATATCCCCAGCATATATCACCCAGTGTTCCACCAGCCGACTGGCGAACCATTGCAATTGGGCAGCCAGGACGTAAAATTCAACATGAAGGGGCTCCCAGGTCCCCCAACTCCAGAGGGAATTGTGGCTTTGACAATGCCACTTGACATCTGATGTTGGCAGTTATGCCAAATGAGGTCCCCTAGCAGCTTATCCATGTCTCGAAAGACTATCTGGTAATGTACCACCAGAAGGTTATTGAAGGCAAAATGATATAGAAGCCTAGGGAGCATAACCATCTTTGCGAGGACATGTGATCCTTCACTGATAACGGCAGGGATATCCAGAAGGTTACTTGGGAAGACATGTGAGGTTCCCATCCAATAAATCTGGCTCGGTATGGAATATCCTAAGGCACAGGTAGCGGAAGGATGTCCTTCAACTTTGAACCAGCAGCGTGTAATCCGGTAATTTGAAGGTGCAATGGTTGTCTCTAAGAATCGATCAGGATGCTGGGATTTTTGAGGACTGTGTTGCAGTCTTTGTGTTGTATAATACTGACCACAATCTGGCATGCCCCCATTGGGTGGCAATGCAAGAGTTGACCGATGGGCTGTTTCCACAGAGAAGTAGTGGGTGAGATCCCAGGAGGGAACAGCCACCATAGCTGCATTTCTTGGAATTCTCTTCAAGATTATAGCTTCAAACAGGTGTGAAATGTGTCACCCCACTGAAAGACATTTCACTGGGATGGGTGCCCAATTCCATGGGTTAACCATTTTAAAACCTGAGAAATAGCCTAAGTTACAAGAAGGAGAAGGGAAGGGCACACAATAAAGTAAGTCACGACACCATAATCAAATCACACATATATCCAATAAATAGCATGCATAGTCCAATTATCCAAGAGACCATACGTGGTCCAAAAATGATTTTATTTCATTTCACTGCTTCAAAGACACGCGCAGCAAATGCAGTTCATCACAAAGAACAACCAAGACTTCTTCAGGGCTGATCACTTGTGGGGGGAAAAATAACTATTATAACTCTGCAGCCTGCTTACCTCAGGGAAGGTGCAAGTCACTGCTGCAAGGCAAAATAACTATTCTAACTCCACAGAATGCTTGCCTCAGGGAAGGTGCAGGTCAATGGTGGGGGGCAAAATTACGATTCTAACTCTGCAGAGTGCTAACCTCAGGGAAGCTGAGGATTAGTGGTGGAGTGAAACATTATTAATCTAACTCCACAGGGTACTTGCCTCAGGTAAAGTAGTGATCATTGGTGGAGGTCAAAATTACTATTCTAAATTTGCAGGCTGCTTAACTCAGGAAGGATGATTGACTCAAAGAAGGTGCTGGTTTCTGGTGGGGGGTAACATTAATATTCTAGCTCCAACAGGTGTTTGCCTCAAGGAATGTGCAGCTTAGTGGTGGGGGGGGGGCAAAATTACTGTTCTAACTCCAACAGGTGTTTACCTCAGGGAAAGTGCTAGTCAGTGGTGGGAGGCAAAATTACTATTCTAACTCCAACAGGTGTTTGCTTCAGGGAAAGTGCTAGTCAGTGGTGGTGGGGGATTACTATTCTAACTCCAACAAGTGTTTACCTCAGGGAAAGTGCTAGTCAGTGGTGGGAGGCAAAATTACTATTCTAACTCAACAGGTGTTTGCTTCAGGGAAAGTGCTGGTCAGTGGTGGTGGGCAAAATTACTATTCTAACTCCAACAGGTATTTGCCTCAGGGAAAGTGCTGGTCAGTGGTGGGGGCAAGATTACTATTCTCAGTCCACCAGGTGTTTTCCTAGGAAAAGGTGCTTGTCAGTGGTGGGGACAAAAAAACTATTCAAACTCCAGAAAGTGTTTGCCTCAGAGAAGGTGCTACTCAGTGATGTGGAGCATAATTAGAATTATACATCTCCAGTGTGCTTCACTCGTAAAATGTGCTGTTCACTTCTTGCTTTTTACATATAAACAATAAAAAACTGAACACATACTTTGTTTATGTTTATCCTTTACACAGCTTCAATAAAGACCATCTACAACCAATAGAAACACATTATTCCACAGGATTAGAAAACCTCCTCTACATCCCTTCTTCACCAAGCAGAAAGCCTTATCCAGGTAAAATATTTAAAAAAGCAAAAATTTCAAGCAAAAGTAACCAAACCATTTCTTTACAGAAAACCAAAAACCAAACAACATAGATGATTAAAATTATACATTTCCTTTTAGACCTATCCAACATCACCACCAAAGGGAGAAAACAAAAATCAACAAAAACAGCTGAAGATACCGAACAGGACCATCAAACGACAAACAAGCAAACAAATCAACATTACTAAGGTGAGGTATACCCCCATTAACTACATAAAATGCCTCTTGATCTTTTAACAAAAATCAACAACAAAACATATTCGAAATTCAATTCTGGCAAAATATAAACCCAACTATTTAATAAAGAAGCAATTATTTGAAAATTCAATTAACCACAATTCAACTGTTAACCATATTTGTTTTACAGGTCATAAACAATAAACAATTACAATTAACAAATGCATATAATAACTGAAAACATTGCAAAACATGTATTTAAAGATATATAAACTCAAATATGTCAAACTAACAACATTTTCTTTACAGAGTAAACGTAAATTGAACTACATTTAACTCAAAACTCATTTTATAACCTCTTTTACATACATATACATAATTGTCTTAGGAAGACAAGCCGCCTATGTGAAATCCCAAAGAGGAAATCAACTCCTAAAGCACAATGGCTACCTTTATTGTAAGGAGAGAATAACTGAGCCCAGGAGTTATTGGAGGTGTGTACAATAATACTCATCCCATTGCACAGGCAGAGTGGTTACTCTGGCTGAAACTGTTGAAAGAACCACAGTGCACAGCCACTCTGCCTCTGCACTGGAGATAGAGGCTAGAGAAAACATTAACCAAATGAAAGATCTTGCCTCTACCTCCAATGAGCCCTGTGGAGCATGATTGAGGGAGGTATCCCAACATATTCTTATGAATGTAGCAAGTTCTATGCCCACAATTCCAAACTTACGTAGAATTATAGAGGAGAAAACAGACAAGTAACCCTCAACGTATAACACCCCAAACATACTCTGATTTTAACTCCTTTGATGCTCATGACGAGCTGAGCTCGTCATGAGGCACGGTTGAGCTGTGCTGATGACGAGCTGAGCTCGTCATGAACAATGGGACTGAAGGATCTGCAGCACAGGAGGGGAATTGCTGCAGCAGCGATGGTGTTAACATTCCATCAGAACCAAGTGTTACTGTTACTAATGAAACCTTTCTACTGCATGACAACAAAAATCCTCAAAAAAGAATACTAATCTTAAGCACAACCTGTAACCTGGCAAAATTGGAGACTAGTTATATTTGAATGATGGAAGGGACATTTAAATCCACACCCCATCCATTCACCCAAATATCCATTATTCACGCCTACATTATTAATACTGTAGTTACATTACTGTACAGTTTACTCCCTGAAAAGCAATCCTCAACTCACACTGAATTATAAACAGTCCTAAAATCAAAAATACAAAACAAAGTCCTAGAAAAGTGATAATTGATTTTGAATTGTCAATGATTAATACCATAACCAAAGTCTATCCTGAAACACAAATTCAAGGATGTTTTTTCACTGTTCACTTGTGTTTTGGTGAAAAATTAAAAAAACATCCTTAGTTGAGAATTACATACCAGACAGTAAAATCGGAGTTAAAAAATACTAACTGCCTTGTGCTTTGTTCTGTCTGACTGTGTGGATGAATACTGCACATCAATTACCGAATCTGACTATTTTACTACAAATGAAGACAATTTGGGCACCCAACTAAATTACTTTGAGGACACATGGATTGGTCATCTAAGCAGATCTAGTCGCAGAAGGAATCCAAGGTTTTCTATAAAGTGGTGGAACTGTTACACGATCTGCTTAGAAAGAGGAGCAAAGACCAATTATGCCATAGAGGGATGGCACAAATCTCTCAATAAATCAATCGGAAAACATCACCCAAACTTTTATAATTTTGGGGACATTTTGAAAAAGGATCAAAGTTTCCAAGAAATGAGAATCACGCAATCATTGACTGGTAGTCGGAAACCACAAATTACCAAAAAAAAAGAAATGTCCAAAAGACTATTGGGTCAAATTCAACAGTTTACGTTGATGGTGGCTTCAGACTACCTAGACAATATTGCACACATACTACATTTCTAACTATCACTAACACCTAGTCTATCTTACTTGCCTGCTTTGCATTTTTTTAAATTAAATAAAATTGGCATTTTTTTTAAAACTTTTGTTACAAAACTATTGAAAAAACAGACTTCCTACCATCAGTTGTCTTCCTTCTTCGACATTTGTTCTTTTGTAATGTTCCAAAGTCCAGCAAGAATCAGCAGGTCACCAAATATCCAAACTCTCAAACCATAATCTATTATCCAATCTAAAGCACATGTATAACTACCAAAAAGTCACAGATTGGCATAGCCATTTTTTATAGCAACCTAACTGCTGCAAAATAAACTGTGTAAACTAAAAAGACGCACCCCCAAACAAATCCCCCAAATAAAAAAAATGGCAAAAAAACGCAACCAGAAATCCATTATTGCAATCCACTTTCGTTCCATTTTCCATCCAAGGTGTGTTAGAAATCAAAATTCCAAATGTAGAAATGCTGAAAAAACACACATTAAAGAAAACATACATTAACCAAAAAACTCCAAATTGTCCATAAAATCAGTTCGGCCATCCATGCCATCTGTGTTCTTCAAAATTCCATATGCTCGAACATCCATTGATAATCCTTTATTTAAAAAAAAAAAGTAACGTACCAAAAATAAAAAAATAAAAAAAAAATGCTTCTTTTACACATTGGTTTAAGATAAAGATTAATACTACATCAACAGCTTAATTAAGAATGATGTCCCATTTTACCCACATACGTTAGGGACAGCACCTATATGATCAACTTGATAGAAGAAATTATTTATGATTCCCTTCAAGAAATGTTGGTGACCTTGGATATAGAATCATTGTACACCAACATACCACAGTTGGAAAGCATCAAGGTTGTAAAAACTGTCCTCAACTCCCGCCATGTACCCATGGCTGTTCCAACTAAATTCATCACAGACCTACTTAAAATGGCTTTATCAATGAACTACTTCAGATTCAACATGAAATATTACCAAAAATGCTTAGGAACATCAGCAAATCTTTATGTTGGTGACCAGGAGAGTAAACTCATCATTGATGTGACTAACACATTCCTCAACAACATCAAATGTAGGAAGCGATACAGAGACGATATCTATATGGACTGACACTGAAGACAGTCTAGGAATGTTCATGACCTATCTACATGAATGCCAGTCAGCATTGACCTTCACTTATAGTGCTGATAAAGAGAAGGTTCCATTTCTTGACCTACACACAAGATGCAGTGACAATCAACTTAATGTGACCCTCTATCTGAAACCAACAGATAGATTCACACTCCTACAATACAAGAGCTTCCATCCCAGGGCCCTGAAGGACAGTCTACGGTATGGACAGTTCCTTAGGATAAGACGTAACTGCACGGCGAAAGAGGATTTATTCAGAGAGGCAAACATCCTGAGCGCCAGACTGCGTGAGAGAGGATACCCCAAAAGATTGGTGAAAACCTCCACAAAGAGGGCATGGTTCAGCCCCCGAGACATGCTACTAACCAGCAAAACTAAACGTCAGACTAGCAAAAGTGTATGTGTGACCGCCTTCTGCCATTTGAGTACCCAGGTCACCAAAACCATCAAAAAACATTGGCCCATACTTAACACGCTGAGCAGTTGCTAAGAATTACCCATGTTCGCTTACAAAAAGGGAATGAATATCAAGGACCACCTGGTATACTCAGACACTAGCATAGGACACTGAAGAGAACAATCAATGAACTTTGGGCTCTTCCACCTGTTACTGGACATTTCAAATGCGGCGGTTATGTAGCATGTAACTACTTTTGACACTGAAGACTTCACCAATGGCAATATAAAACTACCATTACGTGATCTGAATAACTGTGCCACACCAAATGTCATCTATTGAATTTGGTGCCCATGTGGTCTTATATACATAGGACAGATAACCCAGCCAGTGAAAACTTGCATCGGCCAACATGGCAGCAGAATATGCTGTCAAGTAGAGAATGCCCCTTTAGTACAGCATTTTAAGGACACATCTCACACTGTTGACAACCTCAAATGGCAAGTTATTGAAAGAGCCAAAATACCACCTAGAGTAGACAATATTTTGCTTATTCTGAAGGCAGTAGAATGCAAATGGATCAAAAGATGTGATCCCATTAGAGTGGGGCTCAACAGTTTAAAAGAATGGCAGAGGTTTATCAGCCTACACTAAGACCTATTGCGCTGATTACACACTATGACTGTCTGTGTGCTAGCCACTTCACCACATTTAGGTATTCTTCATCTCTGACGAGATGAGTAAGAGAGAATGTCCTACTATGAATGTAAATACATATTTATTGGTCTCCTTTTATCCATGTACACAGGAGAATTGTTGACACCAATTTGAATCATGTACTATAGGTATAATGCCTGAGCAGACCTGCTGTCTGCACACTGTAAATATGTATATATTTTTCTATAACTGAGCCATATTAATTATCATCAGACAATTTTTTATAAAAAACACTGTTTATTGTGAATACGTCTATGTCCCTCATAGAATGGTATTTTAACACTTTCACTTATAGTGTAAATATAATAAGTCCAGTACTTGTTGACCATGCACTCTATAAGGATCACATCATAGAAATGGATTAGCTATTGTACACAACCCTGTTAGAGACTCTTCTGATTGGCTCAGTTTCACAGTCTCAATACTAGCCCCATCCGGCCCTTAGCCTTATCCCACTTAGCAATGGCTACCATATACATATAAAAAACAACAGTTGATGGACAGAATGCAGAACAATGTCATACATTCACCCCAGTACAGAGATCTGGGCCTAAATTCATTGTTTTTTTGCACTCCACACTACCCCAGTTTAGACATGGCCATATGCAAATCAGCCTTGACCCTGTGCCTCATGGGAAAAGTCCAGCCCGAACTGCTAAGCCATGTCTTTCCTGGACCGGAATCAAGCATCCTAGGACCAGTTTCTGGCTATCAGCCGTCTTCAGCTACATATGCCCGTGGAGCACCTTCGGCAGTTCTGACATTCGTATTCCTGAGTAACTACTGACCAATACCCTATACTTCATACCTAAATCACAGTGTAATTGGATTGACATTTTATAGGCATTCTTAGAATGGCTTAACTTTACCATGTTATAATGCAAGCCCGTTGCCTACTCCACTCAGCAATGGCTGCTGTTTTAATCTGCCCATGGACCGCATTCTGCGCATGCGCTGTAACCGACAGTGCGAACACTCACATTCCTTAAATGCAGTCTCCGCGAGGTATCCCCGTAACCGGACGTATCTTTGAAGCGCTGCTCCATCACAACCAAATAGTAAGTAGAATACTGACATGTGCCCGTACCGCACGCAATTGTTATGCGGTACTCCTAACCATGATTTCTTCTAAACCCTTGATTGTGATGGTGGGATCATATTAATTGATTCACTCAGCACCAAGAATATTATCACGTGAGTTGACCGCCTTTTAACCGCTTTATGCATTGTAATTCCTTTAAGACGCAGTGTGCCTTAACAATCAAAATACTTAAATGCCCCTCTCTACCTAAGATCACCACAAAGTGCTGTGCCGTCACAAAGAAATTGTGACGTTTGGAAAACAGTAATTTAATTACTCACCACAAGTCTAGATCGGGTGAGTTGACCGTGTTGACACTGCTTCACTGTATTACTTGTGAGACACCCTGTGTCTTAGCAATGATAATTCCTAATTGCCCCTGTCTACCTCAGATCCCTTGAAGAGACTACTGAAGTCACCAACTCGGACCGGCACGTCTGTTGCTAATAAACCATTCACATTACATCCTGGTAAGCCATCTAATCCCACTACTTTATACACCCACTCACAGTAACTATGGTTACTTTTTAATACTCCCCATATGTATCAGTATTAGGACCCTCCCTTCTGGACCACCTGAAATTACCAGATTTCACCCCAGAACTCATCTACGTTTGGCACAACCCCTGTGCTACTTCTTGGTAAACCATTGTCCACCATTGCCCACATCAATGCTCTCACACTGTTCTATCCCACCCCTCATTTACACTTTCCCTCCATTTCGTCCCCCGAATTCCTGTCCTGAAGAGACCCCGTATCGTGAAAGAGTCAAAACGTCATTGACTATTAAAAAGGGAGAGCCAAAGAAAAAATACATATACAATTACTATAATTGTGAACAGCTCCCCTTCTTCTAATACCAATAACCATTTCCCCTTCTTTGGTGTTTTTTGTATAGCACTGTTAGGTTATGGTCACTTCATTGGGGTTCACTGAGTCATGTATAAACTGCTTACTAGTGTAAATATATAATATACATCTTTGGAAAGTTGGATACTTATTATAACTGAAAACTAAACTATACTAATTTTGGCTGCAGTGAGTATGGCTTTGAGACATTGTCGTGTGGGCTCTTTGAAATTAAATCTATACCAATTTGTTTGACTGAATTTAATTAAGTTCTCAACATAAAATTGTCTTTGTTTTTCTGATTTATTCAAGCAAGTTACACTTTCTTGCAGAGATTATATCACCTTTATGAATGAGTTCCTTGTGAACAGTTTTTTTGCTGATTAGCAACACCCAGTTCGCAAGCACATCTGGGTCCCTCTTGTCTTTTGTAAATACAGGTTGCTAGATGAGCATATGATTATGGAGAATATCTCTCTTTCACATATGGCATATTGATGAGGAACACACAGGTAGAACTTAACCAGCTGAGGGCACATTGGCAGAGAGACATAGGGAAGCTGGAGGATGATGATTGAAGAGATGCACTTCAGTTCCTAAGGGAAGTGACCATAAAGGTGAGATTCCGCTTAATTCATTTGAACGTACTACATAGAATATTTTTAGCGTAGTCCTTCTGTACTGAATCCGCAGGTTCAGGGCTGACAAATGCATTTGGAACTATGGACACATGCTGTGGAAATGCCCCAAACTTTGAACATATTAGAAGTCATACAAACACTAGAAGATGCCTCAGGACTATGTATTGGTACACAAGCTCCCTTACTACTACTGGGGAACATTTTACAAACGATTATTGATCAACCTAGGATTCATAGTAGCAAAAAGTGGGGCAGCACACTTTAACCCAGGCTAAAAGAATGAATGGGAGAATGGACGATGGATTAAACCCAGATCTTTGTGACTGGGGGTGAATGTTTCCATTGTTGAACATTCCATCCAGCATTTGTTCTTTTTGCTTTTGTTGCCCTAAGTGGGAAGGGTATGCCCAGACGTGGGTCCCGTGCTCACTGCACCATTGGATTCAAGATAGCCTGGTTGATATGGGGTGATGCCACCAAACCAGTCCCAGGATGCTTGTTTCTGGGCCAGGGAGGACCTCGCTTGGCAGTTTTGGCTGGACTGATCTTTGTGATTGGGCTGAATGTTTGCACTGTTCAGCATTCCGCCCATCATTTGTTCTTTTTACTTTTAGAAAGTTGACATTATCTTTTCCCAACCATTTGGTATCTGCTTCCTGTATCCAGGGTCACATGACTAGGTGTAGTTGACAGTTGGTCTTTGAGTATTGCTCCCAGACATTGTTGTAAGAAAAAGGGAAGCAGGGTGTTGGCAAGATGGGCCACTTTAAGTTAACGAAGTGGGGGAGCTGTCACCTACCACACCACCACGAAGTCTCTGCCTGAGCACTCTGACAAAGGGGTTTGACACAATTCTATTGTGACACCAGCAGTCTTGGGTTAGGACAGGGAGGCAGGAAATTCCAAGCACCACTTGGGCCTGGAAACCTCTAGAGGCTTTTCCTACCTCAAAGTGGGCACCAGGTGTAAATATTGGACCTTAGACCCCAACTCTTCAGTACAGATCTGGATCCGTGGAAGACTGAGAAGAAGGACTGCTGTGCTGCTCTGCAAGAAGGACTGCCACTCTGCTGCCCTGTTGCCTTCTGCCTAAGTAAAGAACTGGATCTGCTTCTTGAACCCAAGACCACCAGAGTGACTCATAGGGCCAGGTGGCAGGCCTCCAGATCAAAAGCCTCATGGAATGTACAGTCTTTCTCTATTTTCTGCCCAGCACATGAACTCTGCCAGCTGTGAGTCCTACTCTCCCAAGTGGTGCCATACAATTCAATTAATTTTATTATGATTTGGAATTCCAAGGAATTCCACATAACATTACAATAAAACATTAATTCATAAAAAACAGTATTAAAAAGCATGAAAAGTTACACCCTTAAAATCTTATCTATGGGAGATGAATATTAAATGAAAGCAGCGGAAGGTTTTATAAAGTGCCGTATAAAGTACACATTCCATATACAATGTGCAGACGCAAAGAAACCATAATCCTAATCCAGGCCTTATACCTGATTCAACCCTTTTGGCTTAGCCCAAGATTACTAAAATCATATAAATGTATGCAATTATTATCCAATATACAGGCAGTTGTTAACAAAAGCAATTAAAATATTGCTTATGTCGAGGACAGAGAACAGTGTTAACAACAGATGACTTTTGCAAGATGCTACTGAAAGTGCAAATATATAAAGATAAAGTGCTAGTGCATCGGCGCCCTAATCCAGGACAGAACTCAGGATGATTATCTAGCAACAATTCAGCAAAGTTAACTCGGAACAAAGAACAGAAAAGTTAAGTAGCAAACAGGATTGTTAAAACACACTACTAAACAATTGTTACTTATCGTATGTTACAATGAGTTAAAAATTCTTAAAGTGCTTGAAAAGTGCTAAGACAAGGGAAGTTATACAAGGTACTACATGAACCACTATTCCCCCTACTTATAAACTTTCTAATATACATTTAAAAATTCTTTAAAAAAACAGAAAATCTTAAAACATATCTGTTCTGACGGGGGATGCAGAAGAATGTTGCGTGCCTGATCTGCTGTTGAAATATTATAATGTAAAAAACCATGCCTTAGAAATTTGCGTTGCATTAAACTAAGTGCTGGGCACACAATCAAAACATCATTAAAATCTTGGATACCTCCATTGCATAAATCACAAGTTCTTTCATTTCTGGGGATACCCTCCCAAGCTCCTGTTACTATCCTCAGCGGCAACAAATTCATTCTTAGGAGTAAAATCACTCTGCGTACACAATGTTTCAAGTTCCAAAGAACATACGGCTGAGGATTTTTAACAATTGAACTCTTCGCTAAGCAGTCCAGTTTTCCATTCCCTCTGCATATTTCCAGATCTCTTTCTTGTGAGATCACATATATGTTTTTTTTAATTAAGTGCTTTACTTCTATTTTGTCTAAACCTGCTGCCCCTTTTAAGTCCAAACCAAAGGTACCTAAAGCTTTTAAATAGTTTCTAAAAATGACACTTTTACACAATAAGTTATCAAAAATTTCCTTGTACAAAGCTAGCCTTAATAGATTTTCTTGACCATTTATCAAACGTTACACCACCTTAAAGACCCTGCCAATGACAAAACATATGTTGAGAGGAGGCCAAATTCGAGCCTCAGAGCCGCAATTAATGCGGCGTGACTCAGGTTACATATTTGGTGCCAGATTTTGCCTTCCACTTTGTCGAACTTAGCCCACTCACATTCGTCAATTGTTTCACTAGCATAATTCAAGGTCGGCGGAATCTTTATTTTGTACACTGCAATAGTATGTGAGAAGTGTCTTTTCCCGCATTGCTTATACAAGCGGTCAATTGCCAAAGCTTGTGAAATAGCTTTACTTTTGCAGTGATCTAAATGTCTGATAGCAGAGCACCTATTTGTAAAAAAAAATCCTAAATAGGGATAAAATGTCACTATTTCCATATTTTCATCTCCCAAAAACCATTTCAGATTTGGTCTAACCTTACAGCTTTTCTGACTAAAAATCATCACCTTACTCTTAGAAGTGTTTATTTTTAAAAAGTATTATTTAGTGTACCTGACCAGCTCCGTCAGATGCCTTTCTAACCCAATTGGTGTTAGGTCCCTGATGATTGCGTTGTCAGCATACAGTAAACAACTTAATTTTAGATCACCCACTTGTGGAGGGTCCCCTTTACTCTCCCCTACCCGGCTAGGGAGGTCATTTATGTAGATTGAGAAGAGTAAAGGGGCCAAGAGGCACCCCTGCTTCAACCCATTGTGGGTAATGGTTTTCTTTGATAGGCCTTGAGTTCCCTCCAACAGAACTTGAGTCCACGTAGAGGAATAGAGAGCAATTATTACTCTTAACAAATTCCCTGGGATCCCCATCCTTATCAATTTCCTCCACAGCGTCCCCCGATCTACTCTATCAAACGCTGTGGAGAAGTCAATGAATGCTGTATACAGTGGTATCCTCCGTCCGCAGGATATTTATCGATTAAGGTTTGCAGGACATAGATGTTGTCTAGGGTTCCACTATTCTTCCGAAAACCAGACTGTTCAAGGGGAATCAAGTTACTACCGAATACCCACTCTTGCAAGTGAACAAGGATGCTTTTTGCAAACAGTTTTCCTGTTGCGTCCAAAAGTGAGATTTGCCTATAGCTTGCCGGAGAGTTTTTAGGGCCTTTTTTATATAGAGGTACTATTATACTGCCCTTCCAGGAATTAGGGATATCCCCGAACTTATAACAATGGACGAACAGGGGATGTAACACCTTTGCCCAATCGGCGCGGTCTTTTTTTTTTTATTATCGCTACAGGGACACCAAGTGGTGCCATACTGATCCTGGACCCTTGTAAGAGGGCCTGAAGGTGCTATATCAGCCCCAACTGGGGTCCCAGCAGCACTGATACATCGGAGCCCCAGCGCGGCTCATCGTCGACCAGATTCTTCACATCTGAGCCACTGCGTGGTGCATAGTCTCACCAAACTACGCATCAGGACTGCTGCATGGTTCTTCTCTGGTGCAGGACTTTGCATCACCACTCGAACCCTTCCAACAACTGCAGCTGCACCACACATCCTCAACACTTGGCTTTGCATCACAAGCCTCTTTTCAACAGCATCCTTGATGACGATGTAGGACTCAGCATTGCAAGTCCCTCAGCTTCTTCTGAACCAGCCAGAGCCTGATGCATCTCGATGAAAGGCTTTGCATCGCAACCCCTGGGCCGACGGGCTCATAGAAATTGCTGATGTGCTATGCATCCTAACAAGGGACTCGGGATTGCTCCACAACCTGGATTTAAAGTATTCATGTTCAGCAGGCCTAACTAAGTCCCTATAGCCAGCAATGCTCCAACATGATCGGCCTTAACTTGTGACTTTCTCCCGATCCGGCACAACCAGATTTTCACAATGGATGCATTGTGCTTTCTGGGGCATTTTCACTTAAAACCTTGAAATTGCATATCTCTAGTTCTACTGATTGGACTTTTGTAGTTTTGGTCTTGAATTACCTATTAAACCCAACTCTATTTTTCTAAATTGGTGTGGGATTTTTCTTGTGTTTCACCTTTTCCTGTTTTAGGTGCTGCCTAAATACTTTACACAATGCCTCTAAGTTAAGCCTGGCTGCATTTGTGTGAAGCTACCAGAGATTAAGCTCAGGTTCATAATTTGAGGTTTACTTGTGACGTTACCCTCACAAGGATTGTGGTTGCTGCATGAGTAGGGTTTCAACCTCCTTAACCACTAACCCGATTTCTTACAGTTGTCAGAAATTAATAATGTATTCCCTGTGAGGTAATGCAGCTTATAGCAATAATATGGAAATATGAGAAAGTGAATACAAGTTACAAAATACATGTCAGCTGATTAACACCTTGGCTGCTACTTGAATTTTTCCCCTGTGCTGGACATTCCAGAACAGGGTGTGGTCGTGACGGAACCATTCCGTCATTAGCACAGCTCAGCCGTGACTGATGACAGAATGGTTCCGTCACCAGCATCGAAGGGGTTAAGGATTATTTTGTAGTGTTGAAACACACCAGTTATAATGGATAACAAACCACTTATAATTCAAATACTCCATTGCTTTAAATGAATGAAGAGGTAGATGTCCCAAATTGCTCCTGTTATATACATAAAAAAGTTGATTAAATCACTGGGTACATGAGCCTTTGATCCTGCTCATCAGCCATCGTGCTTGGCCTGCTTGCTCCATTATTTTATTGCATTGTATTGTAATTGCATTTATATAGCGCTTACTACCCATGACGAGGCGTCAAAGTGCTTTTTTCTCCCAGTAGCATGCAATTCCAGAACCCAGGAATGATAAGTGTTGAATTAGTATAGTAAAATATGAAAGTAATTTGAGTGGTGGATAGGTTAGTCAGTTATTTGGATTCAGAAGGATAGCGGAGGAATAGAAGAGGCAAAAAGGTTTGTAATTATATAGTGCTTGATACCCCTGATGGAGTGTTGAAGTGCTCTTTTTGGTGAGTAGCACGCTACTCCGGAACCCAAGAAGGAAAGTAATTTTAGTGGGGGATATTAATCAGTTATTTGGATTGAGAAGGATAGCGGAGGGATAGAGGAGGGAAAAAGGTTTGCATTTATATAGCACTTGTTACCCCTGTTGGTGTGTTGAAGCACTTTTTTTCGCGAGTAGCATCCTACTCCAGAACCCATAAAGGATTAGTGGTGCAGTAGTATAGTGAAATATGAAAGTCAAGTCAAGTCAAAACAAGCTTTATTCGATTACATTTAAAATCATAAAAGCGGCAAAACAGCATATATTTACAAGTTAATTACAATTTGATAACATTCATGAAAGTTACAAAGCAGATAATTTAGTAAAATTCATGGGGGTTAAAAAAGCAAACAATCAGGGGTTCAAATCTGTCAAAGGTGTCCACTGTACATACATATGAGGGTTCATGTCAGTATAGATCATACACAGTACAAAAAGTTAAAAGTGGTTAAAAAATCAATAGCAGGAAAATTGGGCGATAAAATCACCCTTCCAACTGTCTCGGGGATAGCATCCTGGTCCTTGTATGCATGGCAGCGACCAGGAAGCTAGCAACCCCGAGAATTGTCCTCGTACTACCTAATAACTGGAGATAAAGTAAAGCAGGCCGTACCTGGACGAAACCTGCATCTCTTAAAATGGGTGCCAAGAACCTCGATCTACTCACTTTGTAGTGGCTACAAAACATAACAAAATGCATGAGGGTTTGCTCAGAAAAGTTATCACAGCTACACGGGGTAGACTCATCAAGGACACCCCACACAGGAAAATCACCCAGGGAGTATTGGATTAGATTAAACCTAAATCTAATGAGCAGGTGACGATGGAATGGTCTGCTCACGATTTTTAGATAAGGTTCAATTTGGGGCGAAGTCAGGAGTAGAAAGTTAGCTCTGACTCTTGGTTTAATTAATTCTTACTCCTCCCGTGTTTGAACTGCCCTCCTCATAAAGTTTTCTTTAATCCATTTCAAGTCTTCCTTGAGTATGGTGTTTGGGTGGCTGTACAGGTTTGGTCTACCGAGTCTGCCCATCTCCCCCTTTATGTATTCCAACCACGGGATTTTTGAGGCGTTATCCAAGGACATGCAATCCCTGAGAATTGTGTGGTTCAGAGTGATGTCCTTGTTCAGCCAAGTTTTGGTCCAACACACAAGGGGCGCTAGTTGAAGTGAGTCCGTGAGATAACCCTGCCCTAATTCAGTGTGTATAGATAAGACTGGTGTGGATTGTGGAACGCCCAATAAGGACCTAAGAAAGTGATTTTCTGCAGTTTGTAGTTTGCCACAGTTTGAGTGGCCCCACAATGGGGCTCCGTAGGAGGCTATAGATAAACATTTGGTTTTGTAAACCTTCAATAATGCCTCCATTGGTCGAGACCCAAGACGCTTGGCAAAACTCAAAAGTGCAGAGGTGGATCTGATGACAGCTAAAGATTTTGCGTCCACCTGTGGGGTCCAAGAGCCCTTCTCTTCGAATATCACACCCAGGTAAGTAAACACTGGTACCCTCGAGATCCCCTCTCCGCAGCAGTTAAAGGATTTCAACTTTTTTGGTCTTGGTCGCTTCCCTGCCAGCATAATGTGTGATTTTTTGTTATTGACCAGAAGGTCTAGCGAGGACATAAAGTGACCAAATGCGTTAAGGAGCCTCTGTAACCCCACCCCTGTGCGGGCTAAGAGCACCGCATCGTCCGCATAGAGGAGTACGGGAACTGCGGACCCCCCCACATGAGGGATATCCGGTGTAGACCCCTCCAGGGCTTTATCTAAGGAGTTGATATAGATGGTAAACAGGAGTGGGGCTAAGATACAGCCCTGCCTAACACCTCTTCTGGAACTAAATGGTCTGGTGGTATTGCCATCACGGTTGATTCTAATAGTAGCTGATAGGTCTGCGTGAAGTGCGGCCAGGAAATCTACCAGAGGGGGATCAATCCCAATACCAGCCAATATGGCCCATAGCTTGGCCCTATTGACCAAGTCAAAGGCCGAGGAAAGGTCCATAAAGGCCAAGTATAAGTGACCCTCCTTTGCCATGGTATATTTACTGATCAGCATGTGGAGGTTCAAGCACTGCTCTATTGTACCTCTTTTCTCCCTGAAACCGTATTGCAGGTCAGAAAGCACCCCCTTCTCCTTAATAATATCGCCTAATCTGTGTAGAATGACTCTGCCAAGAATCTTTACGGCAGAATCAATTAACGAAATCAGCCTGTAACAGGCCGGGTCCGTTCTAGAACCCTTCTTGAATATAGGGATGATTGTTGAGGTGGACCAGGTTTTTGGAAACCCCACAGTGACGGTTGAATTAAAAACATTGGTAAGGATTTTGGCCCAGAATAGTGACTGCGAGCTATATAGGTCTGCAGGGACTCCATCTGGGCCCGGTGCCTTATGTTTGGTCATTTCTTCAATTGCCCTGGTGACCTCAAATTCGGAAAAGGACAAAAGAGGAGGTTCAGTAGGAGGCTGATGGGGATGGGGTGTGGATGGAAGATCTGCACTGTTATATATTTTGCTGAAATGGTTCACCCAGACATCCTCTGGTATCACGCAATCCAAAACAGTGTTGTTAGGGGAGGCAAAGTAAGGGTGATTTAAGATCATCCAAAATTGGGAACTGTCTCTCAGTACACTGACCGATGTTAAACTGTCCCAGGCCTCACTTTTTATTGTTTTTTTGCGTGTCTCGGTAGCCTGCCTGTATTCTTTTCTAAGCCGTCCCACCAACTCCCTATCTCTGGGCTGATGTTTAAGAGCCTGTAGCAGAGCATTGTGTTTTTTTGAGCACTCCCTGTCGAACCATCTAGGGCTAGCGGAAACCACTTGCTGCTTTTTGGTCGTCAGGTCGTGGCTAATTTGTGTGCATATGGAGGTGAAGGAAGTAATGATGGCTGTTCCCTCGCTTGTACTGTCCGTGCAAGTATTAATGTCAGCTTGTCTATTCTGTAGAAGGTTGTCCATGAAATATGAAAGTAATTTGAGTGGTGGATATTAGTCAGTTATTTGCATTGAGAAAGACAGCGGAGGGATTGAAGAGGGGAAAAAGGTTTGCATTTATATGGCGCTTGTTACCCCTAATGGGGTGTTGAAGCACTTTCTTGGTGAGTAACACGCTATTCAGGAACCCATAAGGATTAGTGGTGACTTAGTATAGTGAAATATGAAAGTAATTTGAGTGGTGGCTATTAATCAGTTATTTGAATTGAGAACAATAGCAGAGGGATAAAGGAGGGAAAAAGGTTTTCATTTATATAACACTTGTTACCCCTGTTGATGTGTTGAAGCACTTTTTTTCAGGAGTAGCACCCTACATCTGGAACCCATTAAAGGATTAGTGTTGAATTAGTATAGTGAAATATGAAAGTAATTTGAGTGGTGGGTGATATGTTAGTTGGTTATTTGGATTGTGAAGGGTGGCAGAGGGATAAAAGCGGGACAGAGGTATGCATAAAATATATGTTTAGGCCTTGTTACCCCTGATGGAGTGTTGAAGCGCTTTTTTGTTGAGTAGCACGCTGCTCCGGAACCTATAAAGTATTAGTTGTGAATGAGTATAGTGAAATATGAAAGCAATTTGAGTGGTGGATATTAGTCAGTTGTATGGATTGAAAAGGATGGCGAAGGGATAGAAGAGAAAAAAGGTTGCATTTATATAGTGCTTCCTCCCCCTAATGAGGTGTTAAACCGCTTTTTTCAGTGAGTAGCACACTACTCTGAACCCATAGAGGATTGGTGGTGAATTATTATAGTGACATATGAAACATGGACATGCCATGCTTCTATAGTCTGGTCTATATTTAAATTTGCCTCTTTAGTGACTGGGAAAATTAGGCAATCAATAAATCACCATTGTACAGGCACTCTGCCTGTCATTCTTGAACTCAAGCATCTATTCATTCACCAACTGATTCACTCATGCATTTACTTACCCATCCACAATAAAACACAGAAACAAACTCAACAAGCATTTCCAAGACAAATTAAAAGTAGAAAAGTAGAAACACAAAAATATATATATTGTTGTCCTTTTGCAGTGGTATTGTAAATAGTGTATTGTACTAAAGTTTCAACATGATTGTCAAGTTTAGATGCAATGTATTGTCCACCTTGGATCAGTAAAACAATCATACACTATGCACTATATCAGTTCAAAATGACAACCCAGTAAAATCACAGAGGTAGGCTGTATTGTAAAAGTATTGTGCATAATGTATCATTGTTGGCGTCATGTTTCTAAACATGGTATTTGTCATGTAAGGGTAAAACAATGATACAATGTAGATAATAGATACCAAGTCCCCGCCACCCTGTTTAGGGCCAGTGGCCACTATAGATACGAGGCATGGCTGCTGAGTGACAAGTGAGCAAACTGGTAATCAGAAGGGTGCTCTCAAAAACCAAGGAAAAGGATTGAAAAAAAAAGAAAACTATAAAAGGTGAAATGATAAACTGAAGGACTGGTCCATCATCCCCGCCACTGGAGCACAATTATTTGGAGGGGATGTGCACATGTTATCAGGCAAAATGCTATCACTCACGGTGCAATAGCGCCATGGATAGAAGTGGTCCATTGCCCCAAGCTCTAGCTGTAATGGGCAGAATCAGAATGTGAAGGACACTCGAACAGTCCTCTGGCAAATCAGGACTGGCCCAAAGGCCCTCTTTGTATGCATAGCACTGCATGTATGCATTTTCTATATGTTTGTAAGGGCTGACTACATCAGATCCCATCTATGAGTTTATGGCCAGGATTATTACACTGTAAATTATATTCCCCCATGGTTTGCCATGCAAAACCTATGCCTACTAATTATAATTTGTGAGTTTCCATGTAACACAGTGTTTGTCAACAGGTTTAAACAAAATGTAATAACAATCGTCCTTTAACAGCCTATTCATTATAACATATATTTTGATACTAAGTAAGTCAGACCTATTGCCTTTGTCACAATGCTGCATGATGAATAGATGGCATCTGACATAGCCCTTCCCAATGTTCCAATCAGGCCTCCAGCCTTTAGGATCCGCTTGTCATCTTAAGCAACCTAGTCCTGGTATACTGTGCATAAATAGACTTCCCCACAAGACAACTTTTAAATTATTTTAAAAATGTACATTATTACTGTAAAGATAATATACAGACCTTCTTATGGAGGCCTAGTTTGGATTCTAATAGTGAATATCGTCTACCTCCAGGGTTTGTCAGAGAGGTTGACCACCAGAAAACCTTTTCCTAATAAGCTGAATTGAGAGATTTCATGTAACTAAGGGCCATATGTATCAAAGGGTTTTACCCATTCTGTGTCTATGTGAAAATGTGTTCATACATATTGCCCTAAATATTGATCTAAAAGCTTTAGCAAACAGCAATAACAACCCACCCTTAAGTACATCAGGTCAACGTTCTATAACGATACCAGGCCTACTGTAATGTGCTACAGGTTTCCTACAAGATAACAAGCAAGCAAACTGCAAGCAAGCCTACTATAGTAATCTATGAGATACCACTCAGCACAACAACTGCCAACAAGCTGTAACACAATGTGACAACGATCCTCCCATGTTCGCCTATTTAGTTTTACATATGTTTTTCTCAATACATCTATCAGGCCTAAAGTGATTTTTAGTAGAGGCACACAACATCTGCTTGGTCAAAGTCTGTGCCCCAGAAAATCAACATGTCATTGGAGCCACAGTCTCTATTTCAGGAGGACTTCTTAAAATGAATTTCCTGTTGATCACATAAGGTCTGTTGGCAGCCACACTGTCAAATTAGACCTAAAAATGTTTACTAAATGTATTTCCTATCTCCAGAACTTGTCAATAGAGATTTCATTATCCATATGTAGAGGATGTGAACTGCTTTGTCTCAGACCGTGTGCTGCATATAAGAAAATAATAACAAGATCAACACATATTAATACAGATGGTTTTGGTGGTTGGATTTACAAACAAACCATAGTACTGCAGAACAAACACAGCAGTACAAGTTGGCAAACGATCACAAAAGCCTGCTTTGTCAACTGCACTCATTAAACATGGATTTCCAAACTGATGCTCACACTACACAACGAAATGGTGCTGAAATATAGGGGTTTACTTACAACCCCCTTGAGCTGCTCATACACCACTTTTCCCCACGTTAAAAGTGACGCACTGGCAGTACATAAGACAGCGGTGTTTGGCGCAGGTAAGTGTAGCAGGGTAGGGAAGTGGTGGGGGGGGGGGGGAGTCGACAGACGACTGAATAGGTAAATTAATTGAATAAATAAACCCTATTCCAGTGCCTGTTGACCCCCCCCCCCCCTCTCCCTCGCCCGGTCCTCCTCCACCACCCCACCATGCTTACCTGCACCGGCCAGGACTGCTCATAGAGTCCAATGTTTAAACTTCCAAAAATATATCATTGAAAATATGCAGTTGGTTGGGGAAATTCACTTAATTAACAACTCTGTTAATTACCTCGTCAAATGAAGAAAGACATGCATTTTTCAGCTCTGAATGCCACTCATGCATACTGTGTTAAGTATTGTAATGCTTACCGCTGAAAGAAACTGCATCATGTACTCGGGTACCGTTTCAGCTCTAGACAACAAGGCAGTTAATGAAAGTAATCATAAAGAATTCCATTAGATAATAAAATGTAATGGTCCCATTTGCTGCACCAGCTGAATTCAACAATTTAATCACAAATTAATTGCATTACTTAAAAACAACTAAAACTGGAAGTGCAAATTGGCATGTCCTTGAACAGAACCAATTAATTTGCTCTCACAGTGCGATATTTAAACCAACTAATTAAGTATACTGGAGATCGCCTTCAGTGTTTAAAAACTGACTTCTCTGTGAACTTTGGTCTGGTTGTTCACAAGTTTGAAATTAGAATTTGCCACAGTATTTCAATGAACAGGGCCCTAGTAACGCAAAAAATAACTTGTGCTTAGAAAATCCTCATACTTGTGGAATATAAATATGCCAATGCACAGGAGCAGTAGGAGGAAATTAGTGCATGAGCTGCAGAAAATACAGCTCATAAACACAAGCAAAGGCAACAGATCTCATAAAAGCCATTAGCCAAAGGTTTGGCGTTGCCAATGCTTACAGCATGGGGAAAATGAAAGGAAACATATCGAATAGGAGGAATGTAAATGAGATTTACAAGAATGCCAATCAATCATTAGCAACGGACTGAATCAATGCCCACTATGAATATTGCTATTGAACACAACAGTTTTTTGGACAACAGCCAGCTACCGGGTGTGATCTGAAAAACAGCCAATGATGCTCTTCATTTATGATTAGTAATGTCTGCATTTCATGCATTAGCTCATACTATTAACAGAATATTATGTATTGCATAGAAAGAATGGTGTGACTGCGCAAAAGAGGGCAATAAGTTGTACAGAATGGGATCATGATTTGGTCCATTTTTCACAGAATTAGAAGTACTGTAATTTCCAAAATCCAAGGTGTATTACAACAGTAGTAAGTGGTACTTATCATTTTCATACAGGGAAGGAAAATGATTTTGCAGTCAGAGCGGCTCTGCAAAAATGTAGTGAACACCAACAAACGCACACGTTTGTGATTTCTCTCAAATATTTTGCTGTCTCTGATGTCTGAATGGACTAATATATATACTCCAGGAAGCTGTGTTTATTTTCATGGTAACAGGTTCAAATCCACTTAGGTCCACTAAACCTTTCATCCTTTTGAAGTCCATAAGACAAGTATCATTGAGTGGGGTAACAGTAAGCATCTGTTACTTATCATAAATCTGTCCCATGGAATGAAAGTGAGAAATACAAATAAACATATTCTATTCGTTTTTCCACCCCGGAAAGTCATGTAACAATTACCATATATCATGGTGATGTAGTTGGTGAGGTTTCTCCACAGAGATAAGAACTGTTCTTGAGAAGAAATAAAAGTTAGATGTGCAAATTAACATGTCCACTTAATTTACCCAGGCGCCTTTACCAACTAGGGAAATATGAATTAATACATTTTGAGGTGTAGAAATACTCCTGGTAATCTGTTAGTGTCATAGATTTCAAGGCCTTCCCCTGGAAACCTCAGTGAATTCCCATGAAGCTAGAAGTGTGCTTCAAATATAAGAAGAAACCGACAGGAGTATGTTTCTGGATTTACCTTTCTCAGCTTTCTTAAGGTGACTCTCTTGGCTTGGTGGGCAAGATGTAAGTTCTATGGAACATTTACATCCAAAGAAAGACATCATGATTGTGAAAAATATGCAAGTATGATGAAATTTCCACAGTTACCATGAGGAGTTGAGGTGGCAATGTAGGTAGGAACTTACCAGTTGGTAAATTAGTAAAAACCCTCAAAATTAGAACTTCATTGCTATTCACAAAGCAAACAAATTGCACACATGACTTTCACAGTTATTGTGTGTACCATAGGCTACTCAAGTTGGTGTGCAGCGTGTATGTGAGAAACACTAAAACAGTCAGGGGCTATCAGAAGGATTTCTGGAAGAACCAATACAATTCAGCACATATTTTCATCTGTATATGTTGATCTTTATAATTAAGCAAACACAAGGAGATGATGGACGGAGTGCTAAAATTTTTCAGACACTCACCCCCAGTCACAGATCTGGGTTGAATCCATCATCGTTGTTTAGCTCACTTTGCCACCACAGTTTGGACCCAGCCATAGGCAAATCAGTCTTCAATCAATCAATCAATCATCGTATTTATATAGCGCACTACTTACCCAGAGGGTCTCAAGGCGCTGGGGGGGGGGGATCCGCTACTGCTCGAACAACCAGGTCTTGAGTTGCTTCCTGAAGGCGAGGTGGTCCTGGGTCAGGCGGAGGTGGGTGGGGAGGGAGTTCCATGTCTTGGTGGCGAGGTAGGAGAAGGACCATCCCCCTGTGGTGGCTCTGCGGATGCAGGGGACGGCAGCGAGGGCGTGGCTGGTCGAACGAAGCTGGCGTTTGGGAGCGTAGACGTTGAGGCGGCTGTTGAGGTATCCTGGGCCTTGGCTGTGTAGGGCTTTGTGTGCGTGGGTGAGGAGACGGAAGGTGATTCTCTTGTTGACCGGGAGCCAATGCAGATCTCTCAGGTGTCCGGAGATGTGGCTGCGACGGGGGATGTCCAGGATGAGTCGTGCTGAGGCGTTCTGGATCCGCTGGAGTCTCTTCTGGAGTTTGGCAGTGGTTCTGGCGTAGAGGGTGTTGCCGTAGTCCAGACGGCTGGTGACAAGGGCCTGGTCTCGGTGGGGGTCCACCAGAAGATCTTACGTAGCATGCGCAGGATATTGAAGCACGACGAGGAGACGGCGTTGACTTGTCTGCTCATGGAGAGGGAGGAGTCCAGGATGAAGCCCAGGTTGCATGCGTGGTCTGTTGGTTTGGGTGAGCTGCCTAGGGTGGGGGGCCACCAGGAGTTGTCCAAGGCGGAGGGTGAGGATCCCAGGATGAGGACTTCCGTCTTGTCCGAGTTCAGTTTCAGGCGGCTGTTCTTCATCCATTCGGCTACCTCTTTCATCCCTTCGTGAAGGTTGGCTCTGGCGGTGGCGGGGTCGTTGGTAAGGGAGAGGATCAGCTGGGTGTCGTCGGTGTAGGAGATGATGTTGAGGTTGTGCTGGCGTGCGATGTCTGCGAGGGGGCTCATGTAGATGTTGAAGAGGGTTGGACTGAGCGAGGAGCCTTGAGGGATGCCGCAGATGACTTCGGTGGCTTCAGATCTGAACGGGGGGAGGCGGACTCTCTGTGTTCTTCCGGCGAGGAAGGAGATGATCCACTCCAGTGCCTTCTCCTGGACTCCGACGTTGCTGAAGCGTTGTGCTAGGGTACGATGGCAAACAGAGTCGAAGGCCGCGGAGAGGTCGAGGAGGATGAGGGCCGCTGTTTCTCCGTTGTCGAGCAGCGCTCGGATGTCATCGGTGACTGCGATCAGGGCGGTCTCGGTGCTGTGGTTGGCCCGGAAGCCAGACTGCGAGGGGTCGAGGGATCCGTTCGTCTCGAGGAAGGCGGCCAGCTGCTTGTTGACGGTCTTCTCGATGACTTTTGCAGGAAACGGGAGCAGCGAGATGGGGCAGTAGTTCTTGAGGTCGGTGGGGTCAGCCGATGGCTTCTTGAGTAGAGCGCTGAGTTCGGCGTGCTTCCAGCTCTCCGGGAAGGTAGCGGTGTCGAAGGAGGTGTTGATGATGTCCCGCAGGTGGGGTGCGATGATAGCGTCGGCCTTGTTGAAGACGTGGTGAGGGCAGGGGTCGGTCGGAGATCCGGAGTGGATGGAGTTCATCGTGAGGACGGTGTCTTCGGTGCTGATTGGAGTCCAGGCGCGGAGGGTGGTGGTGGGGGGCGGTGGTTCGGTCGTGGTGCTCGTCGGTTGAGTGCTGAAGCTGTTGTGTATGTCCGCGATCTTGTTGTGGAAGTAGGAGGCGAGGGAGTTGCAGAGGTCTTGCGAAGGGGTGATGTCGTTGTTTCCGGCGTTGGGGTTGAAGAGCTCTTTGACGATGTTGAAAAGTTCTTTGCTGTTGTGTGCGTTGTTGTCCAGTCGTTCCTTGAATGCAGTTTTCTTGGTGGCGCAGATGAGTTGGTGGTGTTTCCGGGTGGCGAGCTTGAGGGCAGTCATGTTGTCCGGAGTTGGGTCTCTGCGCCAGGTTCTCTCGAGGGCTCGGCAGTTCTTCTTGGAGCTCTTGAGTTCGTCGGTGAACCATGAGGCTTTCTTGCTGCCGGGTCTGCTGGGCGGGGTCCTCAGGGGGGCAAGCTCGTCTGCGCAGTCGTTGATCCACTTCGTGAGGTTGGTGGCCGCCTGGCTGGGGTTCGTTGTGCTGGTGGGAGGGTTCGTGCTCAGGGAGGACGCGAGCTGGTCGGCTGTGATCTTGTTCCAGTTCCTGCGTGCAGCCTGTTGCTGGTGGTGGTGGATCGTGGTCCTTGCGAAGCTGAAGTGGACGCAGCTGTGGTCCGCCCAGTGGAGTCCGGTGGCGTGGCTGAAGGCGATGTCCTTGCTGGATGAGAAGACGGGGTCGAGTGTGTGTCTGGCGTAGTGGGTGGGGGTGGTCACCAGTTGCTTGAGTCCCAGGTTGGCGAGGTTGTCCAGCAGGGTGGTGGTGTTGCGGTCGTTGTTGTTCTCCAGGTGGAAGTTGAGGTCCCCTAGGAGGATGTAGTCAGCTGAGCAGAGGGCGTGCGGGCTGATGAAGTCGGCGATGTCTTCGCTGAATTGTGTGCATTGTCCAGGGGGTCTGTAGATGAGGGTGCCTCTGAGGGTGGTCTTGGGGTTGATGTGGACTTGGAAGTGCAGGTGCTCGGCGGTAGCGAGGGTGTCATCGGTGTTGGTCGTGATGCGGATGGTGTTCCTGTGGACGATGGCGATGCCTCCTCCGGTGTGGTTGATGCGGTCCCTTCGGATGATCTTGTAGCCGTCTGGGATGGCGATGGCGATGTCAGGCGCGGAGGAGGCGTTCATCCAGGTTTCCGTGAAGAAGGCGACGTCTGGGGCTGTGGTGTCGAGCAGGTTCCAGATCTCGATGGCGTGCCTGTGGACGGAGCGGGTGTTGAGCAGGATGCATCTCAGGTGGCTGCTGCTGTTGCTCGTCGAGGTCTTGGGCACTGCTGGAGTGGTGCAGGTCCAGATGCAGGTGAACTTGCAGGCGTTGCAGCAGAAGGGTCCGTGGGTGCGTCTCGGGGTGGCTCGGTAGCAGGCCGGGACTCGGCCGGCGTTGAGTGCGTTGAGGGTGGCGGCGTCGTACGTCCGGCGGGTGGGCAGGGGTCTGCGGGGGCCAGGGGTTCCGGCCCTGGGTGCGGTCCAGGCGCGGACGGGCGCAGACGGGCTTACCTTTGGCGCGCCTTCGGCGCACAATCCGTGTGACCGCTGCGCGTTCTCACGGTCGCCATATATGGCGAAGTGCGAGGGAGGGCGGAGCAGCTGGGAGCCGGGAGCGGGGAGGGCACAGAAAGAAAGGGGGCATGGCTAACAACGGAGGCGGGAAGCGGGGAGCGGGGCGGTAGGAAACCGGGGGAGCGAGTACAGGGGGACAGGCGATGAAAATACAATCCAAACAAAAGCAAAAGACAATCTCAGTTACAGCAAAGGGGCATACAGCAAGGAAAAACGGGGCACAGGAGCCTAAAAAGGCAACAACAGCGAACACAGCACTAGACCGCAGGAGACCATGCTGCTCGGTGGCAGGGGGCGTGGTCAGACGGCGGCGGCAGGGTCAGCGAGGCAGGCGGGTGGCGGGAGGCACACGCAGCACCTGGTGGCCGTGCGGCGCGGGGGTGTCCTAAGCTAGGTCACACTCACCTGCGTCGCACGGTCGCCATATATGGCCAAGTGCGAGGGAGCGCGGAGCAGCTGGGAGGCGGGGAGGGCACAGAAAGAAAGGGGGCGTGGCTAACAACGGAGGCAGGAAGCGGGGAGCCGGGCGGGAGGAAACCGGGTGAGCGAGTACAGGGGGACAGGCGATGAAAATACAATCCAAACAAAAACAAAAGACAATCTCAGTTACAGCAAAGGGGCACACAGCAAGGGAAAACGGGGCACAGGAGCCTAAAAAGGCAACAACAGCGAACACAGCACTAGACCGCAGGAGACCACGCCGCTCGGTGGCAGGGGGCGTGGTCAGACGGCGGCGGCAGGGTCAGCGAGGCAGGCGGGTGGCGGGAGGCACATGCAGCAGCTGGTGGCCGTGCGGCGCGGGGGTGTCCTAAGCTAGGTCACACTCACCTGCGTCGCACGGTCGCCATATATGGCCAAGTGCGAGGGAGGGCGGAGCAGCTGGGAGGCGGGAGCGGGGAGGGCACAGAAAGAAAGGGGGCGTGGCTAACAACGGAGGCGGGAAGCGGGGAGCGGGGCGGGAGGAAACCGGGGGAGCGAGTACAGGGGGACAGGCGATGAAAATACAATCCAAACAAAAATAAAAGACAATCTCAGTTACAGCAAAGGGGCACACAGCAAGGAAAAATGGGGCATAGGAGCCTAAAAAGGCAACAACAGCGAACACAGCACTAGACCGCAGGAGACCACGCCGCTCGGTGGCAGGGAGCGTGGTCAGACGGCGGCGGCAGGGTCAGCGAGGCAGGCGGGTGGCGGGAGGCACATGCAGCAGCTGGTGGCCGTGCGGCGCGGGGGTGTCCTAAGCTAGGTCACACTCACCTGCGTCGCACGGTCGCCATATATGGCCAAGTGCGAGGGAGGGCGGAGCAGCTGGGAGGCGGGAGCGGGGAGGGCACAGAAAGAAAGGGGGCGTGGCTAACAGCGGAGGCAGGAAGCAGGGAGCGGGGCCGGAGGAAACCGGGGGAGCGAGTACAGGGGGACAGGCGATGAAAATACAATCCAAACAAAAACAAAAGACAATCTCAGTTACAGCAAAGGGGTACACAGCAAGGAAAAACGGGGCACAGGAGCCTAAAAAGGCAACAACAGCGAACACAGCACTAGACCGCAGGAGACCATGCCGCTCGGTGGCAGGTGGCGTGGTCAGACGGCGGCGGCAGGGTCAGCGAGGCAGGCGGGTGGCAGGAGGCACACGCAGCAGCTGGTGGCCGTGCGGCGCGGGGGTGTCCTAAGCTTGACCCTCATGGGAACAGTCCAGCCCGAATTGCCAGGCCAGGTCCTCCCTGAACCAGAAACAAGCATCCTGGGACCGGTTTGGGGTAACACCCCTCATCAGCCAGGGTAGATTGAATCCAGTGGCAAAGTTAGCAAGGGGCCCATGTCTGGGCATACCCTGCCAACTTAGGGCGAACAAACCAAACACAAGGAGATGATGGACGGGGTGGCAAAACATTTATAATTAACCTGTCCTCAACATTTACTTAACAATTGTATACATTAGAATGAATGTACTGTATCTAGGATTTCACTCTTCCATAATGGTGCAGCTTTGTTTTTGAGGAGGTCCCCATGATGGTGTCAGTTGCATGTTCATTTATATGTACGTTAATAAGCAGTATTTCCATTACCCTTAAGATGGCAAATTCTTCAGTTGAAAAATTAAGAAACCAATGAGCCCCAATGCATAAAAGGAGATTAAGAACATTAGTAATTCACACACCTGTTAATATGCTGCCAAATTAGGTGACATACACATTTTTTATCACAAATGCATTTGCTTCCACTTCTTAAATCTACCCAGCTTCAATATTTTTTACTATCTTCCAAGATTGTTTTGAAGTATTATCTTTGCTCTTTGGTGCTAGCAACAGTAGATTAAACATTTGTTATCACAAAATAGGGCAGCCATGAGATTTTGGTGTTCAAATGAGAACCACTCTGGGGGCTATCATAAAAGGATGCAAGATGGCAAAGTATAGCCCGTTTATTCATAGATAGGTATTTCTACATGCATGCAAACAAAAATATGTTGATAGTATTTTCCAGGGCAAAAGTTAAATGGTGTAAATGTAATTCTGTTTTTCCTTTGTTTAACATAGATAAGAATCAATAGAAGAGATAACAACACACCCCTGACGAAGAAGGGCTTGATGCCTGAAATGAATTGGCATGGATATAAAGATTACAAAAGGATATAAAGATACAAATATAATTGCTATTGAGTCTTTGAACATTTAATGAATGCTATGAATGTTGGAAAATTAATCACCATTAAGGGCCTGCTTACGATGTCAGGCAGATTTGCGTCTGCCCTGACACGTCTCAGTCCTAGAACTGACCGACCAACGGTCAGAGGTCTCGACTGGCTAATTACAATGCGACCGATACTCCCATTTCTCAATGGGAGCTCGTATTACGGACATAAACCGGCCGTAACACAAGCTCCCATTGAGAAATGGGAGGTGGTGTTCATCCCTGCACCCCGTGGTAGCACCTCAAGGTTCTTGCCACAAGGTGCAGGGATCAACAGGGGGTCACCATAGGTGTCCCATTGGCCCACCACTGAGGCCTCATGCACAAGGGGGGCCTGCTGGGAGCCCCCAAACATATTTCCCAATATGGTTTCCATGACGGACAGGCGGCATGGAAACCATGTCAGAAACCGTGCATTGTAATCTGAAGGGCGGAAAGGCCCCGTCTTTGGGTTTATGAGCCGGCTTTGACTGGATGATGGGCTCCATGAGCACATTGTAAGCCAGCCAGAATGACCAGCCAGTTTACTTTCAGACCGCCAGCATTGTAATGTGGCAGTCGGAAAGTAAACCAAGGGGCCAAATACGATGCAGCCAGAAAGTCTCCAACCGTCGGTCGGAGCCTTTCCAGGCCGCATCGTATTCGGCCCCTGTTAGAAATTGTATTTTTGGTAGGCTTGGGCATGTGCCAAAGCCAGGCAGAAAAAACCACCCTAGTCAGGATAAGGTGAGTTTCACTCCAAAAATAACCCCTGCTCTCCCCCTTGTTAGCTTGGCACGAGCAATCAGGCTTATTTTAGAGGCAGTGTGTAAAGCACTTGCACATAACCAACAGTTATACAGTGTAAGCACTAAAAAAGGACACCACACCTGGTTAGAAAAAAATATCCATTATTTTTATATACTTAAGACAAGACCAAAAAAATGATGAAAATCCACAATTCAGTACTTAAGAATCTTCAGTTATCAAAATATGTTTGAAAATCAGCTCCTTGATGTCGATAGCTCCGTCCTGGGCTATCACGGCATTGTGAGCAGACAAATCCAAACAGTCCTGGCTGACCACGGTGTCGCGGGGCAGCTACGGTGTCGGGAAGACCCGCAAACAGTACCTTTTAGAAATGCAGAGCATCGGAGACCTCTCATTGAGCTTCCAAAACCACGGCGACCGCAGGTGTCGGTTCTGGAGATTGGTGCAGGAGTCGTCGGGCCCTCGAAGTCGCACGCGTTGCGGATTGAACTCCTCACGGTTGAAGTCAGGAGCGCTGGCGTCGGCAGGCGTCGGGTGCTGCGGTGATAAGTGCATTGGTGTGGCTTGCGGTACCCTCAGGTCGCGGTGCGAGCAGCAGCTCTGTGGCGACGTCAGATGGCATTGCCGGTGAGACCAGGGTCGCGGTGCAAAGCGAATGCAGTGCTCGTCATGGTGCCGGCAGGTCGCGGTGCAAGCAGTGTCGTTGTTGTTGCTGAAGCGCTGTCGTCAGCTGATGAACTGGAGTCTATGGCACTGGCTTTGGTAGGCCAATGCTGCAGTGCGGGATGAGGGCGGTGGGTCATGTAAATTTACAAGCGGAGCCCTGGAACCACGGTGTCAGCAACGGCGTGGATTTCTGGGATACCAAGGCGTCGTCCTGAAGTTAGGCAGTGCGGAGTACGGCGGCCACAGGTTCAGTGCGAGCAGCAGCACAGTGGCGGTGTCAGCAGGTGACATTGGTGAGACCAGGGTTGCCGTGCAGCATTGCAGTGGTGCCCTCTGCGGTGCCTTCAGGCACTGAGTCGGCAGAGGCATTGTAGACGGCGTCTTGTTGCTTGTCTTCTGTTGCAGCACAAAACCACACAGTCCCCAGGGCTAAGGTCAGTGGAGCTTGAAGTCTTTGCTGTTCCTGAGACTTCTTTAACAGGGGGTAAGCTCTACCTCAAGCCCTTGGAGAAACTCACAAAGGTAGATTGCAGAAAGTTCAGTCCAGTTCTTTCAATGCCCAAGACTGAAGCAGTCACTGCAGGCCAACACAGAAAAGCACACAGCAATGTGGTGGTTCCTCCTCACAGCTTCTCCAGCTCTTCTTCTTGGCAGTCTTCTTGGTCCAAAGAGTTCTAAAGTTCCAGATCTGGGCCCCAATATTTATATCCAATAATTCTTTGATCTCTTAGGCAGTGAGTGTCTGTGCCCGGCCAGAACCATTCTGCCTTCTCTGGTGTGACTTCCTGGCAAGAGATGGAGACGGCATGGTCAGAGGCAGACCAGGCTTTTTGAGGTGCAAGGAAATCTCCTCCCCTTCCCCAATTGCAGCCCAGGTCTATTCAGCCCTTTCCTGACCCACGTAGAGTATCTGGAGCCACTCTTGCTCCCCAGCCTTCTGTCATCTAAAATCCAGACAGGCAATCCACATTCCAGCAGAGGCACACAGAATGACTGAGCAAGAAAATACCTACTTTCTAAAAGTGGTATTGTCAAACACAGAATGAAAAAATCCACTTCACTAAAAGATGCATCTTTAGATTCTAAATTCAGGCATACTAAACTTCATTTTCTTCTTACCTTATTCCCTGGGCCAGTTAAGTTTATAAGATGCTATAAACAAACTCCCCATTCTGTCCCATGGGGAATAAGTAGCCTTGCAATAGCAAAAAACGAAATTGCCCGTAATTCGCTATCAGGACATGCCACACACACCAGAGCATGTCCTACCTTTCACATACACTGCACCCTGCCCACAGGGATACCTTGGACCAACCTTAGTGGTGGCTGACATGTAAGAAAAGGGAAGGTGAGGGACTGGCAAGTGTGCACACTGGCCAAGTCGAGACAGCAGTTACAAACTGCATGCAGACTCCGCAATGGCAGGTCTGAGTTACTTTTTCAGGGTACTCACGTGGGTGGCACAATCAGTGCTGCAGGCCCACTAGTAGCATTTGATTCACAGGCCCTGGCATACTCAGTGCACTTTACTAGGGACTAACAAGTAAATCAAATATCTAATCATGGAAACAACAATTCATAACCCAATTTACCACAGGAGCACTTGCACTTTACCACTGATCAGCAGTGAGAAAAGTGCGCAGAAACACTGCGGCAGCAAAAAACAGAGTCAAAACCGGGAGGTCAGAAAGTAAAAACTCTGGGGAAACAGGCCAAAAGATGCCAAGTCTAACAGCCCCTAAGTATAATCACCATGTATTATACTCAGCAGTACTATGCAATTTTTGGAGTAGCCATGGTGCATACTAGAAAAAATATATAGCCTAAGGGGTTTGTATTAGAATTGAATCACACCCATAATCATAATGTTCAATCAGCAGTGGTTAAAATCTCATATTTCTTAAGACGCATTTCACACTAATGACTATTATTTTCCATAATGTATTGAAGTTACATTATCACTATGAATTATGGCTCTCATCCAATGAGATTAGTGTGATACAATGTACATTACTATGTTGTTGTACTCAAACATTTCACCAGGTATTAACATGCTATGGAATTTTGGTTACATCTATAAACCACATTCTGTCATGTTTAAATAATATGTCCATGTAGTATAGTATGTAACAGTGTTTGGCTATGATATTAGGGGGTAAATATCTGGAGTACACAAACATTGAGATTTTAAAAATTAATGGCAAGTGTACACTTTTTGGTACGTTTTAAGACAATGCTTACAAAAAGTCGACAGTATTTCCTATTGATGTAATGTGTTTATATTGGGCTTATCTTCTGATAAAATAGGACAGAAATCTAAAAGGCTTAATGTTTTTGATATTCCAATTTTTGCGTGTGTTTTGTTATTTGGGTAGTGCAGTTTATTGTAGGTTTGGAAGGAAATGTTCTTTAAAAATTCTATGGTAATTAACAGCTTATTTTTTAAAACAGTCATGATAATTATTTTAGTTTTTATTTTCTTTATTTGCTTAATTCATTTTTTATTTGGTTATCCATTTCTGCAATTGTTTTGGGTTGTGGTATTTATTCGGAGATTGGGAGGTTAGAGTTTTTGTGAAGATGTTAATGTATTTTTGTAAAGTATTGTTTTATTAAAGCTAATATTGATTTCAAGTCAAGTCAATCCACTTTATTCGATTAATTAAAATCATAAAAGTACAAAATACATTTAGAAAAAAATAGACTGGTTCACAATTAAAATCATGTTCAGTATATTCATAAAACATTATTCTACATCCATAAAATTACCTAAACAGTTAAAAAATTAAAACCCATACTGTAATAGGCCGAATAATTATAGAGTTCTTAATCTGACACAACCTTTTTTGTTTAATTCGCATAGCAGCTACAAGAAAGCTAGCAATGACAAACATACCCCTAGGGTTACTCAGCATTTGAAGGTGGAGTAAGGCAGGTCTGACTTGCATAAAACCCTTGCTAGTCAATATAGGGATTAAAAACTTCCTACTGATTACACTAAAAAAGTCACAAAACATCATAAAGTGCATGGTATCTTGTGCAGAATAGTTGTCACATTGGCAGGGAGCTGCATTCTCAGGTTTACACCACACAGGGATCTCACCCAGAGTGTAGTTGGTCAGATTAAAACGGAACCTGTTCAATAACCAGTGATAAAAGGCCCTGTTCACCAATGTCAAGTAGGGTTCAATTAACGGAGGAGTTTTAGTTACAAAATGAGCCCTAACTAAGGGCTTCTTCATCTCCTGTTCTTCCCGTTCCTCATCAATAAATTCATTAAATTCATTTTGACCCACTTCATGTCTTCCTTACAAATTCTGTCGGGTGTTTCAAACAGTTCTGGTCGCCCCAGTTTAAGTAGCATGTGCTTAACATAAAACAACCACTTAATTTTACTAGCTTTGTCCAGTTTGACACTATCCCGTAGGATTTGGTGATTCAAGGTCAATCCTGGGTTCAGCCAGGTTTTAAGCCAGCACAATAACTAGTCAGTACTCAAAATGTCCGAAACATAGCCATGCCCTAATTCCTGATGTATGGAAAAAGTTGAGGTTGACTAGGGTACAGTCAAGAGACTACACAAGAATTTATTTTCAGCGTTCTGCAACCCCTCCTGCTGTTTAAAACCCCATATAGAAGAACCATAGGAAGCAATGGCCAGGCACTTTGAGCAATATACCTTAAGAATAGCTTCCACCGGCCTAGCCACCAAGCGCTGGGCAAACCCTAGCAAAGATGATGTAGATCTAGAGACTGAATTTTTTAACATTTTCTCTTGGGGGACCCATGAGCCTCTCTCGACAAATAAAACCCCTAGGTATGTAAAGGAAGACACCCTAGTCACTTCCACCCCATTGCAGTAGAAAACCTTGGTTTTCCTGTAGCTGTTACCAGTGGTTATAGAATGGGATTTCCTGGTATTAATAATCAGGTCTAATGACCTCATGTAAGCACCAAATGCATCCAGTAGCCTCTGCAAGCCTGCCGCAGTCTGTGCTAAGAATACGGCATCATCCGCGTATAGGAGAACCGGAACAAAACATTCTCCTATACGCGGAATATCCGGGCTTGCCTCTCCTAGGGATTTATCCAAAGCGTTAAGATAGAGAGTAAAAATGCAAGGACGCCTATATGCACCCTTGACGCACACCCCTCTGTGATTTAAAAGGCATAGTGTGTTTGCCATCCTGGGAAGTCCTAACTGAGGCTAGAAGGTCCCGTGGAGATCCGCCAAAAAATAAACTAAACCGCCATTTCTAACAGGATACGCCACAGCTTTGACCTGTTAACCCGGTCAAAAGCTGAAGATAAATCCATAAATGCCATCCGTAGGAATCTAAATTGGATAGGATCTTATTGTCATTGGCCCAATCAGAGATTTTAGCTAAGACCTCCTTTCCTAGAATTTTTGCCGCTGAATTAATCAGTGATATGGGTCTATAGCAACGCGGTTCCCCTCTCTGGCCTTTTTTAAAAACAGGAATAATAGTTGAGTGGCACCAGGAAACGGAAACCCTTGCGACCCAGATACAATAAAAACATTTGCCAATATTTTTGCCCAATATTTGGGGTCGGATTTATAAAAATCTGCTGGCACCCCGTCAGGACCCTGGGCTTTGTTACTAGAGATCTCTATGGCTCTCACAATATCCGCCTCAATAAAGACAAATGGTGCTACTTCCATGTGGGGTGAAAGCCTGGGAGAGGAATATGCTGTCTCGTCAAAGCCATAGATTCCTTCAAAATGAGCCAACCACTGTTCTTCGGTGATGTTGTTATCCTGATTGCCATTTTCTGATTCTGAAAAGAAAGGGGTATTAACAACTGCCCAAAATCTGGAGCTATCCTTCAAAACCTCCACTGATGAAAGAGCATTCCATGCCTCTGTCTTAATCTTAGTCTTTTGATTTTGAACAGCTAATTTCGCTATCCGTGCCTTGTCACGAGGTACACTTTTCAGGGCTGAAATAATGGAGCAAAGTGCACGAGAACACTTTTCATCAAACCACCTTTTCACGCATGTTCCTTTGGGTCTACTGGCAATGGACAGATCTGCTTTAATCTTTCTACATATGCACCTAAAGGCAGTAAGAACCTCACTCTTGGAATTTGAGGAGTCTACACATATTGCAAGTTCCCCTTTCACCTTTGAACACCAAGCTTTGAAAAAGGAGTCTGGGGTGACTTGAGCCCACTTAAGCCTCCTCCCTTGATCACAAGATACCAATAGATTTCCACCTTGTTTTCCCCTTACTGTATCCATAAAACCACAGCTAGTATCCAATACTAATAGAACAGGATTATGGTCACTGAAGGGAGACACCCTAGCATTATAAAGGTTTACTTTATCTAATAACTGGAGGGACAAAAATATATAATCAATAGTAGTATCAACACTCCTTGACTTGAATGTTGGGCACCGATCTGAAAGAGTAAAAAAAACAGGTTCAAAGAGATTGGCTTCTGCCAAAAGAGATTCAAAAGCCTCCCCTGATAGGATTGTTCAAAGTGAGGAGTCAACGAGTGATTGTGCCCTAGATCGTCGTCAATAAAACAATTCAAACCACACAAATGTATATTAAAATCACCCATGAGCACTATATAATAAGAAGTGGATAGGTTTGATTTATATTCTTCTAAAAATAAGTTAAAAAAAACAAATGTTAGTTCCTAAAATCAGATTCCCCTGAATTAAAGAAATTCACAAGCAATAGCTTGGGATGATAAGGGGAACTAACTTCAACTGTCAAGCAGTTTGATAGTCTACCTCAACCCTTTTTAGGGAGCCCTTTAATTTAACAGAAAGTAAAAGGACCAAACCACCAATAGCTCTACCCGCAGATGCTGGCCGAGCTGACTGAAATGGGAACTAAAGCCATCCAACCAGAAGTTTTCTCCAGTGTCCCATGTCTCCTGAAGCGCTATAATATTGTGGGATCTAATGAAATGTAGCCAAATTGGGTCATCTCTTTTCAATCTAAGGCCCGCGATATTCCAGCTTATAATAGTACATTTAGGAGGAGTTTCTACTCCTATAACCCGGTCCCAGGGCTGTAGGGGGGCAGTTTAAGCATACATTCATTCTTCCCCTCCAGTCAATCATTACCATCCAGCCGTGTAAGTGGCGAGAATCTATTTAAGAGGGGTAAGGATCCCACAACAGGCCCAGGCACATACGTGGCCTGGTCTAAAGATGCTATCCCACTAATTAAATCAGATAGTCTTACAGAACCAATACTGGATAGATGACACTTTGGGGATGGACAAGTTTCGAGTTTCAGGCACCCTTTCTACTATGTGAGCTTGCGATGGGGGATAAAAAAAACAAAGGTAATGGCCTGATTTCCCCCCTCTCTAACCCAGAAGCATCCCATAGCAGCCTGTCCGTCATGTCCCTCCTATTGAAATTAACTATACTGCAATCACCTTGCACTTGTTTAGGTTCACTACCCACCCAAGCCACCCGTCAAGCCATTATAATATGAGAAGACAACTCAGATTAACCACAGCAATAATTGTCACAGCAATCTTTTGTCTTACGCAGCAGGGCCGCTGTAGATTCATTATCTGAGTCACTAAGCTGTGGTACCCCTACAAGGACCGCAACCAAAGGGGTAGCTTCTGGTGGAAGATTTATCCTGCATACGTTATGGCTTGAATTACTGTCATGGGGGGCCCAATTCCTGATGTGCGACAGGGACTGGTCAAGAGGTTGAACATTAGCTATACAAGTAGCAATTTGGGTGGAATTCCCCCCTTCTGGCACCCTGCCAAAGCTAATCTCTCTGCTTCTAACAGGATTAGAATTTACCTGTTCCCTTAAAAGAAATAACGGTTGTGGTTCAAGGGCTACCTTTTCAGGGTTAGACATATTTGTTATACATGGGGTAGGAAGAGAAACTGGATTAAGGTTAGGAATGAATTGTGACGAGCCAATGGAATTGCTTAAAAAAGAGTCCAACTTCTCAAAAAAAAATGTCAGACCTGCCACACATAAGTTCAAAGTGTCTGTAATGTAATTAGCTGTACCAGTTAATATAGATTCAAACTTTTTACTGAAAATATCTTCTATCAAGTTCCGCAGTAGCAATTGTGTTGTTTTGTCCACCTTTGCCGTCACCTTAGAAGAGTTTCTTTTTACAGCTTTCTGCCGGGTAATGGATTTTCTAATACCACCTTTTCCCTCCACATCCACAGACACCCCCTTCACAGCCCCTAGAGATCTCTTCTTGTCCATAATAGAAATTACAGGAGAAGCACCCTTATTCACAGGAGTCTTAAGATTCTGAGCCTCACTACTTGTTTTAGGAGTGTTAATCAAAACAAGCGGTTCCAATGGTACCTGTTGAGCAATTGCCACAGTCCCTTCAGCAGAATTTTAGCTAGTAGTCAGACCCAGCTGATGCTCAGCGTTTGCTATCTCTTCATTCAAGGCACCCATAGCTGAAGTCAAATAGGAGATAATGGATCGGGTCTTCCTAGACATTTTGGTTCTTAACCCACCCTGGTCTTGACTGCCCGTGTGTTTTCGCTTACTCATAATTAGTTATTAGGGGGGTGGCCCAGTCCAGCCTCCTCCGGGCTCCGGCGGGTGCGGATGGGCCTGCCCTTGGCCCGGGCTCCGCCCAGGCAGCTACCGGGCATGCCCACATGTGTCCCGCGCTGAGGGAGGGCCGTGCTGGCTATGAGGGCCTCTGGCGCCCTCTGATGACATCCCCCTGCTGGCGCTTGGCAATGCCTCCTGGATGGTGTTGTTTACTTGCAACCTGGCCGTCCCCCTCACGGCGGTGTGGCGGTACAGATGGAGCTGGAGGGGCTGTTTCCCTTACGGCGATAGGCAAAGCAATGTATGGGCCAATGTAGAGGGTGAATGTTAGCCGTTCCCCTCACGGCGTAGCTCTATGCAGATTTGCGTAATATTGATTTCAATTAGTTGGTTTAATAAATTGGAATCAATTTATATAGTTCTGGCTTAATTATTTTTGTTTTGTTTCTTCAATATACAGATGAGTTTTGATTTGGGGATTTCGGTCAATACTTTATTATTAACAGGATTCATAATTATCATACATGATGTGGAATTTTAGTGATATTTTACTTTATTTGTCATTTGTTTAAATTACTAGATTAAGTAAATTGGTGTATTAGATGGCCCTCTCTGCAAGGCTGCACTCAAACCTTTTGCATTCTCCCCTTCTGCTTTGCTTAATTTGTTTTTGTTGGCATTAGGATTGTGTGCATTTTACCACTGCTAACCAGCACTAGAGTGCTTTTGCTCTCTCCCTAACACATCTCTAACACATGATAAGATTGGCATACACCTGATTGGCATATTTAATTTACTTGCAAGTCCCTAGTATATGGCACTACTTGTACCCAGGGCCTGTAAATTAAATGCTATTAGTGTGCCATCAGCATTAATTGTGGCACCCACGTAAGTAACTCCTAAAAACATATGTCAGGCCAGCCTCTGCACTCTGTAGTGCAGTTTTAAACTGTCATTTCGACCTAGAAAAATAAACCATTTGCCAGATGTAATCCTTGCTTTTTAGTACAATAATTTTTAGGTAATAACTTCACATTCATTGACATTTGGGACAAGCAAAAACAAAAAAAACAAAATGACATGATATCAACAACAGAAGGAGTTTTCAAATTTGCTAATAAATTTCGAACAAACCCCATAAAATACAGTATTATTTTCAACAAAAGCAAATGTTCCACTGGGGCTGCATTTGGGACTGGTTTACGGGGTTTTGGCAAGAATGATAACATTCAAAAACAGGAAAACAAATTTATCTGACTACTCCTTGCCTTTCCCCAATCAATCCCCACTGCAATCAGCCTTGTTACATTAGCTACGACTTTGGTGTAGCTCTACAAGATACGCTTTCCCATCCACGGGTAACATGGGTGAATTTAGTTCAACGCTCCAGTGAAGCATGTGAAATACAAGATATTGTAGCCCTGCAAGACACGATTCAAGATGTAATTGACATGGAAGTATTGCTTTTGTGTTACTAACAATCCCTTGGGTCGGAGGCATCAAGGAAACAGCAACACACCTTATTTCATTATTCACAGCATCACACACATTGTACTAAGACGAAAGAACACTTTTATGTTAAAAGTATTTGCTGCTACTGGAACAATCTGTTTCTCAGTACATCTAAAACAACTAGACAGGATGTTATACAAACAAACAGCAAGAAGACATGTTAAGAATAATGAGAATGGAATGAACACTTCTAGCATTGTAAAGATATGTCAATGAAACGTCATCTAAATCCTGACACCCTATCGTCTTCTTCTATGCACCAAACTACGAGAGTGTGAAAGGCAGAACAACATGCAGTCTGGAGTCTCTTAGAGAGAAGAGATGCACTGCACACCATGTTGACAGCAAAGGCTTTCTTTATCAGTGACATCGCAAAGACATTGTTTCCCACGAAGGGCAAATCACACTCTGCAGTAGCAGTTAGTCTTTCTCTGGGACTCAGAATTGAGCAGGTTTAGGCGAGATGTAGCATCTGCAAAGTGTGATGTGTGCTGCCTGTGGGTGAGACAATCTCTAGTAGATTCTCAGGATAATCTGGGCTAAGGACCTTGCCTTAAAAGTGGTCAAGTGGTCCTCCTTATGTAGTAAAACTAGAAACTGGAAATTCTGACTTAAGTTAAAAAATGTCTGATATAGATTATATCAAGTCAAGTCAACAAAACTTTATTTCAATATGAAATATCTTAAAAGCATTTTTACAATTAAAAACACATTTCATAATAAATATGGTTAAAAGAGAGAATTACATTAACAATCATTGTTACAATGAAAAAGTAAAAATATATTAACACCTTGGCTGCTGCCCAGATTTAACCCCTGTGATGAGCCCCAATGTTAATGGGTGTGGTCATGACGGAACGGTTCCGTCATGAGCACAGCTCGACTGATGCTCATGACGGAACCGTTCCGTCATGAGCATCGAAGGGGTTAAACTATGACAGCTTTGATAAAGGCTTAAAAATTGATAACCATACAGATTCATCATAGTGCTTTCGATCTTTTCAACCAAGCCCAAAAACTTTAGATATTTTGCCTCCCCACAAGCTAAGGTTGAATTTGCATCTGCTTGGAGGATTCTGAGAGCAGTAGAATGATTCCTGATCTCAAGCTGTCGGCAAACAGGTTTTAACCACTTCAGTCTGGGTTTGATGTAAGCCGGACATGCAAAGAAAAGGTGTGGAATATTTTCAACTGCCCCTACACAGTGTGGGCAGTCAGCAGACGTTTGGTGAGGAGGCTTCCATTTACTTGTACGTTCATGAACAGGAAGAGTTCCCATTCTAAACTGAATAAAAAGGGCCCTGTCTCTAAGTTTCTGAATAAAATCTAGGTAGGGTTTGATACGAGGCACCAGCTTATGCTGGCGGAAGTCAGTCAGTCTACCCAGATTGGGATCTCTATGCTCCTGGTTATCAATCCCTGCCCAGAATGCTCTCTTGGTTTCTGCTTTGGACAACGAGACCCCTAACTCCCATGCAATATTAAGACCAGTGGCCAAGAGGAGCCTTTTTACATTTATTAGCCAACCAATCTTGTGGGATCCCTGGAGGTTCATTACTTCTCTTAGGCCATCGGCATATCTGGTTAACTCGGGGGTGCGCCATAGCCGAGCCCAATGAATGAGGGGGCGCAAGGTAATTAAATCCTTAATTGAGCGATGTCCCGGGTCACTCAGAAGTGGCTTAGTGGGGGTTCCCCTGGGAAGAGAAGCAAGCTCTCTGAAGAACTTATTTTCTGCTGTGACAAGCACGTCTATGCTTCCGAAGCCCCAAAGTTCAGCACCATATAATGCACAGCCCACGGCCTTTGCAGCGTAGATCTCCAAGGCAGGGGCAATAGGCCTAGAGGTTGAGGCACGATGTTCCCTCCCTATCACCCCCACAACCCGCTTATGACTTAAAGCCATTTTTTCGATGTGTGGCAGCCATTTCAGTTTATCTGAGATTCTAATCCCCAGATAGTCAAAAACTTTGACACGCTCTAGGGGTGCCCCATCAAGTACAAGGGTGGATTTGGCCGACCTACTGGGATTAAAATAAAGGAGCTTTGTTTTAGAGGTGTTAATTACTAAGCCCCTTAGTTTGCACAAGAGGCAGAACCAATCTAGTAACTTCTGTAAACCCGCAGGGGTTTTCAATACCAGCAGTGTATCGTCCGCAAAAAGTAAAGCAGGGACTTTGTCACCTGCCAAAACAGGAGCATCAGCATTAATTTCTGATAGAAAGGAAACAACCCGTTCACAAAAAGCGTGAATAGGGTTGGAGCCAATACGCATCCCTGGCGGACACCTCTATTCACAGGAATTTTATCTGTTTTTTGGTCCTGGGTGCCCCACCTGATACGGGCATAGTTTCCATCGTGCATGCGGTTCAGGAGGTTCAAGATAGGCGGGGGGAACCCCATCTCCTGCAAGACCAACCATAGGTGGTCTTGTGGAACCAGGTCAAAGGCGGTCTTCAAATCGATAAATGCAAGATAAAGACCGCCCTTGCCAATGGTTACCACCTTCCAGTGTAGAAGTGCCAGCCTGAAGACCTGGCCTATTGTACTTGTGCATGCCCCAAACCCTGCCTGAAATTGCGAAATGATATTATTCTCCTCAGCCCACGAAAGGATCCTTTCCAGGAGGACCCTGCCAACTACCTTCTGACCGGCATCAATGAGGCTTATTGTACGATAATTGGCAGGGTCCCCCCTGGACCCTTTCTTATAAATAGGGATTACTTCTGCCCCTTTCCAGGAGTTTGGGATTGGAGATCCTTCAAGCTGAGCATTAATCAGGAATACAAAATATGTGGCCCATTGCTCGGCAATAGCTCGAAATAAGTCACCCGGTATACCATCTTGTCCCAGGGCCTTAGCTGTTACAATTTTGTTTATAGCCACCACCACCTCATTTTTCCCTATGAGGTCAAAGGAGCCCCAGGGGATCGAAGTAGATACCATGAGGCAACTTGAGGACCCGCATCTCTCCGTGGTCTTGTCTCCTGCTTAGAGTCTCCTGAAATGATCACACCACTCCCCATCAGTAATATGATTAGGGATTTGGTCCGGATCACAACCATTGGATCTTCTTACCAAGGCCCAAATAGCTCGCCATTCTTAGACTGGCTCGCTGGCTTTAGGCTAGTCCAATGTGATTCCTCCCATGCCCTTTTCACCTCTATGATGGCTCGTCTATACTGTAATCTCGCCAAATGTACCTCAGCGGTATTGTGGGTTTTGATGGCAAGTATCAATGTGGTCTTTTTCCTCCTACAATCCTTGCTAAACCACTTCTCTGTTGGCTTACTACTCATGGAGCGCTTTTTAAGGGACGGGGCCTCCAAAAAAGAGAACCCATCAGGTAAATTGTTTCAACATAGATTGTCTTCACCACTGGGGGCCCCACCTCATTCTTACATGCTTCAGAAAGCTTAACAGTCTGATTTCTTAAGGTCTCCCCTAAAGCTCTTATTTTCTGTTCTTCCAAGATGAATTTTTTCCATTTGAGAAACCTTTTGCAATTGGACGGTATAATTGCCTTTGTTAACCCCTTCGCTGCTGATAACGAGCTCAGCTCGTCATCAGCCATGGTGGTCATGTGCGGATGACGAGCTGAGCTCGTCATGTAACGCGGCTTTTAGAAAAAAGCCGCACAGCGCAAAAATAACCGCCGCACGCATGTGGTTAACATCCTAGGTCTGATGCTAGGATAATGCTCCGTATTTTGCCCCAGTTCCAACATGGAAAGGGATAGAGGGTTGTGATCACTATCAATAGATGGTATAACCGTCATGTCACTCACATATTTCCATAACCTCCTATCAACCAATATGTAATCAATTCTGCTCGGACATGAGACCCTATTATATGTATTTGCTCCCAAGAGATCAGAGGGCGTACGCCCATTAACTGCTCTTAATCCAAGTTCCAGCGTTAGGGTATTCAATTGAATGACCACCGGCGACCATTTCTTCACTGGCAAAATCGACAATGATGGTATGCCCCATCTGGCGTCCTCTTCATAAGTTTTTTGTCTGAGGAGGAGAGCTGTTTGCGGACCCATATAGACTTACCTACTGCTCGTTGTACTGGGGCTCATACTCCACCGCCGTGAGGGAGACGGCTCGCAGCACCAGCGCCAGCACCATCGCAGCCGCCGCGAGGGCAGGGACTCCAAACCCCAGGTACCCCGGCAGTTGTGGCGTGCGAGTGATGCCTTCAGAGCGCCCGGAGGCGCGTGAAAACAGAGGAGCGCCAAGCGCTCATTGGGAGATTTTTGTCTGAGGAGGAGTGCTGTTTGCGGACCCATATAGACTTACCTACTGCCGTGAGGGGAACAGCTCCTTGTACTGGGGCTCATACTCCACCGCTGTGAGGGGAACGGCTAGCAGCACCAGCGCCAGCACCATCGCAGCCGCCGCGAGGGCAGGGACTCCAACCCCCAGGTGCCCCGGCAGTTGTGACGCGCGAGTGACGCCTTCAGAGCGCCCAGAGGCGCGTGAAAAGAGAGGAGCGCCAGGCGCTCATTGGGAGTTTTTTGTCTGAGGAGGAGTGCTGTTTGTGAACCCATATATACTTGCCTACTGCTGTGAGGGGAACGACTCGTTGTATTGGGGCTCATACTCCACCGCCGTGAGGGGAACGGCTCGCAGCGCCAGCGTCAGCACCATTGCAGCGGCCGCGAGGGCAGGGACTCCAACCTCCAGGTGCCCCGGCGGTTGTGGCGCGCGAGTGACGCCTTCAGAGCGCCTGGAGGTGCGTGAAAAGAAAGGAACGCCTCTCGCCTCACCAGTCGCGCGCAGGAGCGCCCGGGCGAAGCCCGGGCAAAGGGCGGGCCCTCTGTGGCCCTCAGAGGCCTGAGGAGACTGGCCTGGGCCACCCCCCTTGATTTGTATTCTACGGCCAGGAATATATGTGATGCACACTAGTAAGAAAACAAATAATCGATTAATTGTCACACAGCTGTTAGCGATTTCTGTCTGTGTATCCATTTGTGTAACCCTACCCGTAGGACTTAGTGTGGTCTAATTGTTCTCCCATATTTTCCTGTATACATTATGACTTTGCATGTCTCAAAGGGGAAATCCTCAGGGGTAAATAGAGGTACGCTAGATGATTATGTTATAAGGGTCACTTCGGCTGGCCTGGCTGAGCGACGAGCTGAGCGACACCGCTCTGTTGAGCTCATCAAAAATAAACGCTCATCTTTGGGATTGATACAGCTAACAACTTCGCCACTCACCACGATTCATATTGAAAGCGAGGGACCTGATAGTTCTAGTAATGACAGTATTCCATTACTTTTGCGAGAGGGAACTTCTCCACTTAATATAAATAATGTAAATTGTGAGCTGAACTTTAATGTCTCCGCCTCTCTTTTGACACCAGAGGCAGAAGTTCTAGAAGCTATACCTCCACCAATAGTGGAGATTTCACCAATAGTGAAGACTGTCCAAAGGGAAAACTCTAAAACTCCCAAACATTCCCGACAACAAGGGCCCCCACCAAAAAAGAGGAGAAAGAGGAAGAGTGGTCAACAGAAAAGCAAGAATACTCGACCTGAGTCTGGCACTCCTAAAAGTCCTCTCCCAAATACACCAGCGACACCTGCCATAATCACTCCCCCACATTATCCAGTGAAAAAAGCACCTAGTAATGATCTATTGGGTAGTATTGAACAATTATTTAGATCCTTTACACTACCATTAAAAGAGAGATTGAAAAAAATGGAACTTCAGTTGGGGACACTAGAACAAATAATTGGGGGAAACAGAGGTGTAACCAAGGATAGTGCCCTCAAACCCTCCTGTCCAAAGGGAAGTTAATCCCAACAGTCAAACTAAATCAATATCTCTGAAACCATAGCCTCCCAAAATACCACGCCAAAACATCAAAAGCAGGGATAAAGAGGGTCAGACAGGAGGGAAACCTAATCTTTCGGGAAATGCACAAAATCTGAAAGACCTTCAAAACCCTGACAGGGTAATGCAGACCAAAAGGCATAGAGTAGAACTGCCACCCGAAGCAGTTCCGCTCGTTGTGGTTCTTACGGGAGTTCCATCACTAGAGGAGGGTAGAGAGAAGATTATCACCAGCTAAAAAATAAAGCTATGTTTTGGCTTAGACAAAATCGTCCACTTCCCCCAAATCTAAACGGTGAAATCCTAAACGTAAGGCGTCTCTCTTGGTTGGGACATAGAAAAAAAAGATTTAACGGGTGATATCATTGTAATTAATTTCAGAGACCGTAGGGCAGTCAGATATATCTTAAATTGGCCCCTAGATAATGGTACCAATGGCATCACACCCCGTGAATTGACTTATTTCTATCCAAGACCCGTAATGGCACCCATTAACAATTCTAGGGTCCTATCTCGATACCAGGATGATGGCTTTCCACCTGTTTATAACCGCTATGCGGCTTTAGCAGGTATGGAGGGAGTGGACTGACTTTCCCCTCTGGACACAGTGAAGGAAGGGGGAAATGGGGAACAATTATATCTGTCCTCAGATCTAAGGGAAAGAGCAGAGTTCCCTCCATCACATAATTTGGGCGAAATGGAGAAACACTTAGATCAATTGATAGAAGATGATGCACCTTTGAGGAATAAAAGCCTAGTTTAAGCCCCACCTATGCAATTGTGTAAACCAATATTAACATTACCACTAGAAGTCAAGTTGAATAATACCCGTGATTTAAAAATACTTAGTTGGAACATAGCGGGTTTGGAACCTAGATTGGCGGACAAAGACTGGGTCGAACTAATCTCAGGTTATCTATACTACTATTATAAAGGAAGAACTTTGAACCTTTGAGGCGGTAAACTCGGGAACCACAGCACCAATCCACACACCCGATACATCGTTGTAATCGTCAGGGTGTGCAGATGGACATAGGCTATATAAACTTGATAAATATACGTTATTTAAATAATTTACCGAAAAAAAGTAGTCCCTTGGAAGAAGCGCCGGCCGCGACGTGCGTGCCCGATGTGAGGAGCGCAGGGAGGAGCGGCGTCCAGGAGCGCGAGGAGGACCGGCGGACATGACGCGGGGAGGAGCGGTGAGGAGCGGCGGACAGGTGGTGAGGAGCGGCGGACAGGCAGGGTGGAGCGGCGGACAGGCGGGGAGGAGCAGTGAGCGGCGGATGAGGTAGGTTATTTATTTACTTAGGAGCGGTGAGCGGCGGAAAAATGAAGCAAAAATGAAAATCGTGAGCCAGAGGAAACAAACGGAGCATTACAAAAGTGAGCCAAACGGTGCATTACAGGAGGAAAAAGTTACGTGTGCAGGTTACAAAAGCGTACATCGTGAGCAAGAGGAAGCAAACGGAGCATTACAAAAGTGAGCCTAACTGTGCATTACAGGAGGAAAAAGTTACGTGTGCAGGTTACAAAAACGTAGAAAGTAAACATAGAGGTATAGGAGGAAAAAGTGACGTGTGCAGGTAGCAAGAGGAAGCAAACAGAGCATTAAACAAGCATTTACAATGCAATGTTTTCGCCAATGGAAAAGTTAGAGCTATTGGCATTGTAAATGACAAATTTTGTATTTATGTCTTGGTTTTTAAAACAGATAAATAAATGGCATTGTCCTTTGCATTGCCATTAGCTTAATCTCTTGCAAATGTGAGACCTATTGTACCCTATGGACGAGCTCAGCAGACAGCAATTACTAACAAACACACAAACACCCAGAGCTGATCCTTAAAAGACTAACACTTCTCTTGGATTGTTTCCTTCATTTCTACCCTTAAAGCTAAAGATCTCTGCACCCAATGTTGTGCATTTGTGGATTGGTGGTAACAGTCAAAAAAAATATTCATAAAAAACAAATATAGAAGCTGAGGGCATACTGACTCGACGCCAAAACATTTGGTGAAAAGCCACTACGCATTACAAGATACAAATAAAAGTGAGTTCTGTGGCGTACAATAAAATGATTTGTACAGGTCAAAGGTCAACCATTAAATGAACCAGCTGTACCCGACCTTTAACTCGTGCTCCACCGTTTTGCATTAGAGGGTTGGTTGGCCACATGGCTGTTCTCACAGTTACTTTTGAACCCTGATACATCACAGTAAAACATTCACATCACAATAAAACAACCGTCCACATTACCAGATGATGCCTGGGAGCGGGAGGGACAGCACACAATTTTAAGCCTCTAAAATGGAAACACACACCCCACACTGCACAACAGCAATGTTTTAATCGTTCCCAAACAACTAACGCTATCCTAAGTTAACACATCTTTACTAGCACCCAACTTTGAAAAAATATAATCGCGGTCGAGTCACTCCATAAGCAACAGTGAAGTGGGTGCCCATTTTTCCACATAAAATCCCGACTTTCCATTGATACTTCACGGATGCCAAAGAATGCTCAGCTTTCTCTTGCCACCACAGCAGCGGGAGCTTGCAAACCGGCACCCCCACATGGTGGTTATTGGAATATGAAAACAAAACATCTGTTTTGTTACCTCACACTGTGCATAATTGCAGCATCACCTCAACTTAAGCACAATGTAAAATACATACATTGAAGAAAACAATCTGTTTCCTGGTCTGTAGCACCCACAGCGAAGCCAAAGTACAATTCTGCATGTGAATCTAACACAAGCATCAGCTCGCCTACAACAGATACAAGTTTCAATGTAAAACCACTATGAGACATTGCTGCCCGCATCCAGGCATCATCCATCTTAACTGGTCAGTATACACACACTGCATCAGACGTCATACTCAGCCATCCTTAAAAGTTACATGCAAAGCACTAATGGCTGAACTCTGGAAACGCACCCGCCTCAGACACCCATTGACTAACGAGGGGAGGGGAAGGGACAGCGGGAGGGGGGAAGGCACACGGACAGCGGGAGGGGGGACGGCCTCATGGACAACGGGAGGGGGAAGGGGGGACGGGCTTTGTAAAACTTTATTGTCGACTATTCTGCCAGGGGCCCATCACCAAGCCAGCTCCACACACGCCACGCCTCAGACACCCATTGACGGATTGGTCTCTTTACGGGACTGCTCCTTTCTGTCTGCAGTAATCACAAGACACAATATTATGAGTGCAAGTGTCTTGCTGTCGACATGCGCTTTTTAAATGCCTCCCAGTTTGGGTGTTGATTGTGATCCAAAGCCCTTCCTGATTGTTCACAGCAGCATCTAAAGGTCGAAGACGGCAGCCGGAACAGAGGGCACGCGGGATAAAGCAGCGCGTGAAGCTTGAATAGCAGGGTTCTTAAGAGATGGCATATGGGGGCTCCAGCACAGTCAGGTCACCAGGGGAGGGGGCTCTTTTCATCCCGAGCATTTGGAAGAGAGGGCAGAGCGAGCACAAGCCCGAAATCGAGTCGGAACAGAGGGCACGCGTGATAAAGCAGCGCGCGAGGCTTGAATAGCAGGGTCCTAGAGATGGCATATGGGGTGTCCAGTCCCAGCGCAGAGTCATGTCATCAGGGGAGGGGGCTCTTTTCAGCTCGAGCATTTCAAAGAGACGGCAAAGCGAGCACAAGGCGGGGGAACCTGGTGAAAGCACAAGGTGGGGGGATGTGGTGAAAGCAAAAGCACTCAAACACAACAAGCACCTACGGGCACACGGACAGCGGGAGGGGGGCGGAACTGACAGTGGGAGGGGGGCGGGAACACGAACAGCGGGAGGGGGGGCAGGAACGGGCACACGGACAGCGGAAGGGGGGGAACGGCAAACGGCACCCAAAAACGCACTCACCTGGACTTCTTCCGGCGGCGGTCGGCCGCGGAATGGGAAGAAAACAAACGGACTACAAAAAAAATAAACCCCGCCCACGGCCGCGATGACGATCGGAGAGGAAAGAAATCACGGGAACGCTCACGAATCTGGTCCGGCCATGACGGACCGATCTCTGTTCCAATGGCTAGCCTCCATTTATGGAGCTAGCCAATGGAACAGAGGGCGGATCCCAAAGCCACTCTACTGTTCTCATTAGGTTTTCACCTGCATGAAAAGCCTGCGCAGTGCGCAGGCTTTCACTTAGGGGAAACCTAAAAGGTGAGCCAAATGGTGCATTACAGGAGGAAAAAGTTACGTGTGCAGGTTACAAAAGCGTACAAAGTAAACATAGAGGTATAATACTGCAATATATGGAGGAAGGCTCCGGGGGACGCACGGACAAAGTCGGGGCGGGCGGGGGCCCTGAAGCCTAATTGCTCCCGGACAACGTCGGGACGGGCTGCTAGTGATATAATAATGTTTCAAGAAACTTGGGCACCTTATGATTTGAATGTTAATGGGTTCCACTGCTATAATATAGCGGCTTGCAAATCGCATTTTGGCCGCGCAGTCGGAGGACTGTTTGTTGGTTTTAGCATTATGGCTGGGGGGAAACATAGGATTATTAACACGGAAAATGCCAATATACAAGCTATTTAATATACACGGCAGGCTCCTTTTGTTTTGATAAACATTTATAACAATGATTTTATTTCGATCCCAAACAGGAATTTTCTAGCACTCACTAAATGTATTTCCAAATTAGAGGATAGCTGGGGCAAAAGTAAAGGACTTGAAATTATTTTAGGTGGCGATTTCAATGCCCAGCTCCCAAATAATAATTGGCAAGAAAAAAAAAGGAAGGGGGATCTGGTAAATAAAGGGGCCAAGAATTGAAAAGTCTGTTAGATGAGCATATTCTGACGAATATTATGGATTCTGGTCAGAAGATCTCGCTACAGCAAGTTCCTACGCACAGAGGTCGAGCTAGTACCTCTATTATTGATTTTATTTTTGTTTCCCCTGGTATGGCAGACCGTATAATAGCAACAGATGTTATAGCTTCAGACTTTGGGGGTCATAATCCAGTAACGGTAACTATGAGGTTAGACCCCCAACCTGTTTTCTGTGCGACACAAGGAGCAAGAGACATAAGTGTAACCACAGATAAACTAAGGTTGAAATGGAAAGGGATAGATAAAGCTGGAGTTACAAAGTCGTTGTTAACGGAAGAACAGATATCAATAGACCGTTGTTTAGATTCTACAACTGATGGTCAGGTTATTATTTCCTGTTTTAGCAGAATATGCTCTACAGTTAGAACCTTGTTATCTGTACCAGCAGGCCTAGGCCCAAAAGAACCTAGGTGGTTTGATAATACCTGCTATGTGGCTAATAGGAATTTACGTAAGGCTTTTTCAGAGATTCCCAGAATTAGGGCGAATGTGAGTGCAGCGAGGAAAATATACAAACTAGCTGTAGAGAAACGGAGAGCCGCACTTTTGAGCGAACGTTGGGAGTCCCTGTCTGAAACTGCGTAAGGGAAGCTAAGTAAATTATTCTTGCCCGCAGTTAAAGAATTCCGAAATATGGGTCAACAACTCACCCCGATTAGCTGCACCATCACCAGCAAAACTTGGGAATGCCACTTCTCTAAAATGTATGCCTCTTCACTGAATAGCGAGAATAGCGAGGATATAAACGATTTTGAGGCATCTAATAACCTAAACTTTAACTTGGGAGAAGTGGAAGAAGCAATCGCCCAGAGTCTGGGAAATAAAGCCCCTGGCCCAGATGGGCTACCCATAGACCTTATTAAATGGCAACTGGGTCGATGGGCTTCAATACTGGCGAATGTTTTTAAGTCTTCCTAAAGCCAAAATGCCAGAAACTTGGGGTACTAGCATACTAGTCCCCATATAAGAAAGGAGACAGGTCTGATCCCATGAATTACAGGCCTATCTCATTGTTAGATAACTCTCTAAACATTTTAGGGCGTGTTATCTATAATAGGCTTACTACATGGATAGAAGACAGTGGGATCCTGTCTTCATGCCAACTAGGATTTAGAAATAGGGTCGGTACAGTTGAACAATGCCTCAACTTGAAACTAATTATTGATAAATATAACATTGCACGGTCGGTTCCTATTTATTTAGCGTTTATGGACCTGTCTTCAGCTTTTGATTTTGTTAACAGGTCCAAACTTTGGTCCATTCTATTGGAGTATGGTCTGGATACTGCCCGTTTTCACTTTTTAGCTTTTCTACATACAGATTCAAAATCCAGAGTGAGAATAGGTATGGGTGGAGAATTATCAGGAACAATTAATATAGGTAGAGGAGTTAGGCAGGGATGCGTTTTAGCACCCTTGCTCCTTATAATCTATATTAATGGCCTGAGTATGAACCTTGAAAAATCCACCCCTGACGTCCCGTTAGTAAATGGTAAACCGGTACCTGCTCTTCTGTATGCAGACGATGCAGTGCTACTGGGACGAACACCTAACTCACTCCGTACTTTGGTCTTAAATTTTACAGATTTTATGGATAAACTAGATTTTAGGGTAAATTTTAAAAAAATCTTTTATAATGTCTTGTGGGCCAAGCAAGCGGCAGATAAACTCCATACAGATTGGAGAAGGAAAACTTATTGGAACTTGGGAGTGACCTTTGCTGCGAATGGCTCGTGGACTGGGCATTTGGCCTAGGCCATGGGCAAATTCTCAAAGGCCACTAACTTAATTTTAAGTATTCCAAGACCAAAGAGACTTGATGCCATTAAAGCGATTGTAAAATTTTTAAATTACAGTGTGTCCCGGTAGCGACCTATGGGGCAGAAGTATGGGGCATTGGGAAAAGTACCACTATCCAGCAAATAGAGAATAGGTTCTGCAGGAAATTGTTAAGTGTCCCAATTTATACATCTAATTTTATCACACATAGTGAACTAAATCTTCAATTTGTCTCAGATTTTGTTAATACTCGCCCAGCTTTATTTTGGCACTCGGTTTGGACGAACCAGTCAACAAAACTTACACAAGAGATAATAACTGACTGTTTAAATTGCGAAAGAGGGAGGAAGATCCCGTGGCTTTCATATGTGCATACTAGCCTGCAGGAAGTAGGTATGGGAAATATTTTTTCTAACCCTAATGATGCTAGTAATGTTAAGAAATCAATCTGAATTGAAAGAAGCACTAAAAGCACTTTATTTTCAGAAAAGATTGACGATCGAATCAGGGAAAACCACAGTCGCTAGGTACCTGAATATTGAGGCGCCTAGATGTACCTTTGCATTGTATTTAATATTATCATTGACTAGTTGGGATAGAAGTTTATTATTCCGCTTAAGGGCTGGTACTGTGAGGTATCTGTTAAACTTCCCTTTGGGTTACCAGCAAAGTACAGCTAAAATTAGCTGCCCTTGTGATGGGCAAAGTTCACAAAATTACCTGCACTTTCTCTTTTGTTGTAAATTTTATGTGAAATATACAAAATGGTTATTAATTCCGTGTTTTAAAAAACATAGACCCATTACTCTAGAACAATCCTATCAGGCACAGTTAAATATAGAGAATGAAGAAGTAGTTTGTTGTACCGGTACCTTTTTAAAAATTGCTGTTGGTGCAAGCAAAATAATGGAAAATGTTTAAATTGTAATCTAACCTGTTTTATTGTATTTTAATGGATAACAGTATTTTATGGAATATGCACTATGATATGTACTTTTATGAATTGAAAAAATTTGAATAAAGATTCTTTGAACTTGAACTTGAAGTTCCCAAAATATCATCGGTCGCCAGAGGTTCAAATGTACAATTTAGGTCGCCGCCGATCAAAATAAAAGAGTCAGAAGGGCAAGAGAGGAGCACTTCAGACAGAATGGAAATAGTAGAAGATTTGGCCTCCCCTTGCATACCTCTGGCGTAGATGTTGAAAAGTTCTAAGGTAATGTTGCCCTTTAAGTCCTTGATTGTTAGTCTCATCAAGTCTGGTGTTGGACAAGGGTGGTGGGTAATTTTGCAATTAAGCGCGGCCTTTACCCAGACTATGAGCCCTCCAGATGGGCGTCCGCCTCCAGAGGAAATAGCTGATGTATGGAAGCAAGAGTAACCGGGTTTATACAATGGCTCAAGACTCCATGTTTCCTGGAATACACACAAATCATAATCATCAATAAAAGTATTCCAGTCCGGAAGAGATAACTTGTTACGTACGCCTGCTATATTCCATGAAACAATTTTAAAATTCCCAGTAGAACCACTGCAGGAGGTCAGGTCACCTTGAGATGAGTCGGAGCCCCATCCATTCTCTTTGTTACCCCCAAAGTTACTGGAACAGAAGTTGCCAATTCGGGACCTGGACACTGGGCTAGTCTAGGAGGACTAATAGTACTGCTGCTAGGTGGGGCAGTGGTGTTTATAAATACCCCTTCATGAGCCTGAAGTCAGTCAACGGCCTCCAGACCGCTGAACCGGATTTCAATAGAAGTTTGGCTCGGGGCAGGTAGAGACTCAAGCCAACCCCCATTAATCAATCCCCAACCATTGCGTTGTACTAGTGTCCACCCATCAACTACAGTTGGAAAATAATTGGGGGGATAAAAATAGGACAATGGGAGGGATAGTATGGAAGCTCCTGGACTGTGGTGTTTCCAGTTACAGATATACTCCACTGTCCTAGGATCTTTAAAATTAACGAGGACACAGTCCCCCCTAATGTCCTTGGCTAAGTGTCCCACCCAGGACACCCTTCGTACCATGAGTATTTTACTCGAAATGTGCGTTGTTAGAGGTCTATATTTATTTAACCAATCAGCAACTTTATTTCTCAAGGCCATAAAAGATTCTTGGTCAGGCTTTCTCAGTACTGGGACCCCTGCTAAAACTACCAGGTACGGGCTTACTTCCGGGGGCAAATCGATATTAATTACCCCCCGGGAGCCTGAGCTATAGGGTCCCCATCTCCCTCTTTCGGCTGAGCCGGTTTACTCTGGCTTGGTTTCTTAGCTGCTACTGTTGCTGGTACCTGAGTTAGGGGAGCAGCTAATGCCTGTTGACCTCTAGTTGGAGCTAACGAGATTATCGGATCAGAAGCAACATTCCCTCCGCGGAGATCATTTGAAGGAACAGTGACCCTGGGTGTAGTTACCTTTTTCAGGGAATCAACAATTCTCAATGATGCAAGCTCAATCTTACTTAGTTGCTGTTCAATCTTGGATAATCTATCTTCTACTGGGTGAAGAAAGAGTCTAAATAGATCACCCATTTTGACCAATAAGGGATCCTCCATCACCACCCTACTCCCTGGGCTCCCTGGACTCTTACCCCCAACCTCAGCCTGGGGTACCACTCTCATGGATGTTGGATCTTCTCTAGGTGCGACTACAATTGCCAGAGTAGTCGCAGCAGCCTGCTCCTTTGCGACAGTTGTTGCTTCATTATTTTTGGGCAACTTCCCTTTCTTTCCACCAATATCATTAGCCTGCCCTTGCTTATGCTTTGGAATAGCACCTTGGCATCTTTCTCGTAGTTGCTTAGTATTGTGCTCCTTACGGGACTAGCCACGATGGGTAGCTTGAGGGATGACAACAGCAATGATTCAGAGACCATAAACTGATCCCCTGTAGAAAAATGGTCAGGGTCATGAACTGCCAAGTGGGTATTTGGGGATTCAGGGATCACAGATGCACCAATACCACTAATTTGACCATGCTATAGATTATATGCATCAAGGTATGCAGCCTATGTTTCCTTATAAACATATAAGGTAAAAGGGCGTACATTTAGGCTACATTATTTTGGTTATATGTATGTATTGTAAATCACCATTGACATTTTAAAACGTAGACATTTGCTCCAGACAAATATTGTATTGACAATCGTATCTGTGCATTAATTGAACCGATTGACGCTTTTACAATTCTTAGAAAGATGCGGTCAGGAATCATCTGCGTTGAATGGTAGACACAACAATAATTCTGCATGAATCGGAAAACATTGTGAGAGAGGGAAGATGGCAATCTCCTCTAGTCAAGATAGAGTCAGGGCAAACAGAAGATGGAGTAGTACCTTAGGGAATTTACATCAAATTGGGGATACCCCACATGTAGGATACTTTGTGTATAAAGCTTGCTCTCCTCTGGAATGCTATTTAAACTAAGCCAGATCATTTGTTCACTAGGGCAATTTTAAAAGATTGTCTTGTCCTCTCTTACTCCCTTGGTTAAACAATATTAGTAATGTTTTTTTTTATAAATTGAGATTACCTGATCTAATACAAATGCCATAGTTAGTAGCCCAACATTCAAGAATTAACTAAAGCTTCTTCTTTTTGGGAATGTGAAAGATCATAAGCAGAGATACACAAAAATTCATTCACAGAATATTTACCCGCGCACCAGATAGGATAACAACCCTATCTTTCAGCTGTAACCAATATATATGTATAAATAGGCATATCTCATACGTGTTTGTCTAGGTATTCACTAGAATGGAACACTAGAATAAGGGAAGGTGTTGTTGTCCCTGTGACGTGAAGTTTGTACAATCAACACTTCACCTGGTTTTATTCTGTAAAGCTTACTTCACTATAAGAAGACACTTTTTAAAACCAATATTTGTAAAGATTAATGTACCTAACTATGAACCAGCTTTTTTATATGTGTGTAAATTGGAAGACATAGCTGTTTGAAACACTGTGATTATTCTATATATTACATGGTCGGCAAGAAAGGATATGTCTAAAATGCATTTGGAAAGTCTGAATAATGATTTTCAGTTAATTAGATTTTTTTTGATTTTACTATACTCTATCTGTTTCATTTATGTTTTGCACTTTTTATGGCTTACTTGTGGGTAACCAAATAAAGAAAGTTGATGAAGATGAATACATGTAAGGCAACCTAAGGTAGGCACTAAAGGCCCTTAGGGCTAGGTGCATTTTATGTAAAAGGTAGATCGACTTCTTTTTGGTTAGTAACGAACTATCAAAGAAAGTGAAAAGAGTATCTCATTTACCAGCTCACCTCTCAGATCACTCAGCAGTACAGCTAGAACTACAAATCATAGACAACATATCTGAAAGAAGATTCACAGTCGAAAGAGTTTTGCTGGAAGACGAAGAGATCGTAAAGGAGCTGGAAACTGAAACAAACATCTTCTTTGAGTTAAATGCGTTAGGTACCACAGAACAAATAACCTGGGATACCTACAAAGCTGTCATAAGGGGTAAACTCTTGAGCTTAGGGGCGCATAAAAACAAACAAGCAAAACAAGAGATCTTAGACTTGGAATCAGAGATCAGATTCTTAGACATTGATATATCCACAGAACAAGAGGAGGAAAAGAAACAAGATCTTCTTAACAAAAGACAGACTCAAAAAGATAAAATAGATCAAATTTTGGAAGAGAGGTTACAGAAAAAATGGGATTCTAGCAAACTGGCGAAACATGAGTTTGGTGAAGGTTGCGGAAAATGGCTAGCGTGGAAGCTTAAATCGGATCTAGCTAAAAACAAAGTGGAAAGTATTATCCCGGATGATCAAACAATTCCTTCCTCTGATGAAAACACTATCAAGTATGAATTCTAGAAATTTTTTAAAGACCTATACACGGAAGATATAAATCCCTCGGCTCAAATGATAGACTCTTACTTGAAAGATGCAGCACTTCTAAAACTTGAAGAGAACGAAAGAGAAGCTCTAGATAAGGAAGTTCAAGAAGAAGAAGTGGCAGAAGCCATTAAAAGTTTGAAAAGGGGAAAAGCCGCAGGGCCAGATGCCTTACTAAACGAATTATACATGAAGCTGAAAAATTCTATACTCCCTCATATAACCAAACTAATTAACCTAATCCTAACACAACGGAAAACCATACCAGACTCCTGGAACGATGCTATAATTACAATCATTCTGAAACCCGGCAAGAACCCTCTTAAATGCGAGTCATATCGTCCAATTTCATTATTAAACACAGACTATAAAATATTTACTAAAATAATGGCAGCACGACTAGGGAGAGTACTATCAAAATTATTACATCAAGACCAAAAAGGTTTCATAAAAGGAAGATATCTACATGAAATAACACAAGAACTCTTAATTTCAATAGATATCGCAACAAATGAGAAATCTCCACTTACCATGCTCGCCGTTGATGCCGCATAGGCTTTTGATAGGGTCAATTGGGCTTTTCTTGAGAATGTTATGGTTAAGAACAACTTCGGACCTCACTTTATTAATATGAGAAACCAGATCTATAAAGATCCAAGATCAAAGGTCCTAATTAATGGTAGCTTAACAGAAAATATAAAGATAACCAGAGGAACGAGACAGGGATGTCCACTCTCCCCTTTATTATTCAATTTATATATCGAACCGCAGGCAAATAAGCTAAGAAACAACAATAAAATCATTCCATTCAAATATAGCTCATGGGAGAAAAAAATCGCTCTTTACGCGGATGACCTAATGATTTTTACTGAGGATTATCCAAAAGCTAAGGCAAGTATCGAGAAAACTTTAAAGGCATTCGGAAAAATATCAGGATACCTGGTAAATCAAACTAAGACAGAAGTCATGACATGGAACACGACCTTTCAAAGCAATTTTATAAAAAACGAAATAAGGTACTTAGGAATTCTAATAAATCATGATATAGCGAAGATTGCAAACAGAAACCTAAACAAAGTTGCCGGAGAGGTAAGGAAACTGCTTGAGACATGGACCTCTCTACCGTTGAGCTTGATTGGGAGATCGAATATAATCAAGATGACCGTCCTGCCAAAGTTTACTTTCCTATTCAACGAGATACCAATGGAATTCGGAAATACGGAATTAGCTCGAGCACAAAGAAACATAACAAGCTTCATATGGGCAGCAAAAGGATCAAGAATTGCATGGAAAAAGATCAGGAGGAGCAAGAAAGATGGTGGGTTGGCCAGCCCAGACCTGGTGGAATATTGTAGAGCTTTCCAATTCAAAAATATCAAAGTACTACTAAAAAACCACAAATACTACCCTGACTATTTTAAAGCAATTACAAATTCAGAGGATCATGTGTTGTTTAAGTTCGGACACCCCAAATACTTCAAAAAAATAAAGCTCAAGATATTAAGGGATGCAGCAAAGATGTGGACACAAATTAGAGGCATTCTAAAAATATCGTATTATAGCAAGTGGGCTCCAATCTGGGAATCTCCTGGAACCCCAGAATGCTTAAGAGATACTCTCGCATTGGCACTGAAAAAAGCCAACATCAAAAATTGGGGACAAATACTAAATGGTCCAAACCTAAAAACATGGTTAGAATTGCAAGAAATGACAAATAATACTCTATCCAGATTTAAATATTATCAAATGTTAAGCTGGTCTAGAACTTTGCCCAGTATAAACGGTAATGAAAAATTGGAAGATGACATGATCAAAACAACGCGACCACCAAAAGAAGTGGCAAAGTGGTATTGGGCTTTGATTATGGCCAACGATATTAACGTTAACATGGAAACCCAAATATGGGGGAAAGACTTTGTAATAACGGATTTGGATTTAATTTGGGAAAAATCAGTGGACAAATGCTGGTCCAACCTGAAATCCGCGGCTCTGAAGAGAAATCATTTATATACAATTCATAGGGCGTATTGGACACCAAAAAAACTCTCCAAATTTAAAAATGCTGGAATAAAGAAATGCCCCAAATGTGGAGAGGAAAAATCAGACGACATCCACATGTTTAAAAACTGCCCTCAATTGAAAGAGTTTTGGGACCAAGTTGGTAAGACCCTGAGCACTATCCTGTCCAAACAACTAACTGTGAGTATTACTCTTGTTCTTTTTGGGATATTAGACTCAGGTATTGAAGGGGGGCTTTCTAAGGAGCAGGAGAATCTCCTCTTTGTGTTAATAGTTCTTGCAAGGAGAGAGATCTGCATCAAATGGATAGGATCCACCTGTCCGACTCATGCAGAATGGCTGAACTCGGCAATAAGAATTAACAAACTGGATAAGTTAAGTAATGTAAGCAAAAGATTTAAGTTCTGGGATAGTTTTGAAACCTTCTTAAACCCCAAATAAGTACCACACTTAAGTCCTATGATTAAAGCGATACATTTTCTGGTGGACAAGTATGGTACTTGCCGAGTAGCCAAGTTGGCTAGCTCCCCTCGATCCAAGCCAGAAGCATTGATATGTAACGAGTAAAGGAAACTCCTCAAACTAACAAGAGGTCATAACTCCCCAACCAAGAGAGATCAAGGGGCAGTGTCGGAAAAGATCAAAGAGGCAGACACCTGATACTCCGTAAGCATACAGTAATCGCAAGATGAGGATAAAAAGAAAAAAAAAAAAAAAGAAAAAGGTAGAACATGTGGGTTTATGTTTTATATGTCCTGGTAGTAAAAAACTTCTAAATTTGCTTTTCCCTACTGAAAAGCCTCCCTCCCCTATAGGATAATATTGAGATACCTTATTACATTTAATAAGTACTAACTTTTGACTTTGAACCTGTAGAAATGTCATATTTGCACTCAAATTAAAAACTTCTTTAATGGTGAAGTGATGTTTCACGTCACAATTCTGAAAATACTAGCACTAAACACTTACATTTTCTTGTTCTAACAATTTGGTGCCTTCGGCCTATGTCCTGGGTTACATGAATGTGAATGGCTTAGCTATTGGGCTTTGTGTATTACTCTCAGACAGTGAGATTAAGGGGACAACGTATGGCAGGATGAGAATGGAAGGGGCGAAGCTGTTCTCTGCACCACTTACACTTCAAAGGGCTCACCCCAGCAGAAACACACAAAGAAACCTGACACTTGCCTTTTGTCACCCTTCACTTCCTGAAGTCTTGGCAGAACAGAAGAACCTTGCAGAATCAGATGGGGGGAACCTACCAATTCCCCCACTTTAAAGACTGGCAATGGATATAAATATTGGACCCTCAGAACACCTTTTCAGTACACTCCTCGACCTGTGGAAGACACTCATAAGTACTGCCTGGAATGCCTGCCCTACTGCCACCAGAGGACTGCCCCACTGAGAAAGGCCTGCCTTGCTGTTTGAAGAAGAACTGGACCATATCTCTGAACCCAGTACCAGCAAAAGTGACTCCAAGGGTAAGTTAGCTGGCCTCCTTTGTGAGTTACAGGGACATAACAAGCTCCTGGGGCCTTGAAGCCTGCACCTGTCTCTTGCTAGAGTGAGCCTTAACCCCCTAAGTAGTGCCCCCAAGATCCTGGACTTTTGGTTGTGGTGTATAATGCCACTGCTGAGTACTGAAGGGCAGCTCCGACAGTGTTTATACACAGCAAAGGCATGTGCAGACTCTGCAGCCAATCAGCACTTCCGACGTCTGGGCAGTGCACTGGGATTGGCTGGGCCACCGAAAGTGCTCCAATGTTAGGCCTCCTCACACGTTACGAGTCCCTCTTTCCCTCTGACCATGCCCAGCCCTGGTATTGTCTTTCAGGCGACCCAGAAGCACCTCATTTATAGAAAAACGTCTAACCGAGTCGGAAATAAAAATGCCATCATATGATCTCTCTGGAGTACACTCTTAAGTCTTCACAAGCAGTTGGTAAATGGAACTGCATTTGTAAACAATAACACACAAGGAGTTGAAAATGTTTCAGAGAAATTTGCTGCATTCTTCTTATGACATTTCAATTTGAGCTGCTCTCAAGCTTCTCTAGGAAATCCGAATCGTGCTTTTGGATACTATGAAAGGTCAGTATCTTTCAGAATGCATTTAGGTAAAGCATGTAGTGATGGGCGAGTGGACCAACTCAGCCCGCTCGCGGAACTCAGCGGAATTCCTCTGAATTTTTATGCAACTGCATGGAATTCCGCATAGTACAACTCCACAAGCTTCACAAGCTTCACCCACCCCTACAGAAGACTGGGACCTACTTGTCAGCCAATCCACCCAAGGGTCTCACCAATCTGCCTGACTTTGCAGCAGCTCCCACTATGGTCTTCTCCTCAGCAGCAAATCCTCTTCTGCGAGACTTATTGGTGAAAGTATACACCCTCTTGGAGCCCTCGTCAGCTGCAGCCTGCAGTTTCATCCCGCCAGACATTTTAGACTTCTAAAAAAATGACACCGTCCGAAGGTATCAACCTTCACCGCGACTTCACCCAGCGGCTCCACGACAACAACACCTCATTCTCTGACCACCTGCTGCCTTGCCCCACTGAAGTTTTCTACCTTCTAAGGAACTTTTCTTCAAAATGTGTTCTTAGTTGAGATGGAGGAGAGTATGGCAGCCAGCTGAAAAGGTCAAATCAAGAGCTCCCAAACTCTCTTGGCAGCAATACTTTCAAAACTTAGATGAACGCTACGCTAATGTAAAAAAAAGAAATCTTTTCAAATTCCAGATTTTAGGGTACATCTTAAACTCACCTAAGTAGCTTGTTGGCCTCCTATTGGGAAATGGGCACGAGCGGTACCTCGCAGTTAACGCTGGGAGAAGCTCCTGGAACAGCGCAAGTCTCGCCGGAGCGTGTGGGCAGAAGCAGCAGACGTTTTCCTCTGGAATCATCGAGCTGCTGCTCAGGTTTTCTTCCGAGGTCTGCCAAGAGGCAACACAGGCTGCAGATCGGTTTGCTCTCAGTGCAATGTAGCAGTTGGGTGAGGGAATCTGAGAAGAAAGAACTGGAAAATCTTCACATGACTCCGGTGAATGGCCTCGGAGGAGGCAAAAAACCCTCACAGGACTCCACAACCTCACCAACAATTGGTAGTGAGAAAAAGGGCAGGAAACATGCATCCTCAACAGAACTAAAGCAAGATTATAGTTAGTTACTTAGGGCCAGATGTAGGTGGACAAATACCGGTCGGTAACGGTGAAATTCGTTAAATTTTTCCAGTACCGACTGTTATTTAGCCATGTGGGATGTAGGAAAGGAATCGGTAATAAGGAATCGGTAAATACCGATTCCTTAATACCGATTCCTTATTGGCCTTGCATTTAAGGAATCGGTAATACCAATTCCTTAAATGCAATGTAGGTAGCACTTAAAACAGTGCACCTCAGCCTTAACTTCAAGTTGGTGGTAAGTAGTGATTTCCTTTCAAAAAGCACTTTCTTGCTTTTTGAAATGTGTCATGTGGCACACATCCCTGCCCTTAGGGCATGCATGTGTGCCACATGTGCACACATGCACATTTAAGGAGTGCAACAGGGTGTCTTTTGGACACCCTGGCACCCTTGAAATACCTCCCGGTATTACCGATTTGGTAATACCCGATGTCTTCACATTCATTCCTATGGGCCTCCAAGCCCATAGGAATGAATGGGTAGGTATTCGTCATTACCGAATCTCAATTACCGATTCGGTAATAACGAATATTAAGAGTTCAGTATTTTTTTACCGAATTCTTACCTACATCTGAAATACCGATTTCTAAATACCAAATCGGTAAAATTCAGTATTTTGGAATCAATATTTCCCTATCACCTACATCGGGCCCATTGTTACTGCCCGAGTTATAGGATTTTTGCCCCTAGGAAACAATGTGACTGAGTCGGAAACAGGGGACTGCAGAACAGAGCCTGGAATCAGTTTAATTTTCATCACGGGACAAGTCTGGAGGCACAAGAATAAAAATCACTCCTTCTCTGCACTTTTTTCTTTAAAATCCAAGCCAAGTAGGACTCTCTTATTACACATGCCAGGACTTTGCAGATAGGGGATTCAAACAGTAGAAAAATTGTTTCAGCTATGCAGGCAAATGGTGAGAGCTCAATAGAGGGGGCCACTCATAGTGAGCAATAGATACCAAGCTTTGGAAATAGAAGAAGTAAATGCCCCAATGTCATCCCAGGGGCAGAAATCCCAAATTGAGTTGCAAAGCAAGTGGCAACAACCCCAAGGACAAGCAGAACACTAAGGTATAGAAAAAGTGATAGAATCCATAATCGGAGAGATGATGACGAACTTTGCAACATCTGAAAAAATTAAAGGAAAAATACAGGGGACAGGTGAGGCATTAGAGGCTAAAATCAACACCTTAATGGAATTAGTATTAAGCATGAGCGGAAAATCCGTTCCGCTCGCGGATTTTGCGGATTTTTGGTAAATTCACAATCCGCGAGATTCGCAAAATCCGCGAACGAAAATCCGCGAACGGAACGGATTGGGTCAAAAGGTAAAGCTGACTTTTGTAACTCTTTTAGAATGGCGCCAGCAAGCTGCCAGAGCCATTCTAAAATAGTTACAAAGGTCAGCTTCAACCGGAAGCTCTAATAGATAAACTAAAGCAGGTGCTGCTCAAATTCAGTTACACAATCATTAATCACCCCAAACTTGGGGTGATTAATGATTGTGTAACTTAATTTGACCTTCAACTGGAGCACATGCTTTACTTTATCTTTTAGTGCTTCCTGTTGAAGCTATTTCTAGCTATTTTAGAATGGCGCTGGTAGCTTGCCGGCGCCATTCTAAGTGGGGCTGAGGGCAGAAGAGCACAAAAGTGGGACAGAGGGCAGAAGGGAACAAAAAATGAGTGGGGCAGAGGGCAGAAGGGCAAAGAAACAAGTGGTACAGAGGGCAGATGGGCATAAAAAACAAGAGGGTGGCAGTGATTAAGCAGGCAAAAAAAAAACCTGCGAAATTGCAAAGCGCCTAGCGAACACCCGCGAACACGCAAGCGCCTCGCGAACACGCAAAAATAAAGAAATCCGCAAATTTGCGCGAATTCACGAATTTTGCGGATTGCCAATTTGCAAATCCGCAAATTCGCAAATTGCCAATTCGCAAAATTCACCCATGCTTAATGAGTATCAGGAGTAGAGGCCACCTTAGAAGAGCTGGGTAGAGAAGTAGAGGTAAGCTGTGAAGAAATAAAGTTTTAAAAAACAAGTGAGAAAGACCTGAGAGATAAAATTGATGCAAAGAGGAACAATTTTTGGATTTTGAACATCTCAGAGGGTTGAAAAGGGAAAATGTTAAGGGTTTTGTGATTAACTTATTGAAAGAGTTTATCCCCTGGTTGGAGCTGTCAATGTTATCAGAAGACATACAGAGAGTACATTGAGACCCTTTTAAAAAAGGAAGGATGAGAAAAAATGCACGAAGAATCTTAGTCAACTTTAAATCTATGTTCTAAAAGAGAAAATCTTAAATGAAGTACTTAAAGCAGGTAGCTATACTAAAGGAAAATGGACTTTTCGAATTCACTCAGATATTTCAAGTGCTACACAGGATAGACAACGGAATTAGGAAACCACATAGAAAAACTCAGGTCACTGGGGTGACAGCCCAGATGTGCTTTCCAGCCTCCATAAAATTGATGTGGAAAAATCAAATGCATAATTTAAGAGACCCTAAAGAGGTGGGGGCTCTCATAGAACAAATCCAAGTGCAGCAAAAATAAATAAGACAAAAAATGCCTAGAGAGAAGGGATTCCAAACGGGGCAAATCCTTTGACTTGCCCTATGAAGACAGGGAGGGTTCTCCAGGGGAGGGAGGGGTTGGGGCACACAGAACACTATTTATGACATTTTTGTACTGGGTGAGGGAGCATATGGGGAAAAACGAAAAAAAGTGTTGTCCCATTTGTATAAAATCAGGAAGAACAGTGCCCCTGTGAGGATCAGAGAATAATTGGGGTCCATATTGACAGTATACTAACTCGAGAAGACAGGTTCAGCGAAATAGATGTTGGTTAAAATAATAACATGGAATGTGAATGGCCTTAGTGTCAGAAGTAGAAGGCAAAATATTCTGCAATACTTAAGAACGGTGCATAGAGAAATCATGTTTCTCTAGGAAACGTATTTACTGAGGGTGGCGTGGGACAATATAATGAAGAAACAAAAATGTGTGGACATCCATGTCTGTACTAACCATACCTGTGCATTAAAAGGGTAGCTATTATATTTAAAAAATCAGTTAAAGTGTCAGTAGTAAAGGTAATCACTGTTCCCCAGGGGAGATGGGCTATAGTGAAAGCTAAAATGTTAGGTAAATGGTATACCTTGGCATGGTATTATGGTTCCAAATTTAGATGAGCCTTCCCCTCTACAGACTCTATATAGCTAACTCTTGAAAACCACAGATCCTATAATCCTGGGTGGTTTATTAATAAATCCAAAGGCAGATACCCATTAGGAAAACATTTATTCTTCCTAAAATGAGGACGTGACTGAAACGATACATGGAAGACTTGGGTTTGGTGAATGTTTGCAAAGTTAAAGGGGATAGAGAGCATAAGTTCACCTTTAAAACAAAAATATGGGCATGCTTTTAGGATAGACTTTTTCCGAGTAGATAATGGGCCAAGCAAAAATGTTAAAAAGGTAGAACATCTACTAGCAAACTTGTCAGACCACTCGGCAGTCCGTATTTAATTAAAAACAGAAAAGGTTAATACTACTTCAAAATAGACACTGGATTGAGCTCTGATCTCAGGTCAGCAGATAGTGGAAACATTGACGTGGGAGACAAAATGAAACCACTATTCAGATAACCTGGAATGTCTATAAAGCTGTTATCAGGGGGAGGTTTATCGGTCTAGCTGCCTTCAAGAACAAAAGCACTAGAAATAAAATAAAGCACCTAGAAAGTGAACTAAAAGCTAGGCAGGGAAGCAGAATAGATTAGCAACCCTCAGCACCTAGAAAAATGTGAAAATAAAATAAAAAAAGATGAATGAAGAACTGACTAATCTCTTAGAGGTCATAGTCAGAAATAAATGGGATGTGAGTAAACTCTCCCACTATGAATATGGGGAACAATGTGGTAAACTCCTAATATGGAAACTGAAGACAAAACAAAATAGAAATAAGATTTTAGCAATCCGAACAGAGGATCACTTAAATTCTACCACAGAAATTCAGAGATTGAGAAAGCCTTTACTCATTTTTTTCAAAGTTTATACTCATAAGATACCGAGGCTTCAGAAGCGCAAATTAATTGCTATCTTAATAAGTTAGAGGCCCCATCCCTGCATCAGGAACAAAGAAAAGAGCTAAATTCTGAAATAATAAGTGAAGAAGTGACCAACGCAATAGGTAACATAAAAAGAGGGAAAGCAGCTTGTCTAGAATCACTGCCAAATGAGATTCATATTTCCCTAAAGGAAGTGCTGGCCCCCCTATTTACAGAATTATTGAATGCAGCTTTTTGAAAGGAATAGGATTGACCAAAATCTTGGGATGAAGCAATTATTAGCATAACATTGAAACCGGTGTAGGATCCAAAATATTGTGAGTCATATAGACCAATTTTGATACTAAATTGTGACTATAAAATATACACCAGATACTGGCTAGATGGTTGGGAAAGGTGATAGGCCACTGATATATGGAGATCAAAACAGTTTTATCAAAGGGAGGCAATTAAATGAGTTGATGCACGAGCTGATGGGGTCAATAGATGTGGCTACTCAAGAAAAAATTCCCCTGTCGGTGCTTACTTTTGATGCAGCAAAAGCCTTAAACAGGGTCAGCTGGCACTTTTTGCAAAAAATCATAAAGCATTATGAATTAGGGGAAGAGTTCTCAAAAAGTGGTGACAGCTCTGTACAAAAATCTAACCGCCAAGATATTGGTCAATGGCAACCTCACAGAGAAGATAAATGTTAAAATATGCACCCACTAAGGCTGTCCCCTGTCCCCACTGCTTTTCACCCAATATATTTAACCTCTAGCTAGTGCAATTAGAGCTATCCATCCCTTTTGAGTATCATGGTTTTGATTGAAATATATCCAATACCTATTCGACTGATGCACTCCCTGTTTGCCCGTGTGATGCCCGAGCTCCCCAAAGTGATCTTCATTTTATATTTTTTTCTAAGTAGTATATTGAGGAAAGAACTAGGTACATCTTACCACTTCTGCGAAGACTCAATTTTAGACAATGTCGGCTAGCTCTTTATTATCTTAAATCATTACCAGACCCTTTGTTATGCTTTTGTCTGGCATCGTTTCTGTGGGCTGCTTTACAAAAAAAAGAAGAACTTGCCTATAGTCTTTTAACATAAGGAAGTAAAGGGGTATAGAGGTCTAACTGTGCATGTAAGCATCTATTTATTAACTGATCCCTTTCTTAGAACTTATATATTTTATGATTTTATAATTTTATCTGTGTCTGTTTATGAATTTTATAACATTGTATGTATTTAATTGATAACACATTTAATGGAGGATGATTTCTTGTATAGAATACTTTTTATGCCGTTTATGTTTTGGCGAAGTAAAGTTTTGATGATGATGACGATAATTATCATTGCTAGGCAAAAAAGTAGCTTTTTACGCAGACGATTTAATGGTTTTCAATAGTGACTTAGTAGTTTCTATCCAAATATTATTAGATGCTTTTGGTCAGTTTGAGAAAATGTCAGGTTATTAGTTACCCATCAAAACATAGAAATTATGGAATGGAACTCCCAAAGTAACAACCCGCTAATGAAAGAAAGGATAAGATATTTGGGAGCTCTGGCACTGAAGGATGTTGAAGCAATAGCTCAACTGAATTTTGATAAAATAGTGACTCAGACTAGGAAATTATTAAAAGTATGGGGAGGTCTTCAACTCTCATTTATTGTCTTTAATGCTATACCATTAGAATTCAAGCTAGAAAGGTTAACATTTATTTGGGCCTCAAAAAGAGTAGCATGGAAAAGCTCCATAGAAAAAAAGAACATGTGGTGATTGCCAGCCCTAATTTTTATAAATACTGTTGGCCATTTCAGATCACTTCTCATGGAACATCTAGCTTATGCACAATACTTTCAAGCAATGACAAAAAATGTGCAAATGGATGGTAGCTTTTTCCATTTTAAGTAGTTTAAAAAAGTGAGGCTGAATATTTTGTTAGTCACATGTAAACAGGAGTGCTCTGAAAAAAATGCCATACTATAGTGCCTATGCGCCAATATGGGACTCTCTTGGAACCCCAGAATACTTGAAAGGCAAGCTATCAATCCCCTTGATGAAAGAAGGAATAACAAAATAGGGGCAGTTGGTTAAAGAAAACACTTTTATTGGCTGGGAACTCTTGTCAACAATTACCAATGGTAATCGGTCCAAATTTCAATACTATCAAATGCCAAGTTGGGCAAAGAATTTGGGAAAAGATGGGATAGGAAATAGGGCACTAGCGGAAACATTACAAGGAAGTCTACTACAAAAGAAAGAAGTTTCAAAATGGTACTGGATGTTGACGGTAGCCGGGGAAGAGGAATTCACATTGCCCTCAGAGGTCTGGGGGAGGGACCTATGTCATGTATTGATGTCAGCTTTATGGAATACAATTCAATCTACACATCCAGAAAAACAATTTGTTTACAATGCAAAGAGTGTATTGCACGCCAAAAAAGCTGACGAAGATGGGCAGTCAAGAGGTGAAGAGATGCACTGATGCTTAGAAGAGAGGGCAAATGACATCCACATGATTCGGAAGTGTCACCAGCTCCAGCGATATTGACATGATGTAGGTAAGGTCCTTGCAGAAATGATAGGTCAAGATATAAAGGTAACCTTAGAACTAGTCATATTTGGGGTTATACGTGATAATGGTATATTGATAAATATGAGCAATAGACAAATAATCTGTTGTGTGTGCTATTATAGTTAGCAAGGTGAGAGTAATGCATAAAATTGATATTTCACAGTCCTCCAATGTTGTGAGAAAGGCTAGCATCTGTCCAAAGGCTTAACAAACTAGAGTTCAAACTAAGAAGACTAGATTTTGGCATATATGGGAACAGAAATACAAATTAGGAGACTAAATGAACTTAAGAGATTATGATTTATGGTAAAATGTCCATTGATTATGTATTACCACAATAAAGCCCTAATCAAGGGAACTGCTCTGATGGTATCAGGTGTATATCTCTCATTGATCTAAGGGTACAGAAGGATTTGGGTCCCATCTGATTGAAAGATCTCCCCTCTGCCATCTGGAGGAAGATCCAAGTTGGCAGAGATATAAAATGGGGCCACTTTTCCTGGGTGCACTAGACCAGATAATATAATAAAAGATAATTCTCTGGGAGAAATCACCAAATCAATCACACTCCACTGTATCATCTGTCAAAAGCAACTCACTCTCAGTCTTAAAAGGACCAAAAAGGCAATTGAATGAAATATGTTTAATGAAGTACAGATTTTAAAAAAACATATAACGATAGATACAATTATATAGTGAAAAACATTCTCATAGAGGACATATTACAAAGTCATTACAAAACATCACAAATAAGAGAGACAACATCTCAGACATAAATCTTTGTCATTAAGAAGCTGTTAATTTGAAGGATTCTGTAAAAAATAAAGGTGCAAAATTTCACATATTATTGATTGTTCCTAAATTTACCAAAATCAAGGGGGTGCGTTTGCAAAACAGTATAAGGACAATAGTATAAATATCTCTCTAATTGATTATGCAGTGTTCACCGAAGTTCCATGGTTGTTGCTATAGGGGTAACTGACCCTATTGACCATCACAGATCAGGTCATAAGCACATAAAACTCCTATCCAAATGGTGGTTGTTCCCATAGATACTGGAGTCTTAATCTTTCAGAAGTCCATATTATGCTTGAGGAGGATTTCATAAGCAGGAGTCTCTACATTCCTGTGCTCCCGGATATGGTACCTGGGATCTATCTTCTCATCATAGATATTGGTTGAATTGCTTTAAAAAAACCTAAGTTAAAATCGCAATATTCGGATCAACAATCCAGGACGTGATGATGGGGACTAATCAGCCCTCCAAATGAATATAAGTCCAGGAAGTGACTATTGTCTCAGGAGCAAATCCATTGACTATTGTGAGTCTTGATCGCTCACAACCTAACCGTTCCACGTCTTCCTTTGAGGATAATTCAAAAGGAATGCAAAGGATCTGTCTTCCTTTCAAATGCTGGCAAATCAAGACCAGATACCTGTGGTTGGCACTTTGACCTTTTAGGCTCTAGATTTCACTAAAGAAATCATGACTCAGTTTCCTCTGATTGGATTTAATTTGTTTTGATGTCATTTTATTTAATACATTCAACTCCAATTTTCTAAATTGGTGAGAGATTTTTCCTCCTCCGTGTTTTCACTTTATTATTGTTTGTGTGCTGCATAAATATGTTATACAGTGCCCCTAAATTAAGCCTCACTGCTTTGTGCTAAGCTACCAGATGGTTATGCACAGGTTAATTTAATGACTTTTGAGGTTCATCCTGACTACGATTGTGGTTGTTGCCTGAGTGTGGCTTCCACCACATCAACCAATAACCCAATTTCTTATATTTGGTGTGAGTTCAGTATTTAGATATATGTGTATTAGAATTGTGTTTTTAAAAGCATTGGGGTTTTTAATTAGTAAATTTTTTTACATTTTATTTTAGTTTCTGTTGTTCAAAAACTTTAATATGTATTTGCCCCATAAGAATTGTTTATAAGGTTACAATAATATTTGTAAGTCATTCCTAAATGTATTTAGTGTAATTCTTAAAGTACACAATACTTGAAAATTAAATGTATGGGAATGAGCTTTGATTTTTAAGAATGTTTTAACAAGTATAAATGTAATGTTATATATTGTGCTTTTAGTAACATTGACCACCCGAATTATATGACCTTTCCCCAGTGTTTGTCTTACTGAAGTTGATATAGTAATTCTGACCCCCAAGGTAAATGCACTTTCCCCAGTGTTGTTGGACTGGAGTTAGAATAGTACATCTAATCTTACAGCCCAAATTAAATAGCCTTCTTCCTCTCTTCAAATATAGTCACTTACCCATTAGTAATGGGACTGGAGTTTTATATTTAATGTGACTCCCCAGTTATATGGATTTCCCCAATTTTAGTTTTACTGAAGACAGAATAGTAATGTTGACAGTATTTAAGCACCTTTCCAAAATGAGTAGAAATGGATTTAGACTAGTAAATTTTAACTACCGCTTTCTCTTAATAATGCATTTTCTCCAATTTTGTTTATACGTAATTTAAATCTTACCCTCTCAAATTATATGCACTGCTCCTAATTTCAGTTGTACTGGAGTTACAATAGCTTTTTCGGCCTACCTCCAACCCAAATATATGTACTTTGCTGATTATTAGTAGGCCTGTGGTTTGGCTGTGGTTTGACTAGCAAATCTGACCCTACTCCGAATTGTATGCAATTCCCCAATGTTCTGGAGACTGGGGTAGAACAGCAAATCAGGCCCCCAAATATATGTGTTTGCAATTCTTGAATTGCAATGGTGAATCTCTCCCCCCACAATTTATCTGATTTGCCATATATTTTTTAGTTAACTTTAGAACACTAAAAAGTGTACTGGGTGTTATCTTGATTGGAACAGGTTGTAGTCTGCAGGTACAAAAAAGAGAAACAAAATCTGCAGACCACCTCAATTCTAGAGTGTATACTTAGCAGATCAAAATTACAGAAGGCAAACGAGCCTGAACTCTTGATTTCTAACAGGATGAAAAAGAGCCCCTTACAGTTGAGTAAACGAGGTTGAACAAAGCACCTTTGGTTTGGTTTGATTTTTGGATTTATACATTGTACCAGCACATATACCATAATACTGGACATCTGTAGGTGTTGATGTATTGACTATGAGAGCGACAATGACTCGAAAGGTAAAGACACAAAAAAAGCCCTGGGACACTGGAGTGCAGCAAAGCAGTACCATCAGTGGTTGATTTGTAAATGAATAAGCGCCCAAACATTTGCTCAGATGCCTAGGGCCAGCACTACTATATGTCAACATGCTGCATACCAAGGCTGTGTAATTTTTGTTCCACCTCACGCCTCTTTAATCCATCACCAGACAACCCCAGCCCATTTATTTCACTCTTGCGGGTCCCATGTTTCTCCATTTGTCATTTAATTAATTTAATTCTTTCTTTCCCTTCTTCCTTCTTTTCCTTTTTTCTCTCTCCTGCTTTTGATCAAAACCTGTTATCTTTCTTTACAACAAATAACTAGTAGTCTCTTGAAAGCACAGGGAAAAAATACCAGCAATCTCATTGAGTAAGGCTTTTATTAATGCATCAAATGGAGGTAAGAAGAATGCATTTGAAGCAAGCGTGACTACGTCATCTCCCAGTGGCCCACCTTTTTCCCTTACGTTTTTCAAAAAGGCCTGCTACACTCTAAGAGTAGATATGGGAAGAAGACACAACACTACTACCTAAATTTGCCTATTCAGAAACAATTTAACTCAAGGTGATTAGTGTAGTGTCATTATACTAAGAGAGCCAGGACCCAAAGATTGTGGGAGGACTCAAGGAGAGACTCACGTAACCGTTTGGGGAGGGGTTAAGGTGTGGTTATTAATCTTTAGGAGATAATGAGAAGTTTAGTTGAATGTTGTACACTGATGAATATAGCCACCAGTTTCGAACTATGCGGCGTGTTCATTTTGCATTCTCTAAGGCTGAGAAGGACGTTACAATTAGTACCACATTCATTCTTCATCAAATTTCAGTATTCTAATCCCTCTTTTAGTTCTGAACAGGAGAATATAGAAATACAGCTTGCATCAGCCATAAAGTACAGATAAAAACACACACTTATCATCACAACAGATTTCTTTATTTCATATACAAAATTGAAATTACGTTTGACAAAAATATATATATCAATTCATCCTAATAATGCATCTAACCACCTACGCGCCAACAATGGGAAAGAGACATGCATGTCGCAATGGTGGCTGAAAGGGCGGTTTACACCCATATAGGGTGCCCCAAAAAATGGTCCAGAATATGTGGAAAGTGGAATGAATTCCGGGGGAATATATGTGAATCTCCACAAACTGACTCAACCACTGAAACAAGTCTGTGAACATTGGAGGGGTCGCATAGGATGGATTACAGATATGGCTAAAGGATGTTGGCAATGGGAGGGAAGATATGAGAGTAACGTCAACTGTGGTATTGTAAGTTTCTAAGCTGTGATACATTTGTGTATGCCGTGATATGTGATATGTACAACCTAAATTCAGATGGAGAAGTTTACTGTTCATGGGGATGTGAATGAAAACGCAATAAATACATTATACGTATGTGAATTAATAATAATGCATCTAACCAACTTTAAATTTTCAATCAACCCATGCAGACACCATCCATACAATGCATCCTCCACATTTAATATCATGATATCATTCAACCATTTTTTTTATTATAATAATAGTATGGTGTTACATTGATTATTAAAAAAGAACATTGATGCAGCCTACCGGTGAAACCATGTTATTCACAACCAGCTGCAACAAGACACATGACATGTATATTCATCTGATACAAATAAAGTACATAAACAGTGTGGATTGAAATACTAAAAATGCTGAGATGAACCCTATTATTACTCTTGTTTTTCTTTCCTCTGCTTATAATGCATCCAACTATACATTATATATATATATATATTATCTCTTTCTATTTTATAGAGAGGGACCCTCTGGTTGGACTGCATACTGGAGTTAAAATTCCACCATGTCTCTTGTTTGTACCTTTGATATGTCTTCCATGGGAACTTTATTCTGTTCCTTGAATCACATTTGTTGAAGATCTCAAAATCGCCATATCCTGTCATTTGAAACTGGTAAAAGCCACCAAAAACCAACATATGTGATTTCAAGTATGAATTGAAGCTGAGATCTAAGGAAGGAAACCTAGCCTACTGAAATCCTTGTAGTTTACTGTGGAGAAAGTGATGTAGTCTCACAAGTTCTGCCACATCTTAGTCCTCAGTTTCTTCATGAAAATGATATATTTAGTCTCATTTAGTTGTTTATTCAATGTAACAGAGAGAGAGAGAGAGAGAGAGAGAGAGAGAGAGAGAGAGAGAGAAAGAGAGTTTTTGTGTCTAAGTAAAACTATGTTTTTAATGAACCCTCTGCTGATTTGTGTTGCATTGCAATTTGAGACTCTACACTCAAAAAGGGAAGCATTGAGGGATAAACGGAATACAGACACAAACTAAAGGTATTATTTTGCAAACATATCTTTCATTAATATACAAAAAGCTGAAGATGCTTGTTGGGAATCTGTGAGCAAGCGATCAGCAAACAGACGGATTATATACAGAAGTCAGTGAAGTGGCCTGTGACATTTTCAACTATTTTTATAACTTCTTTCAGCAACTGATGCAAGATTATAATATCTATTGCCTTCAATTGATACCTAACCCTAAAACCTCTATGTTTCAGTATTACTTGTCTGACAAAATATCTTTGCTCCCAAAATTAAAGGTGAACATTAGGCAAGCAAAAGTGCATCCTAAAAGTTGAAAAATGCAAAAATGAGGGCCATTACATTGTCCTTTGTCTGCATCAACATTGTTACATTGAAGTACGTTTATCAGTTTTGTTGTAACATTATACACCATTTCTTAAGGCACCAATACATGTTCTGTACATCTGCTGTGCTATAGATCTATATCAAAACTGAAAATGCCCTTTTATATAAGCTTTGACCTGGAATCTAATCTTAAACTGTTCCTAAGTCTGTCCATCCTATGACCCTGTGGCATCACTACATCTTAGTTACCATTGCTATGGTGACTGATGCAGTATGCCTCTCTGTGAGTTAGAGAGTATGCTTGCTGTTGAGTAGATGTATTCTGCTTGCTCCCAATAAATCTACTTATTCCTCATACCAGTGTGGAGTATCTTTACAATTTGCGATGAGAAAGGGATCCAAACCCACGCATGCAAAGCACAATGGAGTATCTTTACAATTTGGTGACTTCAGAAGGAATCCAGACTCATCAAGGAACCTACTAGACTTTCTTTCTTACTCATCCTTGTATTTTTTGGGGGGGAGAATTAATGAGCAATTTAAAGAAGGAGCAAGCAGAGTAAAAGATTGCTCATTCTACATTTCAACTCCATACTCGCTAGGCATCTCTACATACAGAATAAATCTTGCTCCTTGACATTTTCCAAGAGAAACACATTTATTCACGTGCGTTTTTGGTAAGCTCTACTGAAGTGCCTGATCACATTCTCCACCGCACACACATCAAAGGAGAAAAGCTTTACCATGGATGCCGATCTACAAGCAATTATGAAGGAGCGGTGTTTCCACTTGAGAAAGGTAACTTGCTAACAGTTACCCACCTGGTGTGTCCATTGAAGAAATCCTTTTCGACCGCATTTTTCAAGCAGCAGTGACGCAGTTTGGCATTCCTCCTTCATTGTTATCATCCCTTTCCAGGAGACGTGCTCCAGTGAGTCCATTCTGGACAATATCAGCTTCTGCTTCCTTGGTGACGTATTCTACAAGAGATGGGAAGAATTCTATACACTTCCGTCAACGCTGCACACGTCATCACGCTGGGTCACGCAACGTGACCTGAAGTGGTGGCCATTTTGAAATCTCGCACCTTAGCAACACCGATCGGAGCAAAATACATTACCGATGGGAGCAACCTACGTGTCCACTTCAACTACTAAGAATTTCATTTTCTCAAGCAACACTAATGGGAGCATTATGTCTACTTCAACAACAGTTCCAGATACTGGTAACTTTACAATTTTTTTTTAAACTGACTACTCGACGGTGATATGCACACCACTTGTATTAGTGCATATTTCTTCGGCATATTGATACTTTATTCAGTCTAAAACAAATTTTGATCATATGCACACCCTTTAAAGTAAATTCAAATACAATCTTAGCATGAATAGTATACATTTACAGTCATTGTATATCCGTTTTTTGTTTTTTTTTGGCTGTGATTGCATTTTATAAATGTAATTATTAATTACTGCTTTACTGTATTTAAACATGGCTACACAAGGCTATGGTTTGGTTTCATCTGTTCTATTTCTCATTTGTCCTGGTGTACCTGTATTGAAATGGTTAGACTGGAAAGAATACTTTATTAATTATATATTAGCTTTAGGAGATGAGAGCGAAGATGATTTCTCTCTATCCAGGAAAAAGAAAATGCTCTTAAACAGTCTAGGACCAGGAGGGTCTAGAATTTATTATCAAATGGAAAAAAAGCAAGATCTGGAGGAAGTTCCAATGTATTTTTTGAAGCTCTTGAAGATCTTGATGCACATTACCAACCCACAGTTTGTGAGGGAATTAGTAGGTATTAATTTTTTCAAAGGAAACAACATAAATCAGAATCCTTTGAAGATTATGTGTCATCTTTGAAAAAATGATCTATTAATTGTGATTTTGGCAATTTCCATGATAGTTTTATTAGAGACCAACTTGTCATGCACTCCATGAATGCTGCTATTCAGGAAAGATTGTGGGTATGTGGAGATGCCCCTTTGAATGAAATTATAGCCATAGTTAAAAAAGGAGAAATGTCAAAAAGGTGTGCACAAATTGCACTTAAAAGCAATGAAGAAGATAATGAAGTTAGCAAAGTATCCAGTAACACAAATGAGGGAAAGACATTTGACAAACGCACTTATAAAGAAGTCAACAAGAAAAGTTTTAACTTAAAAAAAAGTTCAGGACGAGAAACAACTGACATGTTACAGATGTGGGTACAAAGGTCATAATGTGAAAGAAAAATGGTGTCCAGCATTAAAATCCATATGTAGTTATTGTGGTATTACTGGCCATTTTACAAAAGTTTGTAGAAGGAGAATTAAGAAAGGCAACAAGAAAGTGGTAGGATGCATTGAAGACAAAAATTCGAAACATATTGAAGATGGAAAATCCTCTAGTGATGATAGTATACAATGCATAAACAACATAAATGATGCTGATAATGTTGTATTGAATGTATGTTCCACAGGAAAAAAGAAACCGATTTGTGAAGTGAATATAGGAGGTATAAATTTGCAAATAGTACCCTGACAGAGGCACACCGTAAACCATCATTCAACGTGATGTATGGGAGAGTAAACTTGAAAAGATTCTTGAGCAAAAATTGAAACCTGACATGCAGCCTGTAGCCTTCACTGGTGAAAAGATTCCCTTTGTAGATTATGTGGAGGTTCTCTTTGTGTTCAAAGACAGAAGTGGTATGTGCAAATTATATGTTGCAGAAAAAGGGCCATCTGTATTAAGATGGATCGATCAGGGAGAACTAGGGATCATCCTCAATCCCAAAATGGAGGACCAAGTTATGCTATTAGAAGAAACAGACAAACATCTTGTTAATGATATTGTTAAACAATTTCCTAATGTCTTTTCTGGACAGGTAGGAAAACTGTGTGGTTTTGTACACAAGATCCTGCTCAAAGACAATGCTTTACCAGTCTGTCATAAAGCCATAAACATACCCATTAGTATAAGAGAAGGTGTCATCAGTGAATTAGACATTTTAGAATAAAAAGGATAATAGAGCCTGTAGAAAATGCAGAAAGGCTCACTCCCTTAGTCGTAGCGTGCAAACCTGATGGCCGGTTGCGCCTATGCATTGATTTGAGAGATCTTAACAAAAACATAATAGATACATTCCCCTTCACCAGAATTGATGAGTTACTTGCACAGACCAATGGAATTAAGTGGTTTTCGACCATAGATAAACATCTTCTTATCATTAAATCCCGCTACGCGACAGCAGCAGAGGTCTAACAGCCTTTAAAAACCCCATTTGGATGTTACTGCTTCGTGCGCATGCCTTTCGGCCTTGCTTTTGCTGCTGTCATGTTCCAAAGGTTAATGCATACATTATTTAAAGGGTTAAATGGCATAACCTTCTTCCAGGATGATATATTAATCATGGGTCGTGACAGGAACCAACAAGATGAAAGATTAAAAACTGTTCTTCACATTTTATCTGAAAAAGGATTAACTGCTAAACTAAAGAAATGCAAATTTAGTATGAAGTCAGTAACATACCAGGGCCATGAAGTAAGTAGTGATAGAATCTCACCTAAAAAGGGGATAATTGAGGCAATCAGAAAGGCTCCTGCACCAAAGTCGAAAGATGACATAAGGTCATTTCTCGGCATGGTTGAATTCAACTCCAAAATTCGTATGGAATTTTGCATCCAAAAGTTCCAATTTAAAACAATTACTTAAGGCAAAACAAGAATTTCTCTGGAATAAGGAATTTGAAGATGACTTTATAAAAATAAAAAGTGATCTCATTTCCGCTTTCCCTGTACAAGCTTTTGACAACCTTGCACGAAGCATTATCACCACTGATGCGAGCGGCAAAAGCTTAGAAGCAATACTATCACAAATCAATGACAGATCGATCGCTGTCTCCAACAGAAGAAAAATACTCAGTGATAGAGAAAGAAATGCTAGCCACTGTATGGTCTATAGAACCATTTAGGTAGTTTGTTGGGGCAATAAATTAATTCTCTGTAATGACCATAAACCATTACTTCAGAAGGTATATACAAGGCCACGCCAAGAATAGCAAAAATGAATTTGAAACTCTTGGATTTCAATTACGATATTGAATATCTACCTGGGAAAAGAAATCAGGTTGCAAAGTTTTACCTCAGTAGATCGCCCTTACTGTATGAAACCTCGGAACAAACTGATTTGGATGACTTCAATGTAGCTGTAGTATATGACAATACCAATGCTCTCACTAAGGAAGAATGGAACATTGAATATTCACAAAATGAGGTATTGTGTAAGACAGCATCCTTCTTCACCAAAGGATGGCCCAGCAAAAACGAAAGTCAAGGAGTATTAAGAGCTATGTGGGAAATACAAATGAGCTATTTATTGACAATTCTGGTTATATTTGCAGAGGCGAGGGAATTGTTGTTCCCCCAAAATTACGATTAAGTCTTAGAATTGAATCATGAAGGTCATCTTGGCATCCTTAAATTAAAAGCCAGGATCAAAATGTCATATTGGTGGCCTGGTATGGACAGAGATAAAGAAAAATGTGTTAAACTGTGTTTTATTTGTCAAGATGCTGATAAAACCCAACGGGTACTCAGACTCACTCTTGGGTCCAGACTACTTCTAGATCAACCTTGGGAAAACCTCAGTATTGATTGGTTAGGTCGAATTGATGACAAGGAAGGCCAACACAAACACATTCTAGTTGTCATTGAAAACTTTGACATGAAAAAAGTCATCAAATATTTGGAGAGGGTGTTTCTGCGGGAAGGAATTCCCAAGAACATTCTAAGTGATAATGGTCCAAAATTCTCATCTGAAAAATATATAACATTTTTTGAAAGAAATGTCATTTGTGGAAAGAAAACACCTGTATATCACCCAGCAGCAAATGATATTGTGGAAAGATTTAACAGAGTCATAATGGGTAGTGTAAAATCATCATTGAATGCAGGTAGAAATTGGGAAAGGAACTTTTAAGTACACTTTGGGATTACAGGATAACACCTATGGGTATTGGGTATAGCCCTTTCAGAATATTAGGGGGCACAGAACCTTTTACCAATGACATGTGGAAATGGTCACCAGCTGTCATCAGATCTAATTGAAGAAAAATGCAGGAAACTTGCAAAGCCCATTTTGACAAAACACAACACACGTGGCATTAACCTGAAGGATGGTGATTGGGTCAAATTGAAACTCCCTTCTAAAGTTAAAAAAGGACAGATTTAATATTCGTCACCATTGCAAGTAGTCAAATCATATTTCAAATCTGCAAAGTTGAGTGATGTGAAAATGTGGCATTGCAACAGACTATCTAAGTGTGATAATTTTAGCCACAATAAAAAAGCTGAAAAAACATCTTCCACAATGAATTGGATGTGGGATAAAGTCACTGACACTACTGTTGCTAATCAAAAAAGTTCCCATTATCAATCTGTCAGAGTTGTTCCTAGTGATGCTGTACAACCTTCTTGTAGTTCTGGGAAGATGAAACGTGTTGGTAGAGAGATAAAATTACCAACGAAATACAGAAGTTATGCTATGTAAATATGGAAGTTATGCTATGTACTATTTATACATTTTTTATTTATTTTTTCTCGTAAGGGAAGGGGATAGACCTCCACTTAGTATCCTACATATCCTTTGCAAATTCATTTACTCCTAAGTCTTGGCACTTCCATGGTATCCTTCTTATATCTGATGTATATCTTTAGAAAAGTATTTGCATAAATAAGTATTTGTTATAGCTATTTTAGTTTGATTAAAGAGAGGAGATGTGGCATCCCTGCATCTGAGTAACTATTGCTATGGTGACTGACGCAGTATGCCTCTCTGTGAGTTCTAGAGTGATGCTGCGGCAGTTAGAGAGTATGCTTGCTGTTGAGTGGATGTATTCTGCTTGCTCCCAATAAATCTACTTATTCCTCATACCGGCATGGAGTATCTTTACAGACCCTTTATATAACCCTATCCCAATGACAATCTTAAACCTAAACCTAACCTCAAAGCTAAACCCCAATTAAAGTTCAAAGCTTTACCCTAATACGTAAGTTAAACCTACTTCAACCCTACTACTCAAATTTACAATAACCTTGACTCTAATAAAACATAACCTAAGCATGACTTTAAATCATTAACCTAACCCATCCGAATCCTAAACCCAACCTTAAATTTCCCCATGAACCAAACACTAGTTCTAAATCTAGCTCTAGCATAAGCATACATCTAACCATAGCACTAAGCCTACTTCCTAAGCTAGGACTAACCAGCCTTTACACTTAAATGTATCCTTATTCCAATCATACACCAAAAACAACCCTTTTCCATTGTAGCAGCATTATCAAGAGTGGTACGCGTAAATGAAGTGATGTCTATTTGATTGTACATTGATTAAGTGAACTTAAAGTGATGGCGTGCAATTAAGTCCCCCCAACATTAGCTGTAGAGTTATAATCTTGGCACATACTTAAATATTCATTATTCTGTACAGCGGCTTTATGAAAATGTGGCTTTGTGTGTAATTTAAATTTCAATTTTATATTGCAATGAATTGTTTTAATGCAGACATTTGGGTTTGTATATTACTCTGACTCAGAGGTATGCAATGAATAAGGCTGGATAACCCAGAACTGTTTAGCAGAGAGGGAACATTCTTTGCTCAGCCAGGGGAGAGGGTTATAAGCTTCCTGCTAATACCCTGGAAGTATTTCCATGTAGAAAGTGGTATTCAATAATACTTTAATCGTGAAGTGTGAAACCAAGCTATCTGACCGAAATGGATGGTAATAGTTATCCCAAATGAACAAGTAGACAAAATTGTATTAGCTTCACTAGAGTGTGAAGTGGCAAAGACTACTACGAATTCCACTTTGCCTTGGCGGAGCCCAAAGTTCACCTAGAAGATGAGAGAAACAATGAGAGTCATTTTTAAAAGCAATTAATTGTTCGCCTTCTTAGAAGTGTGCCCTTTCTGCAGGGCAACCCCATCTTTTTTTACTTTTTGCTGAACCCTATTTTTGCTTTTGCAGAACTCTGTACACTTTAGCCCTGCTAATCAGTGGTAAATGGTACGTGCACTCCCTTTCAACACAATAAAATTGGTATACCCCCAGTACCATATTTTACTTACATATAAGTACAGTACAAAGTGTACCCAGAGCCTGTAAGTTAAATATCACTTATGGACTGCAGCACTGTATTGCTTCACACTCCCATATAATGTAGACACTCTCCCACGCGGAGGCCCAAACACGACGAAGCAATACACACAACACAACATGCTCTGGAAAGGGATTTCACTTTATAAAATGAAGCACATCAAATACTTTTTTCAGAATATGGCTTGAGGCTTTATTTAAGACTTTCCCAGATGTCAAATGAGCATCATTCAAATGTATACAGAAAAACAGAAATACCAAGCAGACATGGAACAAAAAGTAATGAACAATGAAACGGACAATGGGAAGTCCATTGCAAATCTTGCAGATTTAGTGCTAACACCATCAGAAGAAGAAATCTGGAAGCCTGGACTCTCATTTTGCCCCAAAAATACTTTTAACTACCCACAAGCCATGATTAACACATTCAAATTCATTAGAAAATTACAATTGTTTAAAATTCACACAACTATGGAGAAATCCCCGAGTATTAGGAGTGAACATATTCAACCAACAACTGCGCCAGGAGGCACAACTATTGCAGACTTATCATTTATAAGAACCCTCAGACAATTAGAAATTGAGGAATGAAGACCCGGATTCTGAACTGACACTGCAGGATGTCATAAGGTAAGAGAATATTAATGTTGGGGAAGCAGCAGTTACTCCATTTAGACCACGCTCGAGAACAACATCAACCACAGTGAAGGACAATATAGATATATTCCATGAATCAATAATAGAAGGCCTGAAAAAAATCCATGGTAGGGCTTATGAGATTGGAGAAAAGAAAAATGCCAAAGAATGGAAATACTTTGATCTGGTTTCTAAAATTAGAAGATAAAAACTGGTGGTTGTAAGCAATTCTGACAAAGGAAGTAATGTTGTTTTATGGCCAATAAATATGTATGTGCAAGTAGTACGTTCCCAATTAGGGCAAAGGGACTGTTACAAACGGTGCAAACCAGTAGTAATGATAAGGGCACAGGCAGAGTTTGTACAAGACTTAGAATGGTGGAGAATGGAAGGACTACTCTCAGATGATGAACTGAAATTTCTCAAGTTCAGAAAAAAAGTTTATTGATAAGATTAAAGCTTACAAAATAAGACAATAAATAAATAAATAAATAGCAAAAATATACATCAGGATAGGCCATGGCAATAATATATGCAATAAAGGGAAATCACAAGATATTAAAGAGTGAATATAATGATAAACAAAACTGACAACTGGTATGATATAAGGCAATGAAAAACATATTGAATACATATTCTAGTTTCAAGAACAGTTAAAATAAAAGTGATGTTTTTTTATAAAGAATAGGAAATCATGGAAGTTTAGGAACTTCTTGCTGTAACAGGGATAAAGACAGAGAGCTTTGGGCACTCAAATAAAAAAACAATGTAACTGGACTACACAGTTCTCTTCGTTTAGTAGCTAAAATCAAGGGGTAAACAAAAGTCGTGTCTAACCTGTGGTTGTAGCAAACTGAGTACCACCAAGCCTGATACGATATTTTGGTAAAATCTTTCCAATTTTTAGTTATTTGCTGAAATGCTACTGCCAACAATAAGTCAATTATTCTGACTCTGAAAGTGCAATGATCCCAAATGGGAGAGATACTCCCTAGGAAAATGTGAGAGTAAGAAAAGGGGTGAGTGGAGGAAAAAATCTTGTTAATTTGAGACCAAACCTGCACCCAAAAACCATGGACAAGGGGACATCTGAAAAGCATGTGAAACAAGTCTGCATCTGGCAAGGAGCAAGACCAACACTTCTGGGTAATGTTTGCTAAGAATAAGTGGCGAAAATAATAAACGATTGTAGATGAAAAATAGAGTCTGAATATTACTAGCAGCTCTGGAGGATCTACGGATCCTCAACCATAAACTGTCCCATAACTCAATAGGGTAAGAAACTTCTAGGTCCTTTGCCCAAGCGTCTTCTGTCGTGGATTTCTAGCGGGGTGAGGACGGGGTCTGAAGGAAGGCGTACATTTTTGAAGCTTTAGAGTGTTTGAGAAATAAAGAATTCAATGAAATCGTTTCAGAGGGTGCGTGATTTGATGGAGAGGATGTAGCGAGAGAAGCATCATAAGCAAGTTGTAATGCGTGTGTCAAAAACGAATATCTAGCTCGAAAAGCAGGAGGTAAATTGAAAGAGGCAGCAGCTGACATAAAAGGAATGATCTGATTATTGTGGAACAGTTGATGCACCCAAATAAGACCGCGCGATCTCCAGGATTTCCAAAAGATTGGCTTATTGTCAATTAAAATAGATGTGTTATGCCAAAGAGGTTGCTAAAAAGGATGAAAGATCAACAACCAACGCAAAATCCGTGAGCTATTGGCAGCTGAGTTTAAGAAATTGCAAGAGCTTGAAACCAAACTTATGACGGCCGCTAATTCTGGCCAAAATACAGAGCAAATATCGATGGAGCTGGCCATTCAAAAGTCGAAGCTTTATGAGAACTTTGCTAGGAAGCTAGCGGCACAAATTGCGGTCCATCGTTCACAAGTCTATGAGGTAGGGGAAAACACTGGCTGGATATTAGCTAAGAAGATACGACAAAATGAGGTTGATATGAGGATAGATAGCATTCAGGATGAGACAGGGCAAATCCACGATAAACCAGAAGAAGTCTTGGAAGTTTTCCATCAATTCTATAGTAACTTATATAAGGATGAGATAATGTGTTATACTTCAGAATCTTTTGGGGATTTTAGTGCTAGTACTGGAATGACCACATTAACATTAGACCAGTTTGCAGAACTAGAGAAATATATAACATGGGAAGAAACTGAGGCTGCTATCCTCTCACTCACGCTAGGTAAGGCGGTGGGCCCAGGTGGCATTCCTCTAGAGTTCTTCAGGATGTTTCGGTATTTGAGAATGAGAGTAGATAAAGATTGAGGCCGACGAGAAAACAAAAGAAATTCTTTAAATGAAAAGGGAAATATAAAAGACTGTTCTAAGGTCAACCAAAGAGGAGAGGATGATGAGGAATCCTTGATCCAATGTGAAATTGGATTCAATAAAAAGGATTTATGATACAAGGAAAAATTCGGGAAATTCACCCACCCTCTCTTTTAGAACGCATTAGTTTGGATAAGGACATACAAGGTTTTTTTATGGCTCCATAAAAAGGAGGATAAAATAGAATTAATTTTCTTGAAGTATTTCAAGGGGATAGCAAATGGTATGTTGGAAATCGTGAACAAGACAATGGGGGAGAGCATCATCTTGACTGTGTCCAGTCGTCCCTACCACAACAAATATAAAGGATGCCATTTATTAGTGAGAACAGTCAGTTTTTGTAAACATTCATCCATACATTTAGTGACTGTACCCGAAAGAGAGGATGTGAAATGAAGGCCTAAATATTTAATAGAGTCAGGGCTCCAAGTAAAACCTGAAGCCGAAAAGTCATCTTTGAAGGTCACTTTAGTAAGTGGCAAGATTTCGCATTTATCTTTATTTAATTTGTAACCAGATACTTGTGCAAAAGAATTAACTTCGTCTAAAAATGCCGGGAGAGACGTTTCTGGTTTGGAGAGAAATAATAATACATCGTCAGCGTATGCCGCCATCTTAATCTCAGTTTTATGAAAGTTGAAACCGTGTATATTATTATTCTGACGAATTCTCAAAAGGAAAGGTTCTAAAGCAAGATTAAACAAAAAAGGTGAAAGTGGGCAACCCTGTCTAACTCCTCTATTTAGGGAAAAGTAAGGAGATAAGCCTCCATTCGCCGAAATTGCTGCTCTAGGGTGAGAATATCGGAACGATATCAGGGTGGAAATTTTTGGACCGAAACCGAACCACTTCAAAGTATCAAACAAGTATGGCCACTCAACCCGATCAAAAGCCTTCTCAGCATCCAAGGCTATGGCTGCAAGGGAATGAGATTGGTGTGAGGTCTTAGAAAGAATGTCGAAAAATAATCTAGTATTGTCCGTCAACAGTCTACCCTTAACAAAACCGGATTGCTCTTTTCCTAAAAGCTCGGGCAGGAATGATTCTAAACGTGATGCTAATGCTTTTGAAAATTTTTTATAATCGATATTTACTAAAGAAATAGGGCGGTAGTTTTTACAATGTTGTGGATCCTTACCCGGTTTCGGAATAATACAAATGAGGGCATCAGAGAAAGAGACTGAAGCGGAACCCGTTTGAAGAAAGGTGGAGAGTAAAGTGTGCAATTTGGGAATAAGTAATTTTGAGAAATAGGAAAATAATTCTACAGTGAAACCGTCAGGACCTGGCGCTTTACCATGTTTAAGGGAGTTAAGAGCTTGAAGGAGATCCTTTTGTGTAAGGTCCGATTCTAAAGAGAAAAGGTCCGGAGGGGTGCCGAAAGGAGAGGAGATCTGGGACAAAAATTGGGAAATGGATTGTTTAGAAGAGGCAGACTCGGATGAATATAATGTTTCATAGAAATGTAAGAATTCCTGTAGGATATCCTCACTCTTGTGCATTAGTGACCCATCGTGACCATAGATAGATTCAATGTTGACCTTGTTTTGTTTGACCTTTAGGTAATTAGCCAGCAATGTCCCAGCTTTATTCTGCCCACCATAGAACTTAGAGCTAGATTTTAAGAGAAAGTTGGAGGCATTATATGTGGAGTCTTTATTAAATTGAATCTTAATGGCAATGAGATCCTCTAAGCAATCTTTTGATTTGGAAGTGTAATATAAGTGCTCTAGTTGTTTAATTTTAGAAAGGAGGTCAATAGTGACTTGTTGGGCTTTTTTCCGTTTGCGAGACACATAGCTGAAGATGAAGGCTCTAACTGATGCTTTGAAAGCGTCCAAAACTACAGGAAATTGAATTTCATCCGTATGATATTCGTGGAAAAAGGATGTAAATGAAGAAACAAAATGTGTATCAAGAAGAAGAGCATTATTAAAACGCCATTTTTTTAATGGAGGTAGATTTTTGTATTACATCCAAAACAACAGAGACTGGGGCATGGTCAGAAATTAAGATGGAGCCAATGTCAGAAGAAATAAGGGATTGGGTAAGGTGATGCGAAATAAAAAAAGTAATCTAACCGGTATTGAGTTTGATGAGGGGGGCGAAAAGAAAGAGTACTCTCGCAAAGTGGGATTACAGAGTCTCAATGTGTCAGTAAAGTTGTATTGTGCAATGAGCTGTGTGAAAGATTTTTGTGACTTATGAGGGATATATGTGCTAGTTGAACATCTATCTAAAAAGTGGTCAAAAACTTCATTGCAATCACCTACAAGAATAAAATTGTCAGTGTAATGTTGAGTAATGAGTGGTGCTAGGGAGGTCCAAAAAGAGGCATCGCCACTCATTGGAGCATAAATATTTAAAATGGAGACAGGTACACCATCAAGATGGAAATTAACTAACACCCATCTACCTGAAGTATCAGTGAAGTGCGTGATTGACTTGATTGGAAGAGATTTTCCAAACAAAAAATCAAGACACCGTTTCGCTTACCATCACCTGGGGAGAAATACACTTTGCCTACCCAACCCCTCTTCAGTTTAGCCGATTCATCAGCGGTTAGATGTGATTCCTGTAAACAGGCTATATCTGCATTAAGTTTAGCTAGGTGGGACAATACTCTCTGTCTTTTGATTGGCGAATGTAAACCTCTAACATTCCAAGATAATATTTTCAAAGGCATCGAATAATTTTAGAAAAGCATATCACAAAACCAGTTGAAGAACAATTTTGAGAGAAACAAACAACAAAGGCATATAAGCATGTTGAGAATAATTGCATGAAAAAAAAGAGTAAAAATCAGTTAAAACAAAAGAGTGAAAATCAGTGACGTGATGAATAGATAAATTGAGATGGAACAACAAAAAATAATGTAACAAAGCAAAGGGAAAAAAAGGAAAAGAGGAGGACTTGTTCAGTGAAGAGACAAAGAGATAGAGAGAAAGAATACCGTAGCAAGAAGAGAATTGAGGAACTGGTGAAAGAAAGAAAGAAAGAAAGAAAGAAAGAAAGAAAGAAAGAAAGAAAGAAAGAAAGAAAGAAAGAAAGAAAGAAAGAAAGAAAGAAAGAAAGAAACATGAGAATAGCATAGCATAACGAAGCAAATGAGAAAATTACATATTGTTGAACACACACAAAGGGGGGGGGAGGGTGGAGGCCACATAGAACAGTGAAGGATCTTAAGCTCCAGAGGGAAGGCAGGGAAGGAAGACGACTGCAATGGACTCCAAAGACATGAGGAAGGATGATAACGTAGGTAAGAGAAATCTGCGTAAAAGGGAAAAACATTCTTAAAGTTGGACAATAAGAATATAAAAATGGCAAATACAGCGAAAGCAATAAACTATCTAAATAGAGCAATCATGCAGAACAACAGGGCACATAACAGAACCATAATAATATAAAGTCAGCATGACAAAAGCAATTATTTGAAACGAGGTGGAGCCGCTGTATCCATTTTAGTGACATCATGAGAATAGAGAAAACTCTTTAATTTTAGCGGATCATCATAAGTAGTGGTTTTATTGTTGAAAGTCACCTTGAAAAGGCAAGGATGAAACAGCCCATATTTGGCTCCCATAGAATGCAGCTGTGGTCTAAGTGAGAGAAATTCCTTACGACGAACAGCAGTGGATGTTGCATAATCCTGTGAAAGTTAAAGGTGATGGCCAGACCAAGTGATTTGAGGTATAGCTTTGGCTGCTGATAATACTGTAAGTAAATCTGTATACTCGAGAAAGTAGATGATGACACCTCTCGGCCTTCTAACAGTAGTAGTGGATAATTCAGTAGGAGGAGGGCCTAAGCGATGAGCTCTTTGTAAGTTAAAATTGGTACTCTCCGGTAATTGGAGGATTTTTGGCAAAAAAAACTTGAAAAAAGCAATAGCATCTGAACCCTCTGAATTCTCCACAAGGCCGTAAATGCGGAGATTATTTCTCCTATTCCTGTTTTCCAAGTTTTCCATTTGTTTGTGAAGTGCTGAAATTTGCACACAGAGTGGATCAACTTTGGCAGCAGAGGACGAGAGGGTGTCAACAGTTTGTTCCAGAGTAGGTACGCGTTCATCAATGTTGGACCACTTGTCAGATAATAGTTGAAGGGTAGATTTAGTTTCCTCAAGTGTAGTTTTGATTTCCTCAATGAATGGGCGCAGGGCCCTGATCTCCTCTAAAAGAATGTCCATTGTTACTGATGAGGTTTGTTTGGGAGGAGAAGGCGGATCTTTTTTCAGTCTTTTAACTGCACCCTTGGTAGTACTACTCGTTTGTGGAACTGAAGAAGTGGAGAGGCTTTTAGATGAAACATCGGGGTAGCCCTCTATCTCAAGACACTTAAATCTAGAGCTCGTGTGTAGAAGGAATTTGCGTGGAGTCGGAGAAGGCTTACGAAGATCTTTAGTTAATCTACCCATATAGTAATAACACGTACAACTAGACAATTTTAGAACCAGTATGTAAGCAAAGAAAACTACCTACTATGGATGTAAACCAAACATGAGTGAGTTATGACAGCGTACAATAATAATACTGAGCAATTCAGGTATATGTACCACCAAAATGAAACTAGTGAATTCAAAAACAGTGCCTACAAGAAAAAGGTGTTATCTCACACTTAGCAAAGAGAAGCAAATAACATCAGGGCAAAGGATATCATCCCAGACTTGCAAAGGTAGTAAAACGTAATGCTGTAAAACAGAATTTGTAGTAATAAAGCCACAATGAAGAACAAGCAAATACATTCCAGCCAACATATAATCACAAATTGTAGTAATACAAATACAAATATTGTGACCTAAAAGCTGAATACCTATGTCTACTACATAGGACAATAAAGTTATAGGTCAAATCCCAGGCAAAAGTACCACATAACCAGAGTCTGTGAATTCAAAAAACAAGATAAACAAATGCAATTAGACATTGTGAAAAATAACATAAAACATATGTACTCGAATGAAGCAAAAACAGGCAGAGAAATGCAAAATGAAATCTAGCCACCAAAACAATAGGATAACAATGCACACCTAAATATATTATGTGACTGCTAATGACTGAAAGAGAAAAACATTCAATCAAAACGACCTCTGAAGAATGTAGAAAAGGGCATTGTAGAACTGCTTAATATAATGAGGAAAAGTTCCAGTATGGCAGTTGAGGAGATAAGGAAAAATAAAGATAATTAGTGGTAAGTCTCACCATGTGTAAATGAGAGCGCTGATAGTGAAAATGCTGGAAACTTCCTAGCGCTGTTTATAAAAGAAAGGTATGGCTGCTGGAAAAGGAGATTGAAAGTACAGATAAAATAGCCACTGAAACGAGCCATTTGTAAAATAAACATCATTCCAGGAAGCGTTTAGGTGGAGAAGTCTGCCGAAATGACAGCAGAGGAAAGTGTCAATACAAGACACGGTTGAAAGTGAAAGGCGGCATATACCTCCGTGAGGTGAATTGCGCAGCAGAAGGAAACCGCTAGGAGCGAAGCTCCGTTGGCGGTTCTAAAATGGCGGCCGCACTTCTGAGGACCGGTGCTCCACTCACTTGGGGCAGGAAAGCCTGGTTAGAGGCTTCGGCGGTCAACTAGAGTGCTCAATCAACGTCCCTAGGACTCCCGCATCACCTCCTGTGCTTCCATCCTGAATTGCGAGAGAAGGAGTCTCGTCAGGACCGTAGTTGTCTGTGCCTACCGGAGAGAGCTAAGGAGGAGCCGCCATCTTCTTTGGGGGCTAGCCACGCCCCCCCCTGAACTGAAATTTCTAAAAAATGACAAACCAAGGACACCGGTCATGTACCTAAAATATACAAAAATGCAAACTGCCCCTTGGACGCCCGATCATATCGGCTATTGGGAGTGTAATGGAAAATACTTCGAAATATATTGATTACTTCCTGAAACCACTGGTATCGAATTTACCATCATTTGTGAGGAACAGTGGTCACTTCCATAAAATGATTTATGACAAACCACTGGAACCTGACTACGTGCTAATAGCAGATGATATAACATTTTTATAAATTAGTATAGCCCATACTGATAAATTAAGAGCTATTCACTATTTCCTACAGGAGAGACCTGCTGGTTTATTGAAGAACACCCAGATGCTAATGTCCATGGCTAAGAGATGTCTGGAGGACAATTTCTTTTTGTTAGGGAGTGAGCTATAACACCACCAGCGGGGGACTACTATGGGCACCTGTTTCACCCACAGTTATGCATGCTTGGATGTGGAAGAACAGGTGCTCCGCACGAAACTCACACAGTTTTGGGATGAACATGTAGACATGTGGACAAGGTTCATTGATGTTTTGTTTGTAATTTGGAAGGACACTACTGAATCTGCAGAGTAATTTGTGAACCTGTTGAATGACAATGTTTTAAATTTAAAATGTACTCACACCATTAGCAAGAGTAGCATAACCTTTCTGGATATAGAAGTTTTTGTGTAAGAAGCTAAGTTGGAAACCAGGCTCCAAAGAAAACCAACGGATTGTAACACAACATTACATGCCACAAGCTTTCACCCAAACCACACTAAAATGAGTATAACATACAGGGAAATGCTGTGAGTGAACAGGAATTGCAGTAATGAGATAGAATTGAATAAATGTCAGGATGACAGGAGCCAAAGATTTTTTTGGAGGGTGGTGGAGTAGGCACGTAGGGCAGCCAATAAACAAATATGGAAACCTATCCCATTCTCTAAGAGAGAAATAAAGGTGGGGGAAGTCAAACCCCATGTAAGGTTTTTACCCACCTATAACACTCAATATAGGAAACTAAGGGATTTATGCAATAGAAACTGGCACCTGTTAAAGGGTGACCCGGTAATTGGCAAGATACTACCCATACACTCTCGAATTACATACCGAAGAACACCCTCTTTAAGGGACGCAATTGTAAAGACAAGCCCTGAAAATGAACTGGGAGAAAGCTGGTTGAAACCACCACCTGGTTTCATAAAATGTATTTGCTGCAGAACATGCAGCATAGGCCAGGACACTGTCACTTTCTTGACTCCATTTGGAGAAAAGAGTAAGATGGTTATGGGATCATTTAACTGCAAAAAAGAGTTCACAGTATACATGCTTGTGTATAGGTGTGGACTACAATACATGGGTAGCACAACGTTACAAGTCCACAAAAGAATCTTACAACATATGAGGGCCATAGCCAATGGTGACAGAACATATTCAGTGGGCAGGCACTGTGAGGTGGTTCATGGGAAAGACCCAACACAAATTAGGCATTTTGTAATTGACTCAGTATCAGCTGATAGAAGAGGGGACGACCGCACTAGAAAACTGTGTGAATAAGAAACAAGGTACATTTTAACATTAGATAGTAAGGCTCAGAATGGTTTAAACTTTGATGAGGAATTTAATTCTTGTCTGTAGTTGGTGGAGAAAGGAACAATAACCAGGATGCTAACACTGTGAAACTATAAATCATTAAATTAATTGGCAACATCCAATTGAGTTACTGACTACTGAGGTGAATTGTAGGGGCACTTACCCAATAAAATAAATAATTAAGGGCAGAAATGAAAGTGAGTGATATAAAAAAAAGTGAGTAATGCCACACTATGGGCACTTGCCAGGGATTTAACTTAAATTTGCCACTTATGTATTAACCCTTGAATTGATAAAGCATTACACTGTGTATGTATGATTATGTTGAGAACAAGGGAAAAGCGTGTCAGTGAATTTACAATTGATGTGCATTATTTTCGTACACTCCCTGGAAAAATAATATAAATGAGGCATGTTGTGAAGTAACAAAGATGCAACACATTGTGAAATGATAACTCAGTATCCAGTACCATCTGGGGCTGAAACTTAATATAAGTAAAACATTTGCTATGAAGGTAGGCAATAGCTCCACTAAGATATGCAATATTTGCGTAGGGCAAGATGTTATTCCAATTACTCCCACTTTTACATATCTGGGTATTTTATTTGATTTTGAGGGAAATTGGAAAAGTGCCATGAAGTCAGAAAAATTGCAATTTATTAGATCGATTACAGCCTTGTGTAAATTTGCAAGGAAAATTGGATGTAAGCAGCCAAGAGGAACATTTAAGATTTACAATTCAAAATGCAGAACGATTGCCATGTATGGCTCTGAGCTGTGGGGCTATGTAAATTTGGAACCACTACAGGTGATTGAAAACGCTTTCTTTAAAAATCTTCTGGCACTTCACCCTATCTGTTCTAATTTTGTGTGCCATTCTGCACTGGGCACTAAAAATCCAACCGGTTTGATAAGAATACAGCCAGTCCTCCTTTGGCCCAAAATCTGGACTTCAGACCATCTGGAATTCAACTGCACTTTAGTTAAAGACTGTTGTGACTCTGACCACTCACTAAATGTTCCCTGGCTAAAGTACATCAAGAACTTCATGGTAGATATTAGTCACCCTGCATTCTATGAAACTCCACTTACCATAAACAATATTGCAAAGAAAGCACTTAAATTAGAATGTTTAAATCACCTGGAAGAACTGAGACTATCGGTCGAATTAACTAAAACTTCAGTCCAACCATATCTTTTTAATGTTTTAAATACACAGACAAATTTGTTTTAACATGTTTTAGGTTAGATATATTTTATCATTTGACAACATTTCCAAGTACTAATAACTGGGCAAATGATCTGATGTTATGTCTTTGTGACAATATGCTCAAACAATCAACGATCCACATTTTGTTCTTCTATAAATTATATGCTGATGTAAGGGGACTTTTTATTGTTCCTATACTAAAATCACACAATTTTAAGAAATGCAGGCCAGCATTTCTATATTTGTAATTGCTCCCCAATTTAAATACATGTGTGGTACTAGCAAGTTTTCTTAGGGCTGTATTATCTAGAAAAAAGAGGTCTGCACCATGTGAAACTGAGATTGTACGCACTTGCTGGGCATGATGTGCTCTATGAATTTTCATGCTGTTTATTGACATATGGTGGTTCTAGATAGGCTTAAAAGGTTTTTATACATATTGTATGTTGTTCATTTGTTATGGATTATATTAAGAACTAATGGTACTTTGTGAATGCACTTTCGGCACGTAGGCACTTTTTTATGCGATTTCAGTAAAACCAATGTGAATTGTCCTTAATTGCAGATATGATTATTTATTATTTTCTTGCATGCGCAATGCACTCGTTTATGGTCATAGAAAAATAACTGAATAAAGAATATTTTGATTGACTGATTGATACTCAGTATCCAAAGAATGTAATGACGTTGTTACGAGTCTTGTAATGAAATGTGACCAAGGTCGCCAAGATGACCGAAATGCACTATGCAATAGCTCATGGAAGAATAAAGAAAATCTTACCGCATTTGCGGTCTGCTCTTGTTTAGTTGCTGAAGTATACAGAACTTGGTGGAAATATATATACACTTTACTCCTGTGGGACTGTGTGGGCCAAGAAGCTCTCCTGCTACCTTATGTAAGTCCTAATCAAGAGTTAGAGCTATTGGTGTTGTAAATGTAAAAGTTTTTTACTAATGTTTTTTTGGAGTGTAGTGGATGTAGGTTGTGTGTAGTGGAATTATGTGTTATATTGTGCAGTGCAATTGTATGGATAGAAATGATGTGGTATTTTGTTGTATTTCTATCTAGGACCCTAATTCGATATTCCCGAATCATGCCCTTATGCGGTTATAATTAATAATATCCTTATAAAAGCATAAGAATCATATCCATATTCAGTAATAGCCCATGCAGTCCAAAGCACAGCACAGCTACTCCCATCGACTCCTAGAAAGCACAACGCGTTCTTTAAACAAACCAAGCCTCCAGCAGCCCGGGAAATTCCCCCCTGCTTTTGTTTTGATTTGAACAATAACTTCTGGAGTCCAGAAAGAACTGTTAGTTCTTAGTGACGTCTTATGTCCAACCTTACGTCAAACCCGGCACCTTTCAGGTATAAAATACCAACAGTTGCCTTAAGCAAACACACAGTGGTTTGGAGCTTGCCCGAGAGCGAAGCTGATTCGAGAGCCCACGGAAGCCACCCCTCCCCTTTGATGCGCTGGAGAAAGCTATGGTGTTCCCGAGTCACCCTTGCGGGTTGCTGGGAGATCGAGTCCTGAAGAAAGAGATACCAGACCTCCCACATTCTATTTCCAAGGTACGGAGCTGACTAAACCCTTAAGAGAATTCTTGATTCAGATCCTTGGCAAAAAACAATCTTAACCAACTGGTCAGGTACATTGGGGTAGACATATTTAGAAGCACCAGTTGAGTACGTTAGTTAATGGTTTTATGTATGTATATATTTTATCTATTTTAAAGTATCATATGGCTAAGAAACCATATCTATGCTTTTACAGTATTATTTCATAATACTACTTTTACTGTACGCACATATATAAGTATTGCAATTGTGGCAATTCATTTCTCTTGCATGAGAAAGAACACTGCTCAATAAAATAACACCTTTTATTGAAAACGCCCGTCTCTCTATTTCTCTGCACTATGGTGAAACTAAGTATGCACGGTTGACTGAGTGAAATAGCTGCCTATTGTTTTCACACGACTCTAGAGATACACTCTATTCTGAGGGAGCAAAGTTGTCATGTTTGTATGGTTGTCAGAAGTTAATCCCTTCTTGTCTAAATCCGGAGAGTTAACTCTTTCCTAAACATTCGAGAAAGTTTCTAGTGACCTCTGAGCTAGCTGGCAAAACTAATTAATTCTAATATAGTAAGTAGAGACCTAGTCGACCTCAGTCCTACGTCTACACTGCTGTTTATATTATTCCAATGCGCAGAGCCTATTGGAAATATAGGAACTACACTACAATTTAGTGTTTAGGAATTATGTAGAGTTGGACTATGTGTTATGGAAAGTGACTATGTGGTATCGTAGTCTGTGTTGTGGACTGCTAACCTTAGGTTTAGTCTTCCTCATTTCCATATAAGCTAAATTATAAACTCAAAGAGACAAAAAAAGAAGGAACCACTGGGAACACTTCTGGACCTAGTCAGAGGTATAAACAGGGCCACTAGAATTATGCGACTGTTTGGATACACCGACTTTAGCACAATTATACATTTTCTGCATTTGCAACATAATCCATTGTTTTCCACATGATCTGCAGTTCTGAACAAAGAAACCTTGTTTCTAGCTCAAACATTACCATAAATGCAGCATGGTGTTACAGTGCAAAGTGCTGCAGCATGGTGGAAGGCATGTTGAAAGGCATTTTGTAAACCAAGACTTTTCACCTTTTACTTATTGCTAAATGTGGGTTTTAAATTGGCACTAATGGTGTGCAAACCACTATTGCTTCTTTCTGTGCCTCTCTTGCCTCTTTCTGCATTTCTGTTGCTTCTTTCTGCACGTTTCTTTCTTTTTCTGCACTTGTCTTGCCTCTTTCTACACATCTCTTCCACTTTCTGCACCTCTCTTGCCTCTTTCTGCACCTCACTTGCTTCTTTCTACATCCCTCTTGTCTATTTCTATACCCTTCTTCCCTCTTTCTGCACCTCTCTTGTCTCTTTCTGCATCCCTGTTCCCTCTTTCTGAAACTCCCCTGCCTGTTTCTTACGCTCTCGCCTCTTTCTGCACTTCTCTTGCCTCTTTCTGCACCTCTCTTGCTTCTTTCTGCACCTCTCTTACCTCATTCTGCACCTCGGTTACCTCTTTCGGCACCTCACTTGCTTCTTTTTGTACCCCTCTTGCATCTTTCTGCTTTCCTCTTCCCTCTTTATATACCTCTCTTCTCTTTCTTCACCCTTGTTCCCTCATTCCGCACCTCTATTGCCTGTTTTTGCAACTCTCTTTCCTCTTTCTGCCGTTCTCTTGCCTCCTTCTGCACCTCTGTTGCTTCTTTCTGCACTTCTCTTGCCTCTTTCTGCACCCATCTAGCTTCTTTCTGCACCCCTGTTCCCTCTTTTGGCACCTCTGCTGCCTGTTTCTGCACCTCTTTTGCCCCTTTCTACACCTGAAATGAAATGAAATGAAATGAAATGAAAAAGAATTTCTAAAGCGCATGGCTGCCCTTGAGCGTCCCAGCGCTACGTGTACACACAGACTGACCTCCTCTGAACCGCATCCAGAGATGTTAGTCATTCTGGGGGAAAAGGAACGTTTTCAGAGATTTTCGAAATCTGGTCAAGCTAGGTTCTTTCCTCATTGATGTTGGGAGGGAGTTCCATAGCTGACCCGCATTTATTGAAAAGCGGCGTCCTCCGGTCCTTGCTCTTTTTGCTCTCGGGATAGCTACCAGGATTTCCTCGCCACAGCGGAGCGTTCGTGATGATTTGTAAGGGCGGATCAGATCTCTGAGGATCGGAGGGCCTGTGCCTTGGAGGACTCTGAACACTGTACAGAGCGCTTTGAATTTCACTCTCGCTCTTATGGGCAGCCAATGGAGTGCTATCAAGGCCGGTTTCGCTGACGTTCTTCTGGGTGTATTCGTCTGCAGTCTTGCGGCTGCATTCTGTGCCCTCTGGAGCACGTTCAGGGTGTATTCCGGTGCAGCCAGGAAAAGGGCGTTGTTATAATCCAGTCTTGACAGAATAAGGCCCTGTACCAGCAATTTCCTGGAGTCTAGTGGGAGTAAGGGCATAACTTTCCGTATTGAGCGGAGCAGCCCATAGCAACACCCTGCGGTTTTTTACGCCTGAGTGTGCATCGACAGCTCCGGTTCAAGCCAGACGCCGAGACTTTTTATGGATCCCTTCGGGGTCGGAGGCTCTCCTAAGCATGCCGGCCACATACATTTGGGGAGGGAGGTGCAGAGATTTCCCAGCAACATCACCTCGGTTTTGGAGGCATTAAGCTTGAGTCTTGAGTCGGCCATCCATGCCATGATGTTGGTAAGGCAGGCGGCAAACTTCTCACCATGGTTTTCTGCGAGTGAGAGCAAAACAATCAATTCGGTGTCATCCGCGTACGTTGCTAGTATCACTCCAAAGGGTGCGACCTCCCCCTCCAGTGGGGCCATGTAGACGTTAAAAAGTGTAGGGCTCAGTGATGAGCCCTGCGGGACACCACACTGAAGGGGGGTGGGCACTGATCTATTGTTGCCCTCGCACACTTGATATGTTCGATCACTCAAGAATGACGTTAGCCAGGTGAGCGCCAGCCCTCTTACTCCCAGCTCCTCCAACCGGTGGATCAAGATCTTGTTATCCACCGTGTCAAATGCCGCGCTCAGATCCAGGAGGACCAGGGCTGCTGATCCTCCTGAACCTAAGATGCACCTTCCCTCTTCTACCATGGTGATCAGCGCCGAGTCAGTGCCCTGACCGGGCCGAAAGCCAGTCTGGGTGTGCCGTAACAACTCGTTGGATTCCAAAAAGGACGAGAGTTGCCGGTTAACCCATTTCTCAGCAATCTTTCCCATCCCTGGCAGTAAGGAGATTGGCCGAAAGTTGGACAAATCGGCGGGGTCAAGCCCCGCTTTTTTAGCAGGGCTTTTACTATAGCCTGCTTCCAACTGGGGGGGACCTTGGCGGCGGCAAAGGAAGCGTTGAGTAGATCTACTGCCGGACCCGCTATGACATCCGTAAACTGCTTTAGGATGTACATAGGCATGGGATCCGTCGGAGAGCCACTTTTTTGCGCGGCCAGCTCTTTACAGAAAGCTTCCCTAGTGATGGGGGCAAACTTGTCCAGCACGGCTCTATCAGTGGCCAGACAGCTCTCCCCTAAGGGCGGGCTCTGCCGGGGCAAGGGGAGGCCGGCTATGATGTTTTGAATTTTCTGGTCAAAGTACTGGGTCAGAAGGTTACAGCGGTCCGTACTCCCCTCTGAGGGTTCTGGAGATACTGGAGCTTTGAGCAGCTCTTTGAGAATTTTATAGGTTTCCCTTGAAGAATTGGCTGATGATTTTATCCTATTTTCAAGGTAGGCCGCTTTGGTGCCATTGCGTGCCACTTTATACGTTCTCATGGCTGCCTTGTACTCTTCTTTGGAGTTTCCTGCCCAGTTTTTCCGCCAGTCACGTTCTTTCTTTTTACAAATTTTTCTCAGAAGACCCAGCTCTGGGGTGAACTATAAGGATTTGGGGCCCCCCGTCTTCCTGTTGGCTATTTTCAGGGGAAGTACCGCATCTAAGGCTGTGCTGAGCCATTCGCAGAAAGCCTCATCTGCCTCTATAGGATCCATATTAAGCACCGGGATGGTATGTGTCAGCTTGCATGTAAGATCGCTGACCTCTGTTGTTTCTTTCTGCACCTCTCTTCCTTCTTTCTGCAACCCTCTTGCCTCTTTCTGCACCTCTGTTACTTATTTCTGGGCTTCTCATTCTTCTTTCTGTACCTCTCTTGCCTCTTTATGCACCCCACTTCCCTCTTTCCGAACTTTTCTTGCTTATTTCTACACCTCTGTTGCTTTTTTCAGCAATTCATCTGCCTCTTTCCATACTTCTCTTGCCTGTTTCAGTACCTCTCTTGCCTCTTTGTGCACCTCTGTTGCTTCTTTCTGCACCTTTCTTTCTTTTTTCTGCACTTCTCTTGTCTCTTTCTGCACATCTCTTCCAATTTCTGCACCTCTCTTGCCTCTTTTTGCACCTCTCTTGCCTCTTTCTGCACCTCACTTGCTTTGTTCTGCACCCCTCTTGTATCTTTCTGCATCCATCTTCCCTCTTTCTGTACCTCTCTTGCTTCTTTCTGCACCCCTGTTCCCTCTTGTTGCACCTCTGCTGCCTGTTTCTGCACCTCTCCTGCATCTTTCTGCACCTCTGTTGCCTCTTTCTGTACCTCTGTTTCTTCAATCTGCACTTCTCTTTCTTCTTTCTGCACCTCTCTTGTTTCTTTCTGTACCCCTTTTGCCTCTTTCTGCACCCTTCTTCCCTCTTTGTGCACTGCTCTTGCCTCTTTCTGCAGCTCTTTTGCCTTTTTTGGCAGTTCTCTTGCCTCTTTCTGCACATCTTTTGCCTTTTTTGGCAGTTTGCTTCCCTCTTTCTGTACCTCTTTTGCTTCTTTCTGCACTTCTCTTGCCTCTTTCTGCAACCCTCTTGTCCCTTTCGGCACATCTGTTGCTTCTTTCTGCACCCCTCTTCCCTCTTTCTGCACCTCTCTTGCCTCTGTCTGTACCCCTCTTCCCCCTTTCTGCACCTTCTGTGCCTGATTCTACAACTCTCTTGCCTCTTTCTGCCATTCTCTTGCATCCTCCTGCACATATGTTGCTTCTTTCTGCACATCGCTTGCCTCTTTCTGGACCCATCTGGCCTCTTTCTGCACCCCTGTTGCTCCTTTCTGTACTTCTTGTGCTTCTTTCTGTACCTCCTGTGCTTCTTTCTCCACCCCTCTTGCCTCTTTCAGCAGCGCTCTTCCCTCTTCCTTCACCTCTCTTGCCTCTTTCTGCACCCCTGTTACCTCTTTCTGCAACTCTGTTGCTTCTGTCAGCACTTCTGTTGCTTCTTTCAATACTTCTCTGGCTTCTTTCAGCACCTTTCTTCCTCATTCTGCACGTGCCCTACCTTTGTAGGCATAGTTAGAAATTAGCATTGAAAAAACCTTAGAAATGCACCGAAAAAAACAGAGGTTTTAGGGACGTTATAGTTAGGAATTAGAATTTAGAAAACCTTAGAAATTCACTGAAAAAAACACAGGTTTCAAGGACGTTATAGTTAGGCTGACATTTCTTTCATACAATCACCCACTATTTCGTCAATACACCTTGGCGTATATATATATATCACGCTCCAACACCTCCTCACATTCGAGAAAGATGACAGCACTCGGGGGTTACTTATCGAAACAGTGCAGGTTTATTTATTTCTTGCAGGCACCCTCCACAAACGCGTTTCGGCGTGCTGCCTTCGTCAGTGTGGTAACAACGTTATGCATTACTAGGTGGATTAAATAAGAAATTATCACTTTCTAATTGCAATAATAGAAAACGACAGATGACAACCCCACTATGGTTGCTGTAGGCGCCAACTTTGAGTGTCAATGTGCGGAACCTAAAGATATTACACAGGTTATGCAATGTAGCCCACAGATGGGCAGATCCATACAGGACGTGGGTATACGCAAAAATTATACTGTTCAAGACATAAACAGAATAAGAATAAAGCCGTGGATCGGCTAGGGTCCTCTATCAAATATATCAAATAACAATCCACCAATATACTGCACGAAAATGCCATCTTGTGTTACCGAAAGAAGATCATAAAATCACTATGCTGTACGATTCCATATTTCTCAAGTCATATTCGTTCATATTGTTGTGTAAATGCATTCATGCAAGCCATGGGACACAACAATGTTGAAACCAATGCATAGATAAAATCTGGACACAGGAACTACCTGAGCGTACAGACAGTGCAGAGATGATGAGATAAATCATACATTTTCACAGGGTAATTGAATCTTACAATGTGAGACAAACAAACAAACAGATAAGTGCGTCGGCATACGTCATGTTCAACTTCTCATTCCAGCCACAGTGAAGACCCTGTATATATTCTATGATCACCTAGAATGTCTACTCCAATCTTCCCAAGACGTTTCGTTCTAGCAGGGAAAGGTTCTGTACTACATATGGCCTGTATACACTGTACATGGTTCTATTTTCCCAGATGGAACGCCATCTCTTCCCCCGCATTCAGACCCCTGGGATGCTTCGTGGAAAGGTCTATAATGAACCTAGATTCCAGTCTGCGGAGTCGTCTCAAACGATCTCCGCCCCTCGCATTAGGGGGTATGGCATCCAGACCGTAGTACTGTAGTAATTTGCGGTCACGTCCATGTACCTCCGCGAAGTGGCGGGCCACTGGATAACTGGGGTCAGCTTTGTCGATGGCTCTCAGGTGCTCCATGACCCTCAGTTTCAATTCTTTGATCGTGCTGCCTATGTAGCGCAAGCCACACGGGCAGTGTAGGCAATAAACTGCATATTGAGTGCTGCAGGTGATAAATTTTCTTATGGGCATGCTCTTTCCTGTGTCTGGTATATATATATATATATATATATATGGAAGAAAAGGTTGCCACCTAGGTGGGAAAGCACTTACAGGTAGGAATTAATGCCAGCGCAAGGGCGCGAGCTGCGAACAGAGTCCCTTTCCTGCCAGACGCGTTTCGGGCCAACGCCCTCTTCAGTGGCAGCACATGTGACATGACGGCAGCTGCAGGCACCAGTAAATACCCTCAGTGATTATGCACAGGTGTAAAACCTGAAGCAATGCTTTCTGGGACTGGTGGTTCGATAAAACCCAAGTGGGTCGCCGCCGTCATTCGCATGCAGAAAAAGTTTTAAAGGGATTGCCAATGTCCCCGCAAGCACCCCGCAAGTAAAGGCACCTCCTGTACCACAAAAAGCTGCCCAAATGAGGCAGCCGTGGACCCGCAGTTTGTCCGCGGATGTGCAAACCCGCGACTGTGGCCGGCCGCTAACAAATGGAAGAAAAGGTTGCCACCTAGGTGGGAAAGCACTTACAGGTAGGAATTAATGCCAGCGCAAGGGCGCGAGCTGCGAACAGAGTCCCTTTCCCGCCAGACGCGTTTCGGGCCAACGCCCTCTTCAGTGGCAGCACATGTGACATGACGGCAGCTGCAGGCACCAGTAAATACCCTCAGTGATTATGCACAGGTGTAAAACCTGAAGCAATGCTTTCTGGGACTGGTGGTTCGATAACACCCAAGTGGGTCGCCGCCGTCATTCGCATGCAGAAAAAGTTTTAAAGGGATTGCCAATGTCCCCGCAAGCACCCCGCAAGTAAAGGCACCTCCTGTACCACAAAAAGCTGCCCAAATGAGGCAGCCGTGGACCCGCAGTTTGTCCGCGGATGTGCAAACCTGCGACCGTGGCCGGCCGCTAACAAATGGAAGAAAAGGTTGTCACCTAGGTGGGAAAGCACTTACAGGTAGGAATTAATGCCAGCGCAAGGGCGCGAGCTGCGAACAGAGTCCCTTTCCTGCCAGACGCGTTTCGGGCCAACGCCCTCTTCAGTGGCAGCACATGTGACATGACGGCAGCTGCAGGCACCAGTAAATACCCTCAGTGATTATGCACAGGTGTAAAACCTGAAGCAATGCTTTCTGGGACTGGTGGTTCGATAAAACCCAAGTGGGTCGCCGCCGTCATTCGCATGCAGAAAAAGTTTTAAAGGGATTGCCAATGTCCCCGCAAGCACCCCGCAAGTAAAGGCACCTCCTGTACCACAAAAAGCTGCCCAAATGAGGCAGCCGTGGACCCGCAGTTTGTCCACGGATGTGCAAACCTGCGACCGTGGCCGGCCGCTAACAAATGGAAGAAAAGGTTGCCACCTAGGTGGGAAAGCACTTACAGGTAGGAATTAATGCCAGCGCAAGGGCGTGAGCTGCGAACAGAGTCCCTTTCCTGCCAGACGCGTTTCGGGCCAACGCCCTCTTCAGTGGCAGCACATGTGACATGACGGCAGCTGCAGGCACCAGTAAATACCCTCAGTGATTATGCACAGGTGTAAAACCTGAAGCAATGCTTTCTGGGACTGGTGGTTCGATAAAACCCAAGTGGGTCGCCGCCGTCATTCGCATGCAGAAAAAGTTTTAAAGGGATTGCCAATGTCCCCGCAAGCACCCCGCAAGTAAAGGCACCTCCTGTACCACAAAAAGCTGCCCAAATGAGGCAGCCGTGGACCCGCAGTTTGTCCGCGGATGTGCAAACCCGCGACCGTGGCCGGCCGCTAACAAATGGAAGAAAAGGTTGCCACCTAGGTGGGAAAGCACTTACAGGTAGGAATTAATGCCAGCGCAAGGGCGTGAGCTGCGAACAGAGTCCCTTTCCTGCCAGACGCGTTTCGGGCCAACGCCCTCTTCAGTGGCAGCACATGTGACATGATGGCAGCTGCAGGCACCAGTAAATACCCTCAGTGATTATGCACAGGTGTAAAACCTGAAGCAATGCTTTCTGGGACTGGTGGTTCGATAAAACCCAAGTGGGTCGCCGCCGTCATTCGCATGCAGAAAAAGTTTTAAAGGGATTGCCAATGTCCCCGCAAGCACCCCGCAAGTAAAGGCACCTCCTGTACCACAAAAAGCTGCCCAAATGAGGCAGCCGTGGACCCGTAGTTTGTCCGCGGATGTGCAAACCCGCGACCGTGGCCGGCCGCTAACAAATGGAAGAAAAGGTTGCCACCTAGGTGGGAAAGCACTTACAGGTAGGAATTAATGCCAGCGCAAGGGCGCGAGCTGCGAACAGAGTCCCTTTCCTGCCAGACGTGTTTCGGGCCAACGCCCTCTTCAGTGGCAGCACATGTGACATGACGGCAGCTGCAGGCACCAGTAAATACCCTCAGTGATTATGCACAGGTGTAAAACCTGAAGCAATGCTTTCTGGGACTGGTGGTTCGATAAAACCCAAGTGGGCCGCCGCCGTCATTCGCATGCAGAAAAAGTTTTAAAGGGATTGCCAATGTCCCCGCAAGCACCCCGCAAGTAAAGGCACCTCCTGTACCACAAAAAGCTGCCCAAATGAGGCAGCCGTGGACCCGCAGTTTGTCCGCGGATGTGCAAACCCGCGACCGTGGCCGGCCGCTAACAAATGGAAGAAAAGGTTGCCACCTAGGTGGGAAAGCACTTACAAGTAGGAATTAATGCCAGCGCAAGGGCGCGAGCTGCGAACAGAGTCCCTTTCCTGCCAGACGCGTTTCGGGCCAACGCCCTCTTCAGTGGCAGCACATGTGACATGACGGCAGCTGCAGGCACCAGTAAATACCCTCAGTGATTATGCACAGGTGTAAAACCTGAAGCAATGCTTTCTGGGACTGGTGGTTCGATAAAACCCAAGTGGGTCGCCGCCGTCATTCGCATGCAGAAAAAGTTTTAAAGGGATTGCCAATGTCCCCGCAAGCACCCCGCAAGTAAAGGCACCTCCTGTACCACAAAAAGCTGCCCAAATGAGGCAGCCGTGGACCCGCAGTTTGTCCGCGGATGTGCAAACCCGCGATCGTGGCCGGCCGCTAACAAATGGAAGAAAAGGTTGCCACCTAGGTGGGAAAGCACTTACAGGTAGGAATTAATGCCAGCGCAAGGGCGCGAGCTGCGAACAGAGTCCCTTTCCTGCCAGACGCGTTTCGGGCCAACGCCCTCTTCAGTGGCAGCACATGTGACATGACGGCAGCTGCAGGCACCAGTAAATACCCTCAGTGATTATGCACAGGTGTAAAACCTGAAGCAATGCTTTCTGGGACTGGTGGTTCGATAAAACCCAAGTGGGTCGCCGCCGTCATTCGCATGCAGAAAAAGTTTTAAAGGGATTGCCAATGTCCCCGCAAGCACCCCGCAAGTAAAGGCACCTCCTGTACCACAAAAAGCTGCCCAAATGAGGCAGCCGTGGACCCGCAGTTTGTCCGCGGATGTGCAAACCCGCGACCGTGGCCGGCCGCTAACAAATGGAAGAAAAGGTTGCCACCTAGGTGGGAAAGCACTTACAGGTAGGAATTAATGCCAGCGCAAGGGCGAGAGCTGCGAACAGAGTCCCTTTCCTGCCAGACGCGTTTCGGGCCAACGCCCTCTTCAGTGGCAGCACATGTGACATGACGGCAGCTGCAGGCACCAGTAAATACCCTCAGTGATTATGCACAGGTGTAAAACCTGAAGCAATGCTTTCTGGGACTGGTGGTTCGATAAAACCCAAGTGGGTCGCCGCTGTCATTCGCATGCAGAAAAAGTTTTAAAGGGATTGCCGATGTCCCCGCAAGCACCCCGCAAGTAAAGGCACCTCCTGTACCACAAAAAGCTGCCCAAATGAGGCAGCCGTGGACCCGCAGTTTGTCCGCGGATGTGCAAACCCGCGACCGTGGCCGGCCGCTAACAAATGGAAGAAAAGGTTGCCACCTAGGTGGGAAAGCACTTACAGGTAGGAATTAATGCCAGCGCAAGGGCGCGAGCTGCAAACAGAGTCCCTTTCCTGCCAGACGCGTTTCGGGCCAACGCCCTCTTCAGTGGCAGCACATGTGACATGACGGCAGCTGCAGGCACCAGTAAATACCCTCAGTGATTATGCACAGGTGTAAAACCTGAAGCAATGCTTTCTGGGACAGGTGGTTCGATAAAACCCAAGTGGGTCGCCGCCGTCATTCGCATGCAGAAAAAGTTTTAAAGGGATTGCCAATGTCCCCGCAAGCACCCCGCAAGTAAAGGCACCTCCTGTACCACAAAAAGCTGCCCAAATGAGGCAGCCGTGGACCCGCAGTTTGTCCGCGGATGTGCAAACCCGCGACCGTGGCCGGCCGCTAACAAATGGAAGAAAAGGTTGCCACCTAGGTGGGAAAGCACTTACAGGTAGGAATTAATGCCAGCGCAAGGGCGCGAGCTGCGAACAGAGTCCCTTTCCTGCCAGACGCGTTTCGGGCCAACGCCCTCTTCAGTGGCAGCACATGTGACATGACGGCAGCTGCAGGCACCAGTAAATACCCTCAGTGATTATGCACAGGTGTAAAACCTGAAGCAATGCTTTCTGGGACTGGTGGTTCGATAAAACCCAAGTGGGTCGCCGCCGTCATTCGCATGCAGAAAAAGTTTTAAAGGGATTGCCAATGTCCCCGCAAGCACCCCGCAAGTAAAGGCACCTCCTGTACCACAAAAAGCTGCCCAAATGAGGCAGCCGTGGACCCGCAGTTTGTCCGCGGATGTGCAAACCCGCGACCGTGGCCGGCCGCTAACAAATGGAAGAAAAGGTTGCCACCTAGGTGGGAAAGCACTTACAGGTAGGAATTAATGCCAGCGCAAGGGCGCGAGCTGCGAACAGAGTCCCTTTCCTGCCAGACGCGTTTCGGGCCAACGCCCTCTTCAGTGGCAGCACATGTGACATGACGGCAGCTGCAGGCACCAGTAAATACCCTCAGTGATTATGCACAGGTGTAAAACCTGAAGCAATGCTTTCTGGGACTGGTGGTTCGATAAAACCCAAGTGGGTCGCCGCCGTCATTCGCATGCAGAAAAAGGGTTTGCACATCCGCGGACAAACTGCGGGTCCACGGCTGCCTCATTTGGGCAGCTTTTTGTGGTACAGGAGGTGCCTTTACTTGCGGGGTGCTTGCGGGGACATTGGCAATCCCTTTAAAACTTTTTTTGCATGCGAATGGCGGCGGCGACCCACTTGGGTTTTATCGAACCACCAGTCCCAGAAAGCATTGCTTCAGGTTTCACACCTGTGCATAATCACTGAGGGTATTTACTGGTGCCTGTAGCTGCCGTCATGTCACATGTGCTGCCACTGAAGAGGGCGTTGGCCCGAAACGCGTCTGGCAGGAAAGGGACTATGTTCGCAGTTCGCGCCCTTGCGCTGGCATTAATTCCTACCTGTAAGTGCATTCCCACCTAGGTGGCAACCTTTTCTTCCATTTGTTAGCGGCCGGCCACGGTCGCGGTTTGCACATCCGCGGACAAACTGCGGGTCCACGGCTGCCTCATTTGGGCAGCTTTTTGTGGTACAGGAGGTGCCTTTACTTGCGGGGTGCTTGCGGGGTTATTGGCAATCCCTTTAAAACTTTTTTTGCATGCGAATGGCGGCGGCGACCCACTTGGGTTTTATCGAACCACCAGTCCCAGAAAGCATTGCTTCAGGTTTCACACCTGTGCATAATCACTGAGGGTATTTACTGGTGCCTGTAGCTGCCGTCATGTCACATGTGCTGCCACTGAAGAGGGCGTTGGCCCGAAACGCGTCTGGCAGGAAAGGGACTCTGTTCGCAGCTCGCGCCCTTGCGCTGGCATTAATTCCTACCTGTAAGTGCATTCCCACCTAGGTGGCAACCTTTTCTTCCATATATATATATATATATATATATATATATATATATATATATATATAGCGGCTCCAATTTCCAAATAGGCTGTTACACCGTCAGTTCACGCCGTGTATCGGCGTGAACTGACGGTGTAACAGCCAATTTTTAAAAAAACGTTTCTATGACAAACTGTGAAAGTATAACACACTCAAAGATGGTGCGCAAAATGAATTGACCGCTAAAGTCCATTGTTTGTTTTGATGACTCTTACAAACACTGATAATGGTGCCACATAGCGTTTTCTGATGTGAACACTGACGAAGGGATCTCATTCCCGAAACGCGTTTGTTTTGTAATAAAATCCTTTGCTGAACGCTGCAATACCCGTGAGTGCTGTATTTCTTCGAACCCGGCTGGGTATCTCAGAGGAAATTGGAGCTGCTATTTGTACACGCGGACACCACCGCGTTACAGCACCCGCTTGTAAGAGTGACTCGTGTAAGTGGTGTAACAGGAGCCTGGGGATATATATATATATATATATATATATTACCTACTGGCGGTCGCCAGTAGGTATATATAGTTAGGATTTTTTCTCTATGGAACTTTTGAAAATTCTATGTCTAATAACTTTGGCGTTTGTGGACGGAATCGGCTGAAATTTTCAGGAAAATGGCACATTTTGTTTCTGAGCAGCCCCTAAAAATTTGGGGGGTTCCGTCAAGGGGGGGCCGAGAAAAAAGGGGGGTCCCAAAACACGTTTTTCCCATTCATTTTTCCATAGGGCCTTTGGCCTCACTTTTAGCTCGAACGGCTGAATGGATTTACACGAAACTTGGCAAAATTATAGGGACTGTTAGCCCGATGTGCCTTTGCTGGGTCTCAATATATGTGCTCCAGTGGATTTTGAGAAATTAACGTTTAAAAAAACAGATATATCTGTGACAGCGTCCCAGATAGCGCACCAGATCGCGTACTTTTCGCGTAACGGAGCTTTGCGTAGCGAAGCTGATTGGCTCTCCGGTGTCTGTCAACATTCTAAACAGTCCGGTGCGGCCGCCATCTTGTCTCTCGGTAGGATCGAGAGACAAGAGGAGGAGAAAAACGAAGGAGGAATTTAATGAAAGGGGGCAAGGTAGATCCTTCTTGACCCCCTAGGAATGATGTTGGGGTTATTAAAGGGTCCCGTGGGGCAAATAATAAAAATTTGATTTTTCGCGGTAGAAGCGCTTCTCGGTTCGCGAGCCGGGTCGCAAACTGGTAGCGAAACGTGAATTCGCCATTTTGTGTTTCGATTTAATTAAATTACTAGGTATAAGGGGGTACGAGAGATGTATCCTGACCCCTTATGTTTTCTGAGGGTGGCTGAGGAGGCTCATATATGTTGATACATGTCTTCCAGCGGCTGTGCGTGAGCGTTTTTTTTTTTTTTGCTGCGTGACGTCTGTTAACGTTCGATTTGATGGAAATCAGGAGCTGTTGACCGCCATTTTGTCACTGCGAGTAAATATTTTGTTAAAAATAATTGTTATAAATTAATCCTTATTGATAAACATTGTCTGCGCCATCTTGCCTTTTGTTGAGCACAGCAGCCAATTTAGATGCCTTGACCAGACCCACTCTCTGAACGCCGCCGATCCTCAGCATGGCTCCCCACCCTCGCAAGCATCCCCCCCACGCACTGGTCACCCCCGCTCTCTCTCTCATGCATGGGCCATAAACCTCCCCCCATTTGCGCTGCTCTTCCCTGAGAATCACACCCTGTGCCCGCCCGACACCTCCCTTTCACCCTATTCACTACCGCACCCTCTGACACTCCTCTTCCTCTGTGTCCGATTGTCCAGGCCGGTCCCAGGCTATCACCTAGCCCTGCAGATGTAGTTTATGGCCCCAGCTGTAGAGAATCACCCCTCTTCAAAGGAGTTACAGTAGATCAAGGCCCCCACCCGATGAGATCCGTCACACCACACGCGTTCCTACTATCTGATAAACATCCTGTATTGTGCTTGGGGATGGGATTCTCACTGTGAGGGTGTGTGGGTCCGAGCCTGAAGCGGAAGATTCCAGGGATGCCTTTTTGTTCATCAAAGTCTTCACAATTATGTGTCACATTAAAAATATATAGCACTCCAACAAAGTTGTAGGATTATAACACTTTAATAACTTATAAATATATACAACGCTCCAACAAAGTAAACACGTTAAAAAAAACTTATTAAACAACTATTTACATGACATTGCTTTAACCAGGATAGACAAAGAAATGACACAGTGATGTAAAAGTTTCTGAAAGAAATGCCAAGAACGTCCCATGTGAAAGTGTATTTTATCTGGTAATTTTACCGAAAATGCAAGATTGAAATGTGGGTAGCCAATTTTCCATTGGCACATGGCTTTCAGAATCGGTATTTTACCATGGAATACAAATCCATGGTACAATACTGATTCCTGTGTACATGCACATCTGTGCATGTACACATATGCCATGTGACAGACAGACGTGTCCTTAGGGCATGTCTGTGTGCCACATTGCACACATGCCCGTTTTGGGGGTGCTAGATGGTGTCAAAGTGATACCCCCTGCACCCTTGACAAATTCGGTATTTACCGATTCGGTAAATACTGAATCGGTATTTGAATTGAATCCTATGGGCTTCAAGGCCCATAGGATTCAATAGCAAATACCGATTCGGTATTTACCGAATCGGTAAATACCGAATTTTTAAGGAATCGGTAATAAATCAGATGTTGGTACTTACATCCCATTTACCGATTTTGAAATACCGAATCGATATTGAATTCGATAATATTCGGTATTTCAAAATCGGTAAATGTTATTTACCTACATCTGGCCCTAGGTGTATTATTGTTTTACATAAAATGTTTTAAAACTTTGTTTGAAATCAAATGCATGCACACTTAGGGCCAGATGTTGGTGGTCGTTTCAGGCCATTTACCGACCGGTTACGGCCGTTTTAGGCCGTTTCCGATCGTTAAATGGCAAATCGGTATGTAGGGGCTTAAATCCAAGGCCACGTGTAGGTAAATCTACATTTATAGAATCGGAAAAATTATTTGTTTGGTAAAATACCGAATCGGTAATTTTACCGATTCTGTTAATTTGTTATGTAGGGGGGAGTCTTCTGAGTCCCAAAGGCCTTATCGAATCGGTATTTTAGCATGAAATCAAACTTCATGGTAAAATACCGATTCCGGTGTGCATGCACATGTGTGCTCGCACACCTATGTCATGTGAAAGGCAGACCTGCCCTTAGGGCTGGTTTGCTTGCCACATGGCACCTGTGCCTGTTTTGAGGGTGTCAGAGGGTGTCAAAGTGATACCCCCTGCACCCTTGTGCATACTTTATTTTTTTTTATAGCATTGTCGAATCTAGTTCTTACTGTTATTGATTTACTGTTTGGTAATAGTGGTTAATAACATTTTTTATTATATTTCACCACAGATTCAACTGCAGATTATTTGGGAATTAGACAATGCCGTCTAAGGATAGAATTCGAAAGGCTACAAAACGTCAAAGACAGCTTGACCCCGGGAGCCGGCCGCCTATGTCGGGTGCGATCTCAGGCTACACCAGGGCTATAAGACTTGGGGAGGGGGTCGGAGCCAAGCGTCTTCTCTGAGTCCGTGCCATCACACCGCCCCTCGGGGGCCTCCGTCAAGCGGTTTAGGGAGGTACCGTATCACATTGTTTTCAAATGCAGTCAGGTCCACAAACGGCCCCCACTTACTTTGAGAATAGTGAAGCTGCAGCAGGTGCAAATAAGGTTTAGACAGTGTTACAAGCGCTGCTCAGAACTCTGAAGTATGGCACCCAACATCCAGGACTTATGCCATTTGTGCAAGGCAGTGACATCGAAGCAACTCAGGGACCAAAACCATGAACGAACACTCATGTATTAAAATTTTACTATTGATGCTTGACTGAGGCCAAGGAGATCAGAGTGCATGAGTCTCATGCTCGATCGATTGAGCTAGCCGGATCGGGCAACTAAAAGTATAAAATAGTTATGTAAATAGTTATTTAATAAAATGTTTTACCCTGTTACTTTGCTGGTGTGTTGTATATATTTATAATATTTGCATAGGGTTTGTCGTTATTTTGGGTGGGGTGGGTGGCGGAGCCGAGCTGTCTAGCAGCCATCATCGTGTGGAGCTCAGTTCATCTCACTAGTTTCGTATTTCTCATGAGGGGTTGTTCTTAATGTTTCTATTTTAGCTAGGTCAAAAAGAGATCCCATTAGTGGCCTACTGATTTTGCTCGATTCCTTTTGTTTTTTAAAACGATTTTTCACTATCTGCAAAGACTAAACAGAGTATTGCGACTCTGTGCTTGTTTGTAAATAGAGAATGAACCAAAGAGAACCAATTCTAAAACAGTAAATGCTTGGATAACAATCAATCAAATGGAGAGAGAAGCAAACACGACGGATTAGAACGGGGGCAAAGGCCTGCGTTAACTACCCTTCACTATCTGCAAAGAGAGAGTACTGCTAAGAGAAAAGCGAGGGGGGGAGGGGGGGCAGCGTTCAAAGTACATCAGCGTGCATAAATACGAAAATGTTTTTACCTATCACGTACTTCACATTTGATAGCTTTTGATATTTGCTATTAAAAAACCATTGAAATTCACTGAAAAAACCATAGGTTTTAGGCCATATATAGTTAGGGATTAGCATTTACAAAACCTTAATTTACTCGCACAAAACCATAGAAATTCGCATATATAGTTAGATGCAATAACTATATATCGCGCACCCGCAATCCACTGCTGATGATGTCACATATTACATCATTCATGACATGGTCAGTGACATCACTGATGACATCACTGATGACATCATCCAGTGACTGTGTGTTAAAATATGTCTTACATATTGAAGAATGAGTGGATGTATAAGTGTCTGGATGAAGGATTTAGTAGGTGCATGACTGACTGTATGAGTGAGTGATTTAATGTGTCTCACTGAGTGCATGGGTTAGTGACTAAACTGTCTTAATTTGTGCATCATTATGTCTGTTGTTCTGTAAACTGCTGCATGTGTTGATCAGTAGCTATATGAGTAACTATATGGGTTATTGATTGGTTGCCCAAGTATTTGTATGGGAGACTGAGTATGTGTGTGAGTGGCTGGGAGGTGTATGACTCTGTGCATAGATGTGTGAGTAGTTGATTCACTAGATGTATGGGTTCAAATGTCATCAGTGATGTCATTAGAGATGTCATCAGTGATGTCATCAGTGATGTCACTGACCATGTCATGAATGATGTAATATGTGACATCATTAGCAGTGGATTGCGGGTCCGCGATATATAGTTAGTGCAACTAACTATATATGGAATTTCAATGGTTTTGTGCAAATAAAATAAGGTTTTTTAAATGCTAATCCCTAACTATATATGGTCTATAACCTATGGTTTTTTCAGTGAATTTTCAAGGTTTTGTAAATGCAAATTCCTAACTATATATGGTCTATAACCTATGGTTTTTTCTGTGAATTTCATTGGTTTTTTAAAAGCTAATATCTATAGCTGTAAAATATATTCTTTATTAAGTGACGTATCACGTAGCCCGTGAGACGCCTCATGATGCATCGCATAACCGTGACGTATCGTCTCTGCAGTGCAAACCAAACCCAAAACGTAAGCGCGCCAGAACACGCTTAAAGATATATATATATTTTTTTAACCTTAATTAGACAAAATCCACACGTGCACATATCAAAAACGTTCAAAAAACACAATATGTCGGACTCCCGTTATGCTGCCGGTTAGCTGCCCGGTTAACGTACCAGGAAGCACCTTTACCGCGAAAAATCGCAATTATTTTTTTCTTATGCCCCGCAGGGAACTTTAATAGCCCCCTCATCAATCCTAGGGGTTCAGGAGGGGTCTGCCTTACCCCTTTCATTCATTTACACCTTTTTTTTTTCCACCTCTTGTCTCTCGATCCTACCGAGAGACAAGATGGCGGCCGCTCCGGACTGTTTACAATGTTGACAGCCAATCAGCTACTCCTCAGACTCCCGTTACACTGCCGGTTAGCTTCCCGGTTAGCTGCCCGGTTAGCTGCCCGGTTCGCGTACCAAGACGCGTCTCTACGGCGAAAAAATCGGATTTTTTTTTTTTTTTTTTTTGGCCCCGCGAGGCTTTATAATATCCCCCTCATCAATCCTATGGGGTCAGAAGGGGTCTACCTTGCCCTCTTTCCTTCATTTCCCCCTTTGTTTTGGTCTCCTCTTGTCTCTCGATCCTACCGAGAGACAAGATGGCGGCCGCTCCGGACTGTTTACAATGTTGACAGCCTATCAGCTACTCCTCAGACTTCCGTTACACTGCCGGTTAGCTTCCCGGTTAGCTGCCCGGTTAGCTGCCCGGTTAGCTGCCCGGTTCGCGTACCAAGACGCGTCTCTACGGCGAAAAAAATCGGATTTTTTTTTTGGGGCCCCGCGTGGCTCTATAATATCCCCCTCATCAATCCTAGGGGGTCAGAAGGGGTCTACCTTGCCCCCTTTCCTTCATTTCCCCCTTTGTTTTGGCCTCCTCTTGTCTCTCGATCCTACCGAGAGACAAGATGGCGGCCGCTCCGGACTGTTTAGAATGTTGACAGACACCGGAGAGCCAATCAGCTTCGCTTCGCAAAGTTCCGATACGCGATAAGTACGCGAACCGGAGCGCAGCCCGGAGCGCTGTTACAGATATATATCTTGTTTTAAACGTTAATTTCTCAAAATCCACTGAAGCACATATATTGAGACCTAGCAAAGGCACATCGGGCTAACAGTCCCTACAATTTTGCCAAGTTTCGTGGAAATCCATTCAGCCGTTCGGGCTAAAAGTGAGGCCAACCGCCCTATGGAAATTAACATGGGAAAAACGCGTTTTGGGACCCCCCTTTTTTCTCGGCCCCCCCTTGACAAACCCCCCCCAAATTTCCAGGGGCTGCTCAGAAACAAAATGTGCCATTTTCCTGAAAATTTCAGCCAATTCCGTCCACAAACGCCAAAGTTATTAGGCATAGAATTTTCAAAAGTTCCATAGAGAAAAAATCCTAACTATATATACCTACTGGCTATCGCCAGTAGGTAATATATATATATATATATATATATATATATATATATATATATATATATATATATATATATATATATATATATATATATATATATATATATATATATATATATATATATATATATATAAATATATATATGTATATATATATATATATATATATATATATATATATATATATATATATATATATATATATATACATACATATATATATATATATATATATATATATATATATATATATATATATATATATATATATATATATATATATATATATATATTACCTACTGCCGGTCGGGATTTCTGAAAATTCTATGTCGAATACCTTTGGCGTTTTTGGACGGAATTGGCAGGAAAATTGCACATTTTGTTTCTGAGTAGCCCCTGAAAATTTGGGGGGGTTTCGTCAAGGGGGGCCAAGAAAAAAGGGGGGTCCCAAAACACGTTTTTCCCATTCATTTTTCCATAGGGCGGTTGGAATCACTTTTAGCTCGAACGGCTGAATGGATTTACACGAAACTTGGCAAAATTGTAGATATGGTTTGCCCGACGTGCCTTTGCTATGTCTCAATATATGTGCTCTAGTGGATTTTGAGAAATTAACGTTTTAAAAAACAGATATATCTGTGACAGCGCTCCGGTTAGCGCTCCGGTTCGCGTACCTGACGCGTAATGGAACTTCGCGAAGCGAAGCTGATTGGCTCTCCGGTGTCTGTCAACATTCTAAACAGTCCGGAACGGCCGCCATCTTGTCTCTCGGTAGGATCGAGAGACAAGAGGTGGAGAAAAACAAAGGGGGAATTTAATGAAAGGGGTCAAGGTAGACCCCTCCTGACCGCCTAGGATTGATGAGGGGGATATTAAAGAGCCCCGCGGGGCAAAAAATAAAATAAAAATTTTTTTGCGATTTTTCGCCGTAGAGGCGCGTCCCGGTACGCGAACCGGGTAGCTTACCGGTAGCGTAACGGGAGGTCGCCATTTTGTGTTTCAGTCGAATTTAATCACAAGATTGCGGAAAAACAATGTGGGGAAATGAGTATAAGGGGGCACGGGAGATGTATCCTGACTCCCTAGGTTTTCTGAGGGTGGCTGAGGAGGCTCATATATGTCGAAAAATAAACATTTTTTGAATTTTTCGCGCGGTTAGCTGCCGGGACGCGAACCGGGTAGCGAAACGGGAAGCGAACAAAAGTGAAAATTAGTGAAAAAAGGTACATTCGAAATTTTCAAAGAGTAATTATAGTTAAGGTAGCTCTGAAAAGAGCTTTTGGGTTCGGTGTAAGTTCTAGGTACTTATAAGTAGGTACCAATACACAGTCTTAAATTTTGTATGAAAACTCTGTTGCCCTCATCTGAGAAGTGCACACCATCTCCTCTGTAGATATCTTGCATGTAATAACGCAAGTTATTGTTGTAGATGGCACCCATTCCATGGTCTCTCATATAAGCTGAAACAGACTTATTTACATGCTTCCTCACTTTCTCAATTTGTGGAGAAATTTGATTGGACCACCTCCATTTCTGTCTTTGGCATATATTGGAATATACCAAGGCAGTTTGAGGGAAAAGTGCCATTAATTGCTCAAATGTGTCCTTTAAGAGCATTTCCAGACCTACCCCAGTCAAAGTGCCCAAATCATTTCCTCCACAGTGCACTATTATGAGGTCAGGGTTTGGCAAATGTAAAAAGGTTTTCACCAATGGTATCAATTGGTGACATCTCAATCCTCTTTGGCCAATCCATTTGATTTCCACATTTTGTAAATTGAGGTTGTGTAAATTTCTGTTTTCAGCATACCTGTGAGCCCAGTGAATGTAACTATGTCCAACAATCCAGACAGAAAACATGGCGAGAGGAGGTTCTGCTGCAGTCAGATGAAGTGTGGGAATGAAATGGCAGTTGAAACAGTAGGAGTTTGTAAAGAAAAAAAATGTGGAGTTTGTGTGCTAATGATTCAGTAGCAGTGATTGGTGGATTTCCATGGCTGAAAACAGAAAGTTAGGGTGCATGGATGTGTTCTTTGAAACATGTAATTTGAATGGTTAAGAAAACATGATTTTAAGAAACATTGCAGTGGATTAGCAGGTGTACTGAGAGTTCAGAGTTCATTTGAAACATTGTAGTGTGAACTTGTAAACATGAGAGGTCTGGCAGGAGGTAGTTGCTATGGAAAAAGGCCAGAAAGGGCAGAGGGGGGAAGGGTGTTGATTTGAAAAAAGTGAGGGAAGAGTTTTGATTGGGTCACATGAGAGATATGTGTGATGAATTTCAGCATTTCAGTGCCTTTGTTGGTTCCAGCCTCTGGAGTGCATACCTTTTGCTCTGCTAAAGAAAAATTGGTGTGTTTCTGAGACTGTTTTGAAATTCAAAAAGCATTTGCTAAGGTAAGAAAAAAATCATTTAATTTAGATAGAGAGTAGTATAGTATATTGAGAAAATAAGGAAGTTAGCTGTACATTTAAAATGTTGTTTTGTGTCAAGTGTTTTCATTTTTTTAAAAAAGATTTTGCTTCTTTGACAAATTATAATTATAGATAATGTGAAGTATTAGTACTGACAGGGTGTGCTTGTACATAGGAGGTGTGCTGTGTTTTCAAATTATGACCAGAAAATCGTTTATTAAGAAAAAGACATGCTTTTTACATTTATGAGAACGATAACATGGGGTGTGCTTTTTTAAATAAATATTTTACTTTCCAACATGAATATGGGAGAATTATTTGCTTGTTTCTTGGTTTAAAAACTCGTTTCTTGAAGTCATTTAGGTTTCACAATATGTTTTGCAAGAGTTACATAGTCAACATGGGGGCATATTTACAAGGCTTATGAGACACGTTCACGTCATTTTCTCCATTTTAAAAGTGACTTTAAAGGTGGTGCAAGGTTCTTGTAAATACACCCTCATGAGTGCTTTGCAAATTTAAGTCATTTTCCCCTGGTGCATGTGCCTTGTAAATACGCCTCTATGTGTGCTAGACAATTTTAAGGTACTTCTCCCAGGAATCTGGGAGACTAATTTCCTTACATGATGTGTTTAAAAATCATGCTAAGGTGAGAAAAGATTCCTTTAATTTAGAAGGAGATTAGTATGCTTATTGGAGAAAATAAGGAAGCCAGCTAGGGTGTGCTTGTACATAGGAGCTGTTTTGTGTTTTGAAATTATGACCAGAACATCGTTTTTTTAAAAAAAGAAATACTTTTCACATTTATGAGAAGGACAACAAGGGGTTTGCTTTTTTAAATAAATATTTTATTTCTCAACATGAATATGGGAGAATAATTTGCTTGTTTGATGGTTTAAAAAGTCGTTTCTTGAAGTCATTTAGGTTTCACAATATGTACTGGTAGAGTTTCATAGTCACTATGATAATTATGATATACATTTAGGACTGTTTAGGGGGAATGGATATGCTAAGGCTTCTGTAATTGTCATTGGAGGAGAATTATGTACATTGCACTGCTGCATACAGTCCTCACCTTCTGCGTACTCTTGGATATGCTAGACTATATCTGCTCAATAAGATACCTAAGCTGAGGAAACAAAGGTGATGTGATTGTGAAATGAGCAAAAATATTTGCACGTTTTTCAATTACATCACCTGTGTTTCCTAACATTACTAATCACATTGTGCTGATGAGGTTTAGGCCTGTCCAGGGAGACAGAGGAGGTCTGGTCTTTGTTGAAGTGTGCAGTGGACATGACTCACTTCATCTGTTGGCCTGCACATGTATTATGTCTTCTGTACTCTTCAATAAGCCAAAATTTCATCTGCAACGCTGAGTAGGCCTCACCTCAAACAAACTTTTGTGACTGCCAGACCTGCCTTTTTGCTCCTAGATATTTCTTGGTTTTACCATGGCAGACAGAGAATCCAGCATACTTCTCCATAGGCCACACCTTATGGTGGTGCAAGGGCCTTGTAAATACGCCCTCATGTGTGCTTGGTAATTTTAAGTCACTTCCCCCTGATGCAAGGGTCTTGTAAATACACCTTCATGTGTGCTTGGCGATTTCAAGTCACTTCTTTCTGGTGCAAGAGCCTTGTAAATACGTCTTCATGTGTGCTTGGCAATTTTAACTCACTTCCCCCTGGTGCATGGGTGTGGTAAATACGCCCTCATGTCTGCTTGGAAATTTTAAGTCACTTCTCCCTGGTGCATGGGTGTGGTAAATACGCCGTCATGTCTGCTTGGCAATTTTAAGTCACTTTCTGCTGGTGCAAGGGCCTTTTAAATACGCCCTCATGTGTGCTTGGCAATTTTAACTCACTTCCTCCTGGTGCATGGGTGTGGTAAATATGCCCTCATGTCTGCTTGGTAATTTTAAGTAATTTCCCCCTGGTGCAAGGGTGCACGTTTTTCAATTACATCACCTGTGTTTCCTAACATTACTAATCACATTGTGCTGATGAGGTTTAGGCCTGTCCAGGGAGACAGAGGAGGTCTGGTCTTTGTTGAAGTGTGCAGTGGACATGACTCACTTCATCTGTTGGCCTGCACATGTATTATGTCTTCTATACTCTTCAATAAGCCAAAATTTCATCTGCAACGTTGAGTAGGCCTCACCTCAAACAAACTTTTGTGACTGCCAGACCTGCCTTTTTGCTCCTAGATATTTCTTGATTTTACCATGGCAGACAGACAATCCAGCATACTTCTGCATAGGCCACACCTTATGGTGGTGCAAGGGCCTTGTAAATACGCCCTCATGTGTGCTTGGTAATTGTAAGTCACTTCCCCCTGATGCAAGGGTCTTGTAAATACACCCTCATGTGTGCTTGGCCATTTCAAGTCACTTCTTTCTGGTGCAAGGGCCTTGTAAATACGACCCTATGTGTTCTTGGAATTTTAACTTATTTCCCCCATGGTGCAAGTGCCTTGTAAATGTGCCCCCTTTGTCTATGTTGTTAAATTACTGTAGATGGAATTGACATCTAGTGTGTTCATTGTTTGCCTTCTGTTATTGGTTTACTGTTTGGTAATAGTGGTTAATATCAATTTTTTTAATATTTTGCCACAGATTTAACTGAAGATCTTTAGAAAACTTTAAAAATGCCCTCAAGGCAGCGAAAACTAAAAGAAGCAAAGCGACTTACACTCCATCTTGGTAAAGATTTGGAACAGTCCTGTAATACGAAATCGTATCAAGTTGCCAAAAAAGCTCCGGGTAAGAAAAGAAAATCATTTTTAAAAACAATTTTCAGACAAAAAAATACCAGTATTGAACATGTTTTAGTGCTTAAGAAGAGAGACAATTTAAAGGAAAAGGAAAGGCCCGTAAAAAAAGTTTCTGCTTGAGCAGGAGATAAGTCTGTGCATGGCAGTAGAAGGGATATTCAATTCAGGGACATTCGTAGGCGAATGTTCCGCAACAGGATAATTGTCAATTTGTTAAAACATTTTAAGAAAGGCCAACAGAAAGTGACATTTTATAAGAAAAAGAAAAATGTAGAGAAAATTATTGATCAGGCTTTCGAAATTAAGCGAAAGTTATTTATTTTGGTAATCAATAGAATTAGGAAACTAAACAAGGTAATTTCTGATTTCGAATCAAATAGTAGATGGAAGAGAGTAGTTAATCGTACTAATTTTTGTGAAGTATTCTCAGGAAAATGGATGCATAGTTCAAGTTGTGAGGCATTTTTTAATGAGGAGAGTTACTTTCAAGACAATGATTTGGTGCATGCAGTTGACACCAGTGGTCGATCATATGAGGTAAAAGATGGTTGTCCGGTTGAAAAAGAAAAACCTGTGTCTGCAGATGCAGAAGAGGTGTTAGGTGATGAGATTTTAGGAAGACGTCCTAAGGGACCAGTCTACACCTGGAAATGTAGTATCATTTGTAGTGTGCGACAGGATTCCATCAATTTGTTTTGTGATTTTGTACGTACATTTACTAAGAAAAGTTTAAAACAGAAAATGAAGTTGTTGCAAGAATTAGATCCTTGCAGAGTGAGAGAAGTAACAGGTTTGCATGGGCATTCCCTGGATTGTCTTTCCAGAAGAGTATGCCAGAGTGTTTTTCATCATTTCAGGATGCTAGCAGTGCATCATAATAAAGTGAGGAAATTAGTGAGAATGTTGTATTATGCTAAGAGTCCAGCAATTATGCTTAAACAATTGAGCAGTGCTCTTTTGCATGGTTCAGAACTACATGTGAAGAATATTTGTGAAGAAATTGAGTTCTGTTACTTTGCTAGTAAAGAGAACAATGTTGAAATTGACCCAGTAGAAGAAGGTAATGTGGAAGAGAGTGTACAGATTTCTAATATAGATAAGTTTCACAAGGAAATTTCCATCTTTCAGGTGAAATCAAGTGAGAGGCCTAATTTCACTTGTGTGTGTTGTCGACGGACTTATTATAAGAATCAGACCAAGTTAGTGGATTTATATGCAAAAAGTGAAATGGAAAACAATAGTGAATGGAAGGATTTTGCTACATACTTGATGGTAGAAAATTGTTTTGATTTGGGATCGGACCAACGTATGTGTACTTATTGTTTTAACAAATTAAACCAAAACCGGATGCCTGCTATAGCGGTTCATAATAATCTGGAATTGGTTGACATTCCTTCTGAATTGAAGGATTTAAATACTTATGAATCTATTTTGATTCAAAGTGTGCATCCCTTTCAGGCTATTGTACGAATGGAGCCAAAGACAGGGAAATTGCCTCCATCAGATTTACAGAGAGGATTAAAGGGAAGAGTTGTTTATTTGCCTTTAGATTTGAAGAAAAACATTAATACAATTGGAGTAGAGAAAGTGGAAGAGGAACCTCTGGTTATCCTAGTTAATGGTGTTCCGACAAAGAGTAAGAAAATCTGGCAAGATTTAGTGGATGTTAGGAAAGTCAAAAAGGCAACATTGTATTTGATAAAAAACAATGAGTACTACAAGAATGTATGTGTAGCAGAAGAGGAAGTAAGTGAAGAAGAAGACAGCGAATTGTGTGCTGGACAAATTGAGAAAGTAGAAGCCTCTAAAAATGAAGAAATATATGAACAATATAGTGTTCATCCTTTGCATTCCAAGGAAGTCATGGGGAATGTTATTGAGTTGTTTCAAATGAAACAAGCCAAAGGGAGTCCCATTAGTGTTTGGGAGGAAAGTTTGGAAGCTCTGTGTTTTCCACAGTTATTTCCCACAGGTCGAGGAGGACGATATGATGAGCGACCTGATCAAATTCCTGCTTCTGAATACCGGACTTTACGATTGTATGCAGAAGATCCTAGGTTTCGTCAATGCATTCCCTATTTGTTTCATCTACTGTTTGAAAGTGATCTGTCTGGACTGTCTTATGCAGTGAACCACATCCTGAAAAGTGGTTTACAACTGCGAAATATCTCAGCAAGGGACTTTATGGATAAAGTCAATGTGCAAGACAGTATTTTGGATTCTCACCTGATTAATCTGATGGCATGTCAGCGTGGTACTAATGAGTATTGGTACCGTCGTCATGGTGACTTAAAATGTATGCTGAGGAACTTAGGAACTCCCACATGGCTCCTCACTCTCAGCTGTGCTGAGTATGGCTGGGAAGACTTACTTGAATTTCTACGAGAGGCAAATGGAAACATTGAAAATATTGAATTAAAGTCACCCGGAGAACTGTGCTCTTTGGATCCAGTGAATGTATGCAGGTACTTCAATCATAGATTTGAAGCTATGATGTCTTTCATCACGAACAAGAAAAATCCACCTCTTGGAGAGGTGTTGGATTTCTTCTGGAGAAAGGAGTATCAAGCACGAGGTGCTCCTCATATACATATGCTGCTATGGATCACGGATGCACCCAAATTTGGAACAGATCCGGATGAGTTAGTGATGAATTTCATAGAACAGTATTCTACATGTGCTGTTCCAAAGACAAAGGAAGACAAAAGTCTAAGAGAACAAGTTTTACGATTTCAAAGCCATCGTTGTGGAAAGTACTGTCGTCGTAAATTCAGAAACAAGAACAAGTACTACACAAAATGTTGTTTTGGATTTCCACGATTGGTGATATCTAAAGGAAGAGTGAACAATTTGATGTCTTCGCTGCGACATAATGTGACAAGCAAATCACCCAAAAATACATACAATTTGAAGAGAAACGAAGAGTCCAAGAACATCAATGACTACAACCCAGTGATTTTGTCCATGTGGAATGCTAACATGGATATACAGTTTGTGGCTGACAACTGTATGGCTGTGGCTCGGTATGTGACGTCTTACATCACAAAAAAAGAAAAGACAGAACTCAAGGATATGTGGGAGGACATTTCCCATGAAAAGAGCCTCAGTAAGAAGTTGTACAGTTTCAGTCTGAAGATGTTGTCACATCGAGAAATCGGAGCTTATGAATGTTCTGACCGGTTATCTTCAGCAAGTCTCTATGCCAAATCTAGGAGTATCATTTGGGCAAGTCTTGGTCTTGCTGCAACGCGTTATCGAGTTCTCAAACCTGTATGGGAAATTGAGTATTTGGCAGAGAAGGAGCCAAGCAGTACAGATATTTTGAAGACCAACATGTTGGATACATATTATCCAAATAGAAGCAGTCACTTGGAGAATGTTTGTATGTATGAGGTTCTACAAAATTACATTTTCAAGAGGAACATCACAGAAGATATTGATAAAGGAGTGTATGCTGTAATTGGAAGTGAGGGATGTCTGGTTAAGCAAAAAAAATGTCTATTGGTAAATCATCGAAAATTGGATTGCGAATCTCCAGAAAGAAAAGAGTTTTTCTATTTAGCTCTTTTGCAACTTTTCAAGCCTTGGCGTGCAGAAGAGGAACTGCTTGGAGATTTCCTCTGTTACGAAGACTCTTTCAATGCAGCCAAGGAGTCCATAGAATGTCCTGCTTTCCCAAAATATCTAGAAATGTTGAATGCAGAAATCGAGCAGGAAGCAACAATAGCAGCCGAGATTGCTAGAGACAGTTCTCAGGAGAGTCAGAGTTCAGTTTCATTGAGTCAGGATCCACTAGGAGGACCAGTTATTGAAAATGAAGCTGCCACTGCCATGATTGAAGTGGAAAGAGCCATGGCACATGCTCAGGAGGATGTGGTTAACTTAGAAGATTTAGAAAGACAACTTAACGTTGAGCAGAGGAAAATATATGATGAAGTTACCAACCAAATTGATCATGGATTAAGTCATGAGAAGAAACAGTGCTCATGTACGTCGAGTGGAGAAGCAGGAACTGGAAAAAGTTTCCTCATTAAAGCAATTTCATGTTATTTGCAGAAAAGGACTGAGTCATCGCTGTCTTGTGTTGTCACCGCTCCAACCGGTCTGGCAGCACATAACATTAAAGGTATAACTTTGCATCGGCTACTGATGCTGCCAGTGGAGCATGATAACAAATTACAATATCACAAGTTATTGGGAGATGCTTGTTGTGAAGTATCTAGAGTCCTGAAGAAGATGAAACTTCTTATCATTGACGAAGTAAGCATGGTTTCCAATGTCATGCTTGCCTTTGTGCATTTGAGAATGCAGGAAGTTCTTAAAACAGAGTATGATGTGTTATTTGGTGGCAAACACATCATTGTTTTCGGTGATCTTCTGCAGCTGACACCAGTGAAAGGACAACCAGTGTTTAAACTGCTTACGCATGAAGATACCAGGAAGTGCCTAGGGAGCATTGGCAACGTTAACATATGGTTAAACTTCAGTTATGCTGAGCTTCGTGAAAATATGCGTCAGGCGAAGGATGAAGATTACAAGAATATTCTACAAGATGTTAGAATCGGGAAAGTGACTGAGCGTGGGAAAGAAGCTTTACATGCACGATTACTGTCAAATTTGTTTCCAGAAAAAGACGTTCTGCCAGAGAATATTTTTCATAAAATTACTGAGAAGAAATCTGGAATATGTTTGATGCCAACTCTTGCAGAATGTTTCATCTTCAACAACAAAATGTTGAATTTAGAGAACCAAGAGATTGTGAAACTGGAAGCTATTGACAGAATAGAGCATATGGGTGCAACAATTGTTTTGTCTGAGAATTTGAAATCTAAATTGGATTCATTAGAGAAGACTATATCTAAAACTGCTGGTTTTGAAAAGACTCTGAATGTGTGCTTAAATTGCCGTATCATTTTGAGAAGAAATTTACATGTTGAAAGAGGTCTGGTAAATGGATCAATGGGTAATGTTGTTGATTTTGAGAAATACAGAAATAGGGATGGAATTGAATTTTTAAAAATTAAATTTGATGGCATTGAGGAAGTACAGCTAATTGGTCGTTGCACAGCTAGGTTTCTGCTTGTAAAAGACTTATATGTTCGCCGTAAGCAATTTCCTGTTTGCTTGGCATATGCGGTGACAATCCATAAATCACAAGGTTTAAGTGTAGACAGTGCTTTGGTGAATATTGGCAGTTCTGTGTTCAAGGAGGGTATGGCTTATGTAGCATTGTCACGAGTCAGAACTTTATCGGGTTTGTACTTGATTGAGTGTGATGTCACAAACATTTGTGCGGATCTAGATTGTGTTATGGAATACAATAGGTTAAGAAGAGAGTATGCGCCACATTTGCCTCAATATCCTTTGTTTGAGAAACGTGTGGTAGGCCGGAAACGAAGAAATGTCACTAATAGTAGGGAGGTTGTAGAAAAAAGACCAAAAGTCGATGAACCCAAAATTGTAAGCAGAAAGAAAATGAATTCTGTTGAAGATGTTGTTGGTTTTCAATTTGAAAATAGTTCTGGTGTGAACTGCTATGCTAATGTAGTGGTTAATGTTGTCTTTTCTCTAGAAACTTTAAAAGAACAGATTGTGATCAATTCGGATCAAAGTTTTTGCTGTTTGTTGAATTCTGTGTTAGAGAAATGTAGTGCTGATAGAACAAGAGTAGAAAGTGTGTCTGAAATTCGAAATCTGTTAGACAAATGTTCAGGTCAAACACAATTCTCTCAAAATATTCAGCAAGATTGTCAGGAGTTTTTAATGTATATGCTTAATGTATTGCAAGATGAAGGTCTAGATGTAGATCATCTGTTTGGCCTTTCTTATCAATGGCAGCATGACTGCGAGAATTGTACGTTATCAAGTATTACTAGTGTAGAAAGATTTATATATTTAACTTTGCCAGACACTAAATCAGTATCCTTTAATAAGCTAGTAAAAGCAGCCGATCAAAACATGGAGTGTAGCCAATGTAAGTCTGCAATGCTGTCCACATTATTTATACGAAGATATGGCCAGTATGTCATTTTAATGTTCCAACGATGTAGGCCTGATGGAACAAAATTGACAACTTTAATAAAAAAAATTGTGGCTTCTCAGTTGTCAATATCAGGAAGGACTTTTCTAACTGCAGCAATTATATATCATGAGAGTCCTTCAACAACATCAGGACATTACACAACTTATTTGAAGTCTGGAAATGGCTGGTCATTCTGCATATGGCCGGGATGCCTGTCACCCCCTCCCAACACAATCCCCAAGGATGGGAAGACGGACGCAGTTCTGAACTTTTGGAAGGCGGGAGGGAGTTACCCTCCCGGCCGTATTTATTAAAATATGAAACAAAATTAAAACATTAAATAAAAAGTTTCATATCATGTACAATTTTCATTTATTACATTTCGATGAAGACATGTTCATTGGCTAACCTTAACAAATCTCTAATACAAAGGTTTTCCTAGCCGAGTCTAACATCCTGCAAATGCATACTTTCTAAATTAAAATTGTACATCCTAGCATTACGGGCCAACGGCAAGGTCGCAACCGGTGTCAGATCCCTACTACCAAAACTCTCGCCCTCACGGTGTGAGTGGCGGCCGCGCAGAGGACTGTACCCTCTGTGCCAACTCCAATTTCCCTTGTCTTGTTGGGGGCCCCCCATTTCAACTCGACGCCATCTTAAAGGTCGTCCGAGGACCCGTGTGAGGTGTCTGTAAGAAGGCAGCGTGGACTCCCCCTCCCACCCCACACTGTCTATCACATCCGCCGTCGCGGATATCCGGGCCCCGGGAAATTCGTAGGAGGGGCATATAGCCGCCTCCTCCCCTGGAAGGGGCCTATGGCCGTCTTCCCCTAGGTGACCCATACTTAGTGGGTGCCGCCTCCCCGTGGGAGGGGCCATAGTGGTGCCCCCCTCTAGGGACCTTGAAATTACTGCTCACCGATCATGACCTTACCGCCCGACCAAATATAAATACGACATTTGATTACCTACTAAGGGAAAAAACATCATCCTGTCTACTTGCAATATTTGTCTATACTACAAGAAAAAACAGTACCTTCAGACCGACATCTTGTCAATAAACTAAACCTTCGTATACCGCAAACTAGAGGGAAGAAGATGTTTATCAGAGAAACAAGACTTTATTGCAGAACTAACATTGCCATAAGGGGCTGGTGGGTGGGTCAAATTGCTCCTTGTTCCGTCGAGGGCTCACGTGCAACGAGTGGGTGCAGCTTCCAAGCACAGGAACAAGAGGATGCTTCTTCGGATTCCCGCTCTCTTTATTCCTCATCGGGAGGGCGTGAACCCTCCGCGGGTACGCCTACTGGGCGTGGCCATCGGTGTAGGTGTCTAGGACAACCCCTCTTGGGCGGGAAAAGGCGCGCCCCGGCTACGCCGCTTCGGGCATACCAGCCGTGACACGCCCCCCGCCCAAAATGGTTTCCCGGGAGGATCCGGGCCCCCAACCATACGTTCGGGGGGACCGAGTGGTCGCCCCTTTCCATGTGGCCGGGATGCCTGTCACCCCCTCCCAACACAATCCCCAAGGATGGGAAGACGGACGCAGTTCTGAACTTTTGGAAGGCGGGAGGGAGTTACCCTCCCGGCCGTATTTATTAAAATATGAAACAAAATTAAAACATTAAATAAAAAGTTTCATATCATGTACAATTTTCATTTATTACATTTCGATGAAGACATGTTCATTGGCTAACCTTAACAAATCTCTAATACAAAGGTTTTCCTAGCCGAGTCTAACATCCTGCAAATGCATACTTTCTAAATTAAAATTGTACATCCTAGCATTACGGGCCAACGGCAAGGTCGCAACCGGTGTCAGATCCCTACTACCAAAACTCTCGCCCTCACGGTGTGACTGGCGGCCGCGCAGAGGACTGTACCCTCTGTGCCAACTCCAATTTCCCTTGTCTTGTTGGGGGCCCCCCATTTCAACTCGACGCCATCTTAAAGGTCGTCCGAGGACCCGTGTGAGGTGTCTGTAAGAAGGCAGCGTGGACTCCCCCTCCCACCCCACACTGTCTATCACATCCGCCGTCGCGGATATCCGGGCCCCGGGAAATTCGTAGGAGGGGCATATAGCCGCCTCCTCCCCTGGAAGGGGCCTATGGCCGTCTTCCCCTAGGCGACCCATACTTAGTGGGTGCCGCCTCCCCGTGGGAGGGGCCAATGGCCGCCTCCCCCCGGGCGCTCCCATCCATAGTGGGTGGCGCCCCCCTCTAGGGACCTTGAAATTACTGCTCACCGATCATGACCTTACCGCCACAGGCCGGATAGTTGACCGGCTATCCGGCCCCCCCACAAACTCCTCCTAAAGGTCATGCTTCCTTAAACCCCTTAGCCATGATATGAAGTCTCCTATGAGTAAGACATTCCCCTCCCGGGACAAGTGAACCCCATCATCGAGATACATGTGATCACCCCGAATACACCCATGCGGAATACTGTGCAACTGCGCCGAGCGAAACAACCTACCAATTTTGTTGTTGACCTTCTTCACTGAATGGTTCAGTGCTGACACCGAGAGGCCCCCCCGCCATACCTTCCTGGGAAGTATGTGGGACCATGCAATCGTGCACCCCGGGATTCTTTTCGCCAGCCAGCTAACGGTAGACAAAACTCGCTCGAGTAATACTCCCCTACCGAGTGTCACCATGTCATTGCCCCCCAGGTGTACTATGATTACAGATGGCGGTGACCTCTACCGCCCTAAGAGTCCCTCGACAAAAGATTCGAACTGGTCAATACAGAGCCCGCCCCTTCCGTGGAAGGTCACTCTGTACCCGTATTCCCCTGCTGCGTGAGTCGCGTCACCTGCTTTGAATACGTCCCCGGCCCGCCTCACGTATGAGTGGCCCACGACCCACACCACTCTCTCCTCAGCCGGTGATCTCTGACCGCTGGTCCCCTGGTGCCGGGTCGACTGCAAATTCCGCCCCGCATAACATGCTCGCGAAACTGTAAATCAAACAGAAGACAAGAAGCGTGAGTGCATGGAACTTGACTTCATAACATGTGCAACCGCACATACCTTTTAAAACAATTCGAGGACCATCGTCCTAACAGTTTCACCTCTTCGGCACTCTGACCCCTGGCTGTAGCCTCAGTAGCAGCCCCTATCCTAAAGGAGTGGGTCCCAAAATCGCACGGGTCCAAGCCAGCCGCTGCGATTGCCAATGTTAGCACCCTCCGAAACTGACACCTCGTCAGTGGGGTGGCATCGATGTGTCTCAGCAGACTCCCACCCCATGCATCCGCCCTCAGCGCCAAATATTCCTCAATGCACTTTACCGGGCACATGGGGGACCCTTGCATGCGCTGGACAACAACACTGTCTCCCATAGCTCTCTGGTCAGTCTTGGACTTAGCTATTGTGACTACCATTGAATCACCCCTAATCAGGATGTGATCCCGACACAGACCTCCCTCCACATCTTTCTTATTCTTTGCGACCAGTTCGCTCACCCGCATAGCCCCATGGAACGCTAATGCGAAAGCGGCCCGGAACAGAACTGCTTCGAATTGGGAGGAACATGTCGTGGGTAGTATCGCCATAAGCAGGGACAACCTTTCTAACCCAATCGGGCGCCTCTCGTCTACTCTACGACCCTCAAGGCGCTGCCAGCCACGAAGGGCTTTCCTTGCCAAAAAGGAAGATGTTGGGTCCTTGATGCCATGCACCTGCGCCATGAACGAAATGGCCGCCCGGTGCCTATTGGCCGTTGCCACTGATCGGCCTTCCCTGTGTAATGCTACCAGAAACCTTGGGAAGCAATCCTCCTGACCCCATTTCTGATCCCCTGCCGGACCCAAAAATGCACAATAGGAACGAAACGCTCCTTCGTATGCCTTCCTCGTCCTGGGGGCTAAGCTTGCTGCCACGAGGTCTTGTAGTTCGGGGCACCGAGTAGCCAGAGTACTTCGGGGAATGGTGCCGCCGCTAGGTTCGCAGTAGGTAGATAACCCCTGAACGCCTGCATATGTGAACGAGAGAGTGCATCAGCAGCATGATTCAGTACACCCGGCACATGTCTCGCCCTGAACTGTACATTCAGTCTCATGCAAAGTAGTACAATTTCCTTCAATAATCTCAATATCCACTTGCAGCGTGCTGCCTGATTATTTATACATTCAACAACAGTCATATTGTCGGACCAAAATACCACAGAGCGATCTCTGAACTCATCCGGCCATACCGTCAGAGCCACAAAAATAGGGAATAGCTCGAGGAACCCAATGTTACTTGTGAGACCGCTGGTGTGCCACCATGTCGGCCATGTTTGCGCCGACCATCGGTTCCCAAAAATGGCGCCAAATCCCACGCTCCCCGCCGAGTCAGTCCACAAACCTAGCTCGTCCGAAGACGCTGGTGGCTTGTTCCATACCACTCGACCGTTGAAGTCCGCCAGAAATGCCAACCAGATGCGCATGTCCTGGCGCACCTCTGCAGACAGTCTCGTGCGGTGGTGTCCTTCTTTGAGACCAACCATAGCTTGGCCAATAGAGCGTGAAAAGGGGCGGGCCATTGGTATCACTCTCAAGGCAAAGTTAAGCTGACCCACTGCTTGTTGTAACTGATACAGGGTCACTTTCTCCTTACTAAGGCACAGTTCCAGGGAAGCCCTGAATTTCGCTACTTTTCCTACCGGCAAACGGAAACATCCCTCCACAGAATCGAGCTCAATTCCCAGAAACTCCAGTGAAGTAGATGGTCCCACCGTCTTACCTGGTGCCAATGGCACTCCGAATTCCTTCATGAGGATGCAAAATTCCTGTAGCGCCTGCGCACATTTTGTGTCGCCGGCTGCCCCCAAGAACAGAAAATCATCTAAGTAATGCATAACATGGCTATGCCCAGTGGCTTCGGTGAATGCCCATTCCAAAAAACAGCTGAATTTCTCAAAATAAGCACAAGAGATGGAGCAACCCATTGGCATACATCTATCCATGTAGTAACGTCCTTTGAACACAAAGCCTAACAGACTCTGATCCTGTGGGTGTACCGGGAGCAACTGGAACGCCGACTCGATATCTGACTTCGCCATCAGCGCTCCGGGCCCCAGGCGATTCAACATGGTGACGGCATCATCGAAGGATGTGTACCGCACCGAACAAACTCCCGGGTCAATCGCATCGTTCACCGAGAGACCCTTCGGAGCCGACAAGTTATGGATCAGCCTAAATTCCCCTGGGTCTTTTTTGGGGACCACTCCTAACGGGGAACAGATGAAATTTGTCACTGGCGGGTGCCCATATGGGCCCGCAACCCGGCCCAGGGTGACCTCTTTTGCAATCTTCCTCTCCACCACCGCTGGATTATGCTGAGCCGATAGTTGGTTTCTACAAAGTGGTTCCCCACGAAAATCCCCTGCTGGGATGTGGAAACCATATAAGAATCCATTCCTCAACACCCCGGCGGAGACATGATCAGGGTATTCGTTGAGCCAGGGGATCATTGCCATGATATCGACGGGGGTAGGTAACGGTACACAGTGGTCCCCCTCAGTCTTGTTTGGACCCTCCTCTACCCCCCGACCCGCCATTCTTGGATCTGCATAAACTCTCGGGGTGCGAGGAATTCCCGCAACCCGCACACGCATGTCTGAACTTACATGTCCCTTGTGGTCTGGTGCAGTTGCCCCTGTTAAAGCTCCAACAGACCCCCCTCTTTCCCCCATTCCCACCGGTCCTTGCTTGGTGGTCGCCACCGGTGCCCGCTCGAAAGGGCACCGCGGGCTGTTGGCGGGAAAACCCCGACCCATTCCCGCCTGGCGAGGACGTCTTCGTCGCGCCCGGCAGTAGCTACTTCTGCCAAGAAATCGAGTCGAGACAATCCCACGTCAGAGATGAATCGTACTCCTTGGCCTTACGGAATTTCATGTCGTAACCCATCCATTCATTCCCCTCATACGTTTCGTAAAAATCCATTATTCGTGCCTGATAGCAAGACAATTCAGGCAAAACCTCGGGCTTACGTTCCCCAATAATTGCAGTAAACATCGCAAAGGCCTTGGCCCAATTTGTTATTGTCTCCTCCACCCTGAAGCCCGCCATCTTGGCTCGCCAGACACTCGGGTGCCACAAATCTTTCTGCGTCTTAGCATACTCCATCTCGCGATGGTCAGTCAGCAGAGAAAACATATTAACATACTTGTCTGCCCATATCAATTCTTTCGTGGCCAACGGGATATGTTGAACCACTCTCTCCCGTCTTGAGGGCAATGAGCCCTCCCCCGCAATTGGCAATGCCTGCTTACCCGGTTCGGTTGTCGTTCCCGCTGTTTTTCCAACGCCAGCTGCCGGTCCTTCCGGGGTCACCTGTGGGGGGACAAGAGGGAGATTCGCCTTTGCGGTAACTTTGCCGCAACTGCTGAATTAGTAACCTGGCCTCTTCGGCCGTAGCACCCCCTGTTTTTTGTGCCGAGCCATGCGGCCAACTGGGCGGCCAATTCAGGTGGCATGTCCTCCTCGTTGGCGGGCGTAACCACAACCGGAATCGGCTGACCCGCGCCCGGGATTGGTACCGGGGCCTCGACTGGAATGGCAGGGCTCGCCGGGGGTACCTCGGGGACCGTAACCTCCCCCCCTGCCGCCCTATTCCTGACCCGTTTCCCCCTTCCCTGGGGGGCGACTCCCGGCAATGCCGGGCCTATTACCTTCTTTGGTTTACCCGGATTGTTCATCGCAGCCATCTGCTTCTTCATGTTTGCCATATCTCGGCCAAGCGCTGGGACCAGAACACCGTTTCGTTCGATCTTCGCCATTCTGCTTACCAGCATGCGAAGCACCTGGTCAGTCTCGGACCTCTTTCCTGCCTTCTTGCCAGACATTGTTTTCGAATATTCGCTCCAAGTTGATCAACCGGTCCTGGATCCTTAGCCTCGAAGTCGCTGAAAGAGAAACACAAGAATTACAAGTTCTCAAATTGCTCCTTGTTCCGTCGAGGGCTCACGTGCAACGAGTGGGTGCAGCTTCCAAGCACAGGAACAAGAGGATGCTTCTTCGGATTCCCGCTCTCTTTATTCCTCATCGGGAGTGCGTGAACCCTCCGCGGGTACGCCTACTGGGCATGGCCATCGGTGTAGGTGTCTAGGACAACCCCTCTTGGGCGGGAAAAGGCGCGCCCCGGCTACGCCGCTTCGGGCATACCAGCCGTGACACGCCCCCCGCCCAAAATGGTTTCCCGGGAGGATCCGGGCCCCCAACCATACGTTCGGGGGGACCGAGTGGTCGCCCCTTTCCAATGATTCTGTTTTAACTTTCAAAAAAAGATTGCCTTTTCACCTTCAAAATTCTTACCTGGTGTTCTTACAACCAAAATTTTAGGAAAGGAATCTCGGGATTTGTTCTGAGGAATTTCAAGAGGTTCTAATAGCTCCTACACTATATAGCCTTGTGGATAAGTGTAGCACAGAGCGAAAATTGTTTTTTTTAATAAGCTAATTCAAGCAGCAGATCAAAAGAAGGAGTAGAGGTGATGTAAGTCTGTAATGCTGTCTACATTATTTATAGAAACTTGTCGGTGAAATGTAATTTTACAATTCCAACTATATAAACCGGATGTAAATAAGCTGTCAAGTCTAATTAAAAATGTTTTGGCTGCACAGTCGTCGATTTCAGGAAGAACATTTGTAACTACAGCTATTATATGAAATGATGGTCCTTTAACAACTTCAAGATATTACACAGCCTATTCGAAATTTAAAAAAGGCTGGTCTTTCGGCAATGATTAGAATTTGACTATGAAGCAATGTTGCCTTTTGACTTGTTTTCAGAAGTGAGAATTTAGGGTAGGTAACTGGATTATAATGATTCTAGGTGTTGTTGTAATTTAGTGTGCTGTTTTAAATTGCTTTGTTTGTCTCATTTTTCTTAAAACGATAGAGCTTATGTTTCAGAAAGTGGCGGGCAAAAAATAATAACAGCACAACAGAGTATAAGCTGTTCATAGGACATCTTTTGACGTCATGGAAAGTAAGTTACTTTTGAGGAGTTCTGATTTCTGATTGATTATATTATATGGGTTTTTTAAACACAATCATTTTGATTGTTTTTTTTTTCCCCGCTGTTATATGATGAATACCTTCAACTCACTGTTTTCAGTGAAATTTGATATATTCTGAGAACAGCAAAAATAAACCATTTAATATGTATAATTAATTCTGTACTTTGAATTGTGATTTTTAATATGTACTCATCTTGTCTCATGCTCACTCATCTTTTACTACGGTCTATCAATTTTAAAATTTTTGTTCTCTCATTCACAGATTGAAAGTATAAAAATAACATGTGACTAAGTTAACGATAATTATAAGGTAAGTGTTTAGTACTCATTCTGTTACATCTCTTTTACATTTAACTTTTATTAGTTCCACTGCTTCATTTCTTTAACCCTCAGTTTCCTGCCTTTGCTACTTCCCTCATTCCTTTTTCTATTACTTTTTTTACTCTACTCTTTCCACTCCTGTTCTCAGTCCCTCTTTAAACAGTATATCTGTGTTACTCCCTCTAACTGTCTTTCTTTTAACATTACTCTCAGTTTACTTACTCTTCTTTTTTTAAAAAGAAAAAAAAAATTTTGTTCGCTTCTGGTTCGCGTACCGGCGCGCGACATGGGAAGCGAACCAAAGGAAATAGAGGTTGTCAGAGTGCTAAACATTCTAGCAAATTCTTATAAAGGGGAGGTAGTTCTGAAAAGAACTTTTTTTTAAATTATTTTTGTTGTTTTATATTTTTTTTATTATTTTTCTGAACATTTTTTTTTTTTGTATTTTTTGAACGGTTTTATATTTTTTTTGTTTTTTTTGATTGGGGGGGAGAAACAAAAATGATTCATTATGAAGGGCTCAACAGGAGCAACAAAAAAAAAGATAATTTATTTCCTGGGGCGTTTTGCACATTTGTGATTGTCAATTGCTTTATTAATTAAATGTATGCTGCTCTCTCTGAAGCAAATCAGTTGGCCACAAAAAATGCATACGTGCTTCACATTGCCAAATTTCATTTGGATATTTGGGACCATCTCCCTCGCCGCTGGTCCCGTCACTGCCTCTTCCTTGGTGGATGTACTGGCCACAGATCGGGGGTTATCCACCAGATCACGTACTTGTGCAGCACTGTAATTTATAGGGTGCCACCTTTCCATATGGCGATGCATGGTATAATTACCATAACTGTATTTCTTTTCTGTTCCTCTGGACAGTTCATTTTTACAAATCAGGCAGGTAACATACCGGGCATTTACCTTTTTTTGTTCCGGGGGAATTGAAAAAAATTGCCAAATATAACTTTCTTTAACAAGGGACCTCCTTGGCTGTTCAGGTAAAAAACTCCCTGTCCCTTGCTCCTCTTCCTCTTCTTCCTCTTCTTCCTCCTCTTGTTGTAGGATGACCTGAGGAGGTGGTCCTCTCTTCCTAGGAGGTTGTGGTGGTGGTGGGGGTCCACCAGCTGCAGCAATCAATGAAGCCATTTCTATGGTATTCAAAAAAGGTCTTTCTCTCATAAAAATGAAAGTCAGAGTGAGGAAAAAAGGTGGGGCTTTCATCATTTGAGAAAAAAATGTTCTAAACCAATGAAAAGTGTTATTTTTAGGTCATATGATCAAGCCTTCCATCATTAGGAAACCAAAAGTAAAATGAACCAATGAAAAGTTTTATAAACAAGTCACATGACCTGTTATGCTTACGTTACGCGCTCCGCGCCGCGCCCCGGATTGCTTCCGGGGTGCAGCGCTTCGCACCTCGGTTCGTGTTCCGGAGCGCTTCCGGGTGCGCTAACGCGGCGCGTCATAAGACGCATTACGCGGTAACGTGATACGTCGCGCTTACGCAACGCGTCACGATGTTGCTTTCTAACGCGGTAGTTGCGCTAACGGAACATTTACCGGTTCCGGGACCGGGTCGCGGAACAAAATGAAGCTAACGGGAAGCTGCCCGGTTCGCGGACCGGCAGCGAAACAAAAAAAAATAATTAAAAAAATATATAAATACAAAAATTATATTACAAAAATATAAAATATATTTTTGAATTAGAATAAGAATACATTTTACAGCTTTTGATATTTGCTGTTAAAAAACCATTGAAATTCACTGAAAAAACCATAGGTTATAGACCATATATAGTTAGGAATTAGCATTTACAAAACCTTAAAAATTCACTGAAAAAACCATATTTTATAGACTATATATAGTTAGGGATTAGCATTTACAAAACCTTATTTTACTCGCACAAAACCATTGAAATGCGCATATATAGTTAGTTGCACTAACTATATATCGCGCACCCGCAATCCACTGCTGATGATGTCACATATTACATCATTCATGACATGGTCAGTGACATCACTGATGACATCACTGATGACATCTCAAATGACATCACTGATGACATCTCATTTGACATTACTGATCACATCGCTGATGATATCTTTCATGTGATAATACGTTGAACCTCTTCAGACTCTAATATAACCTTACATACACTCAGTGTAAACAGACACTCACAGACTGTCACTCATCCATGGAGTTACTCACACACCTAGTCAGTCATGCAAAGAATCAATCACACCTCCATTTCCTCAACTATACAGTTATACACACCTTACTTATTCAAACATATACTAACACATATTTACTCTCTTATACAATCCCTGATACAAGCTCACAATGATCCATACAGGCACTCACACATTCACTGGCTCTTATCCACAGTTATTTATATATGTCAACTCTCACATGTACTGTGTTTTACATATGTACTTACTTTGACATGTAGCACTGAGATATCCATTCACTCACCAATACACTCATGCACACAGTCAACCGCCCATACAGCTGTTTCCACATGCACTTTTGAACCCATACATCTAGTGAATCAACTGCTCACACATCTATGCACAGAGTCATACACCTCCCAGCCACCCACACACACACTCAGTCTCCCATACAAATACTTGGGCAACCAATCAATAACCCATATAGTTATTCATACAGCTACTGATCAACACATTCAGCAGTTTACAGAACAACAAACATAATGATGCACAAATTAAGACAGTTTAGTCACTAACCCATGCACTCAGTGAGACACATTTAATCACTCACTCATACAGTCAGTCATGCACCTACTAAATCCTTCATCCAGACACTTATACATCCACTCATTCTTCAATGTGTAAGACATATTTTAACTTTACAGAAACATACAGTCACTGGATGTTGTCATCAGTGATGTCATCAGTGATGTCATTTGAGATGTCATCAGTGATGTCATCAGTGATGTCACTGACCATGTCATGAATGATGTAATATGTGACATCATCAGCAGTGGATTGCGGGTGCGCGATATATAGTTAGTGCAACTAACTATATATGCGAATTTCAATGGTTTTGTGCGAGTAAAATAAGGTTTTGTAAATGCTAATCCCTAACTATATATAGTCTATAACCTATGGTTTTTTCAGTGAATATATATATATAATCTTCCTTCCTTCCTTAAAGATACCACTGACTTTTTGACCAAGATTGGAGATATTGTTTGGTGCAATGACTATTTGTTTTTGATTCTTGATATCGAATCTCTTTATACTTCTATAAACCATCAGCATGGTATCAATGCATGTCAATACTTTCTAAACTCACGTGCCATTTGTTTCAGAGAACACAATTCTATGTTAATTACCATGATTAAATTGTGCCTGACCTCTAACTATTTCCGTTTCAAGAATAACATCTACCAGCAATTACGTGGTGTGGCTATGGGCTCGTGTTTCTCCCCCAGCTACTCATGTTTGCATGTTGGTTGGTGGGAGGAGCACGAGCTCAGAGTCACACATGCGCACTGGTCGCCTTGTATCGCACATTACTGGCGCTACATAGACGACATCTGTATCATCTGGAAAGGCACTCAAGACCAAGCCCTCTCATTTGTATCTGACTGCAATAACAATAGCCTGAACCTGAAATTTACTGCTAACCTCAGCAGTACTGAAGCTGAATTTTTGGATGTACAACTGTTCATCAGGGACAATACCCTCATGTCCAGATTGCATCGAAAAAGTACGGCGGGAAACTCTATCCTGCACGCACATAGCTCTCATCCTGCCCATACCATCCGCAGTATCCCGTTTGGCGAATTCATTCGCATTCGCAGAATCTGCAGTGACCCTGATTCGACTGCTACTTGCCTTGAGGAATCTAAACAACGTTTTCTGCAAAGGGGTTACTCAAGGGCTATACTTGATCAAGCTTTGGCTAAAGCTTCATCACTTGATAGGGCAACTTTACTCAAGCCCAGAGAGCATGGTACTACTGGCACTAATGAAAACCAGGATGATTCCCAACGCACTGTCAGGCTTATAACCACATTCAGCACACATGAGCGCAAGATCAGACGCATCATAGGTACTGAATGGCCTATAATTTTGACTGATCCAGTCCTAGGTCCACTATTAAACGATACTCCCACCATTACCTTCCGACGTGCACCATCCATGCGTGATGTGCTCGATAGAATTGCACCTGAAAATCCTCCAAAACCCAACAAAACCACCAAAATGGGCTTTTTTAAATGTACCTCCTGCCGTGCTTGCAATTTTGCAACTAACGCCACCCATTATGTGACTGCTTTTAATGACACTCCTATTCCGATCAAGGAACACCTCACTTGCAGATCAGAGTTCGTGGTCTACAAACTGAAGTGTACATGCAACCTAGAATACATTGGCAGTACCAAACTGCCAGTGCATCAGAGAATATTGCAGCACATAAGGGCCATTGTTAACAGTGACAGCAACTATCCAGTTGCTCGACACTTTGGGGTGGTCCACAACAAGAAGCTTAAAGACCTCCAATACACGGTTCTCTGTTCAGTGCCTCCACCCAGCCGGGGAGGTGACCGTGAAAAAATGCTCAGGCAGCGTGAAACCCAACTGATTCTGTCACTCGACACCAAAGCCCCTAATGGTCTTAACTTGACTGAAGATTTGAAAAGCTTCTTATAATGCTTCCTTCTTCTCTACAGTTCGGTGGTCTGGTCACAGTAGCTCTATTTTATGCTCTAGCCTTTTCCTCTCTCTCGCTCAGTTCAGGCTTTTTTGTTTGACTGCTGGCCTACTGGCCATATGTAAGCATGGCGCAACCTTTAAATCATGACTCTTGTTATATCTTTAACTTGAATAGGATTTGTTGCCATGTTTTCCACTATTTTTCTTGTGCTGCCGCTATCTTCTTATTGTTTTTTTGTTCCGTTATCTTCCCTCTCTTCTCACTTTTTATTTCTCACATCTGTGGTTGGGCTCTTAAATCTCTTTTTACTCTTTTTACTTTATTATATTTTTGTAGCACTTTGTATTCTCCTCCTTTACCCTTATTTGAGCTCACATGTCTTTCGCAGCTTGCCAATTTTTGCCACGTTCATTGTCACTCGTATGACCGTTAAATGCTCTGTGATGATTTTTTTCTGTTCTTATTACTAATATGTGCAGATATTTGATTTAGGCACTATGCCGTAATTGTTTTCAGCGCGTTTTCTGACCCTATGGTTTGCTACTGTTGTTTCCATGTAATTTCAATCTATGGCACTTTGTCATGACTTCTCATGTTACTTTCATGTTACTCAACCGCAACCATCTTTTATTATGTAGCGCTGTTTTACTCTTATTTTTCTTGACACTTCCCAGACTTGTTTCCTGATCACATTGCTTTGTGTTATCTTTAATATGTAATTTCCCATGTGGTACATGCTGTTTCTCATGTGTGCTATACATGTTGTATAATGTATACACTGTTGCTTTATTTATTTTCCTGTTTTTTTATTTTTTTGGGCGTTTTCTTTCCCCAATTAAGCCCCTCCCACTTGTTGTATATATATCCCCACTTTTATGAGTGCTTTTGTGTGATCAAGCTCCCCAGTGGAGTGAAACGCGTTACCTCAAAATAAATGTTTTGAACCTGCTACTCACCTGAGTTGGATTATTGGAGAGCTTCACTTGCCTGTCTGCTGTGGCGCTGCGAGGTCTGCACCCTGCTGCTGCCTGTCATCCATTGACAGGCGGGGATTTCTTCATATATATATATATATATATATACAGAGTCCTGCCACACTTCGGGAATCAGCGCCATCTATATCGGAAGAGCTGATGGCGTATACGGTAGCCCTTGGAGGTAGGAGACACGAGATTATCCGGTGTATGTATCATTTTTGTATACAGCGATTACAAAATCTATCATCGGTGCAGTGCTTTACAAATATTTTGCTACAACCCAGCTATGTCCGCGGAAGTGTTGTGGAGTAGAGAGGAGGCGGCCGGCCTCGTTTTTGTGCAACCCCCGGCTGGGGGAACGGACGTAACAGGGCTAACAACACAAGCAAACGCAAATCCCACCATACGGGATCAGTTCAGAAAGTTGGAAAAACGTATGCTCAAGGAACAGTCGAAATGGTGGGAGAATAAGGCTCTCAATATGTACTTACAAGAGGGTAGAGTACCAAGAGGGTTACGGATTAATCTGGCGCCAAGTTATGAGACTCCCGATCCCGAAATGCTCACAGAATGGGCAGAAGCAAACTTGGAGTCATCGGCTAAACTTATGACTATTCTAGTAAAATATGCGGAATCAGACCGATGCAAACTTCAAGCTCAAATAGAGAAACTGGAGGAAGAAATTACATGTCTGGGATCGAGTGAGGCTATAGACAAAATGAGGGCCGACATGATTTTTAGAATCAATAAAGAGGTAGAGGTAATAAAAAAACGAAAGGCATTCAAATTTGAGCGGGATCGCCTGGACTATTTAAATGGGCAAATATTTACTTATGCTAAACGCTACGACAATGTTAAAACACGGGCCAGAAAAACACGCAATACACCGCCTAACAACACCACAATTATTCCTTCCTCATCGGATGCAAGCTCACTAGGAAGTGAATCAGAAAATGAGGGAATTAGAAGTTCGGCAGTGGGGTTTACCAAACTGTCCTTGGCGCAGGAAGTGAGCGCAATGTGACAGGACCGTCGAGATACCTTGAGACCGCGATTTCAAGTTGGCGGACAAAACGCCAAAGGGCCAACAGGAAACGTAGCGAAAGACGCAAATGCTGTGCCTGGAAAAGTAAACAACGAAAAACCACAAAAAAAGCGTTGGAACAAGAAAAATGCAAAAACACAGGCTCCAGCCCCAGCTCAGTGATGAACCTCACCTCATTAGAACTCACGGACAATGACAAAAAGATTCTAAGTCTTGGCCTAACATACTGCCCTCCATGCAATTTCAATTATGCAGTTGTAAGAATGGACGCCTTTAGGTTCATTAGGAAGTTAAAACCTAAGACATTTTTCAAATTGCCGCCCACAAAGATGAAAAATCCGGAAAATTCCAAATAGTCCAACTCTTCTCACTGTTGAAGATCGTACTGATTTTGAAAACATTTGGGCTTTACAGGAGGAGATATGTGCATCCAGGCAGATCCCTCTAGTTACATCCAGAATTGACCTAGCTACTTGCAGCACCCCGTTTAAACCCAAATCAGTTTTCCTTCCCACTTTAACACATGATAACATCGATGTGTATCAGGACCTCATCACGAAAGATCTAAAAAAACTACATAACTATCAGCAAAAAACATATAGCAGTCAACAAAATGAATCAGAGCTGCAATGCATTGATAAAAAAGCTGGAATCAAATCAGAACATTGTGGTCCGCCAAGCGGATAAAGGCGGCAATGTAGTTCTTTGGCCACGCCATATGTACATTGAGGAAGCGGAATCCCAACTCAGGGATCAAACGTGTTACAGAAAATGCAATCTTGGAGCAATTAGGTTGGCATGGCAGGATCAAAATGCCAAGTTGGTTGCGTGGAGAAGTGGAAATTTAATCACTAAAGAAGAATTTGGATTTTTAAAGAAGGAATTTCTTGTCATACCTTCATTTTATTTACTTCCTAAAATCCATAAACGATTAAACAATCCGGCAGGGCGTCCTATAATCTCCGCCATTAACAGTTCAACTGAGAATATGTCATCCTATATTGATATTTTTTACAGGACAGCGTAAAAAAATTGAGCTCCTATGTGCAGGATTCATCTGATTTTATATGAAAATTGAGCAATGTTTCATGGAATTCAGGATGTATACTTATCACCTTAGATGTTGCTTCATTGTATACGTCGATACGTCACAATGATGGTATTGGAGCTGTCAAATATTATCTAAACCAACGTGCCATTAATTTTTCTGCTCACAACACCATGTTAATTTCCATGATCAAAATTTGTTTAGAACAGAATTACTTCCTTTTTAATAATCAAGTATACCAACAAGTTAGAGGGGTAGCCATGGGGGCCTGTTTTTCATCCAGCCTAGCTTGCACATGGGCTGGTGGGAGGAACAGGTCCTCATGGGTAAACATCGCACTACAATGGAAAATCAAGTTCCTCTATATCTTAGGTACATTGATGACCTCTTTCTTATTTGGCAAGGTACTCTCGAGGAAGCATTTTCTTTTGTGAATCAGTTGAATGTCAATGACCTGAATCTTGAATTCACTTCTACAATGAGTACATCTTCACTTTGTTTTCTTGACATAGAAGTGTATATAGAGTCTGATAAATTGGCAACTAGGCTGCATAGAAAGCCAACTGCGGGCAACACTCTCCTACATGCGGCCAACCAGCATCCCCTTCACTTGATACGCAGTATCCCCTACGGGAGATGCTGCGTAGTAAGAGAATTTGTAGCTCAGAAACAGAGTGTTCCAAAGCTCAGGAGGCTAGCAAAGTACGCTTCCTTGCTAGGGGCTATTCGGAAGAGGTAGTGCAGAAAGCAATAGATCGCTCGAACAACATAACTAGAGCCCAGGCATTAATTCCGAAAACAACATCTAATATTGCTAGCCCAAAATCAGTACCAGACTCTTCAAGAGTCATTATCACTTATAACCAACAGCACAAGGAAATTTGTAAAATTTTCTCCCGCAACTGGAACCTGGTGACCGGGGATCCGGTCATCGGTGGTCTAGTGGGTAGAAAACCTGAATTTTCCTTCAGAAAATCCATCTCTATGGCCAACAGATTGGTGAAAAATCATTGGTATCAGCCGCCTTCAAAAACCTTAATGGCTCTCAGCAAAGGTTTTAAAAAATGCGCCATCTGTAAAGCATGTAAATACGGCTGTAGCAAAACACAATACTCAACACCCTTTAAGGCTGAACCTGTACTAATCACCAAACAACTTACCTGCAAGACTGAGTTTGCTGCAGTGCCCCTGTGAGCTTCGATATGTGGGTAGCGCCCGTCTACCGGCTCACAGGCGGATACTGCAGCACATAAGAGCAATCAACACCAAAGACTAGTCATATCCTGTGGCACACCATTTTCAGAGTACTCATAACAGTGACCCAAAACATCTCACATATTATGTCATCGATTGTGTCATGCCCCTAAAAAGAGGTGGCAATAGAGATGCACTTTTAAGGGTCCTGGAAACTCGTTATATACTTGAGTTGGACGGTCGTACCCCAGGGGGTCTTAACGCCAGTGAGGATCTGTATACGTGTTTTTGAAAATTCCCTAATAACAATATTAAATATTTAAACCGTAGGATCCTAGATAACACAATGGTACTCTGTTCTCAATTAATCTGGGTGTCAGTGTATACATCTCTATGGGATTTAATCAGTTTGCTTTGTTGTATTGCAGTATTATAACATCTGTTATGAAATCTAAGACATAAGGGAGGGGCTCCTCCCATTATATTTTGAAAATGATTAATGACATTTATGATTATATATACACACTAGCATATCGCACTTTCAAAAATACATATTGCACTATGCTGTTATAGCTGCTCCATGCCACTTTAATGGGTTTGAATGTAGAATATGTTTACATTGTATAATGTGTTCATTTGCACAAGCACTTTTGATGGATCCCTACTAGGGGTACATGACATTTTGGAGGTTTTATCTAATTAGGAATCATATGACCTCATATGCCAGTACATTAACATATCGATTTTAGTGGTTTAAACATGCATTTATTTATTTATTGATTTATTTATGTGAATATTTATTACTATTGCGATATGTTGCACATAAATACCATATTGTGTTCTAAATGGAATCACTCACTATGAGTTTGATTACTTGAGGCCAAAGACTGCAAAATTGTATATAGTCTTTTGTTTGTTTCCTTTAAGAAGAACCATTTGAAATGATGTTGGGGGCGGGACTTATAAGTCCGCCCTTTGTGTTTGCTATTTATACCCTACTTGTGGCAATGCAACCTTACCATGTGATCAAGACTGTGGAGACAGTCGAAACGCGTAATGGCGGGCAAGCTGAGCAATAACATGCATCAATAAAGGCACCTTTGTTTTGGCACCAGAAATGGGTTCAACTCTTCGTCATTTCATCCAGTTGAATTACTAATTGGAGGCGCTGACTGCGTCTGGCGCATATATATATATATATATATATATAAAATTCTTAAACTTTTTAGAAACACTCAGTCATTTAAGATGTCATCAGTGATGTTATCAGTGATGTCACTAACCATTTCATGAGTGATGTAATATGTGACATCATCAGCAGTGCATTGTGGGGGCATGAGTTATAACGGCTGAATTTCTCTGTTTTTGTGGTAACGAACATAGAATCTGATGTTAGTGCTATGTAATCCTGAATATGTTAACACTTGTTTCTCATAGTTTGTTTGAGAAGAGAGGAAGAACAAATCCCATGAAATTTCTATAAAATGTCTATAAAAATCTTGATAGGATCCCCTGAAAAACTTTATAAAAAGAACTCAAATGTGATAAATTATGCAACGTTATAGGAAGGTGTCTAGGTCCTCCATGGTATTTAGACCTCCTAGATGCTTAGAATCAAAATCTAAAATGTATCTTGTTTCCAGGTGTCTTAATTTGGCTTTCCGGTCCCCACCTCTCTTCTGTGGTGGTATTGACTCAATCGCTTAATATTGAAGATGTTTGAGGTCACTACTGTGATGACCCCTGAAATGCCCATTTATTCTTCCATCAACCTTTAGATATACATATATAAAAAATATTTATTTTTCAGAAAGATACACATTCACTGGATGATGTCATCAGTGATGTCATTTGAGATGTCATCAGTGATGTCATGAGTGATGTCACTGACCATGTCATGAGTGATGTAATATGTGACGTCATCAGCAGTGCATTGCACGCGCAAGTTATAGTGAGTCCAACTAACTATAACGTGGGAATTTCAATGGTTTTATGCGAGTAAAATTTCCACCTAACTATAACTGGTGTGAAACCTATGGTTTTTTCAGTGAATTTAATAGGTTTTTTAAATGCTAATTCCATATATATATATAAAATTTCTATGGCAAAATGAAACCCCTCATTTTGTTCCTTTTCAAATTAAATGTATTAAGTGTTACCACTTTATTCCAATCAAGATGACTTCAGGTGTGCCATACTTTTGTCATAAGTAAGACTGTTAGTGTTCTAGTTGTTCTTTAGAACACTCTGGGACATTCTGTCATTGGGCTATAGTTGGGCTACATCTGGCTGATATTTGGGCTACATTTGGGCTCCTTTGTCTCTGGTGGCCATCTTGGGAGACTGCATATCAGAATTTTTTTAATGAAATATAAGAGGATTTGAGAAGTCACTCAAAATGTGCCCTAATTTTTCTTTCTTCAGCACTAATCATAATTTCTATGGCAAAATGAACCACCTCATTTTGTTCCTTTGCAAATTAAATGTTTTAAGTGTTAACACTTTATTCCAATCAACATGACTTCAGATGTGCCATACTTTTGTCATAAGTAATACTGTTAGCGCTCTAGTTGTTCTTTAGAACACTCTGGGACATTCTGTCATTGGGCTATAGTTGGGCTACATCTGGCTGATATTTGGGCTACATTTGGTTTTTTTTGTCTCTGGTGGCCATCTTTGGGCTACATTGGGCTACATTGGGCTACATTTGGGCTCTAACATATATATAGCCCAATGTAGCCCAATATATATTTTTTCAAAGTTAAGTTTCGTAAAAACCACTGGAGCATATATCTTGAGACATAGCAAAGGCACATTGGGGTACCAGTCCCTACAATTTTGCCAAGTTTGGTGGAAATCCATTCAGCCGTTCGGGCTAAAAGTGAGGTCGACCGCCCTATGGAAATTAACATGGGGAAAACACATTTTGGGACCCCCCTTTTATCTCGGCCCCCGTTTGACGAATCCCCCCCAAACTTTCAAGGAAGGACCGAGGCTCCGCGAGGCAAATTCGAGGAAATTTTCAGGCAGATTCTTCAACCGGCGCCAAAGTTATTCACAATAGAATTTTGAGATTTTGCATTGAAAAAAATCCTAACTATAACTACCTACTGGCGACCGCCAGTAGGTTATATATATATATATATCTTGTGGTTTTTTTTTTTCCCCCTTTTTTTAACAAAAGAGATCCATAATGATAGAATAAATTTCTCCCTTTTTTTTGGATCCTTCTTTTCACGACTATTATAACAATAGTAGTGAATATTTGTATAATCTTGTATTATACTTCAATACACTAGGGTGAGCACACATTTTTTTATGCACAATAATTTGTGTTAGATTGTGATGGACAAGTGGGTATACTTCTTTCTCAACGCCATCGGGAAGAGTTATATAGGCATTTATGCAGTTATCACCAATCTTTATTAAATTGGTAAAACTCTTCGCACACTAAAATTGAAACAGTACATGCATAAGTTTAAATTAATTTATAATTATGCAATATTGTGATTCAATTATGTATTTATACAGGTATTCTCAAAAGTTTTAATATTGGTACTAGGAGAAAGCATATGTAAATTGTATTCATACATACTAGTATTTTTTCTATGTCCACCATTGTCTGACATGTGACCACACGTTATCACTTTAAATGGGCAAAAAGCAATCTGCATCGCCATGTGACCAAGGCCGCTGGGACGGCTGAAACGCGTCATGACAGACTACCTAATGGCTAAATAAAGAATGCTGAAAAAGAAAGTTGGTCCTTGCCTCGAGTTTCCTTTGGAAGGAGCGCTGCTGCGAGGTATTTGCAGATATATATATATATATATATATATATATATATATATATATATATATATATATATATATATATATATATATATATATATATAAAACCTACTGGCGGTCGCCAGTAGGTATATATAGTTAGGATTTTTTTGAATAGGGATTTCTGAAAATTCTATGTTGAATAACTTTGGCGTTGAAGGACGGAATTGGCTGAAATTTTCAGGAAAATGGCACATTTTATTTCTGAGCGTCCCCTGAAAGTTTGGGGGGGTTTCATGAAGTGGGGGTCGAGAAAAAAGGGGGGTCCCAAAACATGTTTTTAACATTGAGTTTTCCATAGGGCGGTTGGACTCACTTTTAGCTCGAACGGCTGAATGGATTTCTATGAAACTTGACAAAATTGTAGGGACTGGTGGCCCGATGTGCCTTTGCTAGGTCTCAAGATATGTGCTCCAGTGGATTTTGAGAAAATAACGTTAAAAAAATATACATATCTGTGACATCGTCCCGGTTAGCGCCCCGGTTCGCGTACCTGACGCGTAACGGAACTTCGCGAGGAAAAGCGGATTGGCTCCCCGGTGACTGTGAACATTCTAAACAGTCCGGAGCTGCCGCCATCTTGTGTCTCGGTAGGATCGAGACACAAGAGGTGGCAAAAACAAAGGGGGAAATGAGCATAAGGGGGCAGAGTACATCCTCCCTGACCCCCTAGGTTTGATGAGGGGGCTTTAAAAGGGCCCCGCGGGGCAAAAAAAAATAATTTTTATTATCGTTTTTTTGCGGGGGAGCGCCCGGTACGCGCACCGGGAAGCGGTCCGGGGAGCGTAATATAGGGAAAAAAGAAAGAAAGAATTTTCAAATATTGTATGTTTATTGATTGTTCTTTTTGTTGTATTTTTTTTTTATTTTTTTTTATTTAAGTACCAACATGTAGGTACCAATGCAGAGTCTAAAAATAAATATACACTGTCTCCTTTGTAGATATCTTGCATGTTGTTTCAGAAGTTATTGTGGTATATGGAATTCATAACATAGTCTGTCAGGAAAGCAGAAAGAACATGGAGGCAGGAGATGATAAAGAGATGTTAAATACACATTGGAGATAATATAGTGGGAGAAAGGAAGTAAGTATGAGCAAACTTACTATGTAACACAAAAAAGTTGCACAGTATATTTTAAGTCTCTTTTTATATTTTATCTTTTTGGGTACTATTTCATAATTTTCATATTAAAAAGAATAATGTCTCAAACAATTTTAACTTTTAAAATTTAAATTTATTGTTCTGATTTTTCAAAATCTAAGAGAATTTGTAACATTAAATCATCAGGTATGTCCTCCTTTTCATTCCAAGAAACACATTCTTCAGCACATTTTATTAATTCTTGGTCTACTGTTTCATCCATAAAGTCTACTTCTTCTTTTTCTTCGTTAGGATTGTTTTCAATCTTAATTTGAAATGAAATTGTATTTTCTTTTTGCTGTGCTTCCATTTTCTTGCTGTAAATTGCATAAAAATAAATATATCAGTGGAGATAGGGCACTGTTGGGTTTAAGTTCAGACAGGTACTTGTGAGTTTTTAACAGTGAAGTTATCTTTGGGCAGTGCATGGTTTCAGGCAGGAAGTAAAACTATTAAAAAGTGCCTGTGATGAAGCCTAAGTAAATTCATAATTATACCACAGAAGCCTAACTCAATCAATAATTTAAATAATTAAGTCTTTCTCAATGACTAACTCTTATAGAGGGACAGTATGTAACTATCTGAAAACGTTTTCCTAAATTAATTTAAAGTGCATAACATAGTTCTCCTTTCAAATTTTTAAAATTATATCTTACCTTTGAAAAAGAAGTTAAAGTTGTCAGTGAATATGCTCTTGAAATGTACTTCAGGAAGTAGTAGTCAAAATGGCTGTGTTTGTCTCTCTTTCTTTATATATATTCAGGTACATAACCAATCAAATGTCTTGAAAAAATAGTAGAAAATGAAAGTAACATTTTAATTGGTTGTCAATTCTAACACTTCATATGTGTTTCTGTCATGTCATTTAACTCAGGATATTTAGTCAGGCCTACAGCATAATTTTCTCAATGGAATTCCATCAAATATGGGTAAATGGTAGGGACTGCTATGTAGTAGGGTCTATTCTATATTTGATGAAAGTGTCTCCAGTGGTTTTTCTGTAAATTACTTTCCCACCTTTTCTTAGCGAGCGCTCACCGGTGCGTGCCCCGGTACGCGTACCGGCAGCGTTACGGGAGTCCTCCATTTTGTGTATCGGTAGAATTGAGACACAAGATGGAGGGGAAACAATTTTCGGAATAGGTAGAAGGGGGCACGGTAGACACTTCCTGACCCTCTAGGTTTTCTGAGGGGGGCTTAGGACGCTGATATAGGCAACAAAAAAAAAAAATCGTGTGGGGAGCGCCCAGTACGCGCACCGGTAAGCGAACCGGGGAGCGTACTTTGGTGAAAAATAGCGAAAAAAGTTAGAAAAAGATAAACGTTTTGAATGATCAGAGGTAGGGTAGCTCTGAAAGGAGCTATTGGGTTCTGTGGCTAATTTAGGTACCTAGAAGTAGGTTCCAATGCAGAGTTTTAAATTCAGGAGGAATATTCTATTCCCCTCTTCGGAGAAGTGCACACCATCTCCTCTGTAGATGTCTTGCATGTTGTAACACAAGTTATTGTTGTATATTAAACCCATTCTAAAGTCTCTCATGTAAGCAGAAACAGATTTATTCACATGTTTCCGTGCTTTCTCAAATTGTGGACAAAATTGGTTGGACCAGTTCAATTTCTGTCTTTGGCATATATTGGAATATACCAAGGCATTTTGGGGAAAAAGTGTCATCAACTGATGAAAGGTGTCCTTTAAAAGCATTTCCAGACCAACCCCAGTCATAGTCCCAAAATCATTTCCACCACAGTGCACTATTAAGAGGTCAGGGTTTGGCAGATGCATAAAAAAATTATATTAAAAAGATATAAAATATATTTTTCCTTTAAAAGAAGAATACATTTTACAGCTTTTGATATTTGCTATTAAAAAACCATTGAAATTCACTGAAAAAAATATAGGTTATAGACCATATATAGTTAGGAATTAGCATTTACAAAACCTTGAAAATTCACTGAAAAAACCATAGGTTATAGACCATATATAGTTAGGGATTAGCATTTACAAAACCTTATTTTACTCACACAAAACCATTGAAATTTGCATATATAGTTAGTTGCACTAACTATATATCGCGCACCCGCAATCCACTGCTGATGATGTCACATATTACATCATTCATGACATGGTCAGTGACATCACTGATGACATCACTGATGACAACTCAAATGACATCACTGACAACATCACTGATGACATCATTCATGTGATAATACGATGAACCTCTTCAGACTCTAATATAACCTTAGATATACTCAGTGTAAACAGACACTCACATATTGTCACTCATCCATGGAGTTACTCATACACCTAGTCAGTCATGCAAAGAATCAATCACACCTCCATTTCCTCAACTATACAGTTATACACACCTTACTTATTCAAACATATTCTAACACATATTTACTCTCTTATACAATCACTGATACAAGTTTACAATGATCCATGCAGCCACTCACACATTCACTGGCTCTTATACACAGTAATTTATATATGTCAACTCTCACATGTACTGTGTTTTACAAATGTACTTACTTTGACATGTAGCACTGAGATATCCATTCACTCACCAATACACTCATGCACACAGTCAACCACCCATACAGCTGTTTCCACATGCAGTTTTGAACCCATACATCTAGTGAATCAACTGTTCACACATCTATGCACAGAGTCACACACCTCCCAGCCACCCCCACACACACACTCACTCTCCCATACAAATACTTGGGCAACCAATCAATAACCCATATAGTTAACCATATAGCTACTGATCAACACATGCAGCAGTTTACAGAACAACAGATATAAAGATGCACAAATTAAGACAGTTTAGTCACTAACCCATGCTCTCAGTGAGACACATTTAATCACTCTCTCATACAGTCAGTCATGCACCTACTAAATCCTTCATCCAGACACTTATACATCCACTCATTCTTCAATATGTGAGACATATTTTAACTTTACAGAAACATACAGTCACTGGATGATGTCATCAGTGATGTCATCAGTGATGTCACTGACCATGTCATGAATGATGTAATATGTGACATCATCAGCAGTGGATTGCGGGTGCGCGATATATAGTTAGTGCAACTAACTATATATGCGAATTTCAATGGTTTTGCGTGAGTAAAATAAGGTTTTGTAAATGCTAATCCCTAACTATATATGGTTTATAACCTATGGTTTTTTCAGTGAATTTTCAAGGTTTTGTAAATGCTAATTCCTAACTATATATGGTCTATAACCTATGTTTTTTTCAGTGAATATATACATATATATATATATATATATTTTCAAAATCCGCTCTGCGCGCGCTGACTGCGGCCCCGAGGGAGGTGGCACCAATGCCGGCCGAGCACGCCGGTAATCAACGTTCCAAAAGTTCCAAAGTTAAAGGTGCTCTCAGTTCGCAAAAAACACACGCAACTCCGCTGCTACTCCAAGGGTGTTTATTTACCTAACAACATGTTTCGGCTGCGGACAGCCTTGATCACGTTAGGTTGTCGTCAGTTTCAACAACTAATAAAATATCAGTGTGAAAACATAGAAACAGGACTTTCAAAGTCTGGACCATCACACGACAGTAAAATGCATTTGAAAGTTTCATGATGATTCATCAAGCAGGGCTGAAAAAAAGGAGGGTCCCAAAACGCGTTTTCCCCATGCAATTTCCTGTACGACGTTTAGCCACAGCTACAGCCCGAACTGCTGAACGGAATTACACCAAATTTGGCAAAGATGTAGTGCTCGGTCCAGATTTGTGCCTTTTGCTTAAATGGTGTCAATCTGTTCAGTAGTTCCTGAGAAAATTACAGTTAAAAGCTTTTTTATATCTATGGGCGCGGTAGATCCGCGGACCCTGAGCGCACCATGAGCGCACCATAAGCGCACCCTTCCGATCACACGCTGAATGCTAATTGGCTGTGAAGTGGTTGTCAACATTCGAAACCAGAAACTGTTGGCAGCCATTTTGTGCCTCGGTAGAAGCGAGGCTGAAGAAGTCAGTGGAATATGTGTGCAAAACGTAGAAAGGGGGCAGGGTAAAAATACTTTTACCCTCTAGACCTGCTTAGGGGTCCCAGAAGGGGCAGGTGCGTGTAGGGTGCGCGGAGTCTGACATAAAAAAAAATATATTATAATAATGAGCTTTTTTTTTAAATTAGCCCCCAGGGGGCCTAATTCCGGGGGCAAAATTATTAAATTTTCGTCATCCCTGGGGCAAAAAAAAAGAAATGGTGGGGGGAGGGGTCCAATGTCCCCAAAGCCGCAGGGACCACCACCCGCGGGGCTTTATGTATTGTGGGAGGGGGACTGCGTGGGCCGCCTCCTGGAGTGCTCGAGGACCCCGTCACCCCCGTGGCTACAAAAAAATGGTTGGGGGGCTGTGGGGTCTCCGAAGCCCAGGTGACCACCACTTCCAAACGCATGGAAGTTGTGCACCAAAAGTGCTGGAGTTATGCACCCTACAGATTATGAGTCATGCATTCAGCATGTGCACACCAGGGGACTGAGCACTGGGTGCTCAACTTCTACTTTTTCCATAAAAAAATAGCGCCTATCAGTAATTTCTAATATCCCCGGGGACCCTATCCCCCGGGTCTTATAAAAAATGTTGGGGACCGTGGGGGGAGACACAATGCTCCCACGGTCCCGCCGGCTTCCCGCGTCTTTCGAGAGCCATCATTGCTTTTCCACATGGGGAGATGCTAACTTGCATGTGGAAAAGCAATCTGGTTTGGATTTTGAAAATGAGAACAGATTTAATTGCTCTGTCTTTCAAAATCCAAACCAAGTTTGCTATGGGAGGGGCGGGAGCAGCGTGACTCCCGCCCTCTCATACCAAACAGCAGTGTCCCGGGGGTACCCCGGGACACTGCAGGAGCCGGCCCTGGGGCGTGGTGGTCCCCAGGGACCTCGAGGGCTCCCGGTGGAGGGCCACGCAGCCTGCCTCCTGCAATACACCCCGGGGGCTGGTGGTTTCAGGGACTTGAGGGGCGTCGTTGAGGCACACACACTTCTAATTTTGCAGGGGGGGCCTTGGACGAGAAAGTGGTGCAAGGGGGGTGTAAATCTGGTACACAGTGCTCTGTTTTACTTTGCTTTCCTTTCTGTCATGTAGATGATCCTGGGTAAATGTAACGGTTTCTTACAGCCAGTACCTTTCAACCCTACCCCAAAACTGCTTACTGCCTGTTAAAATAGTAACAGTTCATGGAACACTTAAATGAGCACAGAGGTTAGAAGTTCACCACACAATGTTGCTATTCGAAACAGTTTCTGTGCTGGAGTTTTAAATTAAAGTTTTCCATAGAAACCGTTAGTCGTAGCTATAGACTCTGGTAAAGAGCTTGTAAAGAGTTAGTCTCAGTATTAGAACTTCTAGTTATAAATATCATTTCTATTTTAAAATGTTTTATAGCTATATGATTATCACACTAAATAATAGTGAAATGTTGTCAGAAAAAGACGTATATACTTTTTTAAAATTCATTTTATTAAAATAACAATAAATAACTAGAAACATAACTTTAAGATAACAATATAATAAATAACTAGAAACATAACTTTAACATAACAATATGATAAACAAAATGTGATATGGACTCCAATGGAAGAAGGGTAGGTAATCTGCATAACAAAAATGAAAATAAGTGTTCAAAATTAGATCCATGTGACTAAATGAGATCAAACATTACAAGTTAAGGTAATACTTGGCGATATTTTTTCATTTGCACGTCTGCAGTGTGCCTGATACATTCCACCTCTCTTATAGGCTCACGTTCAAGAGGTGTCTGTACGGAAGTGCCACTGCGTCAGATTTACAGTATGGATCAACAGGGCTTTAAAATGATTCAGAGATGAGACAGAATTAGGTGAGAGATCAAGTCATTATACAGGACAATATTATTTGGGGCCTATTTACAAGCCCCTTGCGCCACTTTTGTGTTACTTTTCCCATGTTAAAAGTGACGCAAAAGTGGTGCAAGGGGCTTGTAAATAAGCCCTTTTATTTCTAACGCATTTAATCAGAGGCATTGTATATTTAGACCGCTCTGCTTACCTTGTGTAAACACTGTGACCAACAGAGTTCAGAACTTGAACTCAGCTTTCATTGTACATGGCAGAGTGGACTGCAGCGTCCATACCTTTAAAAGAGAAACAATGTGAGAGAGTCTGAGAGAGAGAAAGAGAGAAAAAACAACATTAAAACGTGAGAGAGAGAAAGTTATTGATGGACCAGTTAATACTGGAGAAAATCTTCGTAGCTCACCTTTTGCCTTTGTTGTGTGTCCAAGCACGTGCTGGTTCATAGAGCACCCTCCAGTTTAGTGATCTGAAAGATAGTATATAGAGTTAGTAATAGCATAGTACATACAACTGCACAAGTATATTTTTGGTTTATTTATTTGTATACTCAGGATAATGTATTTCATCAACTTCCACTGTAAGGAGGTGTCTGTGCGCTGTTTTTCAAAGTACTATATCCCATGCACTCCCACTGCATAGCGGTGATTTCTCAATATTGCGTACCTAGACTGTTGCACCCCATTGACTCCCACAGTCCAGAGATGAGTGCTTTTTCTTGCGAACTTAAAGTCAGTTTTACAAGCTCCTTGTGCCACTTTTCCCATGTTAAAAGTGACACAAAAGTGGCACAAGGGGCTTGTAAATATGCCGCTCACACTGTTGTAACCTATCTATTCTTACTGCTCGGAGGTAATTGTACATTCCTACGCAGTGAAGCTGCTGCACACTACCCACTCTATTCTTTCCCAGATGACTTGTCGTTGTTTCGGAAACAAGCTTCTTTGCTCACCTTGTGCCATTGGCGTGATTCCAAGAGGGTACACCACGTGTCGAAGCAGCTTTCTCAGATGATGTTACGATGCCCACGCATCATCGCAGAATCCATGAACGTAGAACTTTGGAGGTGTTTGGCGGGGAATGACGCCAATTTGTAAAACACAACCTGTAAGATAAAAAGGAAGATACGATTGTGCGTCATTTGTTTATGAAAGGAGAGTGGAAGTGAGAGAGTGACTGAAAAGAATATTCACAGCTCACCGTTCTGTGGCCGGTGTGTTGTTCACCATGTGCCGGGACATAATGCACATTGAATCTCTACATCTAAAAGTTAGTTAAAGAAAGATGTTATGATTGGTATTTGTTTCTATCTTAATGTGGAGTAGAATTACATCGCCCTTTCACACACCTTGCCTCCCGCATTTAAAAACAACAATTTGTACAGTTTATATACCAGACATTTGACCGATTATATTTAATGCAATAAGATACGGTATATAGAACTGCGTACGCCTAAAATCGCTGCATAGCTTTTTTGTATCCAGTTTGCTACACCCATCAACTCCCTCTGATGCGCACCCAGGTCTCACTGCTCACCTTTTCATGGACGGGACACCTTCTACATCATGCAGTCCTGCTCTGCCACCAAGAAATCTGTTATATGGTGCCAAGTCTTGATATCGGTATGGTTAACGACATACTCGTGCTCTCATCATCACTGCAGGTTCTCCACCCGCTCTGTCCTTGCGGTACCACTAACTTAGTGACCAAAGAGTCCAAGTACGTAGTGATGGGCCCTTGCACTCAGTGGTTCGGGCCTACATGAGGCGTCCGAACCACCAGGACGGACCATCACAACGCTTGGGATGGGAGCAACTCTAAAATGGCGTAGAGCACGTGCGCTCCGTCTTTTTTATTGGAAGGGTCACGTACGTAGGGACGCATGTGCTAGATGGGTGTGGTGTGGGTGCATACCAGCCATGAGGGAGTGTGTGTGTGTGCCGTTTTGACAACTAGATCTGGAACTAAGAAATCGGTACAATGGAAGTCTGGGCAATGTTGCGTTTTTGTTTTTTCCTAGAAGTGGAGTGGGCTCGTCTGACATATGCCAGTGCTGCGTGGGAATCTGAACCATGATTCCGGAGCTATGGGCATGGTTCCGTTGTGAGTTATATGAAAAATCAAGTGAATCAGGTGTCCGTTTTGTAATGCTGACGTCTTAAACGCAAATGTATCACTATGTCTGTAAATTTCCACAACATGGCCACTATGAAGGTATGGGGTATCACTGTGTTGTACCTTCCGTTATAATACTCTGCCATATCTTTTACCTTATTGACTTTATTGTTGTATAAGCGCTGTTGTATTTCTTCCCTTTCTGTACTGTGATATCCACATCACTATGAGTCACCATGGAACACCCATTTGGTATTAATGTGTACGGGGTATCACTGACTCTATATTCATTGATAGTTGCACACATCAAAGATGGTGGACATGACGCATTTCTGTGATTATGAATGTTTGTTGTACATTCAGTGGAGTGTTGTAGCTGTAGTAATACAGGGCTGTGAAAGGTTTAAGTTGCAGTTTTTGCCACATGAAGGGCAGCTAATATATATACATATGTGGTCATTCAGCACACTGTCGAACTTGGTGCTGGAAATCAGTGTTCGAGGCTTGGAATTGCGTCCACATCCTGTTATTGTAGACTAATGACGTAATCTACACGTGCCTGAAAATGTACTGTAAATACGGTGCCAATAAAGTTTTGGGTTGATTTTGCGCTATATAAATATGCTAAAATAAATAATTAAAAAAGGAGGAATAGTCCACACTTACTGTCAGAGGTAAGATGGTTGCATACGCTATTTATAGCACAATATAATGTGGTAGAGCGTAGAAGCAGCATTTTAGAATCATATTAAATACACAGATAGATAGTTGAAGTGGGTACGGGCACATGCGCTCGACTCCGTTTTATTACGTTGTTGTTGGTAACAAGTAGAATAGCAATCATGATATCATACACAGATATTTAATCGTAACAGTTTATGACTTATGCTGTACTTAGGTAGGAGCACTATATGTGAAATAATACACAGAAGATTCTATCATAACGGGTATATAATTATTGGTACACTGAGGTAGGGGCGGTTCATGTAGAGTCTGCGATGATGCATGGTTCAAGCAGAACGCACTGGTAAGAATGTCGTTTGGCAACTGAATTTTGCCTTAATAATGCCACATGGCAATTATTTATGGGGCACTGAGTAAGTGGTACGTGTGGTGCTCAGCGTGTGCTCACCCTGCAATGATGCGTGGTTCGAGCGGTCTGTACTCAAAATATTGACTGTTGCATACTGGTCTGCATCAATTTGGAGGTTAAAAAAAACTGGTTATCAACTGCTCTGCAAACTAGGTTAACTGATTGCTCCCCATAACAAAGTAAACAATTCACGCAGTGCATTCTAACTTACTCAAAATGGGGACGTATGTCTGGTGGCGATGTTAAAGGTGATACCCCAGAGGTACTTGGTATTACCAGTGGGGGAGGTGCATTTTGGCATTGTGTTGTACTTTCTTTGTAAACATAGTTCACAGTATGTAGGGATTAAAGGTGCTTGTGCATACTAGCAATGCCATAGGAGTATTTTTTGTGGGTGCCCTAAATAAATCAAGGTTAAAATCTCTACTGTCCGTAGTGTAACTACAAAGCTAAATTGAAGTTGTAAACCCTGTTGTCCTCAGAGTAGATCTTAGGGTGGACTGCATCATCTGCAATCATGATTGCAGTGGAAGATAGAACATATATACAGCATAAATGTATTACTCAACTAAATCTATAAGTGATATAAAATAAGTTTTTGAAGGAAGCATAATAAAGGGATATTGTGTAGGGTTTGATAGGTGTTATACTTAGTTTGGTTTGCACTGAGTTAGTGGTATCTGAAACAACAAGGTTCTGTGGAGCCTGCAATGATGCGCAGTCCAGGCAGGCCAAACTGATAGTAATGTTTTTTGTCTTGTGAATTCTGCCTTAGTAAGGCCATGTGATAATGCTTTTTGGTGCACTGAGTTAGTGGGAGTACCTTTGGCGCTTAGCGTGTACGTATCCTGCGATGATGCGTGGTCGGGGGTACAGTTATTGGACTAATGTGTTTTGTCGATTGAATTTTGCATGAATTCCATTTAAAAGGGACAGTATGTCTAACTGTGACATAAAACTGTTCACTCTTCTTTGTGATGATTTATGGTGCATTGAGTTATTAGTATCTTTGGCGTTGAGCTTGCACGTATCCTGCGATAATGCGTAGTGCAGGGGAGCCGGAGTGGGAGCAATGTTTTTTGTCTTGTAAATTCTGCTTTAATAAGGCTAAGGGGAGATGACTTGTGGTGCAGTGAGTTAGTGGTATCAAAAGAACTCAGCATGTGCATACCCTGTGATGATTCGTGGTTCGGGGGGTCGCTGTGGTATAATACCTCTTGCTACTGGAATGTGTCCTGTACAATCGCCATTCTACCTTAATCGTGAGCCCTCATAATGTAGATCTAAGGAAGTAGTCATCAATGACATCAAGAATTTGTTTTTGTCATATCCTTTAACAAAACTGTTTCTGACTTACATAAATCAAGGCTAGCTTGAATGGTGTATGTAGTGAAGATGGAAAGCTGAATTCAAGTTGTGAACCCTGCTGTACACAGTGTAGATCGAAGGCAGTAGTCACACAAACATCGAGGAATGCATTTCTGTCTCATACGTTAACAAAATATGAGGACACTGTACAATTGTCTCTGCCTTAAAGAAATGGAGACTGAATTTAATGTTGTCAGTAGTGCTGATGCGCCACTAGTATCAAGTCGTAAACTCTGTTGATCGAAATGTACATTTGAAAACAGTACTCAGTACACTAATTGAGGAATGTTTTTTGTGGCATCCTTTAACAAAATGGTCTCTGTCTTACATAAATCAAAGATAACTTGAATGCTGTCTGTAGTGTAGATGGGAAGCTGAATTCAAGTTGTGAGCCCTGCTGTACACAGTGTAGATCGAAGGCAGTAGTGACACAAACATCGAGGAAAGCTTTTTTGTCACATACGTTAACAAAATGTGAGGATACAGTACAATTGTCTCTGCCTTAAATAAATCTAGAATGAATTTAATGTTGTCTGTACTGCTTAAGCACTTCTGGTATCGAGTGGTGAACTCTGTTGATCACAGTGTACATTTGAAAGCAGTACTCAGTACAGACATTGAGGAATGTTTTTTGTCACATCATTTAAGAAAATTGTCTCTGCCTTACATAATTCAAGGCTAACTTGAATGCTGTCGGTAATGTAGATGGAAAGCTGAATTCAAGTTGGGAACCCTGCTGTCTGCAGTGAAGATCAGCACAGCTATAGACTAATGCTTTTTGTCACATCCTCTTACAAAATCGAAACACATAGAGTACAATTGTCTCTCCCTTAAATAAAGCAAGACTTAATTCAATGTTGTCTGTAGTGCTTCTGCGCTTCTGGTATCAAGTGGTGAACTCTGTTGATCGCAGTGTACATTTGAGGCAGTACTCGGTACATACATTGAGGCATGTATTTTGTCACATCTTTTAACAAAATTGACTCTGTCTTACATAAATCAGGACTAATTTCAATGCTGTTGGTAGTGTTGATGCAAAGCTGCATTCAAGTTGTGAATCCTGCTGTCCGCGGTGTAGATCAGCACAGTTATAGACTAATGCTTTTTGTCACAGCCTTTTACAAAATCGGAACACATAGAGTACGATTATCTCTACCTTAAATAAAGCAAGGCTTAATTCAATGCTGTCAGTAGTGCAGATGCAAAGCTGAATTCAAGTTGTGAACCCTGCTGTCCGCAGTGGAGATCGAAGGCAGTAGTCGATACAGACCTAAATCTGCAGTGCTGTGGCATTGAGTTTGGAATGGGCCTGTATCGAGGAGGCACGTGGTGATGTCATGAGTGATGTCACTGACCATGTGACCATGTCATGAGTGATGTAATATGTGACGTCATCAGCAGTGCATTGCGAGCGGGCAAGTTATAGTTAGCTGAACTAACTATAATAGGAGAATTTCAAATGTTTTGTATGAGAGAAATGTCCAGCTAACTATAACGCCCATGAAACCTATGTTTTTTTTCAGTGAAAAAAAAAATATATATATATTTATTTATTTTTTGCCCAAAGGCTGGCACACACAAGTAAGTAATTGCTTGCTGAAATCTGCGGCAAGTTCGAAGAGGACTATCCCCCTCTGTAACATAAGTCCAATGCGTTTCAAGCCTGTGGCCCTTAATCATGGACAAAAGGACTCTGGCAGCAGCTTCGTGATCTACTCATTGTTCCTTTTTTATTTCGATGTTGTGCAAATGCGTGCTCAAATGAGACCAAATGCATGCTGGGATGAGTAGTACAATCAACCCCCAGTGGGTCACACACCGCCTCAAGTCCTTCACAATCTTTACTGGGAATCCAGATCATCATGCTACGCCTCATGAAACATGAAAGGAGCCCCCCCTGTTCCACCGTCCAGTCACGTCTCAATGGCAGCGGACCTGCACCAATATAGCGGAGGTGCCAAGCCATGGCCGGGTGAACCACTATTTTATTTTCACAAACGTTTTAACCCAAAGGCTGGCACACACAGGTAAGTAATTGCTTCCTGAGATCTGCTGCAATTTCGAAGAGGACCAGCCCCCTCTGTAACATAAGTCCAATGCGTTTCAAGCCTGTAGCCCTTAATCATGGACAAAAAGGACTCTGGCAGCAGCTTCGTGATCTACTCATTGTTCGTTTTTTATTTCGATGTTGTGCAAATGTGTGCTCAAATGAGACTAAATGCATGCTGGGATGAGTAGTACAATCAACCCCCAGTGGGTCACATGCCACCTCAAGGCCTTCACAATCTTTGCTGGGAATCCAGATCATCATTCTCAACTGCATGAAACATGAAAGGAGCACCCCCTGTTCCGCCATCATATCGCATCTCAGCGGAGGCAGACCCACACCAATATAGCTATGGTGCCATGCTGTGGCCAGGTGAGCCACTATTTTATTTGCACAAAAGTTTTTACCCAAAGGCTGGCACACACAGGTAATTAATTGCTTCCTAAAATCTGCGGCAATTTGAAAGAGGACAATCCCCCTCTGTAACATAAGTCCAACGCGTTTCAAGCCTGTAGCCCTTAATCATGGACAAAATGGACTCTGGCAGCAGCTTCATGATTTACTCATTGCCCCTCTTTTATTTCAATGTTGTGCAAATGGGCGCTCAAATGAGAACAAATGCATGCTGGGATGAGTAGTACAATCAATCCCTAGTGGGTCACACGCTGCCTCAAGTCCTTTACAATCTTTATTGGGAGTCCGGATCATCATTCTCAGCTGCATGAAACATGAAGGGGAAACCCCTGTTCCACCGTCACGTCGCATCTCAGCGGAGGTGGACCCACACCAATATAGCAGCGGTGCCAAGCCATGGCTGGGTGAGGCACTATTTTATATGCAAAAACGCTTTTACCTAAAGGCAGTCAAACACGGGTAAGTAATTGCTTTCTGAAATCTGCGGCAATTTAGAAGAGGACAATCCCCTTCTGTAATATAAGTCTAATGCGTTTCAAGCCTGTAGCCCTTAATCATGGACAAAAAGGACTCTGGCAGCAGCTTTGTGATTTACTCAATGCCCCTCTTTTATTTCGATGTTGTGCAAATGCACACTCAAATGAGACCAAATGCATGCTAGGATAATTTCGCATTCCGTGGAGAACACAAAATTGCCCAAAATTCTGCGATCCACGACTTCGCTAATTTTTTTGCTTGTTCGCGTTCTCAAAATGCGTGTTCACAAGATATTTCCCCCGAGCACTAAAACAGCGATTGCGAACAGGAAAAAAGCATTGCGAACAAGCAATTCCGCAGAGATTTGTGTAACGTGATTACGCAAATTCTGCCCACCCCTACAATCAGCCCCCAGTGGGTCACACGCTGCCTAAAGTCCTTCACAATATTTACTGGGAATCCAGATCATCATTCTCAGCCGCATGAAACATGAAAGGAGCACCCTATGTTCCACCGTCACATCCAATCTCAGCGGAGGTGGACCCGCACCAGTATAGCGGCGGTGCCAAGCCGTGGCCTGATGAGCCACTATTTTATTTGCACAAATGTTTTTACCCAAAGGCTGGCACGCACAGGTAAGTAATTGCTTCCTGAAATCTGCGGCAAATTCGAAGAGGACTATCCCCCTCTGTAACATAAGTCCAACGCGTTTCAAGCCTGTAGCCCTTAATCATGGCAAAAAGGACTATGGCAGTCGCTTCGTGATTTACTCATTGCCCCTCTATTATTTTGATGTTGTGCAAATGCGCGCTCAAATGAGACCAAATGCATGCTGGGATGAGTAGTACAATCAACCCCCAGTGGGTCACACGCCGCCTCAAGTCCTTCACAATCTTTACTGGGAATCCGGATCATCATTCTCAGCCGCATGAAACATGAAAGGAGCACCCCCTGTTCCACCGTCACGTCGCATCTCAATCGGAGGCGGACCCATACCAATATAGCAGCAGCCTTGGCCGGGTGAGCCACTATTTTTTTTTGCACAAAGGTTTTTTCCCAAAGGCTGGCACACACAGGTACGTTATTGCTTACTGATATCTGTGGTCATTTTGCAGAGGGCAATCCCCCTCTGTAACATAAGTTCAACGCGTTTCAAGACTGTAGCCCTTACTCATGGACAAAAGGGACTCTGGCAGCAGCTTCGTGATTTACTCATTGCCTCTCTTGTATTTTGATGTTGTGCAAATAGATGTTCAAATATGACCAAATGCATGCTGGGATGAGTAGTACATCAACTCCCAGTGGGTCACATGGCGCCTCAGGTCCTTCACAATCTTTACTGGGAATCCGGATCATCATTTTCAGCTGCATGAAACATGAAAGGAGCACCCCCTGTTCCACTGTCACGTCGCATCTCAGCAGAGGCGGACCCGCACCAATATAGCTGCAGTGCCAAGCCATGGCCGGGTGAGCCACTATTTTTTTTGCACAAATGTTTTTACATAAAGGCTGGCACACACAGGTAAGTAATTGCTTCCTGAAATCTGCGGCAATTTTGAAGAGGACAATCCCCTCTTTTATTTCGATGTTGTGCAAATGCACGCTCAAATGAGACCAAATGCATGCTGGGATGAGTAGTACAATCAACCCCCAGTGGGTCACACGGCGCCTCAAGTCCTTCACAATCTTTACTGGGAATCTGGATCATCTTACTCAGCCGCATGAAACATGAAAGGGTATATATATATATATATATATATATATATATATATATATATATATATATATATATATATATATATATATATATATATATTACCTACTGGCGGTCGCCAGTAGGTATATATAGTTAGGATTTTTTTCCTATGGGATTTCTGAAAATTCTATGTCGAATAACTTTGGCGTTTGTGGACGGAATTGGCTGAAATTTTCAGGAAAATGGCACATTTTGTTTCTGAGCAGCCCCTAAAAATTTGGGGGCGTTTTGTCAAGGGGGGGCCAAGAAAAAAGGGGGGTCCCAAAACGCGTTTTTCCCGTTCATTTTTCCATAGGGCGGTTGGAATCACTTTTAGCTCGAACGGCTGAATGGATTTATACGAAACTTGGCAAAATTGTAGATATGGTTTACCCGACGTGCCTTGTTATGTCTCAAGATATGTGTTCCAGTGGATTTTGAGAAATTAACGTGTGACAGCATCCCGGTTAGCGCCCCGGTTCGCGTACCTGACGCGTAACGGAACTTCGCGAGGAGAAGCGGATTGGCTCCCCGGTGACTGTGAACATTCTAAACAGTCCGGAGCGGCCGCCATCTTGTGTCTCAGTAGGATCGAGACACAAGAGGTGGCAAAAACAAAGGGGGAAATGAGCATAAGGGGGCAGAGTACATCCTCCCTGACCCCCTAGGTTTGATGAGGGGGCTTTAAAAGGGCCCCGCAGGGCAAAAAATTATAATTTTTATTATCGGTTTTTTTGCGGGGGGAGCGCCCGGTACGCGCACCGGGAAGCGGTCCGGGGAGCGTAATATACGGAAAAAACAATGAAAGAATGTTCAAATATTGTATGTTTATTTATTGTTCTTTTTGTTGTATTTTTTTAAAAAAAAAATTATTTAAGTACCAACATGTAGGTACCAATGCAGAGTCTAAAAATAAATATACACCGTTTTCTTTGTAGATATCTTGCATGTTGTTTCAGAAGTTATTGTGGTATATGGAATTCATAGCATAGTCTGTGAGGAAAGCAGAAAGAACATGGAGGCAGGAGATGATAAAGAGATGTTAAATACACATTGGAGATAATATAGTGGGAGAAAGGAAGTAACTATGAGCAACTTTACTATGTAACACAAAAAAAGTTGCACAGTATATTTTAAGTCTCAGTTTATATTTTATCTTTTTGGGTACTATTTCATAATTTTCATATTAAAAAGAATAATGTCTCAAACAATTTTAACTTTTAAAATTTAAATTTATTGTTCTGATTTTTCAAAATCTAAGAGAATTTGTAACATTAAATCATCAGGAATGTCCTCCTTTTCATTCCAAGAATCACATTCACATTCTTCAGCACATTTTAATAATTCTTGGTCTACTGAATTATCCATAAACTCTAGTTCTTCTTTTTCTTGGTTTGGATTGCTTTCAATCTTAATTTCAAATGAAATTGTATTTTCTTTTGGCTGTGCTTCCATTTTCTTGCTGTAAATTGCATAAAAAAATATATCAGTGGAGATAGGGCACTGTTGGGTTTAAGTTCAGACAGGTGCTTGTGAGTTTTTAACAGTGAAGTAATATTTGGGCAGTGCATGGTTCAGGCAGGAAGTAAAACTATTAAAAAGTGCCTGTGATGAAGCCTAAGTAAATTCATAATTATACCACAGAAGTCTAACTCAATCAATAATTTAAATAATTAAGTCATTCTCAATGGCTAACTCTTATAGAGGGACAGTATGTAACTATCTGAGAACGTTTTCCTTATTTAATTTAAAGTGCATAACATAGTTCTCCTTTCAAATTTTTAAAATTATATCTTACCTTTAAAAAAGAAGTTAAAGTTGACAGTCAAAATGCTCTTGAAATGTACTTCAGGAAGTAGTAGTAAAAATGGCTGTGTTTCTCTCTCTTTCTTTATATATATTCAGGTACATAACCAATCAAATGTCTTGAAATAATAGTAGAAAATGAAAGTAACATTATAATTGGTTTTCAATTCTAACACTTCATATGTGTTTCTGACATGTAATTTACCTCAGGATATTTAGTCAGTCCTACAGCATAATTTTCTCAATGGAATTCCATCAAATTTGGGTACATGGTAAGGACTGCTATGTAGTAGGGCCTATTCTATATTTGATGAAAGTGTCTCCAGTGGTTTTTCTGTAGATTACTTTCCCACCTTTTTTTAGCGAGCGCTCACCGGTGCGCGCCCCGGTATGCGTACTGGCAGCGTTACGGGAGTCCTTCATTTTGTGTATCGGTAGAATTGAGACACAAGATGGAGGGGAAACAATGTTCGGAATGGGTAGAAGGGGACACGGTAGACACTTTGTGACCCTCTAGGTTTTCTGAGGGGGGCTTAGGACGCTGATATATGCAAAAATAAAAAATAAATGTGAAAAATTTTACGGGGGAGCGCCTGGTACGCGCACCGGTAATCGAACCGGGGAGCGTACTTTGGTGAAAAATAGTGAAAAAAGATAGAAAAAGATAAACGTTTACAATGATCAGAGGTAGGGTTGCTCTGAAAGGAGCTATTGGGTTCTGTGGCTAATTTAGGTACCTACAAGTAGGTTCCAATGCACAGTTTTAAATTCAGGAGGAATATTCTATTCCCCTCATCTGAGAAGTGCACACCATCTCCTCTGTAGATGTCTTGCATGTTGTAACGCAAGTTATTGTTGTATATTGAACCCATTCTAAAGTCTCTCATGTAAGCAGAAAGAGATTTCATCAGTGATGGCACTGACCATGTCATGAATGATCTGATATGTGACATCATCAGCAGTGCATTGCAGGTGCGCGAAATATAGTTACTCCAACTAACTATATAGGAGCAATTTCAATGGTTTTGTATGAGTAAAATGTCCAGCAAACTATAACACCCCTAAAACATTTTTTGAGTGAATTTCAAAGTTTTTTTTAAAGCTAATTCCTAACTATATAAGGCCTGAAACCTATGGTTTTTTCAGTGAATTTCAAAGTTTTTTTAATGCTAATTTCTAACTATATAAGGCCTGAAACCTATGGTTTTTTAAGTGAATATATATATATATATATATATTCACTAAAAAACAACGTTTTCAGGGACGTTACATTTAGTTGAACATTTGACTCTCATAAAATCTGAGAAATTCGCCTGTTAAAGTTAGTTGAGCTAACTATAACTCGCACGCCTGCAATGCACTGGTGATGACGTCACATATTACATCACTCATGACATGGTCAATGACATCACTGATGACATCACTGATGACATCTCAAATGACATCACTGATGACAACATCCAGTGAATGTGTGTTTCTGGAAAGTTTAAATACTTTTCATATATTTATCCATGCAAGGTGTATTGAGGAATGACTGTATATACAAGTGCCTGAATGGCTTATTTAGTAGATGCGAGACTGACTGTATAAGTGAGTGATGGAACATGTCTTACTGAATGCATGGGTTAGTGACTAAACTGTGTAAAAGTCTGTATTAGTCTCGTAGTTGGTGTGTAAGCGGCTGCATGGGTTGGTGAGTAGCTACATGAGTGTCTATATGGGTTACTGATTTGTTTTCTGAGTATCTGTATGGGTGTCTGAGTGTCTGTGTGGGTGTGTGGCAGGGTGTGTGACTGTGCATAGATGTCTGAGTGGGTGATTCACTGGTTGTATGGATTGAAAAGTCCATCTAGGAAAGGCTGTATGGGTGAGTTAGTGTGTGTATGGATGTCTTGGTGAGTGAATGAATGTCTCAGTGGTATATGTGTAAGTAACTACATATGTTTTAAGGCAGTATATATGAGTGTTAGAATATATAAATGACTATAAGTTAGAGTAAGTTTTTTGAAGCGTGTGTTTATAAATGATTGTCTACTTGTATCAGTGATTGTATAAGACAGTAGGTATGTATTAGTATCTGCATAAATAAGTGATGTGGTGTGTGTATAAATAACGGAGTTGGTGTGTATAACTGTATACATGAGTACATTGGTATGTGATTGATTCTTTGCATGACTGACTAGGTGTGTGAGTAACTGTATGGATGAGCGGCAGAGTGTTACTGTATGTATATGTGTATGATTGCATATTATAGTACTGTATTGAAGAGGAACTGCATGCATAAGTGACTGGATGTGTGTACAGACCTAGGAAATAGTGGGTGGTATGTAGTATCTGGCATTGTTTTGTGTATGGTTTCAAAAATATTAGTCTGTATTTTAGAGTGCGTGTATCAAATTTTATATTAGGGCATCAGAATAGACATCAGATTTTCACGTGGATGATGTCATCAGTGAAGTCATCAGTGAAGTCATTTGAGATGACATCAGTGATGTAATCAGTGATGTCACTGACCATGTCATGAGTGATGTAATGTGTGACGTCATCACCAGTGCATTTCGGGCGTGCGAGTTATAGGTAGCTCAACCAACTATAACAGGCAAATTTCTCTTGTTTTATATGAGTCAAATGTTCAACTAACTATAACGTCCCTGAAACCTATGTTTTTTTTTGTGAATTTCTAAGATTTTTTTAATTGTTAATTTCATATTTTAATGTTGATAAAACCTATATTTTTTCTATTATATTTTTAAATATTTTGAAATTCTATTATACTTCTTTTTTGTAACTTTAAAAATGATGTAATGTTTTATATCTTCCCCAAAAAATATGTATCTCTTTTTGTTTTGGGAGAAAACTGCACTCCCATACCAGTAGCATACTAAGCTCCATCACCACGTGAATCTGATCCACCATATTGCTAAACTCATAAATTATGCGCATTTCTTATCAAACAGGTTCGTGACACCACGTCCCGCAGAATAGCATATGCGCATGAAGCAACCCCCATCTGCTACTTTGGAATCCGACGGGTACGCAGAACCAAGCCACGTGTTAGATCATGTACATATGGGGGTCGCGCACGCTGTGCGTTTCATGTGTGACAAGTGCACGCTGTCAGGCCCAGTGTTACATCACAGAAGTATGGTGTCACACTAAGTACGCCATTCCCTCTTTTTTTTGTCTCAAACGTATATGAAAATAACTTTAAACAGTATATGACAGCAATCGATAATCTAAAATATTTTAAACATTTTTATATTTCTAACTGTAATAAACTTATATTATGATAAATATATTTTCTCAAAATCGCGTCGGGTGCGGCCTCCTGCACGCCCGGTGCGCCGTTGCCATGTGACCTTAAAAACAGGCATTTGATTAGTTCACAGCATTTCTCATTGTAACAGTTGGATGACCCCACCCATTTTAGTCATTCTCTCTACAGTGTTTGATGAGAAACACAACTTCACCTTAAGCAACTTTTTTGAAAAGTTTTTTTTCTGTGTACATATATCTTATACTACATACAACATGCAACCATCATCTAGATCAATATTCATGGTCTGTACATTAAGCCTTCCACGTGTGATGGCCATGCATCTCAAACGTTACATCAAAAAACAAATGTGTGTTACACTATGCCCCTGGTGTGTGTGTGTGCACATTATTATGCTACCTTTCGGCCTTGGTATTGGTGACTCTAAGGAGTATCATCACCGATGGGCAGAGTGCACATTCTAGATCACATGTGAAAAACAGTAATGTGTAGATTTGTATTGCTGTACGCTCTGTTGTCAGGCTTTACCAATATAGTAGTGTGTCATATGTGAGACTTTCAGATTCACATTTGACATACATTGCTTGACTGTAATGAGCGTTATCACTGTGTATGATGTAGCCTCACTGCTGATCCTCCCTCCATCCGAGCACATTCACATGTATACGCTTCGTGATAGCAACACTTTCAATAACACCGCACACCATGACATGCATGTCTGCGCATATCCACAACCTTGACAACGACATGTAATGTTTGCCTTTCAATCTTTTTGAACAGCATCTCATTAGCGATAGTTGCCGCCCTCCCGATAAATGCTACATTAATATAAATTGCGCATTCTGTGACGTCAAAACGGCAAAAAAGCACACATAAATACACTTCCTGGCCAGGCAGGAACTGACTAACGCCCAGATCCCGGAACAATTATTCACACCCTTACGCTGGCCTGGCTTATGAAAGCCCAGCCCACTTTGCGTATGTATAAATAGGTTAACGACGATGCCACATGTCCCAGTTTTTCCACACTGCCTCAAGTGATATGGCCGTATCCACATCGCATATCACAATGCGTAATAAAAAGAAGGGATCCATGAGGTGTAAACCATCCTGACAAACAACATTGGTTCTAAATTGTGAACCCTACTGCCCACAGTGTTTCCAAAGTGATTCATGAGCTGTACACCATCCTGCAATCAACGCAACTGAATTGTGAACACTGCTGCCCATAGTGTTTGCACACACAACAATGATAGCAGGTGAGCAGTGGGGCCCGGGTGCACAGGGGCTGCAATTGAGCGCGTTGCTGCAGGAGTGGTGGGGTGCATCAGCCTGGGTGCGCAAGTGCGAATAGGCGATATGGCCGTCAGTAATAATGTGATCTGACCTCATTCAGTCACATCTCTGTCTCATTTTAACGACCTGCTGGACCGTACTGTAGGCCTGAACCAGCAGGCAGCGCTGCCCTACAAACACGTGTAGAGCGCAGTGCTGCGGGAGGGGTAGGGTGCATCAGCCTGGGTGCGCAGATCTGAACAAGCAATGTTGTCGTGGGCACTGATGTGATCTCTGACTTGATTCAGTCTCATCTCAGTTTCATTTTAAGGACCTGCTGGACCGTAATGTAGGCCTGAGCCAGCAGGCAGCGCTGTCCTACAGACGCATGGCGTTGGCTTTTAGTGCACTGTAGTGAGCTCATTACTAAGTGTACATGCACACAGGCTTCTGCCACTGCATTACACATGCACATTATGCTTCTAGCATGCGCTCTGTTCCTTTGTATGTGAATCCTTGTTATAACATATTATTTAACCTTGTGTATTGTTATAATAATAAGGGAGTTTTATAAAGCGCGCGGTTACGCTCAGCTAGCGTGTCCCTGCGCTAAGACAGAAAACTCATGCAGGCAGGCCGCAGAGTCAGCTAGAGTTACCGTGTGTATAGATGTGTTTTTAGCTTCTTCCTGAAGTTGGCTTCAGACAGTTCTAGGCGAAGATCTAGGGGTAAAGCGTTCCAGCCCTCCGCTACCAAGTAGCGAAATGATCTGCTTCCCATGCGAGCCTTTCTTATCCTTGGGACCTTTAACAGGCCACCATGGGAGGAACGCAGTGCTTGCATAGGTTCATATCTGGAGACCAAACTCTGGAGTGGTGCTGGTGCCCTCCCATTAAGGAAACAATGGCAGGTGCAGAGGGCCTTAAACTCGACCCTTCTCTTCACTGGGAGCCAGTGAAGAGTCTGAAGGGCAACTTTGGAGGCTGATCTTTTAGGAAGCTTCATAATAAGGCGGGCTGCCGCGTTCTGCAGCACCTGGAGACGATTTAGTACCTTACTGGTTGCTCCCAAATACAGTAGGTTGCCATAATCCAGGCGCGATGTGACGAGGGCATGTACCAGCGTCCTGCGGGCAGATATGGGAAGTAGATCTAAGACTTTCCGCAAACTTTTTAGGACGCTGAAACAGACACCCACCACCCGGCCTATCTGAGGTCCAAAAGACAAATCAGCATCCAGCCATATTCTTGGCTTCACGACAGGGTGTAGGCAACTCGCCCAGGCAAACTGGCCACCACGCCGACGACCACACCGAAGGGCTCCCCCCCACCACGAGCACCTCGGTCTTATTGCCATTACGTTTGAGGCAATTGGTGGACATCCAGGTTGGCAACTCCTGCATACAGGTTCTGAATTGGTCCACCGCAAGACCCGGTGCGCGCGATAGGGAGATAGCCAACTGCGTATCGTCGGCGTAGGATACTATATGCAGTCCATGACCCTCCACTATAGAAGCCACTAGGGAGACATATAAATTGAACAGGGTGGGGCTCAGTGACGAACCCTGGGGCACACCCTGTCCCAAACAGATCTCCCCAGAGTAGCAATTACCCTGACGGACCTGGAAACCTCTCCCCGTCAAAAAGGACTGGAACCATCTAAGTGCAGTGCTCGATATTCCACCATTATTCAGACACTGTAGCAAGGTGGTGTGTGCTACAGTGTCGAATGCCGCACTTAGGTCCAGCAGGATGAGGGCCATGGTCTGTCCCTCATCCACCCCCCGGCGTAGGGTCTCCACTGCCATCAGGAGCGCTGATTCAGTAGAGTGGCGGGGACGGAAACCGAACTGGGTGTCATGCAGGAGGGCAGCCTCCTCCACGAAATCCATCAGTTGAACATTAATAGCTTTTTCTGCCACTTTAGCAAGGTAGGGCAGAAGGGAGATGGGTCGAAGGTTCTCTAATTTTTCAAAGCTGACGATTGCTTTCTTCCTCAATGGTAGAACCACCGCCTGCTTCCAGTCTCTAGGCACTATCCCAGTCTTAAATGACAGGTCTAGTAGGTGCCTGATGTAAGGTTCCAACACTGGTAAGCTTTCGGCTAGTTGTTTAGGCATGGTGGGATCCCGAGGGGATCCGGACTTGATGGATTTACATATCTTTAAGAGGTCCTCCGTGGGCGGGGTAACGAAGTAGGTCAGTCTATGTCTATTCCCCCAATCCCTCGGACTTTCCACGAACTCAGTCCCTGCCAGGGTGTGATTAGGGAATGATGAGTAGATTTTAGTTACCTTCTCGGCGAAAAAGTTTGCGATCTTATCACAGGATTCCGCCAAACACTCATCTGGGGCAGTTGCTGGTATCCCACCCGAGAGAGATTTGTATAGCAGAAAAAGCTCCCTCGTGGAGTTGCCGGCCTCACTGATTCTGGTGGCATAGTATGCAGCTTTGGAATTTCTAATTGGCCCGTGGTAGAGTCGCCTCTCAGTTAGATAAATCTCCCTGGTTTCCGTCGAAAAGGCCACTCGCCATTGCCTTTCCACTCGCTTCAGTGCTGCCTTTGCCGCCCGCAACTCGTCACTGTACCACTGTGCACTCCAACTTCTCCTTGAACCACAATTACCACTAACGGTTGGTACTTCAAAAACGAAGGATGCACTCAACTGGTCTTTTCTAGTAAGCTTGAAATAAACCTTCATTTACTGCCAGACGTTTCCACCATTACATTATTTCTCCCTTTTCAGACACTGACTTGACCGAAAATGGGCGGAGCGGGTGCTGCTCACCCCGCCATGATGCCCTCGGCAGTTCTGACGCCTTCCATTGTGGTATTAAGACACCGTGCCCGACCGGAGACCTGCTCTCCCACCCTACAAAGGTACCCCGGACTCGGAGCTTGCACCAACACATCGTTGGACACACCAATGGTGACAGGTGAGCAGTGAAGCCTTGGTGCGCAGGACCTACAATTGAGCACAGTGCATGGGAAGGTGCTGGGGTGCAGCACCCTGGGTGCACAGGTGCAGGCAAGTGATGTTCCCATAGCTAATAATGTAATCTCTGGCCTCATTCATATGTTTCATTTTAAGGAATTGCTCGACCACACTCTTTCTCGCAGACCCCAGCTTCCTAGATAAACGGGTGACGGGACGTAAACACTGAGGGCTGGGTGCAATAGGACGGTGCTCTGTCTCCTCCTCCTTCTGTTCTTTTGACTCTCCCTCCCCTTCTCCCTTCCACCCACTCCCTCTCCCTCCCATTCTGACTATCTTCCTTTCATTCGGACTACCTTTCTTTTCCTCTTCCACATGGCACACATACTTATGTTTCATTTTTGTCTTTCAGGTTTTGTACACTGCTTCCAGAGGAGTCCCACCCACGTATTTCAGGTTGAACTGTTGTTTGTTCTAATAAACTCGCATTTCCATTTATTTGTGTTGTTTTAATAAAGATAATTTCTTTTCCAATAAATAAGTGAATGTATAGGTCTTTTTTTTCTGACAACATTTGTCTGTAGTTTATTGTGAAAATCGTCTGTTTAAAGGAGGTTTAGAGAGAAAACATTTGTAATTTAGCGGTGCACCTACCAAATATAAACAAATAGACTATTACATAAATGAAGCCTGAGTAAATCTTCACCTGCAAGGATTCTATGCCTGTGTCACTTTATAACACCATGAGTACTGCCAGTGTCATTACAGAACCAATAAGGCACTGCCTAGAACCACTGCAACTTCAGGGACTTCTGAGGCCCACCCTGCATATTTAGGTAAAGCCCCAGAGGGTGGCGATCCCCGGACTCCAGTTGGCCGCGAAGCCCCCCGAACAATTAGTAAACAATACCCGAGAAGGTGGCGATTCCCTATGCTACCAAACGTCTCTGTGCCCTTCCGCGCCTAATTTGCATGTAACATTAAGATCCCCAATCCTACAGAGACCCTGCAATATAATATTAGGATTAGCCACGGAACATTACCCACCAGGAGCCTAATTTAAATCAACGAGTGAGAACCCGCTTTTTTTTTCTTCTCCATTTTTACCATCCAGATCCGCTCTATTAAAGCGATACGAGGTTTTCCTCCTCTCGCTTCAACTATTCAAACAAGGTTTGCTATCAGAGGGTGGAAGCCATGCACCCACCCTCTAACAGCAAACATAAATGTCCTGCGGATGCACACCCTGGGACATTCTATGAGCTGCGCCTGGGAGGTCCAGCTCCCTAGGACCATGATGCATTGGTTAGTGTAAACGCGTACTAACACTACTTAAACAGGTGCACTACTGTGACCAGAGTGTAGTGAAGAGGCAGAGGAAGTGCAAAATCTAAAAATATAAATCTTACCAGAGGTCGGATGACATAGTTCAATGAGCCGACTGCCCTGGGATGAGTAGAAATAGCTACACGAAGAAAACAGGTCTTCAGCACAATGCAAGCAACTTTGAAGTATTGGTGAGTGCTGCCTTCTTTTTACCTTCTCACACGTCAACAAATTTATGTAGTGAAGAGGCAGACAGCAGTGGATCCGATAAGTAAATTTATTGTAGGAAAACAAGACACCTTAAACACCCACCAGAAGGAGCAGACAGCAAGGCAACCGTCTTCTCCAACACCGTGTACAAACTCCCCAAGTTTCCCCTCATGACAGCCCTACATTCTAACATTACATACTTACATTCTAGTAGAATTACAAACTAACATTCTACTATATCTTACATTGGAATACTACACAGAGCACATGACTTTACAGCAATGAGCTCATGGTTTCATCCAGGAGTCTTCAGACCGGTAGGGGTGAGTAGTTCGCTTCCCACTCCCTGTATTATATAAACGCAAACTAACACTACTTCCACAGGTATACTACAGTACCCAGAGCACATCACTTTACAGCAATGAGCTCACAATTTAGCCTCACGCTTTAATCCCAGAGTCTTCAGACCAGTAGGAGAAAGTAGTTTGCTACCCACTCCCTATACACTATAAACGCACACTGACACTACTTACACAGTTATACTACAGTGGCTAGTATCCTACAGCGCCCAGAGCCCATCACCTTATAGCAATCAGCTCGGTTTGATCCCCGAGTCTTCACACCGGTAGGCGTGAGCACTTCGCTTCCGGTATAGTATAAACGCACAGTAGCGGTCAGTAGTTCGCTTCCCACTCCCTGATAGAATAAACGTCTACTAACACTACTTGCACTCGTATACTACAGCGCCCAGAGCCCATCCCTTTACAGCAATCAGCTCGGTTTGATCCGTGAGTCTTCACACCGGTAGGCGTGAGTACATCGCTTCCTGTATAGTATAAACGCACAATAGCGGTCAGTAATTCGCTTCTCACTCCCTGTATGGTATAAACACCTACTAACACTACTTGCACATGTATGCTTCAAAGACCAGAGCACATCACTTTACAGCAATGAGCTCACGGTTTAGGCTCTCAGATTAATACGTGTAGCTACATGTCATCTCAGCACCATGTCACTCTGAGCAACACCGCACTTTCAGACCGGTAGGAGTGACTACTTCGCTTCTCACTCCCCCACAGAGGTTACAGTGCTCCTACCCTCCTTTCCTACATTTTACTCTCTTTTTTCCCCTTACTCGCTTCAACGGAATCACAAAATGGCGGCCAACACTTCCTAGTTGCAACCGCACGCAGCGCTCGCAACCAATAAACAGCAAGCTCATGCTCGTAACTCCTCAGCCAAAAACTACTGAATGGGTTTACACCAAATAAACAAAAGCGTGCTTTCTAGACCAAGACCCTTTCCCCTGCCTAATTTGGGGTAATTCCGTTCACACGTTCGACCTGTAGCCTTGTTTAAAGTTTCATATAGAAATTAGCATGGAGAAAACACGTTTCTGAGACCCCCCCTTTTGTCTCAGCCTCCCGTTGACGAATCACCCCCAAACTTTCAACATAGGAGCTGATATCAACAAGAATTAGTTTTAAAAATTTCATGTAGATTCAACAAACAATGCCAAAGTAATAAGCAAAACAAAAAATGTTCTTCCTATGGAAACTAGGTCCTAACTGTCACTACCTACTGGCGACCGCCAGTAGGTAAAATATATATATATATATATATATATACACAGAGTCCTCTCGATCCAAACAAGGATGACAAGCCACACCATCAAGTACCGTTGAAAGTTGTTTATTCGGGCATAAACAAACGACGCGTTTCGAGCTCACGGGCTCTTTTCACTTTGGAAAGGAGTTGGATCGCACAACAGAACCTTCTTTTAGGCAATTTAAGCATTTATTTTCAAAAGAGACTCCCAAACACTTCAAACACCAACGCGTTTCGATCTCCCACTGAGATCTTGTTCACGGTGCCGCCCTTCTCTTCTCATTAGGTTATAAAGCATTTGTTTGCATTAATGCCCTCCCCCTTCCCTCCAGGCAAGGCATTCTGGTCATAGTGGTGCTTTTGACAAAAACAGTGAGTATTTACAAATAATGAATTATTCAACCAAAATTGGAAAAACAATATTGTACACTTGTGTAAATGAATAATTATAAAGTAACAAGCTTATGCTCCAATGTTAATTCACATAAATTTAAACATATACTTAGCTAGCTTAGCTCATGGTATTAAGCAAGTTTTTAAAGTTGATTTTTTTGATGCCTCCAGTGGCAAATTAGCATGGAGAAAACACGTTTCTGAGACCCCCCCTTTTGTCTCAGTCTCCCGTTGACGAATCACCCCCAAACTTTCAACATAGGAGCTGATATCAACAAGAATTAGTTTTAAAAATTTCATGTAGATTCAACAAACAACGCCAAAGTAATAAGCAAAACAAAAAATGTTCTTCCTATGGAAACTAGGTCCTAACTGTCAATACCTACTGGCGACCGCCAGTAGGTAAAATATATATATATATATATATATATATATATATATATATATATATATATATATATTCAATCCAGGGATTGCTTCAAAGCAACAAAATGCGCACTCAGGAATCCAAAGTTAGCATAGAAGGTTTATTTTCAGATCACACGCTACGCGTTTCGACACGAATGTGCCTTGATCACACGTGAACCACCCTGGTTGGTGTGGCTTGTTATGCACAATTGTAAACATAAACAAGGTGACTAACATAAGTGAAGCAAAAGGTATTTTCCACATCGAATGGTACCGCCATCTTGTAACGGGGAAACGCTAACTCATGATGAATTACATCTCATAACAATAACATCTTATTGTAAGACTCATAGTTCAGCTTATAGGTGACATAAGCAAATATAAACATATGTAACTCTGACATTGGTCTAGTGCCTAGGAGTCATCTCGGGTTTCTGTATTACCCTAGTTTGTTTAAGATAGCGCTTCATAGAAGAAATCCACTCGGTCTAGTGCCTAAGGACTCTGTATTACATTCATACAGTTCAACATATTCACCCTTTAAACAAAGAACAAAAACAAGACCATACCAGCAGGGATAGAGTGCAGTTCTAGGTGAAATAAAGTATAACTTTCATACAGGTGAAGGTGTCTTTCATCCAATTAAAAGGGAAAAGGTCAGATGGACCGTGAGGTGACTGTGATGGAAGAGACTTCTCGTTCCCAATTTCCTACAAAAAACACATAAAACAGCAGTTAAAATCTCTTCAATAAAATCTTGCTTATAAAGAGTTATAACATTTTTGCAGTTCTATCACACATATTTTCTATACATTCTACTACATATATATGAACCTGTTAACTCAACATCAGGATACCATGAACCCCTAGCTGGAAAGGGAGTCTGCGGGGCAGAAGGATGGATCATCCCTCGTGAAGGTGTGTGGCAAGCTCCTCATCAAGATTGTGCCCCCCGGGGAATTTGGTTTCGAGCTCCATTATCCATTTTGACTCTTTCTTCCTTAGAGCCAGTTCGCGATTGCCACCCCTTCTGCCTATGTTAACTTGCTCAATGGCAAAGTATCGTAGGAAGGAATTGTTGGATTGATGGAACTCTTGGAAATGCCATAGGGTATCTCACATCTACGTGTGTTATGGCTCTGAGGTGTTCACGTAGCCTTACGCTCAATGAAAAACGTACACTCTGCTTAGGTTTAAGCTTTTGCCCTACCGAAACATTTGACTATGCCAACACCAGGGTGGATATTTTCAAATTTGTTAGAAAGGTTAAATTGAAGAAATGGCATTTCTTTAAACAAAACAGAAATTCTAACATGGCAGATGATGTAGAGAGTATATTTGAACTGATGGAAGAAAATGACTTGGGCATGGTAGACAGTGATTCGACCCTTACCACCCAGGGTACTGAGAATGAGGTAAATAATGAGGAATTAAGAACTGATAGGGCAGCCGGTACCATGTTTAAACCAAAATCAGTGTTCTGCCCTATCATGCCCCATGATGCAATTGATACGTTCCATGATGTGGTCACTAAAGAACTTACCAAACTGAAACATACTAAAAACTTATGGAACTATAAAGACATGAATCTTACTGGTGAACAGAGAAAATTTCTTTTTGAACTTGCGGAAGACAAAAACATTGTATTGAGACCATCAGACAAAGGTGGAAACATTGTTTTGTGGGGAAAAGACATGTATGTGAAAGAGGCTCTAAGACAACTAGACACCAGTAACTTTTATGCAAAATGTACCATGACCAATTATAGTGATAGCGTATTAGAAACCTGGGAAAAATTGAATGAGTGGCGTACTGAGGGTCTCCTGTCTTGGCAAGAATTCTGTTTCCTCAAGAAAGACTATCCAAAATTACCGATTTTTTACCTTTTGCCTAAGGTTCATAAAGATGCCAGGGTCCCTCCGGGTAGGCCCATTATCTCATCTATAGGCAGTGTCAACGAAAATCTATCCCAATACATTGATCACTTTCTGAGGGAATTTGTATGTGGTTTACCCACATACATCAGGGATACCACTGACTTCCTTAACAAAATAGACAAAGTGCAATGGGTGGGGGGCTCCCTGCTCATCACCATGGATGTCAGTGCCCTGTACACTATCATTGATCATGTACAGGGTATGGAAGCAAGCTTTCATTTTCTTAAAAACCGAGATATTAGTTTCCTAGACCATACCTGCATGCTCATTGAAATGATGAAGATATGCCTTAAGAATAATATCTTCATGTTCGACGGCGTCATGTACAAACAAATACGTGGCGCGGTCATGGGTTCAGCATTTGCGCCTAGTTTCGCGAATCTGTTCCTAGGGAAATGGGAGGAAGAGATTAGAAGTGATGCTAGCCTCAGGAGAGAACTTGCACAGGTAACAACTTGGGTCAGATACATTGACGATCTGTTCCTCATCTGGCAAGGGACTGAGGAAGAGGCCATCCGCTTTATCGAGAAACTGAATAACAACCACTATAACATTCACTTGACTTATAACATCAGTTCAGTGAGTGTTGAATTTCTTGATACTGAAATCAGAGTGGAGGATGGAAAACTTATTTCCAAACTTCACAGAAAAGACACTGCCGGCAACAGTTTACTCCATGCTCTCAGCGCTCACCCGTATTCCCTCAAATGGAGTATTCCATATGGTGAGCTGCTGAGAGCAAGGAGAAACTGCAGCAATGATGAAGGTTTTGGCATGGAACAAGAGAGAATACTGGAAAGGTTCAGAGAAAGAGGCTACCCCGAGAAGGTTTTATCTAAAGCTGTCCTCAAAATTAAACAGGTGGACAGGGCCGAAACTCTGAAACCCAAAGAGAAAGACAAGGACCCCAATAATGAGACTAGGGTTATAACCACCTTTAATTGTAAATCCAAAAAAGTCCAGAAAATTCTTGCCGACAACTGGAATATCCTGAAGTCTGACAACATAGTGGGTCCCCTTCTCAATGATAGACCGCTTATCAGTTATAGAAGAGGTAGAAACCTACGAGACATCCTGGTAAGGGGAGACATCACAGCTAGGAGACAACACATTCAGGGCCTTAAAGGTTTTTATCCTTGTGGCCACTGTAAGGCCTGTAAATCTAGCGTGATGGTAAAAAACATTGAGATTCCAGGTAAAAAGGAACAAAGGCCAATCAAACAGTTCCTTACATGTAACACCAATTTTGATGTGTACGTTTTGGAATGTCCGTGCAAACTCCGGTACGTGGGAAGTACCACATGTATGGCTAAAAAACGGGTACAGGAACACGTCAGAGCCATAACACACGTAGATGTGAGATACCCTATTGCACGGCATTTCCAAGAGTTCCATCAATCCAACAATTCCTTCCTATGATACTTTGTCATTGAGCAAGTTAACATAGGCAGAAGGGGTGGCAATCACGAACTGGCTCTAAGGAAGAAAGAGTCAAAATGGATAATGGAGCTCGAAACCAAATTCCCCGGGGGGACAATCTTGATGAGGAGCTTGCCACACACCTTCACGAGGGATGATCCATCCTTCTGCCCCGCAGACTCCCTTTCCAGCTAGGGGTTCATGGTATCCTGATGTTGAGTTAACAGGTTCATATATATGTAGTAGAATGTATAGAAAATATGTGTGATAGAACTGCAAAAATGTTATAACTCTTTATAAGCAAGATTTTATTGAAGGAATTTTAACTGCTGTTTTATGTGTTTTTTGTAGGAAATTGGGAACGAGAAGTCTCTTCCATCACAGTCACCTCACGGTCCATCTGACCTTTTCCCTTTTAATTGGATGAAAGACACCTTCACCTGTATGAAAGTTATACTTTATTTCACCTAGAACTGCACTCTATCCCTGCTGGTATGGTCTTGTTTTTGCTCTTTGTTTAAAGGGTGAATAGGTTTAACTGTATGAATGTAATACAGAGTCCTTAGGCACTAGACTGAGTGGATTTCTTCTATGAAGCGCTATCTTAAACAAACTTGGGTAATACAGAAACCCGAGATGACTCCTAGGCACTAGACCGATGTCAGAGTTACATATGTTTATATTTGCTTATGTCACCTATAAGCTGAACTATGAGTCTTACAATAAGATGTTATTGTTATGAGATGTAATTCATCATGAGTTGGCGTTTCCCCGTTACAAGATGGCGGTACCATTCGATGTGGAAAATACCTTTTGCTTCACTTATGTTAGTCACCTTGTTTATGTTTACAATTGTGCATAACAAGCCACACCAACCAGGGTGGTTCACGTGTGATCAAGGCACATTCGTGTCGAAACGCGTAGCGTGTGATCTGAAAATAAACCTTCTATGCTAACTTTGGATTCCTGAGTGCGCATTTTGTTGCTTTGAAGCAATCCCTGGGTTGAATGGTAATCGGCTTCTGTGGTCCGCCGATCTATATGCGCCACCTGGCCCGGGAGAAGAATCCCAGCAGGACCCTGCTCTTTGTTTTGAATATATATATATATATATATATATATATATATATATATATATATATATATATATATATATATATATATATATATATATATATATATATGTACGGTCAAAATCCCAACCACTTCCAGAGAGCCCCTGGCGAGGAAGGAAACTCAGGCCTCTGCAGCAAAGTTTTCAGGCAAGAAATACTTTATTTATCACCCCTCACGATGACGAGTTTCGGGCTATGCAGCCCTTGATCACATTCAGCTTAAACTGCGCCATTTTTTTCTTTATATACATATGGTGAAAGTGCACACCTGGGTTGCATTAGATTAACGTTCACAAGGTCAAACGGCAGTTTAAAAAGACTATGTTAACATGATGTGCAAAGTATTTCTTCTATACCTGACACAAATACATGCTTAAACACTATTTAAAATATTTAAAAATACTAAATGCCTGTGTATTTCACACACAACATTAATTTTAATAAATATAGCGATTTTTCACAACATTGGTTATTGAGATACAAAAAGTAAATAGTGCATAAATGCACAAAAGTTTCTATCTGGATAAATCCATATTGTATCAATATTATGTTATAACAATACATTTCTGCTCTCCCCTTGTGCATTGTAAGTATAACCGGATAAGTCCAGGCAACCAAAGTACCCAATGAAAGTGCTTAGTGTAAACAGATCCTAGAATAAGGACTAACAAGACAGTGCAAAAAACAGTTTTGTGCAAATTAGCATAAAGAAGTGCAGTGCAGTATTAAATATAATAAAACCTTGATTGATATTATAAAATACAATATACATAGTTAATAGCAGGCATGCATTATAATTCATCATTAATAAGATACACCGTCCGGGTAAAATATAAAAATTGATAAAATTATTCAAAAATTACCATAATGCTAAAAACCAGTACATTATAAAAACAATAATCAAGGCGAGGTATAGAAAAGGTATCAACTGACTGTTTGGAATTGTTTATATAAATGTGTTGATATTGGAGAGTTAGCAGAACAACTGATTTATAACCAATATTTCTTTAAACACAACAGGCCATATTGTATCCTTACAGAAAATTATCCTTACAGAAAAGTATGCATATCTTCTGTATTGTTCAATCCCTGTGGCCATTTGCTGTCAAACTCTAATATAAATTTCATTTCAAGTTGCCTAAGTTGACGTTCTCGATTGCCACCCCTTTTGGATTTCGGAATGGCACTGACAACATAGTATGATAGACAATTAATGTCCTTACCATGACAGCTAGCAAAGTGCCTGGCCACAGGGTAAGCAGGATCGTTATGTAATATTGCCCTTATGTGCTGCAAAATTCTAACGTGCACTGGCTGCTTAGCACTACCAATGTAGTTTAGCCCGCAAGTGCACGTCAAAACGTAAAGAGCGCACTCGGTTTTGTAGTTGTAACTGGCTCTGATCGGAACAGGAGACGTCTGAAAGGGTGTATATATATACACAACATCCAGCTCCCACAGAAACATCCATGGAAGAAGGCACAGACTTGTGCCAGTCAGGATACGGCATCCGTTAATTTAATCAGGTCACCTTCAATACCAAAGTTGAAAAGCCTTTGTCAATCTGGTTTGCGCCATATGCACAAAAAATATAAATAGCGCTTCCCACTTGGACCATAGATAGACATAAAGAACATACTATTGAGTATTTAACCCCCATGTATGCTGCATGCAAAGAATGGTCTCTTCAGCTGAAAGTCTGCATTATTTCAGGTAAGGCATATTCTAGTGTATGCAATGCATAGTGCTTATACCCTGATATACCATAATTAAACATTGCATGGGTAAATAAATTTGCACACAAATAATATACAAATTGCCCGCCATCATGGGAATGAGTTAGGCATATAAATTGCACCGTCAAACTTCTCATCCTGTAATGCCTACAAATTAAGAATAAAATATGTTAAATATATTTTAAAAGAACATGCTGCTAAGCGTTACTAAATTTGCCAAATGAAGACAGTTTCTGTCCCGGAGTCCTAGCCCAAGTTAATCACAGGTCCACCGATATGTAATCTCTGACCTGTGTTGCGAGATCAGAGATGACTTCTGCTATGATGTAAATGTCACGAATCACGAATCAAAGCAACAAGAGGCACAAGGACAGGATAACAGCAGGTACAACCCGGGGTCAAATTAAAATTATATACATGTGTGTATATATATATATATATTATCCAGTTTGGCTCAAAGTTTAGCAAACCCCTGGCGCTTCTTACTCCGGTGCGATATTCCTCGGCCGAGCCCAGCCTTAATTTATTGCACACATCTCTTCCACAAAAGAAGAATTGAATACGCACTCACAAAGTCCTTACTTTTCCTCGATTTATTTTCTCTTGGCACCCAGAATTTCAGCGCATAGCACCGACGCGTTTCGCTGTGCACACACAGCTTTCTCACGGTCAATACACAGATATTTCTGAGCCCCTCCTATTTCTATAGGGGACCGCCAAACAAGTTTACTTTTTGCAACGTCACTTCCTGTTTACATTAAGCGGAAGTGACAAAATATCAAGACAACCTAAAAATGGAAGAGAGAAAAGCATTAAAAGAACTAACAGAGGACAAAATGATAACCATAAAAATGGCCGACAAAGGAGGCAACGTCGTCATCTTAAACACCAAAGATTATGTGGCAGAGGCCCACCACCAATTGGGCGACAAGAACTATTATAGAAAATTGGAGAAAAATCCAACAGATCTATTCAAAGAAAAACTAGATGCCAAACTTAAGGTGTGGACAGAGCAAAATCTATTAGATCTAGATGAACGGGAATTTTTGACAACTGAGTACCCAGTGCTGGCCACAATATACTTTCTGCCGAAAGTTCACAAGAACCCCCGAAAACCACCTGGGCGGCCTATCGTTTCTTCCAAAGGATCACTTATGGAGCCATTAGCCAATTACATTGATTTTTTCTTAATGCCCTTTGTAACTAATTTGAGCTCCTACCTGCGCGACACTACAGATCTCCTGAAACATCTGGAGGAACTACCATGGCAACAAAATTACATGCTTGTCACTATGGAAGTAGTATCACTGTATACTAATATCGAAAATGACTTTGGACTAAATGCATGTGCTTACTTCTTAAAAGATCGAGACATTCAGTTCAAAAAACATAATCAGATGTTAATGGATATGGTCGAGTTGTGCTTAACCCAAAATATCTTTTTGTTTGGAGATGAGATTTTTCAGCAAATCAAAGGATGTGCTATGGGTTTCTCTTTTAGTCCGGCATATGCATGTCTCACCATGGGTTGGTTTGAACAGCAGATTGCATGGCACCCTGACAATGATTTTTATGTGAATAAAATTGCCAAATGGGTCAGATATATTGATGACCTTCTCATTGTATGGGAAGGCACAAGTCAAGAATTTGAAACATATTTCCAAATCCTAAATTCGTCAAGTACCTATCTGAGATTCACCTATACTATTAGCAAAACAAAAGCAATATTCCTGGATACAGAAACATATATTCACAATGATCGAGTTGAAACTACTTTACACAGGAAGGAAACTGCAACGAACTCAACATTACATGCTAGCAGTTTCCATACATCCTCAGTAAAAGAAAATATCCCATACGGGGAATTCTTGAAATTGAAACGAATTTGCTCGGAAGAAAAAGAATGGAAAAAGACGAGTTACGAAATGGCACAAAGGTTCAAAAACAGAGGGTACAACAAAAAAATCATTGAAAGAAGCTGGAAGAGAGCAAATACTAAAGAAAGGAGAGAAGCCCTCACATCCAAAAGGAAAAACACTGAAATTGACAACAAAGCAGAGGATCGAAAAATAAGATTAATCCTCGACTATACGAGGGAATCCAAACAAATTGTCAACATAATCAGGAAAAATTGGAAAATATTACAACTAGACCCTACAACAAGCAAAATAATGGGTAAACACCCTCAAGTGACATACAGAAGATCGAAAAACCTTAAAGACAGACTGATACAGAGCCACTACAAAGACCACACCAAAAAACAGAAAGGCATACAGAGGATGAAAACAAAAGGATTCATAAAATGTCAACACTGTAAGGTGTGCCAAATAGCAGTGAATAAAAAAGAAGTAACAATGCCAAACAATAAAACATGGAAAATAAAGGAACTGATAAATTGTCAAAGTACCCATGTAGTATACGTGATAGAATGTCCGTGTGCGTTGAAATACATCGGAAGCACCAAAAATGAATAAAAAAAAAGAATTCTGGAACATGTAAGAGCAACAGTAAACAAAGACCGTAATAATGCTGTAGCCAAGCACATGGAGCTCCTACATAATGGAGACTGGACACTGCTAAAGTTTTATGCCTTGGAAACAATCCTCCCTCATGACAGGGGGGGATAGAGAAAAAACTCTAAGATGTCGAGAATCACGTCAAATACTAAATTTCAGGACAATGACCCCGACAGGTTTTAACCAAAGTGAAGAACTTTATGTGCATCTTTGATGTGACTTTTGCTATCATTTTGAAGACCTTTGTTCTCAGATTAGACAGAGTTTACAATGAGAATCAGTAATATGACGAAATGGTTTGGGAAATACTATAAGGTTCAAAGACAAAAGTGTGATTATACATGCATAATAATTAAGTATGTTTAGGTCATCAAGTAGAAAATGATTACATAAGATGAGTATTAATACCCAGCGTGTCTATGATGTAAGCCCACTGGAGGGCAAATAATGTGTAACATAAGAGAACATTAGCCCTCTGGAGGGCATAAATGATATCCTTGAAAAAATGGGGGACTCGCGATCCCGAGTCGATACACAATGAATCAACAATTGAGACACAAGATAATACACTGTGTGTAAACAATCAATTGTACGACCTTAACCGTAATGGAAACCAATGTAAAACACTGTTGTGTCAATTATCCGTAAAATAGTAGTCAAAATTGTAATAAGAACTACATTTCCCATGTCACTTCCGCTTAATGTAAACAGGAAGTGACGTTGCAAAAAGTGAACTTGTTTGGCGGTCCCCTATAGAAATAGGAGGGGCTCAGAAATATCTGTGTATTGACCGTGAGAAAGCTGTGTGTGCACAGTGAAACGCGGCGGTGCTATGTGCTGAAATTCTGGGTGCCAAGAGAAAATAAATCGAGGAAAAGTAAGGACTTTGTGAGTGCGTATTCAATTCTTCTTTTGTGGAAGAGATGTGTGCAATATATATATATATATATATATATATATTCACTGAAAAAACCATAGGTTTGACACCAGTTATAGTTAGCTGGAAATTTTACTGACATAAAACCATTGAAATTCCCACGTTATAGTTAGTTGGACTCACTATAACTTGCGCGTGTAATGCACTGCTGATGACATCACATATTACATTACTCATGACATGAAACAGAAAAAGAAACACGAAAAACACAAAAAGGGGGAAGGGTAGAAACACCCTGACCCCCTTGGCCTGCTTAGGGGGTCCCACAAGGACCCCCAGTGCCCCAAATGTTTATTTATTTTTTTCAATCAGCAAAATCCACACAGGGTGAGTGATGGTGCCAAGAAAAAGATAAAACAAAGCGTGGGCTCCCGTGCTTTGTTGCTATTTAGCCCCCGGGTGGGCCAAAACCCAGGGGCATTGTTTTAATTGTGTTGGGCCCCCCAGCCCCGGGGACCGCCGCCCCCGGGGTTTTTCGAAATTATGTGTGGGGCGCATAGCCCCCCAGCCCAGGGCTTTTGAATTTATTGGGTGGGGGGCACCCCACGCCCTGGGGACCCCCACCCCCGGGGCTTTAATTTTTAACATGTCGGCATCCAAGCCTTTTTTTTAAATAAATAAACCTGTGGGGGGAGCTTGAGCCTCCTACATGCCACAGGGACCACCACCTTCTCGGGGAATAAAGTATTTAAATTTGGGGGTCCGTGACACAGGTCCCTCCTGGAGCCCTGTGATGGCCCTGGGGACCGCCAACCCCCAGGGCCAGCCCCTGCAGTGTGTCCCGGGTGCCTACCCCCTAGACACTTTACTTTGCTATGACAGGGGGGAGCCTTGCGGCTCCCACCCTGCCATAGCAAACTGCTTTGGTTTTTGGAAGAGAGAGCAGGGAGCCTGCTCTCTCTTCCACAAACCAAAGATGATTGTATTTACACATCTTAGCAGCTCCTCATGTTGAAAAGAAATGCCGGCTCCCAAAGGATGCGGGGAGCCGGCGGGACTGTGGTGGGATTGGGGACCCCCCACGGTCCCCAACGGAGAGGGCCAGCCACTGGGGATGGGGTCCCCTGGGCTGATTATGGCCTAGGGCGGGGGACAACGCGGCCCCATTCCAAAAGTTTAAAAAAGAAAGAAAGAAAAATTAAGGGGCAGGTCTTGGGGGATAGGGTCCCCAGGGCCACATTATTAGGAAAAGAAGGGGGGCCGCACAGCCACCCTTGTAAAAAAAAAATGAAAGCCTGGCATCTCGCAGAGGTCCTGCCCCCTCCCTGCAGCACTCTGCAAACGCGCCCCCTGGCGTGTTTGGAGATGGGGAACTAATTCCCCCTGAATACTGGGGGTCCCTGGGGGCCAACTAGCCCACCAGGAACCTCCAGTATGTGCCAGGGAGCTGCGTTGCACAGAGGTGTTCTGAGGCCACGCCCCTTTTTACACCTCTCTGCAACTCAGCTCTGTGGCGCTTAATGGAGGTACTGGGTGGGCTAGTTGCACCCCAGGGACCCTCAGGATTCAAGGGGAGTGAATCCCACAACTTAAAATGCTCCATGGGGCCCTGGATATGGATATACACACTAAATAAATCTGATGATTACCTTGAACAGACACTCACACATATCACAAAGTCAATACTCAAAGAAAACACCTCACCGATCGTTCACTCGACATCATTGCCAACTCAAGCTGAAGGAGCCCTTTGACAGCCAGGCAGGGCTCTCGAAGGGACCCAAATTCCCAAGTTCCTTGTGATGACACGTCTGCACCACAAGTGAGCTCCCGTCTGGTTGCCAAGATCCACCGCCTTTAATACCTTACTCAACCTAAGGTGAAGGTTCTAGAAACCTCGCCCCCTTTGTTTGGTTATAAAAAAAACTGAGCTGACCGTACTGGTCTGTGTCAAGGTCAAGACAAAAGCTGGCCAGGCCCCTGTATTTTGACTCCGAGACAGAGTGTACATTCCACACATTTCTCTGGCAACAACAATCTCTGCTCTGAAAGTTACAAAGGACGCTTCCCACACATTATCCCTGCAAAGCTTATGAAAGCTTCCATTCAACAGAAAACAAAACAACCTTGAACGTGAATAACCTAAACAACTTGAGTAACCTAGGGCCTGCCTGTGCACACAAAAAGCTCAAGCAAGACATGTCAAAGCCAATAGTAAGAACTTCATAATACTTCCCAATGTACAACACAATGCACTTTTGTGCACCACTGCCTATAGCATCACACCTTCATCTGCCAATGTACAACATAATGCACATTTGAGCACCACTGCTCATAAAACTGCACTTGAGACCAAAAATAACATTCCACACCTCTTTCTCTCTCAAGTTTTCAAATGCAGTATTTGGAGTTTGGTAAAATAGGGTTGGGAGTACCTGTCACAACAACTTTAATCAAAGGGTCTCCTACCCTAAGTAAAAACCAAAATTATAAGGTGCTAGGCTGAGGTTATGTCTCAGGTTGTGGCGCTCTTATAAGAGGAAGGTCATTCACTCATAAAGTTGTTGTCGCAGGTACGTCCAACCAAATTTTACCTTCGGGGATTGCATCGCCGACCCGCTGATGAGCAGCCGGATGATGAAGCATGACACTCAACAGGGTGTGTGAGGGTATTATATGACTCTCACTACAAAGGAACAGCATAACTCTTTTTGTTGATTACAAACAAATCTACAGGCCTGCCATGTGCAGCCTAGCTGTTGCACATTTAAAAATACAAATTTTACTTGTCAATATAACCCTTTTTGCCAGGTTGAAACCTTCCTTTAAAATATTTGTTTGTCACCTTAAAGAAGGCCTTATTGCCAATAAGGCAGGGTGCATGGTATGTAAAAGTAGAAAATCCATTTTTAAACATGTCAATACAGTGAAAAAGTCTCCAAAAGGCTATTTTTACAATGGAAATGCTGGCTGTTCTATAGAAAATATCTAGGTTAATTTCTTGTATTTAATAAGCAGCTAGAAACATATTTTTGTATGATTATTAAGAAAAAGCTACTTTTTGAAGGTTACCTTTTCCCTACCTAAAGTCTTATGAGGGTCATTTGCATGAGCTCCAACTGTCACCTGACAGCTGAATAGCCCCTTTGATGAGGTGAGAAGACATGGCTCACAGACCAGGGAAAAATGGCCTTGAGTGTTTATGGGTGGGGTTCCTTGACAGGATGGTCTGTGGGCTTGGGCCAGGAACTTGGATCGCTTAAAAGAAGCCTACCAAGTCACTCGCAGATGTAGCTAACGACCAATCCTCTCACTTCTTTTGTCCCCAGCCAGGAAGGCTCCAATCACAGGTGCCTCTTTTTAACATTTGTGCCAAACCCTGCTGGCGTGCCAAGACCTGCATGTCAGGTCTGCTCAGGATTTGCATATAACACACAGACACACTTCAAAGTGCAAGGGCAGAACGACAAGACAAATCTTGTGTATCTACTGACTGAGTTCTAGAACACTCAGTCTTGTGGATGATCAGAGGAACACTGAACCTACTGGTTGAGACCTGAGAAATGCCCTAAAGGACTGGACCTACTGTCCCTCTTGTATCTAGGACAAAGAAGTGAACTTAGAGAGTGATGAGGCTGACCTCCTGTTAAGACTACAGGGATGCAAAAAGCTACAAAAGTCCTTTTCCTCCAACTGCCCAACTGACTATTGGCAAATGGACCTAGATTATGCCCTGTTGAAGGCTTCTGCCTTGTACCCTGTGAGTTTCTAAGCACCACCCCCATAGGTGTATGGGGGGCTTTAGAAGTGTACTCCTGTGTGGTTTGGGACTTAAAGGACTAAATCAAAAGGTATAATAATTCTGCACAGGATGAACCTACTTGGTTTATCTGACCCACGCTCCATTGTGGTCAGCATCAAATTTGGCCCAGGTCCTATTCTATTGCAACCATTGACCATCATTGGCACTTTGTGCTACTTGGCACTATTTCTACTTAAAAGTTTAAAGATGCACATCTCTGGTTCCCCTTATTGGAAGATTTTAATTTTGGGGTGTTATTTTCTTTATATTTATTTTTTAAATTACATTTCACTCTAGTTAGCTCATAAATTTTGGGATTGTTATTGTTTTACTTTTCACTTTAATATTATTTTAGCCCTGCATAAATCTATACTACTATTATAAAGAGAGAACTGTGTCCTTTGAGCCAGGTAAACTCGAAAAGTACACCACCAATCCAAACACCCAATACATGTTTGAAAACGTCAGGGCAAGCAGAAGGACATAGGCTATATAAATTAAAAAATAAACGTTATTTACAAAATTTATATTAAAAAAAAAAGTAGTCCCTCTAAAGTAGCGCCGGCCGCGACGTGCGTGCTCACTTCAGGAGCACTGGGAGGAGCAGCGTCCGAGGAGCGGTGGACATGGCGCGGGGAAGGAGCGGTGACCTGAGGAGCAGCGGACAGGCCAGCGGTGGTACGAGCAGCGGAGAGGCGGACATGGCGGGGGGAGGAGCGGCGGCGGACAGGCGATGAGGAGCAGAGCGGCAAGGAGCGGTGAACTGAGGAGCGGCGGCTGAGGTAAGGCTTCGGGGACAATGTCGGGGCAGGCGGGTGTCGGGCCAGGCGGGGGACGGGGAGTTACTACAACACAGGCGGTGAGGAGCAGAGCGTCGAGGAGTGGTGAACTAAGGAGCGGCGGCTGAGGTAAGGCTTCGGGGACAATGTCGGGGCAGGCGGGTGTTGGGCCAGGCAGGGGGTGGGGAGTTACAACAACACGGATCGGCTGAGGAAAGGCAATGTCGGGGCAGGCGGGGGTCAGGGCAGGCGGCAGACAGGGACTAACAAGGTGACGGGTGGAACATTTTGCAGGTAGTACTGTCCGACCTCCATTGACTCAGGCCAGGCGGGAGTCCGGCCAGGCGAGAAAACAGATCGGCTGAGGAAAGGCAATGTCGGGGCAGGCGGGGGTCGGGGCAGGCGGGGGACGGGGCGGGCGGGGGCACGGGCTGCTTGTCAATATCGGGGCAGGCGGGGGTAAGGGAAGCCTGAATGCTCCCGGACAAGGTTGGGACGGGCTGCTAGTACTTTACACATTGCCTCTAACTTAAGCCTGTCTGCTCTGTGCCATAGCTACCAGGGGTTAGAGTTCAGGTTTAAACAGTGACTTTAGTAGTTCACCCTGAGAATGACAGGGTTTATTACTAGAGATGGCCATTTAACCTCCTTAACTAACAACCCAAATTCTCCAGCAAAAGAAAAAAACAAGTTCTTACACTCCTCAACTCCCCATGTCCAGTTCCCTTAGAATGTTTCTGAAAATAAATATAGTCAACTTGCTAAATGTCAACACCACATACACAGGTCTGCATATGTCCCTCCTGGCCCTCACCAAGACCCACAGCCAACAAGACCTACCAGATAAGACTAATAATCCCCCTACTATGCCCATCCATTGAGAGTAAGCACTCTCATGATAACAGGGCAAATGGCCACCTAAACCAAGCTGGGGTATTAAATACTTCCTAATTGAAGTTGAGTGAGCCCCTGGCCATGGTCTGCAAGCTCCAGTGTTACTGTTTCCACTGTACCATTCATAACCATCCCCAATTGCCTGAATGAGAGAGGCCATTTCAAACCATAACCCCATACCCACAAAGGAATACAGGACTTAATATCAGCGTTGTCCACGAAAAATGTAACACCTGCTCCTCACAGGAGATACATTTTGTCTCTCAACTTTCTAGTAAACTAGCAATAAACAGGACTCAACTCGTCTTTGGCACGTGAGCCAAGATCTGGAGCAACTTGTTGACTCGCCTAAAAGGAGAACAAAATGCCCTTCACTTGAATGCTCCTCTAAACAGGTGTTTGAATTGTGTCTTAATATTGACTTTCCTTGCCTAGCTTTATCCCTCTTCAGCTCACATATTTCGTCTTCCCCTTGCCTTGAGATTCTCATTCCCCAGCCTTTTCTTCTTCCATCACTCATAACTTGTGCATCACCTTTACTAACATTTGCCAAGAGTCCCTGACAAGAAGCTGGATTTGTGGTGTGAGCTCATACAACTCATAAATAAATAACAATTATGTACTTCTCTAATATTCAAGTAATGGAGCATATGCTCATAAGGAAATTGTCCATTTACAACATTTTGTTTGTGAAAGTTGTTTACATAACGATTAGCTTAGATTTAAATGACTGTCACATTTGTATCTTCTGTATATCTAACCAGATGGGGTTCTTTCTGTGTAACCTCTAGGATTCATTGCATATGAAGGAAGCAGACTGTGATGCATGGGAAGCTTTTAGTAGGATATATTTTAGGTTATGATGGGTATATATTCACCCGCCTTTTTATCCTTTTTGGCTAGCACATTTGTAGCACGTTTTCCATCTACTCATTACTCTAAATGGCAGGCTTGAAACGGCAGTTCACTTGTCACTGGGAGGTGCTTGCTTAGCTCTGCTCATTAGTTTGACTGTTACAGTAAGGCAGGATAAGTGGTGTGATATCGTTTCTTCCATGCATGGAAAATGTGTCTACATTTGTCATATAATGCAAATGGTATACTGTAAACATTTGAAAAACATTCACAGCAGGCACCGCCTGGCAGCTGCGGTTTTCTATCGCTGTCATCCTCAATGCTAAAGCGAACTTCTCCAATAAAGTGGGCTGCCATGCCAGGAGGAGGCCATCAAAAAAGCCTATCCGATTCTTTTGCAGATTAGAGCAAGTTTTTTGTTCATTTTTCCATTCTATTAGGAGACAGAAATGGTAATGTGGCGTTTTGCAACTAGCACATGTAAGTAAAGTAATAGATAAAAAAGAATGAACTTGAATGTATTGACAATACCATTTTTTTCTCCCTCTTAGAATCTATACCTTAGCTATTTAAGATAGATTTACACGTATTTTAAATATTCAAATTCTCATTTCTGACACATACATTGTATTTTACAAAAGTGAACTTTCTGAGTTGCTTTGTCTCAAGATAATCAAACTGGCCGGGTGAACCTTTAACTAAAAAGGAAGCTATCCTGGGCATCTACTGTCAAAGACACTCTGAATTTGTGTGCAGGCCTGTATCATATCTAGTGGATATGAATTAGGCTATGAACATTGGTGCAGTAAAAAATCATGTATTTCTGGGAGAGCAGCCCAAATATTGATACTCTCAGTGCAGGCTCTGCAATCATCATGGGGAAAGAGGAGGATCAAGAGTAGAGTAACATCTGCGATCCTGGGCTCGTGCTGGAGACCGCAGGCCAGATTCACAAACTAATTTGTAAATCTAACATACAGATCTATGTGTGAGAGCAGATTTACAAATAGTTGGGATTCACAAACAGTCTCAGGAATCCGCGTGGCATGCCGTGCTATGATCCAGTCCGAATCATATTTCTGCTGTGTCAAGGTCTCCACAGTAGAGAACCTCATACAGTTTGAATACAATCTCCTGTGCAAATGTCTTTTAGATTATCTTTTTATTCTGTGGGCAAAAATATTTTTACTCATTGAGAAACCCCTTCCACTACACACTCTGTATATGTGAGGTGATCTTATACAACCCTTTCTAGGAGTTTGCGAATACCAATAATCATAATTGTTTGCGGGCATTCACTAAAACCCAAAGCTAATTTATGCCTTGGAGCATTACAATATGCTCATTTTCCAAACCCATTTTTCACTCTCTAGGTAGAGTTACAGGTGCAGGGAACTCGGCACTCATGGGGGAGATCTCTGCATCCATTTGTGGACCGTGTGCTCTGGATCTGTTTCGAATTCCTGGCAAGCATAAAACACCTTATTCACTTTAAATGTATCTTCATGACTACATTTACCTTCATGAATAGGGCCCAAGATTGATTCAAATAATCTTGATGCTATACTGTAGTACCCCAATGCTCTTACACCAAATACAGCAGAGAATCATGCTCTAGTTGCCCCACTTCCGACAATTCCTAGCCCTTCTTACCAGCAAATTGCAGGTGATGGAGTACAATAGCAGGCCAATGAGAAGAATCATATTCATGTAGTGCCGTCAATTGTTCTGGTACTAAGGGTCCATCAGTGAGAAGCGATAATTCTTCTACATGTTCACCTTGCTACGATGTTTAGTTCCTCTTGATGGTAAAGTTTAATCGCCTCCTTGGTGCTCTCCCAGGGCCACTCCTGACCCTGGCGGGGCTGATCTGAGGATCTCACTAAGCCACCCTATGTTGCGAGCCACTTACCTGAAACCCCAGGAGGTTCTGATTGGGCAAGGACAATCCCCCATGACTTTTAAGGGCTAACTGCATTTAGCAGTAATGAGAGGACATACTGCACCAGCAGCAGTCCCCAAGGGTAAGGGGGGTTTGAGAAGAGAGACAGAGAAACAATGCCAGATACCGTGCTTTGGTTTGCGCTTCCGGATTGCAACACTGGTTTCTGGGCATTCTGTACTGGGGTTGGAAATTATTTGCAAGGTTTTACTAGACAATACTTTTGAAGAACAAGGATATCACTCGTAAGATGTCAACAGAACAAGTAACACAGAGAACTGTCAATGAATTACGACATGCTACCAGACAATACTGCTGTAGGACCACTGGGCCCAATTACTTCCATCTTAAGTTTAGTCAGATTAATCTACTTTGATCCTCCGTTGGTTCTTGAACTATGTCGAAAGGCGTCGAATATAGGGGATATAGTGAATCCAATACAACTATTAAATGAGGACCAGGAATTGGATAACTGACTTATAAGCTACTAATTGGATTCATGTATATGACAATCAATATTACACTATACAGGTGCAGTATTATTACTGCTAAACCAAATCTCCTGAAGAAATGTAGGCAAACTAAAATCATAGACACAAGTAATTCAGTTAAAGCTATACAACATAGTAACATTAGGACATGTTGACTAGAGACCTCTCTATTAGAATTCCCATTCCTCATTTATACTATGGAAACGCACAATCAATTTCTGGAGACCAGTCATAAAGAGACATAAACAGGATCTTTAAATGGATAAAATGTATCAATATTTTTAGGAAGTAAATTCATCAATACCAGGCATTAAAGATTATGACTACAAAATAATAAAATCAATCACTTTGGGCCATCAATTACCAAAGTTCTAGAAGAAGAGTTCAGGAAAGGACATGGATCATGTCAGTTCAAAGATTCTCTCTCATGGGGGAAAGAAATCCGGGAATAGCGCACACAGCTTATGCACCAGCCAGGAGAGTCAGCCAGCCCGATAATTGTCTCTCAGTCAGACAAGAAACAATCCTGGTGGAAAAAGAATGTGTGTCCAATCATCATTACAACGGATAATATAATTCCTCATTTTCGGGGTGGCACCTCCTGTGTTACCTCATCAAATCAGATCACTTAGTCCATTGATCTGTTTGTATAGGATGCTTGTCATAATACATAAAGAAGATGTAAATGGTCAGATCATCCGGTAGAGGTGGACTTATAAACGAAAATCCTTTAACAACGCACATGAAAGTTCGAACTCCTGGAATAGGATACATTGCAATACATTTGAAATACTGAAGTATTGTCCCATGGAGACAAAGTCGAGAAAGAGCAAAGGAAAAATATGCATGAGTAAGCAGACAGGCCTTTTTTAATATAGGCTAATATAAGCAAGAATATAAGCATTCAAATATGCATTTTCATTATGTATTATGACACTTAGACATGATATGCGGTGTATATACTCTTGAGTATATACTCGCGATTTTAAAAGAGGAGCCCACCCTGGATCGCATTGTGCAGGAAAAAACGGAAAAAGTGCCCCAGACGAAGAGCAACGACGCGGGAGCCCACCCCGATTGCTGAAAAAAGAAGACTGCGAGCTCCGGTAAGCGCCGCATAATGAGCGCGAGTTGAAAAGAAATTGAAAAAGAAATTGGCGCGAGCTCTCGCGAGAGACTCGGCGGCCATTTTGAGGTCAGGCAAAATCAACCAATAGGAGCGGACAACAGTGCGGCGGCCATTTCGAGGTCAGGCGAAGTCGAAAACATAGTAAAAAGAGAAAATTTAAGAGGAAAATGACGAAAATAAGGAGCAATAAAGGCGAATAAAGGAGAAATAAAGGCAAAAGGGGCAAATTGAAGAAGAATAAGGATCAAATAAACAGCAACAAAGTAAATGTAAAGAAAAAGGTGATAACAAAGAAACAAAGTACAAATGAAGAAATAAAAGACTTAAAGAGCATATAAAGAAGAAATAAAACAACAAAGCACAGAAAAAGAAGATAATAAAGAAAACAAAAAGGTGATAAGGATAAATAAATAAGAGAAAGAAGAACAAGGCAAGACAAAGAACAGTAAATAAGAGAACAAGGCAACAAACACAAGGAAAGAAAGGAAAATAAGGACAAATGATAGAAAATAAAGCCGGTAAAGTGCTGACTAAAAAGAAAAAGTGCAGATTTGAGCACCAGGAAAACAAACAAGCACAAGCAGCAAAGAAAAGAGGATAAAAGGAAAAGATAATAGAGGAGGTAACAAAAGAGTGTCAAGAAGAGCACAGAAAAGGAGAAATGGCGAGCCCTAAGACAGAAATACAAAGTGCACAACACAGACGTCTGGAGAGATACATGGAAGCGACTGAACGACTATATCGCATGTCGGATGTCCACCCAGAATCAACTGAGGAAGATGAAGAAGAAGAAAGAATATGCCTGGCAGACAAAAGAAAAATGAAGAAAACAGAATACTTGACCATACTAGGATCACACAAAACAAAGTTTGTCCTGGACAGCGGTGCAACATGCAACATTATATGTGCATCGGAGTATGAAAAGATGAAGACAAAGCAAACATTGAGGCCGTCCCGAGTCGAAGTTTTCACCTGGGGGTCAAGGAAACCAGTGACTAACATAGCTAAACTTACAGAAGAACTAACATACAAAAACCAAAAAATGAAAGAGGACATCCATGTGCTGAAGGGCGACATCCCAGCACCATGCCTGCTGAGCAATGTCACAGCTCAAATAATGGGTCTCATGGCCATGACATACAACATGTCAGAGAAAAGAAGCATATTGAAGACAAACCACAAGCCACTGCGAGGACTGGGAGAGGACTGTGCGACCGTAAGCGCACCACTGAGGGAGTTAACAAAAAAAGGTAAAAGTTTCACATGGACCGAAGACTACAGCAAAGCATTCAAAGAGATCAGACCTGCTGCACTGACAGGGGACCACCTAGCCCATGTTGACCAGAGGCTGTGCACGGAACTGAATTTAAATGCCAGCCCAGTGGGACTGGGAGCAGGATTGGCACAACACCAACAAGGAAAAGATTCCCAAAGACAGGTGGTGGCGCATGAAAGTAAAAGATTCTCGGATGTAGAAAAAGGTCACTACCACATGTTCATCTATGGGAATGAGAAAATACAAAAGGACGAGAAAGAAGGCAATGACGAGGACGCGTGAGTCAAGGCATCACCTGACAGAAGTGTCTCAAATGACAACCATGGTGGAGGAATATCTAAACTATGCACTAAAAACAGAGCACACCGGCAACCACAACGATGGAAGAGGTAGAACATGAGACAAGACAGGACCTCACGATGCAGATGATAGTGAGGGTGACCAAGCAGCAAAGGTGGAGGCAGATAGAGAGCAACAGCAACTGGGACGACGGAGTACAAAAAGAAGAGTTATTGGCGCCTAAAAAGATCAGTGAGGAACCACCAGAAAGTGGGAACGGAATAACAGAACAGTTTATGGGAAGCATCAAAAAGGAAATATAGAGAGCAAAGCGAACTAAAATCTCCATTGGGCAAGCACTATGTCAGGTGCAGAGAAACCATCGGAACAGCACTCATAGCTCCACAGGAAGGCGCCATGTGGAAATGATGGTGGGGCGCTCACGCAAAATGAGTTTGCCACAAATGAAAAAGGTGGAAAGAGTGGAGCAAGAGGACATTGTTGCAAGAGACCAAGCAGCGAAAGAAAAAATAAAGGCCCATGACGACCAGAGAAGACCTGCGACAAACAGGAAAATAAAAGGAGACACCGCATTAGTCAAACAAAGACAAGTGAAGAAATACGACAACGAGTCCTCCAGAGACAAATTGACAATGACAGAAGTGAAGGGGTCAATGTTAACGGCGCCAGCTGACCAGTGTCACTGGGAACAGCTCGCATTTAAAAAAAAAAAAAAGAAGTGGAAATGCCAAAGCAAGAACTGAGGGAAGACACACAAAAAGAAGAAACACGAGCAGATATCAGAAAACAGCAACCAAGAAGAAAAGGCAAGAGGAAAAAGAAACTAGTAGGAGATGTAAGAAGACGGAGGCCTGTGGACACTTTTCTATCACCTCTATCTCTCTCTCTCTCTCTCTCTCTCTCTCTCTCTCTCTCTCTCTCCCACCACAGGCCGCATTCAAAATGTTTGTTTTGTAACAAGGGGGGAGATGTCATGCCCAGGACAAGGGCACTAGGACCCTGGGACACAGGACTGAAGCCAGGGGACACTGGACACCACATCCGGGAGGGGAGGGGACAGGGAACACTCTGGAGCAGGACCTCGAGGTAGGAGGTCAGGGAACATCTGTGCTGCCATACGAACGAAATAAAGAATCCTTGAACATACCGATTGCTTCCTGCGTGTTTCTGGGGCTGAGGAACACGACAGTGCATATCTGTCATTTCTTTCAAAAGATGTCAAAATTTGGTTTTATGTGTCAATTCTGGATTTAGAAGTTTATCTGCTCCATCACAAGGTTTTGCCAGAAAATACATATGAAGAACATGGAAATTAATTGTAAGATTTCACCAGAATAAGTAACATAGAGAACTGTAAGTGGATTCACTGAATGGGAATAACATATGCTATACTATGTACATATCATACCAACAGCCTAGTGATCTAAAATCCGTCTCAACATATTACTCCATATGCTGCCTCCAGCGTCATTGGTGCTTGGAACAAGGATGCCTGTTATACATTACAGTTTCTGAATTTCCCAAAACAGTGCAGTAACTCTCTCTTAGAGTTCATATGGCACATAGACATTCAAGTCTCTAGTTAGAGTTTGTTATCATCACAGTGCAATGTCTCTTATAAGCATGGGCGGAAAATCTGTTCCGCTCGCGGATTTTGCGAATTTTCGGTAAATTCGCGATCCGCAAACGCTCGAGAATTTACCGAAAATCCGCAAATTCGCACGCAGCGGATTTTTTTTCTTAGTGATACAATTTTGCGGCGTGCGGGGTAAGTTCGCAATTGCGAACATGTAGGTGCGGCGGGCAGCAACAATCTCGCACTCGCGAAATTACAAAATTTGCAATTCTGCACAAGAAATCCACTAGCAAGCAGCATAGACCTTCTGAAAATGTTGATTTTTATCAGAATAACTCCTCAGGTTGACATTTGCCTGCCCTTTTTTGGATTTGAGGCCTTTTGACTTTCTTTGGATCACTTTTGGATTAGAAATCAACTTTCACAAGTAAGTTTGTTTGGGGCATTACATTTGCTGTTCTGCAGAAAAACGAGTTTTGCTAAACTGAAAGCACTCAGCAGGTGCAAAAGTTCAAATTCATCATTAGTAACCATTCCCTGTAGTGCTTCCTGACTGGGGCCCCTCCAGAGTTCAGTTGCTAGTTGCAACAATTGTATGACCCTGCTCTGACCCTCAGAGCGGGATCATAGAATAGCTACAAGTAGGCCTCAAAGGTCCTGGAAAAAAAAATTGCACTGCAACAGAAAGCAAATTACAGATAAGGAAGCAGGTGCCAGACTGGAATTTTAAAACAGTGACACATTAATAAATCAACCCCAAATTAATTCATGTCAGTTGAAGCAGGGCAGGTGTGCTTGCTTTTTCCCCCCATAATCGACAGTGATGATGATGAACCAGAGGGTGGCATTGATGTACCAGAGGGTGGCATGGGTGAAACAGAGGGTGGCAGTGTTGAAACAGAGGGTGCTGTGAACCTGTGATGATGAACCAGACGTAGAAACAACATAGTCGCGACCGTTGCGTGCCGACAAGTAAGTTTGCAATTGCGAACTGGTACAAAATCCTTGCTAACTGGCAGAAACCCTTGCGAACACTATAAAAACAAAAAAATCTGCAAATTCGCGAGAATTCGCGGATTTTGCGGATTGCGAGTTCGCAAATACGCAAATTTGCTAACGCCAGATTCGCAAAATTCGCCCATGCTTAGTCTCTTATTTGAGTCAGTTTTCTCTCTCAATGCAAGTTGCAAGGGCTAATCAAGCATCACAGTGCAATGTCTCTTAGAGTCCATTTTTCTCTCACAATGCAAGTTGCAAGGGTTAATCATGCATCACATTGCAGTGTCTCTTATTAGAGTTTATTCTATTACAGTGTCAGGCTGCAAGGGTTGATCAATTGTTTGTACCCTAAGCTGTTAAAGCAGTCCTTCTCACAATGTACAGAAAAACAAATGTTTCCTTTTGTACGAAAGCCTCAAACGGAGGTTGGTGCCTGGTGCTCGTTAGTGCTTTCTCACTGTTCATCGTTTGTTTTACCATTCACAAAGTCGCCGAGAGCTGGACTACTGACACCACAGGAAGTGCCGAGGTTGAAACGCCCATGTCGTAGGAAGCATTGGCTCTGAATGCCAAAGACGCCAGGAGCCATCAGCTGGAGATGCTGTGCCGCTGCTGGATTTCCAGGTAGGTGCAGATCTAACACCAAGGTTAAGAGAAGCCGAGTAGCGGGGTGCGATTTTAAATACTTTGCACCCGAACAGGTGCACTGTTACATGTGTAGTGCAGTAATGTTTTCCTCAACCGGGAACCAACCTTTCCTCATGGAGAAAAGTGACAGTTTAGCAATTGCACACGTGCTGGCACATGGGTGTTAGAGGCAGAATGCATGTCCACACATGCTGGGATTTGAATGCCTCAGTGTTCCTGACCCAGCAGCTGTTGACAAGTGGCTCCTGTGTATAGGTCTGCAGTCTTGGCAGGTCAGTGACAGTACACTAACAAACAGTGAATACTTTGGTTTATACATTCTTTAGAGGCCACAAACACTAACAATATGCATCACTTAGGTCATACATTCTGCACAGGCCAGGTTTATCGGCTTGTGCTTTAATATTCTTTTTCGCCTTGACTAGGCATTTTGTGGCTCATTCCTTTATGTCTTGTAGTGCCTTTAGACCTGAGATTGCGGGCATTAGAGTTGTAGTGTCAAGTGTAGTGATTTGGAGGGTCCATGGATGGAAGCCTGTGAGGTAGTAAAAATGAAAGCCTTAAAGCGGCCTGTATGCTGTTATTATATGTAAATTCCGCTAACAGAAGGGCCTGATTGTATTGATTAGTGAGAGTGGCCATAAGATATCGTAGAGTCTGCTCTAGGGTCTGATTGACCTGTTCCGTCTGTCTGTGTGTTTGGGGATGATAAGCAGATGGGAGGGCTACCTTAGTTAGGTTGTAAACAAGGCCTTCCAAAACTTTGAAGTAAACTGCAGGTCGACGTCAGAAAATATCTTAGTCTGGAAGCCATGTATTTTCACTATGTGATGAAGAAAAATATCACTGAAAGCTGCTGCTGTAGGTACTCCTCTCAAGGGAATAAAATGGGCCATTTTGGAGAGGGAATCTACTGCCACCAGAATTGTGGTGTATTTATTGGATTCTGGTAGATCAGTGATAAAGTTAATGCTAATTGCTTGCCATGGTACAGGACGTGTTGGTTGAAGAAGACCCTGAGGTGTTATGTGCTGTGCCTTACTGTGGGCACATACTGCGCCGGTGTTAATATATTTCTCTATCTCGCTGCACATAGTATTCCAACAAAATGCCCTTGAACTTATTGCTGCTGTTTTCCGGACTCCAGGATGACCTGCTAATGCAGAATCATGAGTCCAAGAAATAATTTTGTTTCTCAAGACTTTGGATAGGATGTATATTTTGTCTTTATGTAAGTAATACCTATTTTTTATGCTGGGATCTTGTGTCCAGTCCTGGGGCTTGAGTGGTTTAAATGCTTCTTTCACAGAGAGCAAGAAGGTGTCTACCTGCGTGACAGCCACAAGTTTATCGGCTGGAATGCTAGATTTAAGAAGAGCATTTTCTCACTAATCTCTGAATAGCCTAGTCTAGAGAGAATGTCATATTGTAATAGTTTTCTCCCTGGCCGATAAGTGATAGGGAAATGAAAATTGCTGAAAAAATACAACCAGGACGTTTGCTGTAGGGTTAGAGCCTTAAAAGAGTCAAAGAACTCGAGGTTTTTATGATCTGTGAAGATTGTAATTCTATGTTTGGCATCAAGTAAATGGTGTCACCATTCGGTGAAGACTGCTTTGATTGCCAAAAGTACACATTATGCCACTGTATAGTTTTGTACTACAGGCTGAGGTTTCCCGGAATAAAAGGCCAATGGATGTAGATGATATGTCTTTGAGTCTTTTTGTGACACCACTCCTCCTTCTGCAATTTTAGAGGCATCTGCTTCCAAACAGAAATTCTGTCTTGGTAGCATCTGACCACAAAAAGGGTTGGCTCTTTTTTAATAAGGGGGGGTGGGCACTTCAATTTATGAGAATTGTGGAATAAACCTTCTGTAAAAATTGTACGTCTTTAACTGTGGAAGGTGCTGGCTATGATAAAATAGCTTTTACCTATTTTGGGTTCATTGTTATTCCTTCTGGAGCTAAAAAGCAGCCAAGGAACTCCACAGTCCTAAAATGAAAGGAGCATTTCTCCAGTTTGGCAAATAAGACATGTTCCCGTAACCACTGTAAAATGGCCAGTACATGCTAAACATGTTCTTTTTCGGTCTTTCAATAAATGCAAATATCATCGATATAGACAATGACACAAACATTTAGAAACTTAAGGAGATCAATCATTCAATCAATCAATCAATCAATTAGTGGTTTATAAAGCTCTCTACTCACCCACGAGGGTCTCAAGGCGCTGGGGAGGGGGGGTGCAGCTCCGGGTCAGTCAAAAAGCCAGGTCTTGAGGTCCTTCCTGAATGAGTGGAGGGTTTGGTGAGCGTCTGATGTTGACCGGGAGCAGGTTCCAGGTTTTGGCTGCGATGTGGGAGAAAGCTCTCCCGCCCGTTCTGCGGATGCGGGAGACCTCCGCCAGGGCGAGGTCAGCGGAGCGGAGTTTTCTCTTGGGTACGTGGAAACATACTCGGTCGTTGAGGTATTTGGGTCCGATGTTGTTGAGGGATTTGTAGACGTGGATAAGGAGTTTGTAGGTGATCCTCTTCTCGACGGGGAGCCAGTGAAGGCTTAAGAGGTGTTGAGTCATATGTTTGTGGCACGGTGTCCCTAGGACGAGTCTGGCGGCAGCGTTCTGGATGGTCTGGAACTTGCTTAGAAGAGTTTTGTTGATTCCGGCATAGAGGGCGTTGCCGTAGTCAAGTCTGCTGGTGATTAGTGCATGGGTGATGGTCTTTCTGCAGTCGGGGAGATCCATTTGAACATCTTGCATAGGATGCGGAGGCGGTTGAAACTGGTGGAGGAGACGGCGTTGATCTGGCGGTTCATGGAGAGGGAGGAGTCGAGGATAATGCTGAGGTTCCGAGCATGGTCAGTCGGGGTGGGTGGGCTCCCGAGGGCAGAGGGCCACCAGGTGTTGTCCCATGCGGAGGTGCAGGGTCCGAGGAGATCTTTATTTATGAAGTATTGAAAGTCTGCAGGGGCGTTACAAAGCCCTAAGTGCATCACAGTGTATTTTTGAAGAGCCCAAACATGGCTCTAAAGACTGTTTTATGTTCATCCTCTTCCTTAACACATATATGTTGATTGGAACTGTGTAGATCCAACTTAGTGTAAACAGTGGATCCATGAACTTGATCCAACAGGACCAAAATTAAGGGTAAAGGATAATGTTTTTTTGATTGTGACCTTGTTAACCGACCTATAGTCGATGTAGCCCCTTAATTCCCCAATCTTCTTTGGGACAAAGAAAAGGGGTGAGGAAGTAGGCGGGTGGAATGCCTTTTGAAGCCTAGGTCTAAGAGCTCATCAAGGTATTTACTTAAATATTGTGTTTCCAGCTCTGTGAGAGCTTATACTCTACTGCAGGGAAAAACTGCCCCTGGAATTAGATCAATACGACAATCACAGATTCAGTGTGGGGGTAGCTGGTTGGCTTTTAATGGGTCAAACACATCTTGGTAGTCATGATAGACTTTGGGTAACATAGCAAAGTGAGACTGTTGAGTAACTGCCTCCTGAACTGGTGTCACTAGGTACGAAGGCTCTTGTAAACAAGTAGTCACACACACTGGGGAGTCTAAAGTAATGGTTCGTATGGCCCAAATGATTTTGGGATTGTGACATTCTAACCATAGAATGCCCAGACTAACCCCACACAATGGTGTGTCAATTGGATCGAAGGTTACCTGTTCAGTGTCTCCATTGTCACATACTAAGGTCAGGGGTGTAGGGAGGAAGCGAAAGAGCCCAAAGGACAGTGCTTAACCATCAACTGCTCGGACTGGATCTGGGTCTGTCTTGCCACCGGTGAAACCCCCAGCTTGTCAGCTAAAGGCAAATCAAAGAAATTCCACATGGCCCAAGAGTCAATGCATACCTAGATGGGTCTGTTGTTTTTGCAGGGAAAGGATAACTGTTACTCTGATAAGAATGTGTCTTGGAACACGGTTGACTACATTGGTCAAATGATAGGAGATCTGAAAGTCAAGTACTCTAGAAGAAATGATCTCCTTACTCTTCAAGAGCCTTTCTTTCCATGTACATTATATGCATTTTCCACACTTGCGCTACAATCTTTTTCTTTTTGGGTTTTACTGTGCCTTCATGTGCGAAATGCCCTGGCTTCCCACAGTAAAGGCACAAATTAGCTTTGTGTTGCCTATCCTTCTCTTCAGCTGACAAAGGACTTTTGACCCCCTCCAATCTACAGTGGTTCAGGCATCTTAGTATCCGTATTCCTTTGGTCTGTATTCAGAAGCACAACTCTAGTGGCACCCCGGGGCCTCTCGCTATTTGCTCTACTAGTCAATGGTCCAATTTAACTAACAGGTAAATTAAGACTGCATAATCCTATACTAATTCTTCAGATCATCCATCAATCCCCTATAAAACAAGAATGTATGTTTCTCCTCTAGCCAATGGGTTTCTGCTACTAGATGGTTGAAGTTAGTAACATACGTCAATTAATCTCACAGCCCTGCCACAGCTTAAGCAGCTCATTATCACTAGATTGAAGAAAAACCTAAGGCTGTGTAGTCGTATAAAATGGGGTCATTTGTTTCACAGAAAGCGATAAACCAGTTGCCTGACACACCACCCAAAACAGAAATGACAAAGGCAACCTTGGCTGCGTCTGACAAAAAAATCTAAGGTTTGCAAAGGAAATGCAACTGACATTGGCTCATGAAGGCAGCGAAATGTGTGCTGTCTCCATCAAATCTTTCAGGATTAGCCAAAGGTACCAAACTGGGGATCATAACAGTCACTTGCAAATTCAGATCTGTATGTGCTGCAGATAGTGGTGTAGTGGGTAAAGTCTGACTCTCCCAAATTTAGACAGAGTGAGGACGGTGCTGGTGGTGTTCCTTCACTGAGTGAACCCAGCCCTTAGTCGAGCCATCTCCCCTTTTAAGGTACGATTCTGATCTTTCAACTGTAGCTTTTCTAACTGCATCGTCTGAATTATTGTGGCTAGTTGTTTAGTTTCAGATGGAGTGTCAGCCATGGCCTGTGCCAGGTCCTCCATGCCATCACCCAAAGGCAATACTAATTCTTGTGGCTTAGCCTTCTGTTGCGAGCCACTCACCTGAAACACCAGGTTGTTTCAATTGGGCGAGGAAAGTCCAGAGTGCCATGTGAGGACAACTGCAGATAGCAGTGAGGAGACGAAGCACTGGGCCAGTAGCAGTCCTCAAGGGCAGGTGGTTTTGAGAAGAGGGAGAGAAACAATAGCAGATACTGTTCTTGTGTCTGAGTCACCACACTGCATCACTGGTTTCTGAGCATTCTGAACTGGGGATGGAAATCACTTGGAAGGTTTCACCAGAAAATACATATAAAGAACATGGAAATCACTTGTAACATTTCATGAGAACAAGCAACTAAGCATGGGCGGAAAATCTGTTCCGCTCACGGATTTTGCGGATTTTCAGTAAATTCGCAATCCGCGAGATTCACGAATTTCACGCAAAATCCGCGAGCGGAACGGATTGGGTCAAAAGTTCAAGCTGACTTTTGTAACTCTTTTAGAATGGCGCCGGCAAGCTGCCAGAGCCATTCTAAAATAGTTACAAAAGTCAGCTTCAACAGGAAGCTCTAATAGATAAAGTAAAGCAGGTGCTCGAGTTGAAGGTCAAATTCAGCTACACATTCATTAATCACCCCAATCTATTAGAGCTTCCTGGTGAAGCTCTTTGTAGCTATTTTAGAATGGCGCTGGCAGCTTGCCGGCGCCATTCTAAGTGGGGCTGAGGGTAGAAGGGCACAAAAGTGGGACAGAGGGCAAAACGGGATAAAAAATCAGTGGGGCAGAGGGCAGAAGGGCTCAGAAACGAGTGGCACAGAGGACAGAAGGGCATAAAAAACGAGAGGGTGGCAGTGATTAACCAGGCAAAAAAAAAAAACAGCGAACACGCAAAGCGCCCCGCGAACACGCAAAGTGCCCCGCGAACACCCGCGAACACGCAAAAATAAAAAAATCCGCAAATTTGCACAAATTCGCGAATTTTGCGGATTGCCAATTCGCAAATTCGCAAATTCGCAGATCGCAAATTCGCAAAATTCGCCCATGCTTACAAGCAACACAGGATTAACTGAACAGGAATAACATGCTATCATACCAACAGCCTAGTGATCAAAATCCTTCTCAACATATATCTCCATTTGCTGCATCCAGAATCATTGGTGCTTGGAACAATGATGCCCATTATACATTCAAGTTTCTGAATTGCCTAGAACAGTTCAGTAACTCTCTTTTAAAGTTTGTATGATACCTAGACATACAAGTTTCTCATTAAAGTTTGTTATCATCACAGTGCAATGCCTCCTATTAACCCCTTCATTGCGGCGGCTATTCCACCGCAGTGCTGAGGGAGCGGGGCGGTCGCGCGGCGGCCGCATGCTGGTGACGGAACCGCTCCGTCACCAGCCTCGGTTGAGCTGTGCTCATGACGGAGCGGTTCCGTCATGGCCCGCCCCGCTCAATGGAACGCTCAGCGCAGGGGCGGAATTCGCGCCGAGCAGGCGCGCCGAGCGGGCCATGACGGAACCGCTCCGTCATCAGCACAGCGCACCCGCAGCTGAAGACGGAGCGGTTCCGTCATCAGCGTCCAAGGGGTTAAAGTCCATGTTCTGTCACAATGCAAGTAGCAGGGGTAAATTACGCATCTCAGTGCAATGTCTCTTATTAGAGTCTGTTATATTACAGTGCAGGCTGCAAGCGTTAATCAAATGTTCATTACGTACACTGCTATATCAGTCCTTCAGTCAATGTTCAGAAAAACTTGTTTTATCTTTTTTATGAAATCCTAGACTGAAGGTTGCAGATTGGTGCTCTTTAGTCCCTACTTACTGTGCCAGAACTGAATGCCAAAGACGCTTGGAGCCGTCAGTTGGAGACAACGAGCCGATGCAGGAGTTCCAGGTAGGTGCGGATCTAACAATGTGCCAAGCGAAGAGGCAATAGAGGGCTGTGATGGTAAATATCTTGCAACCGCACAGGTGAGCTGTTGCACATGCGGTGTGGTAATGATTTCTTTAATTGGAACCCACCCTGGCACATGGAGAAAATAAGCAGTTTGCGAGAGCACTTGTGCTAGCAAATGGGTTTAAGCAGCAGTTTGCAAGCGCATGTGTGTTGGGAATAAAGAACCTCAATGTCGCGGCGCAGACATGCTTGTAGGTGATGGAACCCATGACACTCTATCAGTTGAAGTGATGGACAGTATGTACAAAGGACAGGAATATAATCAATGCAAGCTTACGAACCACACTTACTGGGAATTCATCGTTCAGAGGAAATGTTTGCAGCAAATGTGGCCTAATGGCTAGGGTGATTGACCTCGGAGATGGGAAACTGGGTTCTATTCTCGGCAGGGATGCCCAGCATTCTGTGATTCTGGGCAAATCACTTAATCTCCCTGTGCCTAACATAAATGAATGTGTTAGTCTGTAACCTAACTGGTGCTAATGTAAAGTGCTCTGATACCTTCGGGTTTAGTTCATGCTATATTGTGTGACTGGTGGCCCTGGGGAAATTGACCTCTTCATCATTCACACTTCCCTGCGGAGTTCCTCAGGGATCTTCCTTAAGTCCCACTCTTTTTAATGTTTATGTTTTGGAACTGGCATCCCTTATTAGATCTTTTGGGATGGCAATAACATCATACGCATATGATTCCCAAATTGTGGTTACCAGTACTAAAAACACTTCACCACCAGTAAACAGGTTAGGGACTGCATGACAGCAGTTAGATCTGGGATGAGCTCACACTGTCTTAAATTAAACTCCAGGAAAACTGAGGTGATTTTATTTGGTAAATTCTCTTCCTCAGAGTCGCAAATCTGGTGGCAAATGATCTAGGGTCAGCACCTAACCTGGTTCCCAAAGTGAAAAACCTGGGTGTGATTATAGATCAGAAACTTGACTTTGAAGCTCAAGTCAAATTTGTGTCATCTACCAGTTTTTTCACCCTTAAAGCCATAAAAGAAATTATTCCACTGATTCCCACAGAAAGCAGGACTACGGTGGTCACATTGCTAAACCTCTCTAGATTAGATTCCTGCATCGAGCTATATCTCGGTATACCTATTAAACAACTTCAAAGGCTCCAAATGATCCAAAATGCAGCCGCCACACTTCTTTTGGGGATTCCTAAATTCCAGTCTTTGGGTACTTATCTCCAAAGATTGCAGTGGCTGCCAATAATAAAACATATCAAGTTTAAAACCCTCTGCATTACGTACAAGGCACTTCAAGGGGCCGGCCCTCAGATCCTAAGACGTTCTCTGCACTGGTACTCCCCAAACAGATGCTTGAGATCACAAGGAGCAAAAGTGAAACTTTCCCAGAGAGTTTTTAAGTCCTACTGAGGCGGCAAAAGATTTATGGTGGGAGCTACCACGCTTTGGAACTCCCTCCCGTTTAGCATCAGAAATCTCCCCTCCCTGACACTATTCAGGAAGGCTATTAAAACCTGGCTATTCACTGATTAATCCCTTATGCCTGCTTCCCGGTTTGCTAGCACCAAGACACCTTTTGGTAATTGTGCGTGGTATAAATTTATAACAAATTTATAACTGAACTGGTCTTGTCCCTCTAAGAAGTTGAATGCAACAGTGGGGGTTCACAAACTAGTTGGTATGGAAGATTTAATTATTGAAAATAACCAGACAAATCTCTCTACCAAGTTAATATAAATAGGTTAGAGCACACACCTGGCTTTCAATGAAAAAACGAGTAATTAAAAATGAGTGACAAGTCTGTCTTAGAGCATTGTATTTGTAAATATTAATTCTTTAAAAATTGTCAAAATATCACAATTAATGATGTTGATAGATGAAAACGCCGAAACGCGCGTCGAGAAGAGGACTACAACTGTCCGCCACTGCTGAATTAATAATTAATGGTGTCATTTATGTATTATATTGATTGTTTGTAGAATAGGTCATATGTCTCATTTTATTATGTGTCAGAAATTTTATGTTTTTATCCTGAGTATATATACTTACTAATAAACAAAATTTTGTACTTTTTAATTGATTGTTGTGCTTTATAATTGTCGTTTTCTCCCTGATAATGTTATATTTGGTACCTCTTTTTACATTGTTGATAGATGAACAACCAGGGGGATATGGAAGCCAACACGTGTTTCGTCCACTCAGACTATATCAAGGCAGTAAATGTTGTACATGTTAAATACCAATAGTGTTAAGTCAACAGGTAAAATTGGCTTTTTTAATTTCTTCAGCCAAATGCATGTGCATCTTTGGTACAACACATTAAGTAACAGCCAGAGATAGAGTTATCTGGTACAAAGGTAAAACATGGAAAACATTGTATGTCAAGGCCCTGATCAGCCAATCAGTAAATAGGCAAAACAGTGATTCAAATATGTGCACATTTGTGACTCTCTCCACAAATCAAGAATGGCCATGCACCACCATTCACAGAATTGAGAAAGAGCTATCAATTGGGTCAAATTAAGAAGCACACTCAACTCTTGGTGGTGGCTTCCCATTAATTCCTCTAAGTTTGTTCTGTGCACACCAACTCCTCCGAAACCCAAAGGCTTTGGTTTCCCAGAAGCTGCTAGGTGGGTCGTGGGAATAACTCTACAAAGCGGCACATAGGAAATATATCTGACACGATGCAGCACAGACATATATACATTGTTTCTGCCACCCCCAATATAATGGCTTGCGAAGACAATTGTATCTGATAACCGAACACTTGCTCCAACCGTTGTTCTACTTTAATTATCAGTGGAGTTAAACTAGAACAAGAAGAGAACATATGGATACTGTCAACTGCTATCGCCCCACACCTAGGACAATTAACTCCCGTGATCCCGCCCCATTGTTGTATGCGATGTGTGGTTATATACAAATTGAACCATGTTTTAAAACATTGTACCTGAAGGTTAGCAGATATAGTGGCAGTATAACTAAAACATAATGAGTATTCACAAACCTCCTGCCCAGCTTGTAAACCAATCTGCCACCGGTTAAAGTGTTTAGGTAGATCATCACTCCGCCTTTCATTCAACATTTTACAAATTATAGATATATTAGAGTGCCCCCCCCCCACCCCCTGATAACCTCAACTAGTGGGATAGGAATCCAGCTAACAGATTTCCTAGAAAGAAAGTCGCAAATCTGTAAGAACTTAAAGAAATGCTGGTTACTAATACCAAATTTATGTTTTATGTATTCAAATGTCCGCACCCCCTGAACAGAAACCAAATCCCCCAACATAGTAACTCCATGTGTAGTCCATTCTCTAAAATGCCCGTCTGCAAATATTTCTGGCAGGAGGGTATTACCCATTACCTGAGTATACACATGTATCCTTCCTATATTAAATAGTTTCCGCACAGGGGTACTGACTTTAAAGGCTGCCAGTAAAACTTTAAACCTCACACGTTTGAAATACGCAAAATCAATATGCCTGAATAGTAACCCCTTCACCTCTTCCCCATAAATTAAACAATACTTAGAAAGCTCAGGGACCTCTAAGTCCACAGAATCCATTAATACAGCAATGTGTCTTAATGTAATTGCCCAATAATGAAGCTGAAAGTTTGGTAAAGACCAACCCCCCCTCTCCCTGGGTAACGTCATATATTTATGGGCTCGTCTAGGTCTTTTACCTGCCCACACAAACAATGAAATTAGACGTTCTAGCTTCCTGAACCATACTTGTTCAAACAAAACAGGAATCGCTCTAAAAAGATACAATATTTTTGGTAGAAAAATCATTTTAACCACATTACAGTGACCAATAAGTGTTAATTGAAGATTCTTAAACTTTCTAGTATCTTTTTCCATCTTTCCTAACAGTGGTTTAAGGTTGATCTCAACAATATCCTCGGGATTAGAGCTTATTACGATTCCTAGGTATTTTGCCCTGTCAATAACCCGAGGATCCACCAACATAATTTTATCATTGTATATAATTTAGGTCTTGGAGTTATTCAAATGGTATCCAGACAACTTACCAAACTGTGATGTTAGATTTGAAATCTCTGACAGTGCTGCCTGAGGAGTGTCTGTCAGAATGGCTAAATCGTCTGCATACCCCAGTATTTTCGTGTTACCACCCCTGGATCTCACTGGGCATATCAAATCATTCAAAAGAGTTTTTTAATAAGTGGGTCTATATAAATTGCAAATAATAAAGGGGAGCAGGGGCAACCCTGGCGTGTACCTCTTAAAATATTATTGAACCCGTCTGGATCCCCATAACTGACATTTGGGCCGTCGGCTGTTTATACATGCTCTGAATCGCCCTTATGATTCCTTCTCCTAGGCCATAATATCTCAATACAGCCCATAAAAAAGGCCTGGAGAACCTATAAAAGGCCTTCTCTGCATCTAGCAGAATTAGGGCCATAGGGTCTCCTGAAACCTTAGTAAAATCAAACAGCGAAATAACACGGCGTATATGGTCTATAGTTTCTCGCCCAGGCACAAAGCCATGTTGTTGAACAGAAACAAGTTTCTTAATTACCCCAGAAATTCTATTGGCAAATATCTTAGCATAAATTTTAATATCACTATTGATGAGCGTGATAGGGCGGTATGATCCCAAATCTGATGGATCTTTATCCTTTTTTTAAAAATGTATAATTCAGGCACCTCGCCAGGACTCCGGAGGAGCCTCCCCATCCTGAACTCTGCGAAATAGTTCTAACATGACCGAAGTGAGCAGAGGCCAAAATATCTTATAAAATTCCCCCAGCAGAAAGTCTGGGCCAACAGCTTTGCCCCTCGGGAGAGAATCTATAGCCTGCCAAAGCTCCTCAATACTAATTTCTGCGTCTTATGATTCTCGTTCTTCTGAGGTTAGTGTATCCACCCCGATCCCCTTCAGATATTCCTGAATTTCCATCTGAAGTGCATCGTTATCACAAATATCATCATAATATAATTTTTGATAAAACTTTTGAAATGCAAGAGCAATGGTCTTCTCCTCAGACACGAGCCCCAAATCCGGATCCTGAATCGTCTTGATACTTATAGCTGCTTCTCTGTCTTTAGTTCTTGCGGCTAACAAATGCCCTGCTCTCTCACTACTCTCAAACATTTTAGATCTCCAAGCAATGAATTTGCTAGCAGCTTTTGCCTGTGAACGTTCTGTAATAGCTGATTTTGCTATAGCAATCCGTGTTAGGGCTAAATTGCTATCCCCGCCTATCTGTATCGAGCGAGACAGATTCACCTCTGCTTTTTCCAGTTTTATACAGCCTCTGTAAGTTAGCCTTCTCCTTCTTTTGAGCATCCCAGCCATATCTTGTAGTTTCACCCCTGATCCCAGCCTTAAGAGTATCCCAAACATTCGGAATACCTGTGCTACCCGTATTTTCCTCTAAAAACTGTAGAATCCAGGGGGACATAATATCAACAAACTCCTTTTTACTAAGCAGGCCACGATTAAACGTCCAGACATCACTTTTGCTCTTACATGCCTGTATATTCATCTCCAGTACAAGCGGATTATGGTCCGACATCACACGAGGATATCTAATGATACTGGAGCCTTGACTAAGAACTGGCGATATAAAAAAATAATTAAGCCTGGAACAGATTTTATGTGGTGCTGAAAAAAAAGTAAAACCAGGATCACCCCGATTAAAAAACGCCCAAGCATCAATTAGCCCATGAATCTCTATCAAATGGCGTAGAGCCTTATACACTTTAGGTTTTCTCCCAGTGTATGCGCTCTCTGGTTGATTCAATAATCCACAGTCCATATTGATATTTAGGTCTCCACAAATTATAAGCGGGGATGGCCATCCTATCAGCTCCAGGGTAAGCCATTTATACAATTCTGGGTCATCCAATACTGGGCCATATAGAACACAGAGTGTGATATTTTTGCCCTGAAAATCACCATATACAATTACCCAGCGACCCAAACTATCAGCCAGAGATCGAGTTATGTTCACCTTCCCTTTCTCAAGGTGAGTAAGCCACATCACCCACAGAACATAAATACACACATGTGCAGAAACAGAAAAAATACAACAGGATAACATTGGTGGAAATGCACGATACACAGAAATGTTAAAACACAATCATTTCAAATATCAATTAATCAGTGTTAATAATCAAAGCAAAATGCCAGCCTAAATCACTTGTACAATTATTTCCTCCCAAATGTCTCATAGACATAAAGAAACTCTTGCTCTGCAAATTGAACAAGTCTGAATCAAAAGTTTTTAGTGTATTTAGATTATGCACAGCAGTCACATTTCCTGAGGGATTCTCCAGTTCATGGAATCTATGTCCAAGAGAAATGACAAACAAAAATAATAAAAGGCAATAAAGAAAACAATCATTGTATCATGGAACATGATTAAAATCCTGCAGCTCAATCAATATGCAGAAATTATAAACATCCTCCTAAGTGCTAGGGAGGAGGTGAGTGACTCGTGCATGTTGCCCAAGAGGGCACACAAAGAAAGCAACAACCAATTCAATGATATTAAATATTTCATATCGTTGATAATGCAAGGTTCCCAGCAGGCATCGCAGCAACCAATAAACCTATAAAATATTAAATATAGAAATCAAGGTGAATTCAAAGTGACTAATGTAGATAATTCATTCACTGTAAAAACTATGTGACACAATTTTAAAGTTTAACCCCAATGATTCACATATAGAGAACTAACTCCTATGCAATGCCAAACACTTGATCTGTATTCTGCTGTTACTAAGTGAGAATCCGGGTGATGATTCGCCAACATGTATTGCCGATTCCTTATCCTTGTTAAGCCCAGGTGAAAATGTAGTATGTAGATCTAATATATACCTAGACTCAATTTGTCTAGTTCTATTTCTGACTCGAATACTCCTATCAATTCTATCTATGGCAAAGAACCTTCGTTTAGACAAAGTGAAGCATTGATGATCCAAAATATGCTTCCTTAATGGGAAGGTTGTGCTCCCAATATACATCAGAGAGCATGGGCACGGCAGGTCATAAATACAAACATCTGAAGCATGATTAAGGAATTGCTCAGTCTTCCTTTCATGCTCACAAGAGGTTGTGTACACTAATGTATTTGATATATACTTGCAGCCGTTACATTTTTCACACTTAAATGAAACACTCAATTTACATAGCCATGTCTCTTGTTTCTGGGTATTAGTATGATAACCTCAATTTACGTAGTCATGTCTCTTGTTCCTGGGCACTTGTATGATAACTATGTGTTAAGTTTGCCCCCAATATTTTTCCTTTTCTGTAAGTGATAGACGGTCTTAATGGGAGTTCAGGTCCTAATACTGTGTAGTTTTTCAAAATGGACCAATGTTTGCACATCAAGTTTCTTACCCTGTGTTTTTAAGTTTATAGTTATACTTATGTTAAGAAACTAAAACTTGTGGCCTACTTAATGGCATGAGTTGTAGTTTCTTCAGATGAGTATAACTATAAGTATGACTATAAGTGCTGACTTTCTATGGATTTGTTTGGGTAAAACGTGAAGCTAACTATAAAGCCCCTATCACCATAGATTTTTTCTGCATACACACACATATATATATATATAGGAAAGCAATGCGCCAAGCGCTTCGAGAGGGCTCACCAGGAAACATCGACTATCCAGCCTTCATTAGCCCCAATCACACTCACAGCCTCCCTCCAAGGTTTTTAGAGAAGTCTGACGCGTTTCGGGGCAGACACGCCCCTTCTTCATGGACACAACACAGTGCACATTACACTCATCAGGTCTATTTGAATGTGTTTTATTCAAACAGGGGGCCGTCCTAAGTGGGCGCGGTTCATCATGCTGCGCTCCCAGGCATGCTGGAAGCTGTAGTCTCTGGTGATGAGTGTTAATTCTTCCTTAAGTAGGTTGTGCACGAATGTCTCAAATTAGTCATCTTGATAATTGCACCTCATAAGTTGAAGGTCGGGGGGTTGGCTGGGGTATGATGAATATTTTCATGATGATTCCTGCTGCACACGCAAAGATCGGTATCTTCGCTCCAGTCCCGTCATGTTGTTAGCTTCAAGCGTTTAACGAAGCGGAGCCCCTCCCACGGCCATGGCAGACCGGAGAAATGTAGGAAAGCAATGCGCCAAGCGCTTCGAGAGGGCTCACCAGGAAACATTGACTATCCAGCCTTCATTAGCCCCAATCACACTCACAGCCTCCCTCCAAGGTTTTTAGAGAAGTCCGACGCGTTTCGGGGCAGACACGCCCCTTCTTCATGGACACAACACAGTGCACATTACACTCATCAGGTGTATTTGAATGCATTTTATTCAAACAGGGGGCCGTCCTAAGTGGGCGCGGTTCATCATGCTGCGCTCCCAGGCATGCTGGAAGCTGTAGTCTCTGGTGATGACTGTTAATTCTTCCTTAAGTAGGTTGTGCACGAATGTCTCAAATTAGTCATCTTGATTATTGCACCTCATAAGTTGAAGGTCGGGGGGTTGGCTGGGGTATGATGAATATTTTCATGATGATTCCTGCTGCACACGCAAAGATCGGTATCTTCGCTCCAGTCCCCGTCATGTTGTTAGCTTCAAGCGTTTAATGAAGCGGAGCCCCTCCCACGGCCATGGCAGACCGGAGAAATGTAGGAAAGCAATGCGCCAAGCGCTTCGAGAGGGCTCACCAGGAAACATCCACTATCCAGCCTTCATTAGCCCCAATCACACTCACAGCCTCCCTCCAAGGTTTTTAGAGAAGTCCGACGCGTTTCGGGGCAGACACGCCCCTTCTTCATGGACACAACACAGTGCACATTACACTCATCAGGTCTATTTGAATGCGTTTTATTCAAACAGGGGGCCGTCCTAAGTGGGCCCGGTTCATCATGCTGCGCTCCCAGGAATGCTGGAAGCTGTAGTCTCTGGTGATGAGTGTTAATTCTTCCTTAAGTAGGTTGTGCACGAATGTCTCAAATTAGTCATCTTGATTATTGCACCTCATAAGTTGAAGGTCGAGGGTTGGCTGGGGTATGATGAATATTTTCATGATGATTCCTGCTGCACACGCAAAGATCGGTATCTTCGCTCCAGTCCCCGTCATGTTGTTAGCTTCAAGCGTTTAACGAAGCGGAGCCCCTCCCACAGCCATGGCAGACCAGAGAAATATAGGAAAGCAATGCGCCAAGCGCTTCGAGAGGGCTCACCAGGAAACATCGACTATCCAGCCTTCATTAGCCCCAATCACACTCACAGCCTCCCTCCAAGGTTTTTAGAGAAGTCTGATGCGTTTTGGGGCAGACACGCCCCTTCTTCATGGACAAAACACAGTGCACATTACACTCATCAGGTCTATTTGAATGCGTTTTATTCAAACAGGTGGCCATCCTAAGTGGGCGCGGTTCATCATGCTGCACTCCCAGGCATGCTGGAAGCTGTAGTCTCTGGTGATGAGTGTTAATTCTTCCTTAAGTAGGTTGTGCACGAATGTCTCAAATTAGTCATCTTGATTATTGCACCTCATAAGTTGAAGGTCGGGGGGTTGGTTGGGGTATGATGAATATTTTCATGATGATTCCTGCTGCACACGCAAAGATCGGTATCTTCGCTCCAGTCCCCGTCATGTTGTTAGCTTCAAGCGTTTAATGAAGCGGAGCCCCTCCCACGGCCATGGCAGACCGGAGAAATGTAGGAAAGCAATGCGCCAAGCGCTTCGAGAGGGCTCACCAGGAAACATCGACTATACAGCCTTCATTAGCCCCAATCACACTCACAGCCTCCCTCCAAGGTTTTTAGAGAAGTCTGACGCGTTTCGGGGCAGACACGCCCCTTCTTCATGGACACAACACAGTGCACATTACACTCATCAGGTCTATTTGAATGCATTTTATTCAAACAGGGGGCCGTCCTAACTGGGCCCGGTTCATCATGCTGCGCTCCCAGGAATGCTGGGAGCTGTAGTCTCTGGTGATGAGTGTTAATTCTTCCTTAAGTAGGTTGTGCACAAATGTCTCAAATTAGTCATCTTGATTATTGCACCTCATAAGTTGAAGGTCGGGGGGTTGGCTGGGGTATGATGAATATTTTCATGATGATTCCTGCTGCACACGCAAAGATCGGTATCTTCGCTCCAGTCCCCGTCATGTTGTTAGCTTCAAGCGTTTAACGAAGCGGAGCCCCTCCCACAGCCATGGCAGACCAGAGAAATATAGGAAAGCAATGCGCCAAGCGCTTCGAGAGGGCTCACCAGGAAACATCGACTATCCAGCCTTCATTAGCCCCAATCACACTCACAGCCTCCCTCCAAGGTTTTTAGAGAAGTCTGACGCGTTTTGGGGCAGACACGCCCCTTCTTCATGGACAAAACACAGTGCACATTACACTCATCAGGTCTATTTGAATGCGTTTTATTCAAACAGGTGGCCATCCTAAGTGGGCGCGGTTCATCATGCTGCGCTCCCAGGCATGCTGGAAGCTGTAGTCTCTGGTGATGAGTGTTAATTCTTCCTTAAGTAGGTTGTGCACGAATGTCTCAAATTAGTCATCTTGATTATTGCACCTCATAAGTTGAAGGTCGGGGGGTTGGCTGGGGTATGATGAATATTTTCATGATGATTCCTGCTGCACACGCAAAGATCGGTATCTTCGCTCCAGTCCCCGTCATGTTGTTAGCTTCAAGCGTTTAGCGAAGCGGAACCCCTCCCACAGCAATGGCAGACCGGAGAAATGTAGGAAAGCAATGCGCCAAGTGCTTCGAGAGGGCTCACCAGGAAACATCGACTATCCAGCCTTCATTAGCCCCAATCACACTCACAGCCTCTTTCCAAGGTTTTTAGAGAAGTCCGACGCGTTTCGGGGCAGAAACGTCCCTTCTTCATGGACACAACACAGTGCACATTACACTCATCAGGTCTATTTGAATGCGTTTTATTCAAACAGGGGGCCGTCCTAAGTGGGCGCGGTTCATCATGCTGCGCTCCCAGGCATGCTGGAAGCTGTAGTCTCTGGTGATGAGTGTTAATTCTTCCTTAAGTAGGTTGTGCACGAATGTCTCAAATTAGTCGTCTTGATTATTGCACCTCATAAGTTGAAGGTCGGGGTTTGGCTGGGGTATGATGAATATTTTCATGATGATTCCTGCTGCACACGCAAAGATCGGTATCTTCGCTCCAGTCCCCGTCATGTTGTTAGCTTCAAGCGTTTAACGAAGCGGAGCCCCTCCCACGGCCATGGCAGCCCGGAGAAATGTAGGAAAGCAATGCGCCAAGCGCTTCGAGAGGGCTCACCAGGAAACATCGACTATCCAGCCTTCATTAGCCCCAATCACACTCACAGCCTCCCTCCAAGGTTTTTAGAGAAGTCTGATGCGTTTCGGGGCAGACACGCCCCTTCTTCATGGACACAACACAGTGCACATTACACTCATCAGGTCTATTTGAATGTGTTTTATTCAAACAGGTGGCCATCCTAAGTGGGCGCGGTTCATCATGCTGCGCTCCCAGGCATGCTGGAAGCTGTAGTCTCTGGTGATGAGTGTTAATTCTTCCTTAAGTAGGTTGTGCACGAATGTCTCAAATTAGTCGTCTTGATTATTGCACCTCATAAGTTGAAGGTCGGGGTTTGGCTGGGGTATGATGAATATTTTCATGATGATTCCTGCTGCACATGCAAAGATCGGTATCTTAGCTCCAGTCCCCGTCATGTTGTTAGCTTCAAGCGTTTAACGAAGCGGAGCCCCTCCCACGGCCATGGCAGACCAGAGAAATGTAGGAAAGCAATGCGCCAAGCGCTTCGAGAGGGCTCACCAGGAAACATCGACTATCCAGCCTTCATGTTATGTTATGTTATGTTAAGTGTTGCTTATAAAGCGCACTGACACCGGAGCTTCCTGGCGCTGGTAGACAGAACAGAGTGAGGAGAAGGTAGAGGTAACAGAATCTACGTGGGGGTAGGGAAAAGGTAAGTTTTTAGCATTTTCCTAAAGTTGAGAAAAGAGGAGCAGGATTTGATAGAGAGAGGGAGGAGGTTCCAGAGCCCAGGGGCCAGCTGGGAGAACCGGCGTCCGCCGAATCTCTTAGTTTTGCTCCTGGGGATGATCAACAAGTCAAGGTGGGCGGATCGAAGATTACGTGTAGGACAGTAAGGGTGGATGGTAGATTTCAGGAAAGCAGGGGAAGGGCAATGAAGTGCCTTGAAGGTAAGACAAGCTACCTTGAAGGCAGCCCTTCGCTCGACCGGGAGCCAATGCAAATTCATAAGCAAAGGTTTAGCTGATTGCCATCTGGGTGTTCCATGGATCAGGCGGGCAGCCTGGTTCTGGACGATTTGGAGGCGTTGAGTCAGGTATTGTGGTAGACCGTGATAGATGGCGTTGGAAAAATCCAGACGGGAAAGTACCAGCGAAATAACAGTTTGGGTGAGTGCTGCCGGGGGAAGAAAGTGGCGGATTTTGCGGATCCTCCGAAGTTGAAACATACAGGAGGAAACCACCGCTCCCACCTGAGCCCTGAGAGAAAGCTCGGTGTCGATGATGACACCTAGACTTTTTACTGTTTTTGCAGGGACGGGGGGGGAGCCAAACTCTGGAGGCCAGAACTGTGGACCCCAGTAGGTGGAGCTGAGTCCAGGAAGTAGGAGCTCAGTTTTACCGGGGTTCAACTTCAATTGGTTCTGGTTCATCCAGAGTTGGATATGAGTCATGGCTCCATGAAAAGTTTTGATGGCATTTGGTGAGTTGAGGGGGAAGATGATCTGGAGATCGTCAGCGTAGTTATAAGTGACGATGTCCCATTTCAGAAGTGATTGAATGAGTGGCCGGAGGTAAAGATTAAAGAGGAGCGGGGAGAGGGAAGAGCCTTGGGGAACACCACAGGATGTGAGAGTTTTTTTAGCAGTGTAGGGGCCGAGGCGGACCGCCTGTGTTCTCCCCGTAAGGAAGGACCTGACCCACTCAAAAGCAACGCCCTGGATGCCCGCCTGCCCGACACGGTGGAGAAGGATGTCATGATCCACCGTGTCGAACGCGGCCGACAGATCCAGTAGGACGAGGGCTTGGGGTTTTCCCGCGTCCGCGTTGCCTCTGAGTGTGTCAAGGACTGCCAGGATAACGGCTTCTGTAGAATGGGCGGGTCTGAAGCCGGCCTGGGTTGGTACAAGGTAGCCAGAGGATTCTATAAACCTGGACAGGCAGCGAGTGACGTGAGCCTCCATAAGTTTAGAAAAATAAGGGAGAAGGGAAATGGGGCGGTAGTTCGATGGCTCCGTCATGTCGGCACCAGGTTTTTTTAGTAAGGGTACCAGAATGGCTTCCTTAAAGGAAGTGGGGCAGATGCCGCTGCTGAGGGAGCTATTAAGTAGATGTAGGATACTGTCAGGTAAATTGAGACATATGCTCCGCAAAACGGACGGTGGGCAGCAGTCATTTGGGGAGCCGGATTTTACACGAGTGGCTAGTTCCGCCAGAGAAGAAGAGTCTAGAGCCGGAAAAGAAGTGAAGGACAGGGGGTTATTGAGGGATGTATCCGGTAGTGACAGTTGGGGGAGTGAAGGAATGGATTTTTTAATTGTGGAAATTTTTTCTAGGAAGAACGAGTTCAGGGTGTCACAGGCCTCCTGAGTAGGGGTCTGGGCTGGTAGGGTCCTGTCGTCTGTGGTTAACTCGTTCAAAACTCTGAACACCTCCTTAGATTTGTTAGCTGCCAGAGAGATCCTACTGGCGAAGTGTTCGGTTTTTGCTGAACGGATAGCTGTCTTAAATTCTTTGCGGGCAGTCAGGTAAGATTGTTTGGCTAGGTCAGAATAATCGTGTCTCCAGATGCGTTCCAACTGGAGAGTTTTGAGTTTCCGGGCTTTGAGGTCGTCGGAAAACCACCTGTGAGAGTTCCTGTGTCTGGTACAGGGGAATTTAACCGAGGGGGCAAACAGATCGCTGGCCGACTCGAGCCAGGTGGCCACGTTATGTTCTAGCCTGTCCGTGTCAATAGGGTCAGAGATCGCCGGGCAGGAGTCAGCCAGGGCAGTAAGAAATCCCTGGGAGTCATATGAGCTCCATTTGCGGGCGAGGCCGCCGGCCATCAAGGGAGCAGGGGCCTGAACAGCAGCCGTGATGATGGTGTCTACCAAATGATGGTCAGACCAGGCACACGGACGTATGACTGGTGGGGAAAACTCCAGGTTGCAGGTCCAGATGTGGTCCAAAACATTAGCCCCAATCACACTCACAGCCTCCCTCCAAGGTTTTTAGAGAAGTCTGACGCGTTTGGGGGCAAACACGCCCCTTCTTCATGGACACAACACAGTGCACATTACACTCATCAGGTCTATTTGAATGCGTTTTATTCAAACAGGGGGCCGTCCTAAGTAGGCGCGGTTCATCATGCTGCGCTCCCAGGCATGCTGGAAGCTGTAGTCTCTGGTGATGAGTGTTAATTCTTCCTTAAGTAGGTTGTGCACGAATATCTCAAATTAGTCATCTTGATTATTGCACCTCATAAGTTGAAGGTCGGGGGGTTGGCTGGGGTATGAGAAAGAGGTTACCCGAACTGGGTACTTAAGAGGGCTAAAGACAGAGCTAAGTCAATCAAAAGATCAGATACCATATCTGACAAGAGTGAAGAAAATAAGGAGGATGAAGATGTTACCAGACTTATCCTCACTTATAGTACTGATTCCCAAGATATCAAGAAAATAATAACTAAGAATTGGGATATTCTTAAGACAGACAATGTCATAGGTAAGTAGTTACCCGTTAGGCCTAGTATAACATACAGCTGGGGTAAGAGCATCCGTGACATGTTGGTCCGCAGTGACATCACAGTATACCCTTCAACCAGTATACATGGCTTGGATGGCTTTTTCCCATGCGGGCACTGTAAAGCCTGTGCCAACAGTAAATCCGTCAAGGAGATCAGCTACAATGGAGTCAATAAAAAGATCATGCCCTTCCTCACTTGTAGTTCGACCTTTGTTTTATACACAATTGTTTGCACATGCAACAAATGGTATATTGGCAGCACTACGTGTATGGCAAAGAAAAGGATACTAGAGCACACAAGAGCCATCACTAATTTTGACCCTAAATAACTGGTGGCACGACATTTTAGAGAACAACATTTCTCAAATGTCAAGGACCTGAGTTTCATCATTTTAGAACAGATAGTGAAAAACCAGAGGGGGGGAAACAGAGTTCTTAAATTACGCCAGAGGGAGTCTAAACTTATTATCGACTTCCAGACTAAGGCTCCTGGGGGTTTGAATCAGGACGAAGAGTTAGCCGTACACCTTAAAAACTAGTTTTCATGCGTTCTCAGGAATCTTCCGTTTCTCTAAGATGTTTTTAGTCCTATGTTATCATCAGAAAAGAATGGAACTGTGATTTTAATTATGCTGTGTATTTGTTTTTGTTTCAGGAGCAAAAGAGAGGGCCCATCGCCCCTTCACTTCACCTCACCGGACTTCTCCCCTTCTCTGGCTCCTTGTCACATGAGCACTATCAAGCTGTAAAAACCTTTATGAGATTTGGACACGTAATGGACTGATTTTGTGGACAGAGTATGCGTAATCGGGCACTTGCGAATACTTGTCCCCTTCTTGGGGTAATCAGGCACTCGCCAATACTTGTTCCCTTTTGTGGTAATCAGGCACTTGTCAATACCCCCCCCCCCTTCCCTCCCCCTGTTTCTTAAAGTTTAGACCAGGGATCCGTGACATTTAAGTCTTTATTCTTCACGGAGGGTGTTTTTCCTGGTATGCTTTTCCACATGCATTGAGCGTGAGCAGGGGCGAAGTCACGTCTTACTCCGGGACACATTAACTTCAAGGGAGTTTACATAACTCCATACAACATTCCTTTGGTCTTATGAAGAGTCATGGATACATTAGAGCACGAGGTATACAATATACATTATACACTTAACCTCGAGTGACTTTTGCAATTTCCCGCAACCCCCCTTTTTTCTAAGAACGTGTAATGAAAACGGTAACAAAAATGGTATCTTTGCACATTACAATTCAAAACATGATGAATTGTGAACAGCATATTAATACCATGATGTTTTATTTATGTGATATTACTTGATTGTGATTACGATACAAGTCCTCTGTCTATGTCCAAGTAAACTTCTTGTCATATACCTATGGTTTGCAAGCAGCAATTCAAGTGATCAAGCCGTTTGTTGGCGAAACGCGTTGTGAATTAAACGGCACTGTTTGATATTGGGGACCTCCTCGTTGTATCCTGAGAGCGTGTTTCATGAACTTCTGTTTGGATGCATGAGAGCATATATATATATATATGTATATATATATATATATATATATATATAATCTGTCAGACAATATATGTATCGAGTCAAGATCAATCAAGCTTTAGTTCGATATAAATATCATAAAAGCAATAAAAGTTACAATATAGGAATTAATTCATTAACAAATAAGAGCAAGCTACACGATTCTATTTTGTTCAATAAAATTTACAGCTTTTAAAATATAATTGATCCAGTGGATAAAAACATGCAACACAGTTCTTCTTGGTTCGATAAAAATTAAAGCTTTTGACAATGGTATAAATAAACAATTTAGTTGAAAATCGATTTAAAACAAAAAGGCAATTGGATTTACGGTATGAGAAATTCATTATCTAGATCAAAGAGTAGCATTACAAGCATCAACTTTACAGTGGTCTTGATCTTAACCGCTACATCATTTTTTGGTGGCCCTTAGTATAGCCCTGCTTCTGATTAACCAGGCTTGTCCCAAAAACTTGGCAACAGCACAAACATATGAGGTTTTTAGGTCTGCTCTAAGTATGGAAAGGGCATCTCGATGGTCAGTGGTGCCTAGTTGTTTACAGATTGGCACAAGCCAGAAGGACCAATATATATATATATATATATATATATATATATATATATATATATATAAAAAAAACCAACGTGTTTCGTGAGCTCCCCACTCACTTGATCACGGTTGTCAAGTGAGTGGGGAGCTCACGAAACGCGTTGGTTTTTTGCTGTGAAACATGCTGTAGAGGTTTGAACAATAAATCTACTGGTTTCTGGAAAAACGGATTGACTGCAGTGGCGGCTTCTTTTGGTTTGGACCCGGGAGGCCCTGGGGGCAAACACAGTTTGAATATATATATATATATATATATATATATATATATATATATATATATATATATATATATATATATATATATATATATATATGAGAGCAGGGATTCCTCGGCAACTCGCTCTGCGCTCGCAGACACCGCCTCCACGCCAGCAAGAAAAGAGGACCGGACCAGCAAAAGTCAGCAAGATGGTATTTATTTTAAACAGAACCAGCGACGCGTTTCGGGCGGAAAGCCCTTGATCACGCTACCGCTCCAAACTGCACCACACTCTGCACTCCCTGGGCGGGTGCCCAAACGCGGCGGTGCTTGCCGCGAATTAATTAGCGCTGCCAATTCCGTTAGTTTTCAACAAGAATGTAGGCACTCAGGAAGCTTGCATCAAGGTAGTTTTATTTTCAGCGAGGTATGAATAACAGATGCGTTTCGGATTACTCCTTCGTCAGTGTTATGACATAACACTGACGAAGGAGTAATCCGAAACGCGTCTGTTATTCATACCTCGCTGAAAATAAAACTACCTTGATGCAAGCTTCCTGAGTGCCTACATTCTTGTTGAAAACTAACGGAATTGGCAGCGCTAATATATATATATATATATATATATATATATATATATATATATATATATATATATATATATACATATATATCAGTAGGTAGTTATAGGTAAGACCAGAGTTTCAATAAGGAAAATCGTTTTTTGTTTTGTCAATAACTTAGCACCGCTTGACGAATCTTCGAAAAAGTCTTCCCCTTTTTAGGTTCAGCTGCTGTGTTGAAAGTTTTGGGGTGATCCGTCAAGTGGGGGGAAGAGAGAAAAGGGGGTCCCCAGACCGCGTTGTTATGTCTATTGGGATTTTTCATGTTTTTCACAAGACTACAGCCTAAACTGCTAAATGGATTTACACCAAATTTGGCAGAAAGCAAGATGTTGGTCCAGACAATGTTCTTTTTGAGAATTGGTATAAATCCATTCAATAGTTTCAGAGATATATATGTTAAAAAATATATAGATATCTGGGAGCCCAACAGCCTACTGAGACCCTTTTGAAATTTGGCTGCCAACAATTCAACAAAGACATGTTGGAAGCCATCTTGGGACTCAATTGTACCAAGTCCACAAAAAATGTAAATAAAAGAAAGGGGCGTAAGAAAGAAACACCCTGACCACTTAGGCCTCTTAGTGAGACCCCCCCAGGGCCCAAAAAGGTTTTTTTTTAAAAAACATTTCACTTTGATCGGTGGGTCCATCCTTGGTGGGAGTTCTGACAGCTCCCACCAATCAAAAGCAAACACTCTGGTTCCAGCCAGTGGCAGCTATCAGAGTGTACCCGCCCTCTTGAAGCAGAGGTTAATCTCTTTCCCTGCCTGCAGACATACAATGAGGGAAAGATATGAAACGATTGCCCTTGAATGGAGGGAGCTTCCTTTAAAGCAGTTCCCTCTGTGCAGCGGCAATGCCAGTTTCTGCAGGAGGCGGGGAGCCAGCTGGACCTGTGGGGGCCTTAAGACTCCCTCTGTGGCCACCATGCTACACACTGGGTGACCAGGTCACCCAGGATAAATGGGTGGGCCCCGGGGAATGTGGTCCCCAGGGAGACTGCACGGCCCCCTCCCAAATTTTTTTATGGCTGGGCCCCTGTGAATGGAGTCCCCTGGGCCACAATCAGCCCGGGGAGGGGGGCTGTGCAGCTCCCTCCCCACTCTACTGTGGCTGGGACCTGGGGAATGCATCCACTCACAGTACCAATAAGACACTCATTCACAAACTCACACACCCACTCAGAGACTCATGCACACACTTACAGTCCCACACAGTCACTCATGCACTGTTGGAGGGATTTTGTGGAATCACAGAACTATGCTTGGGATCATAGAACATTATCAGACAGCGACTGAGTCTTCCTACCACCTGAGTACACATGATCTCGAGACCGACTAGCTATAGTGTCTCACTTGCGATTCTACTCACTCACAAAAGAACAAGTGATTAGACACCCCAAAAGTCAACATTCCTGACCCTCTCCTGGTTGATATGCTTTATTTTGATACATAAAAATATCTTAAAAGCAATACATACAATAGAAATTTAAAAAGATATACAACAAATGTACATAGGTATACATCCTTGAGCTAAAAAAGACAATAAAACATTGGAATATGTACAATTAAAAAGCATTGATTTTAGTATATACAGTTAAAAAGGAATTAAATGGATACAGAAAGCCTATTTAATCGGATCAAACAAGACCATTTTAAAAATTTTGAGACGCCACATACTACAAGGGGGGTGGTATCTGTAAGTAAGATGCGAAGGTCCACTGTATACTGGCGGGTGCCGAATGATCTGCACACAGGTTTAAGCCAGCGCTTTCTTGGGTTACAGTAATCTGGGCATTCCAAAAAGATATGGGCAACCGTCCCCACCCTTGTGGAACATAGGGCACAATAGGGAGAGTGCTGGGAGGGAGATTTCCATCTCGATGTCAAGTAGCCTATTGGTAGAGTACCTACCCTAAGCCTAAAGTACAGACCCCTATCGAATGCGATGGAAATCAAGTCAAGATAGGGTTTGTAAGCCACCACATCTTTAATTTGTAGGAAAGCTGCGGTGGAATTGCAGTGGTGTGGGTTGCTAATAAGTTTAGAGGAGACCCAGTCCCAGTACAATTTCTTTAAGGTGGCTTTGGGGGGGGGGGCGGAGCGAGTAATCCATGCTTCGCCCAATCCCAACTCCCCCAAAAGGCTTTTGATATCCCTCAGCCACTTTATCTTATGCCAACCCCCCATAGCCATCACCTCGGACAGGCCCTCAGCATATGACCCTCTCTTGAATCCCAGTTGCAGGAAACACCCTTTCACTCTGACACTCGTACTAGTCCTCAAAAAAAAACTGACAGAGCCACGAGCAAAGTTTAAAATGTCTTGTTCCACTATTGTGCTCTACTATACAGTATATGTGCCACAATAAGTAAGAAAATGTCTAACATAAATGCGGTCAGCATAGTAAGTTGTCCATAAATCATAAAAGGAGCTGTCATTATTTAAGACAGGGTAGCCTAACCCGCTCCCCTTCTACAGAAGCAAAACAATTATACATCAGAGGTACTCTGGGTGTTGTCAGCAGAACCTGTACCTTATATGCACAGATGAATGTTCTAAATCTCACGTGCTGTCACGCTCTCTTCCCTGGAAATACCCCTCTCCAAGTGTCTTGTTATCTATTCTGGGTATAGCTGTATGACAAAGTACATGTTCCCAAACAACAGCTGCATTTGTGTGTTTTGTCTAGGTGCTACGGCCTGACATAACAAAATAACAAGGGGCATTTTTGTTTGACCTTGTCTATGGTTTGCAGACTAAATCCTGCAAAAGGACATAATGCAAAAACAACAGCAGGCTCTGTGTGGCAAAATACGTGTGCAAAGCAGAGGACAGTCAGCAACATGCTCATGATAACATAGGGAAACAACAGGGCATGGGATATATGAAGCACCTACTTATAGACCCACTCAGAGACTCATGCAGGGACTCACACACCTACTCACTGATCCACTGAGTCACTTAGACACCCACTCATAGACCCACTCTGGGACTCACACACCCACTCACAGACCCACTCAGAGACTCCTGCACACACTTACAGACTCACTGAGACACTCATACACCCACTCAATGATCTACTGAGAGACTCATGCACCTACTCACAGAATGAATCAGAGATATGCACAGCCACTCACAATCCTACTGACAATCACTCACCCACTCAGAGACTCATGCACCCACTCACAGACACACTCAGACATTCACATATCCAGAGACTTCATGTGTACCTGTTCACAGACCCACTTAGACATTCGTGCACTCACTCACAAACTGACTCACACACTCATGGAGGCACTCACAAACCCCAGTCAGGAAACTCTCACACAGACCCAATGAGACACTCACTCAGGCACCCGAGTTCCCACTCAGACACTCAAGCACCCACTCTCAGACCAACTAAGACACCCACTCATACACCCATTGAAACACTCATGCACCCTCTCACATACCCACTGAGACATCCATGTGATCACCCACTCACACACTCACTCACTCTCAAAGGTTAAAGGATACAGTTAGAAAATAAAATTTAAAATAAAACTTTATAAATTCACATAAAAAAACTAAATGTTACACTTGTGTCATAGGTAGGAAATAACATTAAAAAACGTAGAAAATCACACAAAAACCCAAAGGTTACAGGGACATTATAGTTAGGAAATAGAATTTTTAAAAACCATAGCAATTTACTGAATAAAACCAAAGGTTACCGGATGTTATAGCTAGGCTCGAATTTCACTTGTACAAAACCAGTGAAATTCAGCAGTTATAGTTAGCTGCAATGCACTGCTTATGACTCCACATATTACATCACTCATGAAATGCTCAGTGACATCACTAATTTTGTAAGAGTGAAATCTGAGCCTAACTATAATGTCCTTGTAACCTTTGGGTTTTTTCAGTCAATTTCTAAGTTTTTTTTTAATTCTATTTACTACTTTCAGTCTATATATATATATATATATAGCTAGAATCATCCCCCCTTTTTTGGCCTATGCTTGACTTATCAGCACAAACTCTTTCCGTGAAGGAACCAAAGCGGATTAACATCGCTTTTAGAAAGTTTAGTGAAGATTCTTGCTCAAACAGGGCAACCATTTGAAGGGCAACATGTGTGACAGCTTGTTCGCAGACCTATGCAATCTGTCGGACAATAAATGGCCAATCATCCTCTTCTCTCAGTCCCTTCATCAAACATCCAGGGAGGTCTGCTCCAACACCCCACTCCACCAACATTGCCTTGTCTCTGTTCGGGTCATCTGCACACCATTGCACAGAGTATTGCAGCAGGCCAGCAGAATAGAAAAATCTGCATGTCCAGGAGACCCAGGATCCCAAGCCCCACATCCAATTTCAGTGCTTCCAACTTCACTCAACTTTGCTTCCTGGCCCACACTAGGATTCAGCTGAGTGAAAGTAGTCTGCGGCATACAGCAGAGGGAATTCTGTAGTTCATAGGGGCAGCGTGGGAGGAACACCATCCTGCTCAAACCCACCCTACTCATGATGGAGCAAGGCAGGTGTTATAAAGGGGAGTCTCTCTGTTGGCAATGGCTTGCACCTTTGTCCAAGTGGGGACCATTCTTCCTAGTCAGGGTAAGAGGGATACACTTCTAAAACAACCCCTGCTCACCCACTTGGTAGCTTGGCACGAGTAGACAGGCTTATCTCAGAGGCAGTGTGTAATGCATTTGTGCATACATACAGTAATTATTGCTATTATTATTGTGTTAGAACTGTGAATTTGTATCAGGGGGACATTGTCTTTTCAGGCATACATACAGTAACACTGTGAAAATGCTACAAATGGACACCACACCAGTTTAGAAAAATAAGCAAAACTTTATCTAACCCAACAAGACCAAACACAACAAAAATCCAACATACAATACTGTAAAAATAGTTACTCTGTAAGATAACCTTCAATTGACAAGAATAGCTGAAAAACACAGTTCTTCCGAGTCGGTAGCTGTGTCCCGGGCTACAGCTATCCTGAAAACAACAGAGTCTAACAGTTACAGCCGACCGCGTCGGTACAGGCCAGCTAAAGCGTTGACAGACTCATAGACAGTACCTTTCTTTTTGCAGGCGATGGCGTTGGTACGAATCGGTTGGGGCAACTGTTGCAGTTGCAATGTGAAGTGGAAGTTGTGTGGCATGCGGTGCCCTCATGGCACTGTGCAAGCAATGGCTCAGTGACGGTTGTCAAGCGGCATCAGTGAGACCAATGTTTATGATGCGGAGTGAGGCAGTACTCGATGCTGGCAGGTCATGGTGCAGGTGACAGAGCTGGTTGTTGTTCAGGTCAGGCAGCGACGGTGTCGGTGTCATCCGGGCAGAGTGAAGCGAGGCAGTGCATAGTGCATTGCACACAGGACACGGTGCAAGCAGCGATTCAGTGACTGTCACCCAGTGGCGCAGGTGAGACCAAGGATGCAGTTCAAAGTGCGGCAGTGTCTTCAGGACATGGAACCAACAACGGACTCAGTAACAGAGTCGGCTGCTCTTTTCTTCGGTGGTGACTGAAACCAGCGGTTCCAGAGACAGTGCCCAGAAGGATGGTGAAGTCTTTGCTGTTCCTGACACTACAGTAGTCATGCTTTCCTTTAAAAATCTAAGAATGCAGTAGAGTGTACTTTTTTTCAAATCAATATAAATATGTGACCAATGACTTTAGTTTGTGATTGTGCAGGTTTTTTTTCAGTGTTTATATGTTTACATTGGTGAGGACTATTTACCTTCCAGTGGGATTATATCAGTTATTAATGGTTTAAACCTAAAACCGGACAACCTAAATATGTTGTTCATGTTCTACATTTAGCTCTTTTTTCTTAAATGAAAATTCATCGCAAGATCCATTTTTTATGCTGTCGTGAATTTTGCGCTAACAAAACCAAGCTAAATGCTGGGATACACTCCTTCACTTAATTCTGTATAACGGTGCTGTAGTTTTGCATAATTACGCTACAGCAACTTACATGTATTAAGCCCACCCCTAGTTCAAAATAGTTTAAAGTTTATTTTCTCAACATTGTTTGAATTTCAGAACACATGTCCCTACTCACAAACATTCTCTAACTAACTCCAAAAAGCAACTGTTATGTTATAATGATGGATTATGTGGTATATTTAGGCTACAAGTACTTACTTTAAAATGCTATTTCGGAGTTTATGCCATCTCTTTTTAGTATAATTGCACTGATTTAGTACTGCGTTAATGTAAAGGAGCCACTTACATGCTTTCCATGCCATTGATAAAACCCTCTTTTGCTATGTTTGGAAATAACAAGAGAATCTTTCTGTGCAATCTTTGTTGGAGGCAACATAATATATCCTGATCTCACAGAGAAGTAGGAAGATGTCTCGAACTTCTAAATATGGTTATCAGCATCACTTTGTAAGTTATGACCTGCATCTACAAAAAATGTTGCAGCCAGCAAGACGTAAAGGATGTAAAATGTTTTAGGAAATAAAAATGTATATGTTCTTCTCAGTGCTTTTTTATTCTCCTGTCTTCTTCATCACACCCAACCTCACGAGAGGTGAAGGTTTTTTGCTTGATTTTTACTGCGTTCATCTTTGCTAAGCAGGTTTGCAAAATGTGTTAAATATTTATATACACACTGTCAACATGATTTAAGAACAACTATTACGAGCCTGATTTGGATGTCGTGTGGGCAGTCTGCAGACAGTCTGTTGGAGGCTTTCCGCCCAACATGGAGGGTTTCCCTCCGACTGCCATTTTATTATGATGGCGGTCGGAAGGAAACCTACAGGGGGATTCCGCTCCTCTTCCAACAGGCTCACAGAGTCCATTGGAAGAGAAGCCAAATTGTAATCCCTTGAATGATGGCGGAGCCAGCCTCGGCTATGCAATCAGTTTACAATGTCAGTTTCCGACAGCCTTTCCATGACGGCCTTTCTGACATGGGAAGGCTGTTGGAAAGTGACTTTGTGTCCCCTAGCAGGGCACCCAAACCCCCTGGCCCTCCGCGATGGGGCCTGGGAGCACCTATGGTGCTGCGCTACACATCCCTGCACTGTGTGGCAGGCACCACATGGTGCCTGGCACACAGTGCAGAGATGTTTGCAAATATCCATTTTACTTTTCTGCCCAGCTGCCGACCTAAGGTCTGGACGTTCCAAACCGCAACAGTGTTGAGCGGCATTATAATGAAATTACTCATTTAGATTTAACCACATGGGTTTAGTAGATTTTAAACTTTTTAGGAATTCACAAAAATTTCCAGAGGGTTCACAGAACTCTTTGTGCAGTAGCTTTCGACAGGAAATCCTCCTCCTCCAAACTAAACCATATTGTGCACTCAAGAGGCACTTCTCTATTGTAAAGGTGTCCGCAGATGCATAGTCACCTCTTTATATGAAACAAATTGCTCTGGCTTACATTTGTACCTGAGAAATGACAAGGGGTTGCTTGTTACATTGCTAATTGTCTTCAAACTAACATGTACAAAGCATAATTCTATCCTCGAATCAATAACAAAGTTTCTAAAGAAGGCAATTCTACAAACGATTACAATTGGATCATCACGGAATATTGGGTCCGATTCACAGAACTAGCTTAAAACAAAATCCTAAACTTACTACCATTTTGGTATTCACAAATCACTTACTCATTTCGGTATTCAGAGAAGTTAGGAGTTCTAACTTTAGGACTCCTAAATGCCTTCTGTGAATACCAAAAGTCTTAAGGTTAGGATTTTTCTCAGTTTAGGAGTAGTAAAGTTAGGACTCCTAACTCTAGGACTCCTAAATGCCTTCTGTGAATACCGAAAGTCTTAAAGTTAAGATTTTTCTCAGTTTAGGAGTCCTAAAGTTAGGAGTCTTAACTTTACTACTCCTAAACTGAGAAAAATCCTAACTTTAAGACTTTCGATATTCACAGAAGACATTTAGGAGTCCTAAAGTTAGGAGTCCTAACTTTACAACTCCTAAACTGAGAAAACTCCTAACTTTAAGACTTTCGGTATTCACAGAAGACATTTAGGAGTCCTAAAGTTAGGACTCCTAACTTCTGTGAATACCAAAATGAGTAAGTGCCTTCTGTGAATACCAAAATGAGTAAGTGCCTTCTGTGAATACCATAATGAGTAAGTGCCTTCTGTGAATACCATAATGGTAGTAAGTGTAGGATTTCGTCTTAAGTTAGTTCTGTGAATCGGGCCCTCCAATTACATGTGATTTGACCATGTATAATTTAATTGGTTGCCACATCCACACTAATTAGATAAATACACACTATAATTACTGAACATGGTGCAATTGCATCCGCAACCAATATGTGGCAAGTAAGTGTCTTTTCACTTCTGTTTCACAACGCACGTCTATCATAATGTTGTATTTACTCTTGGTTTGTGCTTTCTGTCATTCTCCTGATTTCCTTTTTATTGGAGAACTGAGTTTTAACACGACACGTCAGCAGCATTTGCCATTTAATACGAGACACGAGCGTTTAGAATATCATACACTGCATCATCGTTTAGCGTGTAATGCACAGAAGCAGTCTTTGGCGTGTAATACAAACGCAGCAAAATAGCAAAATCTTAAGAGGTAATTATTTCAAGTGCGTAATTTGTATTGTAAAAAAAAGTGTCAGTTCGGTGCCTAGTGTTACCACACATGTCAGATATTACAACTGTCTTTGATTATTGTGCCTCCGAGCTGTAGGGGTCTGATGCTGTGGGAGGTGGCCTTGGGGACAGGGGGTTAAAAGAGTGCAGTTTTTCAATGTTTGTGAAATGTCATAAAAATATGAACTGGACCAGCAAACTTAGGAAAAACAAGTACGACCGAATATAAATTGCAGATATTTTTTCTAAGGCGTACCATGTTTAATAGAAGCAGTTTTGTGGCCTACTAAGTTGACAAATCTTCCCAAAAAGGTAGTTTGCAGACAGCTCTCGTTCCAGCTTATTTCCTCTTCCACTTCCTTCTTTTTGCACAATCTTTCTTAAGAGTGTATTAGCTTTTAGGGATTATCACATGAATGCAGACTGTGCATATCTGCGATATACAAATGCTTACATTCAAAATTAATAAATATTACAATAGCTATGTAATTGAAAAAGGAATCAGTGAAGCGAGCCTGGTCCAAGGGTGGGTAGGCAACTCAAACAATAAATGGAATGTCTGAAAGGAGAACACATGAGATTCTTACTACATAACGTAGGCGTTGTCGTCATTGTCGAGGGGAAGTCAGGAGGGAAATGTTGGGGAGGAAGTTGTTAGCATGTGCGGCTCTACCGAAGGAAGTAGAATTGCCCAGCTCGTTCTAAATAAAAGTGGCCTTTTGTACACAACACAATGGAGTAGCGTAATGATTTTCCTCCAAGCTCAAATAAAGCACTAATGTTCTCATAATGCAATATGCATGTATTACAGGACCTGTTGCTATATACATACTCAAACGAGGAGACTTCTGGGAAAAGTAAAAGAATGTGTGCAAAATATTCTTTGTAAAGTGAGCCACTTGTAAACATAGAGTAATAAGGCAGAAACATAACACTGACTACGAATAAAGTAAATGATTTACTAGCAGAGTTTAATAAAAACAATAATTTGAGGCGAATCAACCCAGTCACTTAGCAGCTGAACAGAATGGTATATGGGCCTGAAAATCTGTAATTCAGTTGGTTTCCATATGTTCCAAACGTTCCAATTTTATCAACGAAGAACGGAATGAAAATGTGAAATTGCTAAAGAACTTTTAGCCCTGGTCAATTTGTTTCAAATTCTGCAAATCAGAGCAGATTCTAAAATGTTTGGTCATGGTGCGAAAGAGTAACATGTGGTTATTAGGTTCACACCCTGATTCCTAAGATAACGATTTTGAGAATTTTATGACTGTAAAGTGTGCTTACAATTGTGAAATATTTTCTTGTAGCTTGAATTTGTACAATCATAAATATAGGCTTAAGGAAAGGATAGGGAATATTTCTTTGGACCAAAATACGATGGCTGTCTGACGGCAACCGCCGGCTCATCGGTTGCAGTCTGACCGTCATCTTCTGCTGAGGTCTAGCCGACACATTACAATGTGTGCGGTCGGAGGCAGCAGTCAGAGGGACTGACCACAGCTTTCTGACAAGCTCATTGAGCCCATCAGTGCCTCAGGAACTCCTCACAATCCATTCATGACGGCGGCTCCAATGTCAGGAATATGATGTTGGTTTCCAAGAGCCATTCCATGTCGGCCTCTCCGACATGGAAAGCCTTCCAGGAAGCGACATTGCAGGCCCTTAGCTGGGCCCCCCTCCCCCTGGCCCTGCGCATTGTTGCCTGGGGGGCAACATCCCTGGGATGCAGGGTGCAGTGATGTTTGAAAACATCCATTCTTTATTGGGAGCTTGTGGAGGGCGTTTTCATCCCGCAGCACAAGCTCCCATTGGAAAATGGATGTTTCCAAATTAGGATGGCCTATGGTTCGGCAATTCCTTTCCTGCAACAATGTTGGGCAGACACCAGTCTTCCCGACATCGTAATCAGGCCCTTAGTTGGAAGGTAAAAGTAGAAAAATAGGCACACACCCATATATGCCTGTTTCAGCTAGTTTCACACTATGAAAGTGCTCACACTTTTTTAGCTTGAAAAGAAAATTAAATGCCTGTTCCGAATAGAAAAAAGAAGACAATACTGCGGTGTGGGGTAGTATCTACTTGTTGAGACGCCCACAGTGGAGGCCCGCTCCCAGATCCCAGTTAAGAAAACACGATTACACGCAGTGTCTGGATCTCGGAATGAACCTCGAGTGGTTCATCCCCCTTAATTTAAACCCTCTGGCCACGCCTGCCAGAGGATGTAATATGTGCACATTTGGGGACTTCGGATAGAAGGACAGCTGACCTGCTACATCCCTCCCGAACTTGGTCTTAAAAGTCAATGCTCTTTAGCTGGCACACAAAGTATTTGAGCTGTTGGATGGAACAAGGGTTTGGTCAAAGATTATACTGAAGGGGCTGGCTACGAGTGGTCTGATCACTGGATCAAAGGCTGGCTTGCATGTTGTCCTGCCGGTCTTCTCCTGGGTCTACTTGACTCTGTCTGTTCATTGTCCAGCATGTTACTCCCCTGATACTCAGACCCCTTAATATTCTCTTCACTATCGCTGGTAGGGGTTTGTTGGGGTGAGTTCTCAATTTGGTTGAACCACAATATATTTCTAGAGACCATTTCTTGTCACTTTTTGGCTATTATCATAGCTCCTTCACTTTTGATGACTGTCCAGACCCCTGGCTAGAATGTTGTTCAGAACTTCCATCCTGGCTTCCGATCTTTGATGACAAAGTGGTCGCTGAGTAAGAGTGTCTGGGTCTTGGCTCGCCGAGTTTGGCTGGTGAGTAGATGCCTTCACTCACAACGTGCTTAGGTCCCTTGGATGTCCTGAGGTGGTGTAGCCCACCCTGAGCAAGTAGGAATCATGTTTTGACGAGGTCCATTGAACATAGAGTCCATGGAGCTTGTTGGGTTTGTGCACTGGGGAGTGCTCTGTTATTCCCTCAGAAAGGATTGTAGGTGATGTTCTAGATTTGCTTGATCAGTGGTGGCAATTCTCAGTGATTTATTAATTATTCTCATAAATCTCTCAACCACTGCTTTGGTTTGTGGCCACTGGGGGGGTGATGGTGTATTCCAAGCCTATTGAGGAATTCTACGTATTCTGCATCATGGAAAGGTGGTCTGTTGTCGCTCTTGATTTCGGCGGACAATCCGAAGATGGCAAACACTGTTTCGAGGACTGGGGCGACATGGACGAAAGCTGGTGAATCTGTCACTTCTACGATTGGGTACTTTGAATATACCCATCAGGGAAGCTACAAAATTCCATATTTAGTTTAGCTCAAGGTGCAGACAAGGTTCTTTGGTGATTACAGGTGCTGGCTTCTCTTGCGCACCTGTCAGTTGGCATGCGGGGAATTTGGTGAATGAGGTCTTCGGCCATCTCTTCTAACCCCGGGAACCATACGTCCTTTCGTAATCTGGTCTTCATCTTCAAGACACCTTGGTGTCCCCATGCCCTAGTAGTGTGACATGGTGTATGAGTGTCTTTGGGATTACAATGCGAGACTCAAATAGGATGAGCTCCTCTGGTGTCATGTAGTTCATATAAACCTATATAGAATCTATGTGTTTAAACAACAGATGCTGTACGATTGGTGTCCAGACTGATTACAGACACTCCCACTGAGGATGTTAGTTTGTATACCAGCTAGCTCACAGCGCCACTATAAACCCCTCTTACCAAGGAGAGAATAGTTTTTGGCAACTATCAAACATGGCAACTCTGTCCAATCAGGGATTATGGAAACAGTACAGTACTTTTCGCTCAGTCACTCGTGCTGACTTTGTCTCAGAGAAATACACAGAATAAACAGTGGGGATGTTTTCCAATATGCCTTTATTGAACCAACGTCATTCTAGTGTAAAATAGGTGTGCTGAAACAACCATAATACAGAAACAGATATAAATGATTGTAAGCACCAATAGAGTAAAAGGATGGTAGATTTCTACCATAGTGCTAAAACAATGAATACTGGCAGATATAAAAATACATGACAATGAAATGTGTACTCCTATGATGCGATCCTAACTAGATATATCTACATGTACCTAGCATGTATGTAGGTGTAGAGCCAAGAATTCCCCTAGGAAAAAGCCAGCCTCATTACCTGAAGTGAGAGACTGTGGGACCCTGTCTTGGTCTCGAGATGGACAACCCGCAAAGGAAGTCAGACCACTGCGAGCTGGAGCGTCTGCGTGCAGGAACCTCAGAGTCTTGTGTCAGTGTGTCAGCATGGAAGCCCTTTTTCTCCTCTCCCTACCTCAGCAAAGATATGGTGTTTATATACCCAAAGTGGTACCTTCAGGGGATCTACCTTGCTGTGTCATGTAAGACTAGGATGACAGAAGGAATGACCCTGATACATTGTTATTATGAAGGAGATGTTAGTCCTGCTAAGATTCCAAGAATCCTCATGCATAATGAATGAGGCTAGTTTTTGGAGAAAACCCCACGTTATTTAGCATACCATAACTAGGTAAAAAGTCAGTACCAAGAACAGTTATTTAGTGTAATGGCAGGGGCAATAAAGGTGAAAGGTTTAGTTACTACCTGAGCCTATATCGGTGGTACCTGTATGAAACATAACACCCACTCCTTATCCGAATGGATGACATACTAAAAAGACTAAATGTACTCCTAAAAGAAGCAAACAACGAATAAGTCCCAAAAATGCATACAAAGTGCTAAAATTCTAGCATACGCCTTAGGAGTCCATTAAAATAAGTTAGTATTTATAGTCTGAGCAACTATGAGTGCCTGAAAGCCATGCTGCTCAGCAAGAGAAGAATGAAAAGGGTTTTTGTTTTAAGTTTCTTTTTTTTTTAAAAGACCAAATTTTTCCCAGCACACGATGAGCCAAATGTTTATGTGTCTTGTGTGGGAGACTCAACATCACTGCTGCTTGCTATCGCAGACGACGGTCCCTACAACACCTCACAGATCAGGTCAATTGAGGACAGGTGATTTTCTGCAGTGCCCACAGCCAATGCTGGGGAAGCCTGTACGGTATCCAAGGCCTGTATGCCTGTAGAAGAGCCAGTCTCAATTCCAACAGGAGCTGAAGCATCCCATGGTGGCACTAAGAATGCAGAAATCAAGATGGGAATAATCTGAGGACACAACAGTACATTGGCCTTTAACAGGTTCAGTAAAGCATCCACGTCTGGTGGCACACCCGATGGAAGTGTTAGACAGAGATCCAAAATGCATTCCTAATTATCTGCAGTATGGAACAGGCAAGATGCAGTTGATCTGGACTGGTCGGAACAATAGGAACCAAGACCTGCTTAGATCCCAAAGGTGAGGTGTGCCCAGATGGAAACCATGTGAGCACAGTACCGGCGCTCCAAGCGTGTATTTTTTCCATCTCCTTGGTGACTGGGACGTCCATTGCGTAGCAGAAAAATTACAATAAGGATCCCTGCTATTAGTAGCAAGATTAGCGGAAGTACTCCAAAAATGCTTCTGAATACGGAGTGTGTGAAGGCTGTAATCACTCCGAAGACTCTCTGAAAGGTGTTTAACAGTCCAGAACCTATCGTCTCAAATAGGTGTACTATACCCTTCATATCAGACATGTTAAAGATATGTTGTACCATTTCTCCAAAATGGAAAGGACAATTAGTTTGTACAAGTGCCTGTATCTCTGCTGAGGACTTTGAGACCTGAAGATCAAAAGTCTCTCGAGCGGAGGTTAAGGGCATGGTTTTCTGTAAATGAATAGCTTTCATTCAGCACAGAGTTTCAAACCGTATAAAGGAAACCTTCAAAGAAGGCCATAACGGTGCCTGCCTGACTGTGTGGGTCAGTGGAAAGAGTACTTGCATACAACAAGTAACCCTGGAGCTTATAGTGACAAGATAAGCATTCCTCAACAACCTTGATCATTCAGCATCAATTAACTCCCTCTTGAAAGCAACTTGAACACCGGATTAATCAGAGCAGCTGGGGACTCTTTCAAATGACAGGATAAGTTTGCAACTGAACTATTACAGGCCCCGTGAAGCATGATAGCCTGGCAGATTAGAGATCCACTTACAGAGTTCTCGCAGTCTGTACTGCTGAGAAATACTTGCATTTCCCCACTCCTGCATTGAAATCTATATGGCAGTTCCCAAGATTCCTTACCCATTGCTTCATATCTGCCTGCCTGTTGGTGTTCTATGCAATACAGAAACTGGAAAGTTGGGACCAGTAACGTTATATAGCCATGAATTAACCATTCTGTGGATGGTGACTCTGCCATAGTGAAAGGTAATTGGTCCAGTTTTTCAATACGCAGCATTTTATAATTTGCTCCTCTTTGTGCCATTGTTATGTTTTTTTGTTATATTGTATGCAGAGAACAGGGACATACTGTTGATAAATCGCCAATGCACATAATCAGAGTGCAATAATGTAGCATTCAGCTTAACAACATGATAGAACAGAACTGTGACTGTCCGTGCTGTAGTATGAGTATGGACAGATCCTATTCCATTATATCTATAGCAGAAGATACAATGTTGCCCAGGGAATACATTCTGGGTGTTAAAGTGGTCAAACCATTGTCAACCACAGCCACAGCCTTTTCTAAGTTAATTCTGTCAATTTCATGAAGTCTCTCCCCAGCTTCCTGTACTTCCAAATGTCATTATAAACAGCGCATAAGAAGCATTTCTGATGTGGCTTTCGGGGACTCAGCAAAAAGTCCTTTAAATCCATGTCTTCTGATAGTAAGGATAAGTCTTGTTTCACCTGGGACAGTGTTGAGGTTTTTAGCCAATCTAGGCATAACTTATCAACACTGTAGGATGTCATTACCCCCAGATGTTCTCGTTGTACAAATCGTTGGTTTGGCCTATGGATACTAAACCCATCTGTGGTACCCCTGAATCTTGTTTGACCTTTATTTGTGCTTGTAGGCCAAACTAACCATCCCTTCCAATTGGGGTCTGATGAATTGTGAGACTCTGTATGATGTCCTCTACTGTATCCCTACCATGTGTTGTAAAGTTTTGCCACCGCTCAAAGTATAAAGGCGAGGGTATCCAAGGTGTGTCCAAATCTTTGTTCTTGGCTAGTCCAAGACACAAAGTCTGTTGTACAGTACCGTGTAGAAAGATTATTTGATGTAGGATGGGCCATCTCGAAATAGTGCCTCTGTTCCCTGAACTTGTCATTTCTTTGACCCCCAGACTGATTTTATGTCTATAGTGTCCTTCCATAAGTTGAAACCCTGTTCAGACAGTTGGGCAATAAAGGATGCACAGTAAATCTGTTTGGTGTTTGTTAGCATATTTTTCTGAGCAGTTGTAGGTGCAACCTTATAATAGTATGAGGTTGGGTCAGGAAATGTCTGTGCGAACGTTCATGAACTACCTTTAGGCGGTGTTGGGCAATGTTCCCATTGGTGATATGTAAAAACATTATGTGGGATACTAGATCTGAGCCCATCATGATGACCACAATGTTGGTAACAGTACATTGTGTTGTAATCAGTTATGCCCTCTTGTGGAAAAAGGTAGGGCCAATGACCTTTTTCAGAGTTGCCCGGCGTTAACCGCCTCTATACCCACTCAATTTACCAAACAAAGAGGCAGGCGCTGGAGACTGGAAGGCAGGAAACAGAAGTTTTATTCCGACGGAGCAGAACACATCAAATCAGACAACAGGGTATCTTCTCGAGGTGCTCTAACCGCATCTCTGAGGCCTGGCCTCTTATACACGAGTTTATTGCTTTATTGTATGAAACACATCTCTGTCAACCCTTTGATGTACGGAAAGACATCCTCGGAATCCCCCCTTCAGGCCCGTTCCCACACACATTTACAGTTGGAGTCCCCACCCCGGTCACAACAGGTGATGATTATCGCGCAGCTGGATATTCCGCCGATTCACGGAATGTGTGGGGTTGATCGGATCTCATAGGGTGGGGGCTTTGATCAACTCGAGGGTTCTTTGATGGGGGAAGCTTCCTACTGTGCAGGGGGGCAATAAACAGTATCCGCAGGGCCAGGTGGCGGCCTGGGAACGAGGAGGACAAACGGGCACACAGGAAAAGGGGGTTGTATCAAAGGACCCGGGACCATGAAAGGAATGAAGGGAGGTGTCGCGCTGGGAACAGGACGGGGTTCCGAGGCAGAGCTGCGCTGAAGAGGGGTTTATGATCCAAGGCATGTGAGAGTGGGGGTGGTCAGCGTGCGGGGGATGCTTGCGAGGATAGGAGAGAGAGAGAGAGACGCGCTGGCTATCAGCGAGGGGCAGAGAGGCCATGGTGCTCAAAATGGCTGCCGCTTACGCGCACGAATGGGCTCGAAAAGGGGCAAGATGGCGCCGATAATGTTGACGTTTGCGGCCTAAGTTTTAACAGTCCTCCCTTTTCAACGTATCTAGCCAACTTGCCTACTCAATGTCAATCTTCATCAAATTCCTAACCTCGGCATCAAATAATGCTCCCATGCGTTCATTTCCTAAGTCCCCAGTCTTAGGGCAAATACAATTCATACATAAGGAACACAAAGGCGGCAGGCATTGGATTCCTAAGCACAACCCACATATAACAGCTACAGGAATCAGGATAATCGTAAACAGTCTCCAGCCCCAGTTCTTAACGGTGTTCCAGAACCAACCACCAAGCGACCATTCTTCCTGTTCTTGGTGGACTTCTGAAGAGGTGTTCGATGGCCTTGTATACTGAGGGTGAATTGTCCGGTATATATGTACAACAGCTGGACCCAATGATGCGGCAAGCTCCACCATGGTCCGCAAGAACCACATCTAGAACCAGGCGGTTCTGGAGAGCCACCAGGCGGACCGCTTGAAGTTAGGCTGTGTTATTAGCAAGAATACCAGCTGTGATGTTCATTGTTGTCTCGACCGCCTGAGTCAGATGTCGGATGGCACGGCTGTTTGCCATCGGGCCCCAGAGTGGAACAAGTCCCTTCATAGCATCGAGGAACTGTGCTCCTGTTGAGTCGGCTTGTTCAATATCCTTGGCTCGCTTTTGTCTATGGTGATTTGCTGGGGCCACATAGGTCGGAGGAAGAATGAAGGAGATGAAACAAGTGCCCCCCCAGCCTTTGGGGAGCCAGGCGTAAGCCTTTGTGCCACAAACGAAATACATATTTGGAGAGGATACAAAGGAAGGTGGATCGGTAGAGTCCAAAGTTCTGGTGAAACGGCAGGCACTGCGGCCTACCAGCTGTGTCCCAAGCCCTTCTATGCACATGTGGCCTGTGACGTTGATGACAGACAGGGCCACAGTCAGAGTGGCAGCCGTTCGTTTCCGCAGGTAGGAGAAGGTGGGTCTGGTTGGATTGTTGAACACCTGCATTTCAATTCGTTCTTTAGTAGGGATGTCCATGTGGATTGAGTCGTTGGAGGTCTGCGGGCAGAAGTGTGTCTTTGTTTTGTTTCGCCAGACCTCATGAAAGAAGTGCGTCATGGTTTTGCTGGAGGTGGCATTGTCTTTATAGCTTTCTTACAGGAGGATCAGCCAAGCAAGGCAGGAGCCGTGAATTGAGAAGGGTGAAGGGATGAAAGGTATCGAGTGTCCAGTGGCGTGGGGTAGCAACCCACAGATCCAGCAGTTGGTGGCATTGGTGGCGAGATTGTGCTGGTGGAGTAGCTGCACAAAAGAGTTGTTCCAGAACTCCTTTCGCCTTTCTCTGAGTTGAGGAGAGAGTGAGATCAAATAATGTTCTTTCATGGTGGTAGGCTGTGCAGTGGTTAACAGTATCTGATGAGCAGGCGTGCTCTCTTCCAGGATCCAGAAGGAAGTCATAAGGAGGAGGCAAAAGAGGGAGACAATGAAGAAGGCGATTGTCTTTGATTTGTGCATATTGTCAGTCTTTGGGTTCCTGTAGTGGGTATTTCCTGTTGCTTCCATCATCTTCTTATCTGGCGCTTCCATCATCTTCAAGGTGCTCGGTAGCGGGAAGAACCACAGACTTTGTTTAGCTTCTCTCCGGGTAACCCTTGGTAGTGTTTAGGTCACCGTTCTGAGATTTAACTCAGTCCGTGGTCTACTTAGCCGAAGCTCCCTCCTTTCGACGCAGGAAATACCCTTCTCTGGTTGGCACAGTGGGATCAGAGAATTTGGCAAGTTCAAGTGCCTCGGTGTCAGGATAGCAGTTCAGTGATGGTCGATCCTTGTTCAGGAGCTCTTCTTGGTTGTCGATGTTTTCTGTCGTGGCCAGGGTCGAGGAGACCTTCTTGCAGTGGTGTGCGTGCAGCCAGTGCCGTTTCCCCTCCACTCGAAGCGCCGTCCGGGTGGTGATCAGCACTTGCCAGGGGCCCGTCCACCGGGGTTCCAAACTCTTCCCCCGCTGAAAATTCCGGACTAGTATATAGTCCCCCGGTTGGATGTCGTGGCCAGGACCCCTGGAAGCATCGGGGATGGCCTGCTGCACCTGCTGATGAATGACAGACAGAGTTTCAGTTAACTTGTACAAATAATCAGACATTAGGACGTCCGGGACGTCATGAATGGAGATGGGTTTAGTTGCAGACCAGACGCTCATGGGCCGGCCGAAAACGACCTCGTATGGTGTCAGGTGGTGTTTGGTGGGGGTGGAACGCATTGATAGCAATGCCAGTGGGAGAGCGTCTGGCCATTTCAGTCCTGTGGTAGCCACTATCTTGGCTAATTTTAACTTCAGTGTGGCATTGTGTCGCTCGACTAGTCCAGCAGACTGGGGGTGGAAGACTGCGTGGAACTTTTGTGTGATACCCAGCCCCTTTAAGATGAGCTGGATGACTTCGGCTATGAAGTGGGGGCCATTGTCGCTCCATAAAATTCGACAAAGGCCGTAGCGAGGGAAGAATTCTTTTAGCAGTACTTTTGCAGTGGCCATAGCAGTGTTATCACGGGTTGGGTATGCCTCCACCCACTTGCTAAATGCACACACCACTACAAGCACATATTTCAGGCCTTGGCATCTGTCTAGCTGGATGTAGTCCATCTGTAGGACTTCAAATGGGTGATTGGGAACCCCAAACCCTCCCCGGGGGACCACAGTTCCTTTCCCAGGGTTATGTTGCAGGCATATCAGGCATTGTTGGAACAGACGTTTGGCGGAGTCCGTGATTTTATCGTTGTGCCAAACTCTGGAGACAAGTTCAATCATGGGGGCTGATCCTATGTGGGCAGGGGAGTGTGCCATAGTCAGTATGGGAATCAGGTATGAGTCAGGTAACAACCATTTGTTTGCGTCTTTTGTCCGCCAGCAGCCTTCATCGTCCTTTAGTCCCACCCGTGCCCATTCAGTCAGTTCGCATTGTGTGCTAGCCATTTGAATGTCCCTAACAGTGTCCCTAGCGTCGGTCCATTTTTCTGCTTTTGACCTGGTCACGTACATGCGTGTTGTCGTCCTATTTTCAGCTGTCGTTCGAGCAGTGAGGTCCGCTAGTGCATTTCCCTGTCCAATAATGTCTGTCACTTTCTTGTGTGCCTGGCATTTGATGACCGCAAGTCTTCTGGGGAGAAGGACAGCTTCGATCAAGGCAGAGACTAAATCTCCATGCAAGATAGGGGTGCCGTGTGAGGTCAAGAATCCCCTTTCCTTCCAAAGGAGCCCAAAATGGTGAACCACCCCGAAGGCATACTGGCTGTCGGTGTAAATGTTCGCTGTGGTTCCTGCTGCCAGGATGCATGCTCGTGTTAGGGCAATCAGTTCTGCTGCCTGGGCAGATCGTTGTGTGATGCGGGCTGTCTCTACTACAGTTCGGGCCGTGGTGACTGCATAGGCAGCTGAAGTGGTGCCATCGGGGAGTTTGATGCAAGAGCCGTCCACCCACAGCTCTCCGTCAGGGTCAGGAAAAGCTGTGTCTCTGAGGTCAACCCTACTTCTAGTCTGTTCGTCCGTGAGAGTCACACAGTTGTGTACAGGGGGCACATTGGGATCGTTCTCTGGTAGGGGTAGCAAAGTTGCCGGGTTCAGTGTGGTGCATCTTTTCAGGGTGATATGGGGTGCAAGCAAAGTCAGCTCGTATCCAGTCAGTCGTGCACTCGTCAGGTGTTGCGTCTTGGTTTGGTTCAGGAGGGTGTCAACTGCATGGGGTACTAGTACCGTGAGGAAATTCGAGAGCACGATCCCCTCACTCTGTCGGATAGAGATAGCAGCGGCAGCTACAGCTCGAAGGCAGGCAGGTAAGGCTCTGGCTACAGGGTCAAGAGTGGCAGAGAAGTAAGCGCACGGTCGTTGCTTTGGGCCAATGGACTGGGTTAGGACAGATAAAGCGCACCCCTCCCTTTCGTGAGTGTAGAGGGAGAAGGGCTTTGTGTAATCGGGGGTACCTAGGACAGGGGCCGAACATAGGGCATCTCGTAGTTCCGTGAAGGAGGTTTGGCACTCAGGGGTCCAAGGGAGTGGGAAGGGGACATCTTTAGCTAGCAGGGAAAGCAGCAGTTTCACAATGAGGCTAAAGTTTGGTAACCACTGTCGGCAGAAGGAGGTGAGGCCTAGTAGGGAGCGGACCTGTTTGAGTCTTAGGGATAGGGGTTTCAAGGATGGTTTGGATCCGGTCGGGAGTAAGTTTCCTTCCGTCTTTGGACAGGAGGTGGCCCAAGTAAGTGACCTGGGGTTGGCAGAATTGCAACTTCTTTTTGGAGACCTTGTGGCCATTTTCCGCAAGGAAGTGCAGGAGTTGAATAGTGGCTGTGACTGCTAGTGGAGTTGTGTCGGCCGCCAAAAGGATGTCTTCGACGTATTGTACTAACACCACTCCATCGGGTAACTGGACTTGCTCCAATTGTCTCTTGAGGGCCTGACTGTAGATACTGGGGCTTTCAGTGTATCCTTGGGGTGCTCGGCAGAACCTATATGAGCGGGCTTTCAGGGTGAAGCCGAAGAGATATCGGCTGTCTGGGTGGATGGGGATAGAGAAAAATGCATTTTTAAGGTCAATGACAGTGAAGGTGGTGGCAGTAGAAGGAATCAAGGTCAGGATAGTGGTGATGTCTGAGACCACGGGGTACTGGGGTACAACCACTTTGTTGATCTCTCGAAGGTCGATGATGAAGCGGTATGCTTTCTCATCCCCCTCTCCTTGTTTCTTGATGATGGGCAAGATAGGACTGTTGCAAACGTTGCTAACCGCTTCCTCTACCACTCCTGCATCTATCAGTGACTGAATAATCTTTGCCAATGCCTTCTCGCCTTCGGGCGATATCCGATATTGTGGAAGTTTTGGGAGTGTTGCGTCTGGTCGGACAGTAATGTGCACTGGGTCAATCATCATGCGCCCTACGTCCGAATCCGTCTTGGCCCATAGATACGGAGGCAGAGTGTCAAGCAGGGATGTGTCAGCGTCATTGATAGAAAACATGCGTCGGGAAGGGCAATGTCTAAGCAGAATGGGGTTGTCGTACAGGAAAACTTGAACTCCGTCTTGGGAACATCTAATGGTCGCTCGGAAGTGTTTCAGTAAGTCAAGTCCCATAATGGCGTCAGGAGTATTGGAGGAAAGCAAAAACGTTGTGTCAGTGGTATTGTTTTCTAAGTTGAAGGGGATCGGACAAAGGGTTAGTGGAGGGCGTTCCATCTTATCTATGTCATCGAGTTGTGACCAGGTATGTCCGAACAGCTCAAGGTGGTCGACTTTCCGGATTAGCTTCCACACATCAGCTGGGAGACATAGCCCGAAAAACAAATCGATATCAGCCAGGGTCATGATCGTTGAACCTAGGGCTGTACCTAATTCAGTCTTAATCTGTTTGTTCTTGCAGAATCAGCCTTCCGGGTCTCCGGGTCATTTAACCCTGCCGCTTGTGTTGTACCTAATACAAGGGGTTCGGCCGGCACAGAGGCCACGGGGGCCGAAGCTCTGGTGCTACTCTCGCCTGTGCTTGGGGGTGTTGGGTGCTGTGCTAAGGGTTGGGAAGGGGCATATGGAGGGGGCATGTAGATGATCGGAGGACCTTACAATCGTTGGCTTGCTGTTTCAAGGGTAATTCAGGATAGAGCGTGGAGGGTGTTCTAACCGGACACTGGCTTGATGTTTCCATCTCTAGTTTCTGTTTGGCTTCCTCTCTTTCCTTAATCTCTTCTTCTAGTTTCTGAGCAGCTAGGTGGGCTGCTTTACGCAGCTCTTTTCCCAACCTACTCTCAGTTCTCTTTTTACGTTGTTCGGTTTCTTTGCGCCACATGCCGAGACTATCAAGCATAGTGGGCGTTGTCTTGTGTTTACCAAGGGCTGTTTCTAGCGCGCTTATTTTATCCTCATCGAAGGAGCCTATCAGTGGCCACTGACTTTCTCGATCCTTCTTCGTATATTTATGCCACAGCTTGCTATAAGCTATAGCGATCAGTCCATGCTTCATGAACATGTCCTTATTAGGGGTGCCTTCCAGTGGAGCCGGATGGTTCATCTCTAATAAGCGGTCCGGGCTAAACAGGCTACCAATCAGTGGGGAGAAGACAGGCATGACGGATTACACCGGGGACAAAAGTCAGCACTACCTATCTTATCACTGCGTGCAAAGACTAGACAGAATATTTCTATTCTACGTTGTTTGCAGGCGGTGAATACCTCAAAAAGAACCAATAACGAACAGTCAATGTTCGGTCAATCAAACAATCAATGGGGAGAATAAGTAGGCACGACGGGTTACAACGGGGACAAAAGTCTGCGTTACCTACCCTTTCACTACCTGCAAAGAGAGAACCTGTTCTTCCCTGTTTGCAGACAGAGAATCTCCAGAGAACAATCCACGAACAACAGTTTGGGTCAAACAATCAATCAGTGGGGGAGGAAGATAGGCACGACGGATTACAATGGGGACAAAAGTCTGCGTTACCTATCCTTCACTGCTTGCAAAGAGAGAGCCTGTTGTTTCTCCGTTTGCAGACAGCGAATCTCCAAAACAAATCAACAAAAGAGTAATACTAGTATTTTCCAAACAATCAAACAATCATTTCGCAATTCGTCGTGTTTGCACGACCTTACCCGGACCGCATGGACAGTTTCTTGTCTTCCGAATCCAGCGCCCGATCATCCTCTATTCTTCGTGATCCTCGCGGCACTCCTGATGGTTCCCAGTCAGGACCATAGATCACTCAAGAGAGGTCTGTTCGGAACCAGTGAAGTTCGGACGATCGGCTGTCAGACGAGGGTCTATCGGACAGGTGCACTCCCGATCGTTGCAGTCGTTCACTCTGTCGTCAGGACCTCTCCCACTGGATCCACGAGTCACTGATGGGCCCCACATTGGGCGCCAATTGTGGAAAAAGGTAGGGCCAATGACCTTTTTCAGAGTTGCCCGGCGTTAACCGCCTCTATACCCACTCAAGTTACCAAACAAAGAGGCAGGCGCTGGAGACTGGAAGGCAGGATACAGAAGTTTTATTCCGACGGAGCAGAACACATCAAATCAGACAACAGGGTATCTTCTCGAGGTGCTCTAACCGCATCTCTGAGGCCTGGCCTCTTATACACAAGTTTATTGCTTTATTGTATGAAACACATCTCTGTCAACCCTTTGATGTACGGAAAGACATCCTCGGAATCCCCCCTTCAGGCCCGTTCCCACACACATTTACAGTTGGAGTCCCCACCCCGGTCACAACAGGTGATGATTATCGCGCAGCTGGATGTTCCGCCGATTCACGGAATGTGTGGGGTTGATCGGATCTCATAGGGTGGGGGCTTTGATCAACTCGAGGGTCCTTTGATGGGGGAAGCTTCCTAGTGTGCAGGGGGGCAATAAACAGTATCCGCAGGGCCAGGTGGCGGCCTGGGAACGAGGAGGACAAACGGGCACACAGGAAAAGGGGGTTGTATCAAAGGACCCGGGAACATGAAAGGAATGAAGGGAGGTGTCGCGCTGGGAACAGGATGGGGTTCCGAGGCAGAGCTGCGCTGAAGAGGGGTTTATGATCCAAGGCATGTGAGAGTGGGGGTGGTCAGCGTGCGGGGGATGCTTGCGAGGTTAGGAGAGAGAGAGAGAGACACGCTGGCTATCAGCGAGGGGCAGAGAGGCCATGGTGCTCAAAATGGCTGCCGCTTACGCGCACGAATGGGCTCGAAAAGGGGCAAGATGGCGCCGATAATGTTGACGTTTGCGGCCTAAGTTTTAACACTCTAACATTACAGTGTTTGAAAAATAGCAGATTGCTCCTTATCAGACAACATATTATTTACAGTTTCATAATCCTAATCATCAGAAAATGCACAGGAGGTAATGATATAATTCAAATAGATTTTAAATACATGTGATTTTTATAAAAGTTCATTGGGACCAAAACATCATATGAAACTCTGTCCCAAACTATACCATCAGGAATTGGAACAGCTGTAATGTTCACGAAGGACAGGTAACTCTTTGTTCACGATGCGATGAAGTATGAGGTTTCAGGACCAAGTTCACTTGAGATACTGCAGTGCATTCTGGGAGATAGTTTCCATTTATGAGTAAGCAAAAGACAGTCACTAGGCCAATCCAGAACAGGAAAAAAACTGTATTCCAGTTATTATCTAGAGCTGTAGTCCTGGTGAGAATAGGTAAGTCTTTTTCAGAAAAATTTAGAAGTCATGAAGTTGTTGTTTAGGGAAACTGGAGCTGGTGTTGCTTCACGTTCACTGGGATCAAGAGATAAGGTATCAAAATCGATGAGGTAGCCAGATGCAGTTCAATCTCTCTTTGGTAGCTCAGCAAGTTTTGTTGAACTGGTAGACGTCTCTTGTAGAGGCATATTTATATAGATATAGGGGATACTTGTCTTCCATTTATGTTTTGATGTTCTGTAGCAACAAGTTCTAGTTCATTGTTGGTAAGTCCGATCCTTGATATTGGTGACTCTTCATATGGTATGAGTCTTCCTGTCTGAACTTACTGTATGGTAGCAAAAGTAGAGCGTCGACTACCCAGGAGCCCACAAGGCCTACTATTCAGTATCAGCCACATAGTGTGGTTTGATCAGATAGATCGATGGAGACAAATCTCTTTTCTTTTTTGCCAGCAATAGGCGGAAGAAGTTCTGTTATTGTTCCTTTGACAGCCAGGACAGGTACATGCTTTCTGTATGATGGCCCAAATTCTTTTTTGTCCACAATATTTTCTCTGACCAGATCCCCAACTTTTGGGATCCAGGCAGGTCCTACTGTGGCTGATTTGACTTCCGCAGGGGTGGTGCGTTTTACGTGCATGTTGCTTTGTAGTGCCTGGAGTTCACTGAAATCCTGTAAAACAGCCAAAGGTTTATTGATGTCAAAACGTTTTTCACAAGCCACTCTGCTTTCATAATCGGGATCAGGTACCCACATTCTCATCCAAAATAGGACTTTGTAAGGACTGACACCTCCTAGGGAACTTCTTGACGTATTGTTTAGTGCCCTCTGGATCCCATATAAGTGACTGACCCAATTACCACCAGAACCTAATACACTTGCTGTTAAAGATTGCTTCAAGTCCCAGTTTTTCCTCTCCACAAGTAAATTTCCATTGGGATGGTACAGAGAGGAGTACTGCAATGCAACACCCTAGCTTCCAATGGCTTCCTTGTAAGCCCTAGAGCTAAACGTTGGGCCACGGTCAGAATGTAATGTGCCAACTGCGTATATCCCTATGAAGACTCGCAAATCTTTTATAACAGTTCAAGCATCAGCCAAGCGCTCAGGCCAAACCCACCAGAATCTAGAGCATGAATCCACTGCCACCAAGGTATACTTGTAAACCCCATCTGTTTGTAGGGGGTCGCAGTGGTCCAAATAAACACTAGTGAGTGATCTGTCTGATATTAGTAATGGTGAATGCACAGGATGTGCCACGGTGGGACCCTTTATCTGCTGACAGAGTTCACACTTTAAGACAGAATTCTTTGTCTGCTTAGTTAATCCTGGCCACCAATATTGTTGTTTTATTAAAGAAGCTGTTGCGGTAACTCCTGCTTGTGCAGAACTCAGGCCCTCATGTGCAAATAGTATTAAACCTAAGCTGCAATCTATGTTTGGTATTGCTCTATTCCCCACCCCTGGAGTTTGAGCATACATAATGTTATTTGCATCTAACTTGTAGGAGTACTTGAGTGGAAATTTCTTTGGTACAGCTGAGCTGTTTTTGCATGAAGCAATGACAGCTACCATTATTTCTCTGTCTATTCTCATTCTGGAACAAGCGATTGCAGCTATGACAGCAGTTCGTACTGCCCCTTTTGCAGTTTCATCAGCCAATGAATTCCCTACAACGTGAAGGCTATCACATTGATGACTCAGCTTGTGTATCATGTGAGCTCTTGGTAGTGTGTTTTTCAATTCAGCTACCTGTTCCCAAAGTAAGTTATGCTTAATTGTGCAACCTTTTAAGTCTTTAAACCCATTCTGACCCCAGTAGTACAGGTAGTCATTGTATGACTGCACACAGTAAAATGAGTCGCACACAAGCAGTGTGGGGAATTCTTGATCTGTATTTATTAGTGCCAGTAACAAGGCTTTTAATTATGCCAGCTGCGCTGTGCAGTCTCCTAGAGACTGAGTCTTCGTACTGCTAGGATGGAACTTGCCTTCCTGCGTACGACCCTTCTCAATCGCACACACAGTGCTGTATTGTTTACTTCCTATGGCCGGCTGAGTAGATCAGTTAGTGTAAATGATATACTCATACTGATCTAGAGGCATTATTTCATTCGGGAGAGGATATTCTTCTTTTATTGCAAGAATGCTTGCGTTTTAAGTGTAGAGTCAAATTTGTAATCCACATCTGTTTCAGTGAGAGAATTAGCCAATTGTCTCTATCTTGGGTGTAAAGCGTTGGCATTTGGAAAACTTACCTTTGTGATAGCCTCTAAGGCCGGTACTGGAATCACAACAAGTATTTGTTTCTCCTGAGCCACTGCTCTTTCTCTCACTACGGCAGTCTGTAGAGCTGTCAGATTTTTTTCTGTGGAAGCAAAACGCATTTCCGCATTTGTGCATAAGTGTGACATATTTGCAATAGGTACAGTTTCACCCTCATTGAAGGTTAGGTAAGTGTACCCTGATTGACCCACTATAACACGGATCACCAAGTTTGAGGTGTTTACACGTGTGTGTAGGTGTTTGGAAGCTATCATGTGAGCTTGTAAGGAACGAAGGATACCTGTGTGGTCCTGTGTCCAATGCCTAACTAAAAAATCTGGTCTTATTAGGTCGTAGAAAGGTTTCCCTTTTTCTGCTTAATCTAAAATGTAAATTCTGCAAAAATGTAAGAATCCCAGTATAGATTGTAAGTTTTTCAATGATTTAAGAGGCTGGAGCAGCGCACACTTTTCTAAAAATTTAGTTGCCATGTTTTTTCTTTCACTTAAAAGATCATATCCCAAATATAGGACATTGAGGTAATGTATTTTTGATTTTTTTTAATTCAATTTGTAGCCCTCAGAGACGAACCCCAAATTTATGTTGTTTACCCTGGACAAATTATCCATTAAATCATCATCCGTCAGATAAAAATCATCTACATGGGACAATGCCACTTCATCTAATTTCTGAAGTAACTCTATTATCCTAGCTGAGTACAACCAAGGCTATTCTTATACCCTAGGGAAGTTGACAGAATTGATGCTGAGAACCGAGGGCTAAGAATGCTGTCAAATATCTGCTTTCAGGCGCTATATTCTGTCAGAAAAATCCATTTGAGATATCTAATGCTGTTTTGTATATTTTCCACACAATGTTATTCATGAATGCGTCACTGTGTGCATTCTGTACTGTAGATGTTTTAGTGCATGTGTTCAGATGTCTGTAGTCTAAAACTAGATGGTATGAATTATCGGGTTTCATTACAGGAACCAAAGGATTATTCATTGAAGAGGTCATGTTTCAATTACACCCTGGTATTCGAGTTGATCTAAGATCTCCCTGACTTTCTTTTTGCTTCTTGTTTAATAAGGTATTGTCTCTGTGGAGTTGGAGTAGTTTTTACTGGGATTACATTGTGAGGTGACTCAGCATCTCACCCAACATGGTTGTGATATAATGGTGGAGCAAGTGCTACCACCTACTCCTGCGCATATGAATGTCTTATGTATACTGGAACAAGGTCAGAAAAAGATGGTAAAATGACAGTTTCTCGCTTTGGGCACTCATAACAATTTCAGGTGCCTAATCCTTGTCAGCCAAAAGAATGTCATATCCTCAAGTCAGATTTTCCCAAAAGAGACCTTCAATTTTTCTGGGTTTGTCCTCCTCCATTTCGTTTTTTTTTTTTTTTTTTTATTTTTTTTTTTTATTGAGCATGATCTGTAGTATTCAATCAAACATTTTCTTTACAAAAAAAATGAATTCTTAATGAAACAATAGTACATCAGGAAGATTAATAAGAATAAAATACATACGAAAGAAAGAACAATAAGAAAAATATAAAAAAGACAAAGAACAGAACCATTACTACCCAATACATTTGCACGACTGAAAAAAAAATATATATATATATATAAAGTGAAAATTTACACAGTTTGCCTCGTCATATTATGTCGGCCCTTCTCTAATCAGGGGGAAGATCTTACATTGGAGTACCAATTGGAAATTGGGGCCCAGATCTGGGTACCCCGGGCTCTAGCTTTCCTACCTCTTGTGCTATATATAGCTATCTCCTGCTTATATGTGGCAAGAAATCGACTAAGCCACATCTGAAAGGTGGGTACATTGGGATCTTTCCAACAGGCCGCCAGAATAATACGAAAGACGGCAGTGCCCAGGAAGATAATCCTCTGTTCCTCCAAACTGTAACCTAAGGATTCGTCGTGCCCTAGAAGAAATAGGGTAGCGGAGGATCTAAGATTCCGCCCGAAAACTTGAGCCCAAAATCCTCCAATCAATGTTTGTAAATTATCTAGTTTCGGACATTCGGCAAACATGTGAATTAAATTTGCTTGTCCCTGTCTACATCTGGGGCAGCAATCATCTACTCGTAATCCCCAGGTGAAGAGTTTAGCCGGAGTAAAGTAAAGGTTGTAAATAGTTTTAATCAATCAATCAATCAGTGACACTTATAAAGCGCGCTACATACCCGTAGGGTCTCAAGGCGCTGGGGAGGGGGGGTGCCGCTACTGCTCGAACAGCCAGGTCTTCAGCTTCTTCCTGAAGGAGAGGTGGTCTTGGGTCAGGCGCAGGTCGGACGGGAGGGAGTTCCAGGTCTTGGCGGCCAGGTAGGAGAAGGACCTTCCTCCTGTAGTCGCTCTTCGGATGCGGGGGACGGCGGCGAGGGCGTGGTTGGCTGATCGGAGGTGGCGTTTGGGAGCGTAGAAGTTGACTCGGCTGTTGAGGTAGCTCGGGCCTTGGTCGTGTAGGGCTTTGTGTGCGTGGGTGAGGAGGCGGAAGGTTATTCTCTTGTTGATGGGGAGCCAGTGAAGGTCTCTCAGATGTCCGGAGATGTGGCTGGATCGTGGGATGTCGAGGATGAGTCTGGCTGAGGCGTTTTGGATCCGCTGGAGTCTCTTCTGGAGCTTGGCGGTGGTCCCGGCGTAGAGGGCGTTGCCGTAGTCCAGTCGGCTGGTGACGAGGGCCTGGGTGACGGTCTTCCTGGTCTCTGAGGGGATCCACCAGAAGATCTTCCGTAGCATGCGTAGGATGTTGAAGCACGCCGAGGAGACGCTGTTGACTTGCCTGGTCATGGAGAGGGAGGAGTCCAGGATGAAGCCCAGGTTTCGTGCATGGTCTGTCGGTTTGGGTGCGGTGCCCAGGGCGGGAGGCCACCAGGAGTCGTCCCAGGCGGAGGGTGAAGAGCCCAGGATGAGGACCTCCGTCTTGTCCGAGTTCAGTTTCAGGCGGCTGGTCGTCATCCACTCGGCTACCTCTTTCATCCCTTCGTGCAGGTTGGCTCTGGCGGCGGCGGGGTCGTTGGTCAGGGAGAGGATCAGCTGGGTGTCGTCGGCGTAGGAGATGATGCTGAGGTGGTGTTTGCGTACGATGGCCGCGAGGGGGCTCATGTAGACGTTGAAGAGGGTGGGGCTCAGTGATGATCCTTGGGGGACGCCGCAGATGACTTCCGAGGCCTCTGACTTGTACGGTGGTAGGCGGACTCGCTTAGTTTTAAAATATTGTGCTTTAAGGTTAGGTGCTAAAAATAATGTTGTGTAAAGAGTTAGGGAATAGTCGATATCTACATCTGGGTTTCCGAGTTTTTGTGCCCAGGATCTCTCAACATGATCTAGATCGTCATTAAAGGATTGAGAAAATATATCATATAAAGTGCCTATCCTAGTAGCTCGTTTCTCAATAATAGAGAAAAAATAAAAACTATCTAAATTAATAGTAAATTTAGAGTTACGGATATTGGTATAGACTTGGAAATATTTTAGATAATCTGTGGATGGTATATCAAATCTCTGCTGTAGTCCCTCGAAAGATGGAGTAACATTCTGTCCAAAAAAATGACCAAGTGTATATATGCCTAAATTCTCCCATCTCCTGCAGACCTTATCTATCAAAGATGATGATATGACCTTACTATGCCAAAGAGAGGTGTATCTTGTTATTTTGGGTATGCCTAGTTGTTTGGAGGCAAGTTTCCAGATTTTCCATGCGTCTCCAATCACCTTAAACTTGGTCTTTTTATAATATGATGCTTTGAGATGTTTCAAAAATAGCCCTCGACATTTATCACCTAGTCCAAGTTCAAAAATAGAAGGAATATAAGAGTCTGTGTTTGGTAGATTGGAAGGTTTAACTTTAAAAAGCAGGCCCATTTGTTGGAGTAGTGTCGCCCATAGATAGAATGTCAAGTTCGGGATACCAAGGCCGCCTCTATGTAGGGGGAGAGTTAGTGATGGTAATGCTCTCCTTATTTTGCCATAGTTCCATATAAATTTAGATATTGTGGAATCAAAGATTTTAACAATGCTACCATCGGCCATCAATGGAATAGCCCGGAATAAATAGAGTATTCTAGGAAATATACTCATTTTAATATAATTCGCTCTCCCTATTATTGAAAGATGTAAGTTATCTACCCTCTTAAGATCTGTTTTTACTGCCTTGATCAAAGGATCATAATTAAGCCGGTTAATCTCTTTTACCTCAGGAGAAATATTTACACCGAGATAGATTGCATTTTTGACTTTATAGGGACTGTCATATATGATATTGTTTGTACATAAAACCATGGTTTTATCTCTATTAATTGAATAGCCAGAGTAGAATCCAAAAACCTGGGTTATTTGTTCTATGTCTGCTACTGCATCGGCCGGTTTGGTTGTAAGCACGGCAATATCGTCGGCGTATGCCAATATTTTAGTAGAATATGAATCCACCTTAACTGGTTGTATTTGGGGGGAGTTAAGAAGCTTTAAAATCAAAGGATTAATTACTAGGGCAAATAATTCGGGGAACAAGGACAGCCCTGCCTAGTGCCTCTTTGTACCTCTACAAACTCTGACTCAAAGCCTTCAATGGATAGTTTAGCCCTAGGGCTGATATACAGGGCTTTTAGGGCTTTAATACAGCCTGGGCCAAAGTTATTAAATTCCATAATTTCCCATAAGAACCGCCAAGACACTCGATCAAATGCCTTTTCGGCATCGAGTAGGACCATCGACATCTCTCCCCCCGTGGCGCCCATGATGTCGAATAAGGCAATGACTCTACGGGTATGATCAGTCGTTCCGCTCCCAGGGATAAAGCCATGTTGCCATGGGGATACGAGATGTTCGATGACCCCCCTCAGACGGTTTGCAAGTATCTTGGAGTATAGCTTTGAGTCAGAGTTTATGAGTGATATGGGTCTATATGAAGATGGGAGCTGGGGGGGTTTTCCCTTTTTTGGGAATATCGCTATATTAGTGTGTTTCCAAGACTCTGGTGTAGCTGAGTGATGTTGTACCCCTAGAAACAGATCTAATAAATAGGGTAGTATCTGTTTGCCCAACAACTTATATAACTCTAGGGGGATCTTGTCAGGACCAGCCGCCTTCCCGTTAGCTAGGTCCGATAATGCAGTTTCTAATTCTTCCATTGTGATTTCTTTCTCCAGTTCTTCTCTATCTACTCGATCGAGTATTCTAGATAGCTCTGGTTCCGGTAACCACTCACTGAGAAAGGTTTTCGTGTCTCTTGTAGATAGATGTTCATTATCATTTTGATATAGTTTTTGGTAATATTTTCGAAACACTTCTACAATATCTTGAGGGGAGGTGTACTGTTGACCCTCATATTCGATATTCTTTATTTTATTGTATGTTTGTTTTTGTCTAGTTTTAAGAGCTAATTGCCTCCCTACCTTTTCCCCTGCTTCATAAATTCTATCTCTATTGGCTTGATATATTTCTGCTGCTTTTTGAGTTAGCGAGCTATTTGACCGAAAGCTTCTTACTAACCCAGACTATATTAATCATATTACATCATATGCTCAATCTTTCGTTGATTATATAGCGCACCCAGATTCAGTGTATGGGACTGTTTTAAGGCAGCAATGAGGGGAGAGACTATAGCGTTTGTAGCAAAACGTAAGAAAACTCAAGATAGTATCAATAAACAACTTAACGCAGAACTCATTAACCTGGAAATAGTACATGCTAAACAAATTCAGCAAGGAATATCAACTTCTGATACACTGCAAAAATTATTGATTCGAAAAACAGAAATTAATACCTCCTCCATTTCGAGTGTTATTTCATGTAACCTATTTGGGACACCTACCCTCGTATCAGGTGTCTCCACCGTGATATGTTCATTCAACTCCGCTGTCACCAGAAATTCCATCAGGTTTTGACGAGCTATTGTTACTTCTGCTGCACTGTCTAAGATCTTCAGAGCCATTACCCATTCAGAAGTAGAGTCCTCAGAATTCTGGGCATGTTTAACTTTAAGACCTGCTACCTTCTTCTTTTTAAATGGAGGTTTTGGTTTTGGTTTCTCTTCTTTTTTGGAAGTATAGTCTGAAGTGCATTGTGTATCTCTGGACTTTGAGAGGGAAGGACGGTCAGAATACAAACAAGAAAAGCATACAGAGTTTTTTATGAACCCTGAAAGGGGTGAGAGGAACGTGTATCAGTATCCTGATTTTTGATGTTTTTTAATGTTATCACTATTCCTAAGGTTGTAACTCCTTTCGGAGGGCTCCTGTTTAGGAGACCAACACCTGGATTGTGACCTATTTTCTCTAATCTTTTGTTTTTTATTATCCTATTTCTTCTTGGAAGAATTAGGTGCTTGCTTGGAATCATCTTTTTCAGGACCACCCATGAGTTGATGTTTTGTTGCCCTAGCTCCCAAACTATCTCTAGCTAATTCGGCATAGGTATCTTCGATAATTTTGGGTTATTCACATTCCTGTTGTAAAGTAGTGAAATCCCTCAGGCATTGGTGTATTGCCACTGCTGCTGCCTCCCCTTTTATGTTTACTGATATAATCGTTGATACCTGAGAAAAATGTCCTAACAATTTCATCCCTAAGTTCAGAGCAGGTTCAGCTTCATACTCATTCTGTATTTGTCTTAATACATCTGGTATTACTGCTATTGAGGGGATACCATGAGTTCTGGTATATATGGCATCGAAAACTGTACCCCAAGAGATACAATCCTATATCTTGGGTGTAAAACCCATTGGCAATCAGATTTTTAGCATTCTGTGTTTTTCTTGAGGGCTTGTGTGTGGAAACACTGGCTCTAACTGTGTTATTTTCTGAGTTATCCAGAATGGCATTTGCTCATGTCCAGTGGGCATTTTACCCATAACTGTGTGTAGGGTTTGTGGAATTATTTTAGTTGTAGATTCCTGAATTCGGCTTGTAGGTGTAGCCCTTGTTGTCTGAAGTGTGTGTTCTCATCATGAACTCTGTAACGTTTCGGTAAAGTTGTATTTTATCTTTATGAAGTGGATGTAAGTCTGCTACTGGCATTGTGTCAATGTCTGGATGCAGTTTGTAAGCCGCTAGGACTGGCCAAGTTGCTCCACCACTACCGAGCTGACTGAGTCTCACTTTTTCTTTTGTATGTGGGAGGGCACCTTTAAACCAGTTTATGTGCTCCAGTTAGGTGAGCGGAACTTCCGTATCCTCATACGGACAGTGTTCATTTGGTGTTTCATCTTCAGTGTAAGAATGAAATGTATTTGTGCGAGCTTCTGCTGGAGGAAATTTAACCCATGAATAGAATACCTCTGTTCTGTATGACTCGTGGGCCTCAATCACAAAAGTTACTGTCCCACCCCTAGCTGTGACTCAAAAGTATGCTACTTGTAAAATAAGGGCAGTTCTAACATGTTCATAAATGTTTATTTTACCTTTCTGTTCTACCTCCCTTGCTGTATTCGCACATAATGCTGGTGCAGCATCTTCTTCAGTTATTGTTGAACATTTTTCAAGGAAACTGAGAAGGTTTTATGCACAAAAGGGAACTATTTGTCCTTCAAACTTCAATAAATGCACAGTCAATACATAGGATATGCCTATGCAGCTGCAGCAGATTGTTCCCTTCCCATTCCAGACGTCTCAGGATATAGTGTGAGTAGGGGTCTCTGAGAACAGCATGACTGAACTACTCAGATTTGACCATTAAATAAGTACCAAACCAACGTTTGGTGGTGCCATGTCGTGTAGTTCCTATATACCTATATAGAATCTACGTGTTTAGACAACATATACTGCGGGATTTGTGTCCAGAATGATTTCAGACACCCCCATTGGGTATGTTAGCCTTTAAACCAGCTAGCTCACAGTGCCACTATAAACCCCTCTTGGCAACTATCAAATATGACAACTCTGTCCCATCAGGGGTCATGGAAACAGTACAGTATTTTTCGTTCAGCCACTCATGCTCACTTTGTCTCAGAGAAATACACAGAACAAACAGTGGGAACATTTTCCAATAAGCATTTATTGAACCAGCATCATGCTAGTGTAAAATAGGTGTGCTGAAACAACCATAAGACAGAAACAGATATAAATGATTGTAAGCACCAATAGAGTAACAGGATAGTAGATTCCTTCCATAGTGCTAAAACAATGAATACTGGTGGGTATAAAAATACATGACAATAAAATGTGTACTTCTATGATGTGATTCTAACTAGGGCGTCAATTATGTTGGCGGTGAATCCGCATCCTTCGGGCCAGTGGAAGCCACCGGAGGTTGCGGATTCACCGCCGTGGACATTGCAAACACCCACCGCGACATTAGGATGCCGGTGGGATCAGCGGTGGACGGCAAGTCCGTCCGCCGCTGATCAATGGTGAATGCACGCATATATGGTGGCGGTGTCTGCAAGACACCGCCAGCCATATTAGGTTGCAGGCGTAAACATGCTTTTCCACTGCAGCTTTTCCGCCGTGGAAAAGCATGTAGTCTTTTGTGTTTGGGGGCCCGTTGCGGGCCCCCAGGGTGTCGGGTGGTAGGGGGTGCACATGGGGGGTACATTTACATGCACAAAGCGGCAGGCACCGCGCGGTGCCTGCCGCTTTGTGCATGTAAATGCAAAGCATGCATTTTTAACCTTGCGGCGGGTGCTGCTTCAAGCAGCACCCGCCGCAAGGTTAAAGATACAGGATGTGACCGCCAGGGTGGCGGTCACATCCTAATTGGTATGGAGGGACTGCCGCTGCCCCTGCAGATGGTCCCTCCACCTCGGGGTGGCGGACGGACGCCGGTCCGTGCGCCATCCTAATAGGCCTCTAGATGTGCACCTAGCATGTATGTAGGTGTAGTGCTAAGAATTCTTCTAGGATAAAGCCAGCCCCCTTACCTGAAGTGAGAGACTGTGGTACCCCATCTTGGTCTCGAGATGGACACCCCGCAATGGATGTCAGGCCACTGCGAGCTGGAATGTCTGTATGCAGGAACCTCAGCGTCTCGCATCAGTGTGTCAGCATGGAAGTTCTTTGTCTCCTCACCCTGCCTCAGCAAAGATATGGTGGTTATGTACCCAAAGTGGTACCCTCAGGGGATCTACCTTGCTATGTCATGTCCAATTCAGATTATGGAAGGATTTACACTTATATATAGTTATTATACCGGATATGATAGTCCTGCTGAGATTTCAGAAATCCTCATGCAAAATGAATGAGGCTAGTTTTCGCAGAAAAGCCCGACATCGTTCGTTTAAGCAGTACCGTAACTAGGTAAAAGGTCAATAAAAAGAACCGCTATGTAGTGTAATGGCACGGGAAATATAGGTGAAAGATTTAGATAATACCTAAGCCTATATTGGAGTGCTCGTTTCAAACATAACAGTAGTGCTAACCTCATCCCGCACCCACCACATCTTCGTTAGACACTCTGTCTTCGTTGGTCCAGTCATTGGCATCTTGAAGAAAATCTTGATATGTGCCACTTTGCACTGCTGTTCATACTCTGGTGAGGATGAGGTCTTTCTCAGAGGCCTCTGGATGTCTTCAAGACATAGGGCAAAGGGGAATGCCACATTGTAGACCATTATGTAGTAATCCTCCACCCCATCTGAGCTGTATTGGGTGTTGGGTGGCATTGGGTGACGATGTTGGAAATAAGCGGGGTTCTTTTATCCTGGGCAGTACACAACTTCAATCTAATATTGGTGCAAATGTATGGCCCACCTCTCGACACAGGGGGTGGAAGAGGAGCTGATCCTCAGAATAGGGGAACCAGGGGCTTGTGGTCCATGATAGTATAGATGAAAATGTCCACACGCCCACTTGATTGCGAGTGCTTCCCACTCCCTGTCAGTGTATTGCATTTCTGAGGGTGTCAATGCCTTGCTCGCAAATGCCAATGTAGCGCACCGACCTAGTTCTTGTTCCTGAGATAGGATCGCTCCTAGTACTACTGGGCTAGCGTCAACCAGCAGCTCAGTGCGTTTGTCAGGATCAAAATACACAAGTCTATTGTTGTCGAGAACAGTGATCTTCTGGGAGGCATTTTCCTCCTGCTGGTTCCATACCCATTTTGTGTCTGCTTTCGTAAGGGACCTCAGGAGGTCAGCGAGAGTTGCCAGATCTGGGATTAAGCGTTTGTAATACGTGACCAATCCTAATAAGCTCCTCATGTCTGGGTCTGTGATTAGTGCTTGTACCTGTTTGATTGCTTGTGACTTGCGAGGATCCACTTGTATCTCTTGTTGGTTGGAGACATATCCAAAGAATTTGTTGGAGGGTTGCAAGAACAAACATTTGTCTCTGTGCAGCGTCAATCTGTGTTCTTTGAGCCGCTTGAGGGTGGCTTTTAGGTGTCTGTGATGTTCGACAGTGGTGAGCGAATGGATCAGGATATCGTCACTGAGATTCAGGCCGCCTGTCAGGCTAGATAAGGATTCCCTTATAGCATTCTGAAATGCTTCCGCTGCTGACGAAATGCTGAAGTTGAGGCACCTACATCATCGTAGTCCTACGTGACTGCTGAATGTCGTGATATAGCGGCTCTCTTTTTAATTTTTAATTAATAACTGGTGGTACCCAGCATTAAGGTCTAATTATGTGAATCAGCGAGAGCCGTTGATATCCACTATCAACTCGCCTGTAGTGGGAGTGATATGCTGCTCCCGTTTAATGGCACAGTTAGGGAACCGCAAATTACTGACAACATATCGACCTAGAAAATATCGACCTACAGAAACATTGATGCTGAAATATCGAAGGCAAGAATATCGACATCCCATCTACAACATGGTAAGTACAAAAATATCAAAATAAAAATATAGATGTTAAAAATATTGAAGTTAAAAATATCGTTTTTTTTCTGTAAAAATATAAATGTAAAATAAAGTAAATAACACTAATAAATAAAATGAACATAGGTAAAAATATCTAATGTTTAAAATTAATAAATAATACATATATAATAATAATAAATTAATTAAACATATACAGACAATATATAATATATATACTTAACAATAAGTTTTACTAATTATTTTAATAATTTATAAATTAAAAACAAAAATTATAAATTACAAATACATTTACAAACATAAAACAAAAACATACATAAAAAGTAAATAATTATTAATACATTTAAAAATTAAATATACTTTTAATATTTTTAAAATTAATTATATACTACATTATCTAAAATTATACAAAAAATATTAAATAGGTAAATAAATAAAAATACTATTCAAAACCCATAACTAAAAAAAATATAGTAATAAAAATGTTGTATAGCATAGAACTTAGTTACCATTCCCACTCCAGAGAGCGCAACAGTAGAGAAACCATTGCATAGCGTAGAGGTAAACATTACTATTCAAACTCCAGAGAGTGCAACAGTAGGGAAAGTGTTGGATAGTGTAGGGGTAAAAATTACTATTCCCACTCCAGAGAGTACAACAGTAGGGAAAGTGTTGGATAGTGTAGGGGTAAAAATTACTATTCCCACTCCAGAGAGTGCATCAGTCAGACCCTCCAGCGTTTTGCAATTTCGCGATTCACAAAAAAATCGCGAAATTTACACATTAGCGCGATGGCCGCGATATTTGCTGATTTGGCCGCTAAAAAGGGTCTCCCTGAATAAAGGAAATAATTAAGGATTCGTATTGGTTGCAATGTGGCGCACACGTCACTAGGTTTCGCTGTGCAGCTGTAAGATAGCTGCTTCCTAATGGTTTGAATTCTATTGCTAACTTTTACAAGCCTTCTCCACTCCAACTTTCGGCAGTGCTTATGCTGACTCGATGAAAGCACTTGGGTCAAAAATCTAATGCTCGCTAGATTTACTTGTTATCGTGTCACACACAGCTCATTTTTTATTCAGCAAAACAAAACCTGCAAGTGGGGGGCCCGGAGAACAACAAAATATGAGAGTTTTCTCCGGGCAAGTGGATGACTTTTCACCCTATGGCTCAACTATGGGGTGCCAGGGCCTGGAATCGAAGTGGGAGGGAATTTTTAGTGTAACTTGGGTTTCGTTTATATTCACAATTGGACCTGTTTATTGCCTCTGGGTCAGGTTGACGGTGCTCACCAAGGGACAGAAGGCACTGTTTTGTTCCCTATTTGGGAATTGTTCCAGTAACGTAACAAGAGAATTCTGTTGGCCTTTGCAGATTGACTTTTTTCAGGGCGCACGGCATGGTTTACAGTGTGAAAAGGTTCCCGGTTTAGAGAAGGAGCTGTAATCTCGCTTGCAGAGAAGCTTGAAGATGGTGCACCTCCACTTTGTGTGCGCATTGCTTCTTCTTCTGTTTGATCGTAAAGGGGAGTCGGGAACCTTTTAGTTAAAGCATGAGTGTATTCCTCTCTCAAATTCCTATACTTACAAAATGGCCTGTTTGCTAGCAAAGAAAAAAACAAAGTCAAACGCTGCAAAAAGAATACTTCAAACTAACATGTGGCTCCCTGGTTGGTGATAGTGCAGACATTAGGAAAAAGTAGTCGAAAAAATGTGAACTTGTTCCAGCATACCTATATTAAGGTCCTTTGAAAATGTTTTTGTTTTTTAGTCCAAGCTAAGTCTAGCGTCTCTAGTCCCTAGACTTCTTCATTTACTTATCGTTGTATTGTACTCTAGAACTATTCCTGTAATTCTTGTCTATGCACATGTGATTGGAGTGTTGTTTTTTACCACTGTTATACTGTGCCCTTGAACAACTCCTGTAATCCTGTCTTTGCACTTGTAAAGCGCTCTGATAACCCCGGGTCTAGCCAGCGCTATATTAAACCTTTCAAATAAATAAATAAAATAAAGTATGGGTGTACGTGTTCCAGCGCGCAGAGGGGTGTAGATTAATAACAAAAAACACAGGGCTTGCTAAATGTGAAACTGGTAAATGCATAGGAATAATTTAAACCGGCAGAGATAATTAAAGAATTAGCCTTTTATGTCTAACCATGTGTTTATTGGAATGGCTTTAATAAATCTATGCACTTCAAATTAACAGAGAAAAATAAAACACTAAAAAGGGTAGGATCAAGTAAAAATATATATTTTGACAGCCACTCTGTTCATAATTTATCCAGCACATGGGAAAAGCAAACTGAGGTGCACCAATATCTGCATATTTCAATAATTCTCTGCATTTTTCTGTTAGTTTTTTGAGAAAAGAAATTCATGTATTGTGGGCTCAGAGCCTGTTTTTTTGTTCCAAGTTTTTTTTATGTAGGCCAACATGGGCTTGGCTAGCATTGGTGCAAAGCTCTGAGGGCCTACTGAGTCTTGACAATGCTGCATTTTACTACTCCAACCGCAGTCAAATGAGCTATTGCCTTTGCTTGCACCAGGGTGTGAATTTGCTGTATGCTTGTGAATTTGTAGTTCAAGAAGTTTGATAGGTTGTTGCAGAGTTCTTGGGAGGGTGTGATGCTGTTGACGCAGGCCGATGGTGTGTGGCAGTCCTTGATGATGGAGAAGATCTCCTTGCAGCTGTTGGGGCTCCCTTAAATGCGTACTCGTTTTTTTGGTATCTCTCATTTGCTGGTAGTTGTGTCTTAGTGCAGCTTTGTAGGTGGTTGTGTCGGTGGTTTTGTGCGTGGCTCTCCATTTCCTTTCTAGCTGTTTGCAAGGTCTTTTGGAGTCTCAAAGGTCCTCTGTGTGAAAGCTGGCGTACTTTTTGGTTCTTCTTTGCCTGTTGAGGCTTTCAAAGAGTGTTGTGAAGCAGGAGTCAGTTCTATCTTCTAGGTGAAATTTGAGGTCGCTGAGGAGTATGAAGACTCTGGAGTCGATTGTAAGCCGGAGCAATGAAGTCCACGATGAGGCTGGTGAAAGTAGCTCGTGGTCCGGGTGGTCAGTAGACAAGGGTTCCATTTAGGGATAAGTTTTAAGAGACTTGTAGATTAAAGTGCAGTTGAGTCCATGAGTGGGGTGGTGCTTTCCATGGACGTTAAGCACTTGATGGAGCCTTTGAAGAGGTTATAAATTGGCTCCACCATTTTTTAAACGTGAAGATTGCACCTGATAATGTACATTTACACAAATTGGTGAAATAACTAGTAAGCAGGAGGTGACCTCCCTATGCAGTCTGTCTCACTTATTTGGATCAGCCACTACGACCCTGTGCCCTAGGGAGCATGAGGAAGAGGTATCCTTCCTCACAGATCAAGGAGGGAGCGGTACACGGCAGGGGTACATACATGGGCACTAGAACATCCTAGGGAGAAATCCAGCTCCTTCCTGCGAGGTTAGGACCAGAGCTATGCTTCTGTAGAGTTGCAGACACTTTAAACATGCCTATTGCAAAGTGGAATATTCTGCTGAAACAGTTTCCATTGATTTCAGACTGAAAATGAATGATTTTGAGTATAATAAAGTGCCGCAAAAATGCCACTAAATTTCCATATTTGTGCTGCTAAATTTGCTAATCCATGCCGCTATATCCTGGGGGGTCAGATCAGTAGGGAAAGCATTGGATAGCGTAGGTGTAAAAATTACTATTCCAACTCCAGAGAGTACAACAGTAGGGTAAGCGTTGGATATCGTAGGGGTAAAAATTACAATTCCCACTCCAGAGAGTGCAACAGTAGGGAAAGCGTTGGATAGTGTAGGGGTAAAAATTACTATTCCCACTCCAGAGAGTGCAACAGTAGGGAAAGCGTTGGATAGCGTAGGGGTAAAAATTACTATTCTAACTCCAGAGAGTGCAACAGTAGGGAAAGCGTTGGATAGCGTAGGGTTAAAAATTACTATTCCAACTCCAGAGAGTGCAACAGTAGGGAAAGCGTTGGATAGCATAGGGGTAAAAATTACTATTCCCACTCCAATGAGTGCAGCAGTAGGGAAAGCGTTGGATAGCGTAGGGGTAAAAATTACTATTCCAACTACAGTGAGTGCAACAGTAGGGAAAGCGTTGGATAGCGTTGGGGTAAAAATTGCTATTCCGACTCCAGTGAGTCTAACAGTAGGGAAAGCGTTGGATAATGTAGGGGTAAAAATTACTATTCCCACTCCGGTGAGTGCAACAGTAGGGAAAGCGTTGGATAGCGTAGGGGTAAAAAATACTATTCCAACTCCAGAGAGTGCAACTGCAGGGAAAGTGTTGGATAGCTTAGAAGTTAAATATAACATACTTATAAATAATTGTTGTAAATAAAATCATTAATAATTTCATTTTTAAATAACTCTACATCATTTGCAAATACCCATTAATAATTATTAAACACATTACAATTGAATAATTAATTAACAGTAAATTAACAATAAATACCAATAAATCTTAATTTATAAATATTAGTTACCAAACAATAAATATTGAACACTAAAATATTTTTTACATCTAAAAACATAAGTACAATTGAAGAATTAATTAACAATAAATTAACAAGAAATACCAATACATATTAATTAATAAATATTAGTTACAAATAATAAATAATGAACACTAAAATATTTTTCAAAACAAAAAACATTAATTAAAAACGAATTAAAAATTAAAATATAATAAACAATACATTTATTTTTAAATCAAAAAATATATTTAATGAAACAATTACCAATTGTTAAAAAATAATTTCCAATTCATAAAAAGTAATTAACAATTAAAAATCTGAATTACCAATAAAAAAAGTAATTACCAATAAAAAAAGTATTGCCAATTAAAAAATGTAATTACCAATTACAATCATTAATTATCAATTACAAAAATTCATTACCAATTAAAATTAATTACCAATTAAAATAATTAATTACCAATTAATAATTAATTAAAAATAAAATAATCATCAATACTAATAAAAAAATAATCTTTACTTAATTACAATTAAATTACTTCCCACCCAATTCCCCTATAAACCCACAACCCGCTCCAGTACCAAAACATAAAATTAACTTAAAAATAACATTATTAATATATAAAAAGTAGTACACATATAATTTAAAACAAATAACATACTTAACAAAAAACATATAACAAATACATATAAAATACATAACAAAAAACAAATATCGATAATATTAACATCGAAATTAGTAACATTGATATATTTGATATCGATATTACTAACTTCGATATTACTTACATCGATATAATTTTTTTTATATTACTTACCTTAGGGTCGATATTCTGTCCAACGATATTCGTGACCTTGATATTCTTCACCTTCGATATTTCCAACTCGATATTACTGTGGCTGGTTACATACATCGTCTTGATCTTCTGGAAAGAATATCTTACCACCACGGACCTAACTTATCCTGTTAAGGTATTGACGTTTTGCATGTTTATTTCCATCTTGTCACATGTCGCCCATGTTTTAGACGCACTTAGGATTAGACAGGGTTACAGCTGATACAACTTTTAGTAAGTTTTTTGTCTCTGACTTTGATCCATCATCATTACAGAGACCTACATATATCAATCTCTTTCCTGCTGCTGGTGAAACATCTTAATTCGATTGCTCCATGAGGAAATAGTCTCGCTCACAACTGACTTGGATAAACAAGGTATTGATCTTTTCCTTGTGCATTTATATTATTGGGGATGTTAATTAGGACTTCACAGCTCTATTGCCCAAGCTTCATATTAAACATGTCTTAGCTTATATGCTTCTTAAATATTTTGTCTTCCCTACATGCTCCAGAAGGAACATATTGTGACACTTGAGGTCTCATGAATTTTTAATCTCAGAATAGCAGCTATCCATATTTGGAAGTCAACATATACAAAACAAAGGTACATGTTTTTTTGGGCTCACATCATGTTCTTCCGTCATATATTTCTCCCTGCACATTAGTATGTGTGCTTTCTCAGCCAACATCCATCCCCTCCCTTTCCTTCCCCTCCCCTTATTTTAGTCTATATACTCTTCCTTTAGCCTGTCCTGGCCGCATTAGACCTTAAGTTTAAATCTCCATGTGTTATATCAACTATGAAGTTTGTTGCCGGTCTTGTAGGTCACTCTTTCTACCAAACTTAGACTTTGTGTGAGATATCTTCTAATTTTCCACTATCCATTTTCAATTGCCCATGCAGGAATGTGATGCATTCTTAAATTCTATTAACCTCTGCATCTTTCTTAAATATGAGACGTCATGTGCTATACACGTTGGATGGTTGTTAGGGGTGTGTAAATAGTACATACCTCACAATCAGTCTCCACTTTTAAGCTGTCTGTCTTTCAGTGCCAACCCTTTCTTTTGGAAACTGGGAGTTTTACATATTGTATGTTAAGTTTGCACTGTATATGTCTACACTCTTATGTCTTCTTTAAAAGACATATTTTAGCTTTAGATTAAGATTTCCCACGATGAAAGTAGTTGCACTCATTTTGTAAATAGAGGTTATATTTATGTTGAAAAGTAAATGAGTGTTTCTCTCAAACTCTGTTTACTGTTTTATTTTTATTTTTTGTTTTTGATTTAACAGCCCTGAAGAAGTCCCCTGCGTGGGACGAAACGCGTTGGCTGTGTGCTGCTCCATTTTTGCAATAAAGATTTCATACTGAAAAGAAAATCATCATATGGGAATCATTGTAAAATACACATTGACGCAGTATTTATTGTGGTGCACCTTTGTTGTTGTAATTAGTTTTAAATTCCCTAGGGAATAGGCACCGTTACGGTGGGTGCCATTCAGTGTGCACACAAACCCCCCTTTTCTAATACTTTAGGGAAAACTAGGAACACAGATGGGGTTCTTGCATATTAGGTTCTGCCAAGAGGAAGGGATCACCGTTAGGTCTGTTTTGTCGATTACTGTAGGTCGAAATTTCGGAATCAATATTTAGACTGTGCACCGGAAGCCGCATGTCAATGCACAGGCGGATCCTCCCTGGCTGTTTGGGTTTCCCAGCAATTACCAGTGGGAAGACCTAGGGGGTGGGCCTTACACCCATTCTATCATGTCTTGGTCTCCAATTCTCTCGAGCTCCTTCTCTATCAGAGGATTCAGGTGGAACGGGACACATCAATGCCAGAGAGCCACTGGTGCGACTGAAGGATCACTGGGGGGTACTTGAAACAGCCAAGCCCTCAGAACAACTCTGGGAACTGATCTAATAAATCATCCACTTGGTGTGCCTTTACTCGTTTGGCGAAGGATATCAGGCTGAGGTCCTCTGCTGTGTGGCTTCCAATCAGCATATCGGCTTCCAGGTCAATGATGTGAAATGTTGTGGTTAACTCTTGATCCTCAGATGGTACAGGTATGGACAATCGTACATGAAGAGGTAGAGGTGTCTGACTCCCATACGCAAACATCCTGGTGAATGACAGCACTAGTTGGGGTTTGGGTTGGAGACAGTTGCATTGTTGCACTTCTATCACATTCACTGATTCTCCAGTGTAAATGATGGCTTGAACTTCTGAACCTGCCAAATGGACATTGCAGGTTGGTTTTGGCCTTCAGCATCTATATGTCACTCTTTGAATCTAGATTTATTTATAATGAAATTGCCTCCTTCTACGAGTCTGTTTCCCATTGGTACCGCTACATCGACGACATCTTTTTTGTATGGACCGATGGGGAACAGACTCTGGAAGACTTCCTGACATGGCTAAATCTGACACATAAGAACTTACATTTTACTGCCCATACCAATAGATGGAGAGTCGAATTTTTGGATATATATATTGGATGCAATGACGATGGACACCTGGAAGTTGACTTATATACAAAACCAACGGCTAGAAACACCTTGCTACACTTCAAAAGTTACCATCCCAGGTGCCAAAAGGATAGTATTCCTTTTTCGCAATTCCTAAGGGTAAGGCGCAATTGCACCAATTTAAAAGATTACGACATCCAATCAACTACAATGAAGAAAAAATTCTTGGAGCGAGGGTACCCTCACCGGCTGGTAAGGGAGGCCTATAAAAGTGCGCATTTCTTTGATCGCGACTCGCTGCTACAAACTCGGAGACAAAAACAAGAACAGAAACTTGTCTGTATTACCAGACATTCTACCCTAAATGCAACCATAAGACAAGTAATCAATGCAAATTGGCACCTGCTTAATATAAATGAAGACCGAAACAAACTGGCAAAACCTATGTTCGCCCATCGGCGGAATAGAAACTTGAAAGACTTAATTGTTCGGTCCCATTTTTCTAAGTCTACAAACACTCCGTTCGTACAGAAATCCATAGATGGAAAAAACGGAGTTAAAGGGACATCTCGATGTGGCTCTTGCCAGTCGTGTAACTCTATCATTGCCGGCGAAACTGTAACTTTTAATGGTGTCACCATTGAGGCCAAAGAACTTTGTACTTGCAATACCCGCAACGTAGTCTATTTAATTGTATGCCCCTGCAATTTAGGCTACGTAGGCGAGACTGCTCGAGCGATAAAAACACGCCTAACGGAACATAGATCCGCTATCAAAACAAATAAACACATGGCGCCTATGGTCAGTCACTATATGGAATATAAAAATGCACCAGTAGAGATGAAATGGTGCATTCTTGAAAAAATTCACATGCCGGAGGAGAGAGGTGGTGAGAAAATACGGAAGAAAAAGGAAGTCTACTGGATTTTTACCGTTGGAACCTTTAACCGGGGACTAAACCTTGAACTTCCATGGGAAAACGCTATTATATAAAGAAATCAACATAGACATTAGCTACATTACTTCCCCGTGTATTCTGCAATTTTGCTCGCTAGATCGACGATACTGAACTCTCGTTATTTTTCTTTATCTATTTACTTAATTTGTACAACTCCTATTCCTCAGATCCCTACAAAATTCGTGGTAGATATGGTCTAATGACATCTGTGCGTTTATCTTGCTCTATCACTATATAAGTGACATACGCCTTTAAAAGTAGGAGGAGTCACGTCCCACTACCTATGGGACATCACTATATATAGACCAATCGGTTTTCACCTTTCATCTCCTTTTCTCGTTACGGACGGAATCACCGCCATTGACCACGCTTGACTGTATCTCTGAAACAGGTACGCATTTTATAAATGTAATATTCTCTGTTAGGACTGGACTTACCAGGCATTCCTATTAAATTTGTACCTGACACTCACTTGGGTGCAATAATTAACTCCTAAGTAACCGCTAGAAATTTATCGATGTCGGCTTGTATTTAAATACCATTTAGATGCCGGCTCTAAGCGAGCGTAAGAAATTATATCATCCAAGATAAATATATGAGCTTTTCTCGCTATATTCTTTTCGCAGGCTCGGCTTTTACTTTGGTAGCTCGGTTTTGCTGCTCAACCCTCTATCCTTGGCTAAACTACCACACGTACCTCCTCTAAACGTGATTCTGCCACACGAATGAGCAAGGCTTGTCAGTTTAAAGTACGTATGATTGCAGACTTAACTGTGATACTCGCGAACCCACTCTGCCAATATTTGCCGCCCAAATAACTGCTTTTCTGTCTTTCCAATTATCCGCAGAAAAAATATGATATCTTTGAATGGTCTGATACGTGTTGTACCATCCATATTTATGTCTGGATTTACATCTTTGGATGTTAGTTTCCGCGACTACACTCCATCTTCTCTAACCTTTTAAGGTAGGTTTACGTAACCTTCTAGTTCTCACGTTGCTTAATGTTAAATTCGTAGGCACATGTTATATCCACGGGCACATGTTATATCTACGGATTACTATTTTGTTTTGACAGAGTTGGCACTGGGTTGTTTGTCTTTTAAGACGAGGACGTAATCAACCAAGCTACATCATTTATTGAATCTCTGCTTAGCCAGCATATTTTCAGGTAATCTTGAAAACAGGAAATAGTTAGATACGTACTGTGAGTAGCGTACCATCACCAATATGAACAAGATCGATATAACTACCTATTACGATATCTTTTTTCTCAGACAACGACGCAACGAGAATACAGCATAATACACGTCACATTTCTGAAATCATTTCAACCTGAAAAAATGAATGAAAAGCCATTTTTGGTACGTTTTCATTTCTAGAATTCGTTTTTTCGAGTTTCTTAGCCTGTTTGAAATTTAAAGATAAATACGGCAGATAAAACGTTTAATTTAATCTGCTATTTAAAACTATTTAAAACATAAAATAACTCTGCTGTGGGGTGGGTAGGAGATAACAACGAATTATTGACATTTAAAACTAATATAAAGGTAGGCTAAAATCGTGTAAAGGATAATCAAGTTATGGTGAATAAACAAGAATGTGGAGTGATGTTTTTTAAAAAATAGAAAAAATACCCCGTATAGATGGCAATAAAATAAACGCTAATTGTGTTATCTAAAAATACGTATAGAATGTAAACCAAAATAATCTCTCGCCTATTTCTGTCCTGTTCTTACTGAGTGCATCTATCTGTACTTTCTTTGAAAAGTCTAGAAATGAATTAGTGATTAGTATCTGTTTGTGGTAGATCGAATTGTCGCCTATGTTTTGTCGTTTGTTTGGGCGGGGGTAAAAAAGAGAAAATAATATATGTACCGTACTAAATAGTTAACACAGGCGTGTTTTGTATTTTGAAAGAAATAACAAAAGGGTTACATCATGTATGTGTTAGTCTATGAGCTTTCTATATGTGTCCTTATCTTGCGGTATATTATGTGTAACTATCAGAGTTTAATAAAAGATTTATTCGTTTGAACACAAGTAAAAGGATTCTAAATAACATAATTTTTTTAATTATAGATAAACGCTGATGTTGTCCTGATGAAGACGCATTGTTTGCGTCGAAACGCGTTGGCAGAAAAACATCTATTCTAAATAATCAACTGTGGGAATCCTCATAGTTTTTAACTTTTCCCCTTGACATTAGAGATTACTATAATTGAACACTGTACTCTCTTTTTATTGTTTTTATATAATTTTGTATCTGATTGAACATGTCTATCAATTTTTTATCAATGTGATTAAATTTAATGTATGTTTACATTTATTGTGTTAAAAATACTTTCTTTTACTTGTGTCCATATTGGTTACACTAATTTGTTGCCAGCTGTCTACATTGTTTTTACCTGGATGTATATTTTTCTATCCATTGTGGCTTTCAGCAATACTTCAGTTCCCTTGTGAAAGTGATTAGAAACGCCTCTCCCTCCATTTCTTCTTCTGGAGATATGTCGCCTGGGTGGTAGGTCTGTCTTGTCGGGAGTTTTGTTTAGTCTGAACGAGTAATTCTTTTGCGGGACAGTTGACATACCATCTTCGATTGTGTGCAGTTGTCTCTCGGCCCTTTGTTCCTGAGCTTCTTCCAATAGACTAAAGCAAAGTTTTGGATTTCACAATTGGGGCAGGTGAGACCCTGTGCTGGGCAGTCACCAATTGGGTGTTCCTCGTGGCCACAATAACCGTACTTGTGCTTGGTTTGCTGGGGTGTTCTTCCTTTGGACATGTCTCCTCTGCCTTTGGTCTGAATGGCATCGGCCTGTTCGGTTTTGATGTTTGGTGTCTTCTCTGGTGTTTGTGTGATGGCCAGATCCATTTCGTTGGCTCTGGCTGCCGACAGATCATGTGACCATGCCAAAATCAGGATGTCGTCAAGGCTGATGTTTGGTTGGTGCAAGATCATGCTTTGTAAAGTTTTGTTTCTATATCCCTCTAATAGCTGGGCCAGGATTTCTTTAAGTTGATCATCTTCCATGTAGGTGCTCGCTAGTTTGCGTAGTCTCGCGTAGAAGGTGTCAATGGACTCCCCCTCTCATTGGTGGGCTTGGCGGAGCTTGAACCATTTGAAATCCGGGTTTAGCTGAGGGTCAAAGTGAGCATTGAGTGCCCTGACTGCTGCATTGTTGTCTGTGGCCGGTCCAGTGTCTGGTAGGTGTTTAAATAGTTTATATATGTCTTCCCCTGCATGGTGGAGGAGTAGTTACCTCTTCACGTGTGGCAACAAAGTAATTTTCCAGATGCCCAATCCATATTTTCCATCTTGGAGATGCCGTTGCTGGGGCTGCTATCTCACTGAACTGTGGCAGGACCCTTGTAAGGGCGTGTTTTGTGGGGGTCGGCTGTTGAGGCTGTTGAGATTGTGTGCCTCATCTGCCATGTCAGCTGGGTTCTAGATCTACCTGGTCTCTTGCGGGCCTAGACTTGTTCTGCTGTTCCTGTGCCACAAAGACTACTGTGTTACCACTGGATTGTTATTTTTTTCCTTTCTGTGTCCTCTCCTTGAAGCTGCAGGTGCCATTGCTGTTTCGTTTTTATTTTCTCTCTGTTTTCTTTCCTGTGTTTATAATTTATTAATTTGTGTTGCTGTTTATTGGTATATTTTTCTTTGCTGTCCCCGTGGGCTTGCATGTGAGTGGCGCTGGCCATGTTGGGAGCATACTGGGCATGTGCATGGGCTCCTCTGCATGCTGGGGGTGACTGGTGCGTGCATGCTCTCAGACCGGGTGGGCAGGGCTTGCCTGCCACTCACTGCAGTTCTCGAGTACCATGCTTCTTTTACTGTTGTTTGACAGTGGTTCTTGTGCTGGGCGGTGCTGGTTATCTTACCACCCGGGAAGTATGAAGGGTCTTAGTTGCATTTGTGGTCTCTCCTGCTGTCTGTGCTGGGCACGGTGAAGTCGGAGGTCACCGGTTCTGCCCTGTTTCTCTGCTGAACACTGCTTTTCAGGTATTCAGTGGTGGGGGTGTGTGGGGCACATCCCGGCCTCGTTGCCAGTGTGGTGTGGGGTAGTATCTACTTGTTGAGGCACCCACATTGTAGGCCTCGTTCCCAGATCCCAGGTAATAAAACACACTAAAATGCAGTGTCTAGGTCTCAGAATGAAGCTTGAATGGTTCATCCCACTTTATTTAAAGCCTCTGGCCTCACCCGGTCAGATGATATGATATGTGCACATCTGGGGTCTTTGGGAAGCAGGACCGCTGACCTGCTACAAATACAGCTATTTTTAATATGAGTGCAGCGGAATAGGTTTCTCAGAAGTTAAACATGTGTATCTGGGTAGAACAAAATAACAAAAGTCAATTGCACTATTCAGTGTAATTTAGTTATGGAAATTTTACACCTAGAACAATATCAGCATGAGAAGGTTTTGTGAATTGGAGTCCACATGGTTACTCACAACTAATAAACATTTCCAGAATAATTCCTGAGACACATTGTGAATCCAATAAGCATAAACAAAAACTAACCCAAAACAAAGTAGAACAAGAATACATTTTGAAATTTACAATCATGGGTTGGTGAATTAGACCCTCAGCCTCTGGAGTTCTTCTCTTTCAATACTTCAAAAGTAATTGTAATTGTCTAAAAATATAATTATATAATTGTGTGTTTCGGTCTTTGCTTAAATTAGGAACATTCCAGACGGAATGTCACTGGCAACATTCTGACAAACGCATGACGTGCATTTCATTGAATCTTTGTTAAACAAAAGGTTGAAAAGTGCACATGCTTCAGGAGCACACAGCAGTAGGACAACTCTAACCAGCCTGGAGTCCAAGAGTTGGGTTCCTGTGTTTTTACCATTCATGCAGTACAAGAAATAGGATGAAGTAGCACAAGCCATTCCTATGCCACTCTAGTGAGTTTATTCTTGGTGTCTGATACAGCACCGAAATAGTTCCAAAGAACAGAAGAGTATTTTGCATGAAACAGTTTGTTTGAGCAAGAATCCCTAAAAACGGATTCATGTATATAGGTCATTCTGAGGATTTGAGGCTGGATGAGATAACGTGCAGTAACCAGAATGTAATAGGAGGATGGAACTGAGAAATTAAGCTCGGGTAATGCCGGAGAGAACACTGCAAAACACATTATAGACCTGTTACACGTTTTCAGTTGGGAGCAATGTACCCCAAATCAATGGACTCTTGCTCATGTGTCTGTTCCGGAGATGAACACCAAAGTCTCTGGATTTTAAAGTTTGCAACTTTGGCAATTGACTGCGTCTGAATATGTTCTATGGATGATGACCAGAACTCTCAGACAGCTGGGAAATAACATGGCAGAATTGTTCAGAGGTGAGGAACCTCCCAGTTACTTTTGACCATTGACTTGAAACAGGTGTAATTAGTTGGTCTTAGACAGTATTTGAGAGAATTCACAAGTTCATTGTCAATATCACTGAGTGAGTGTCTTTTCCTGTAGGGTGGCATTACTACTGCACTCAATTACAAGCACCTATCCTAAATACTATTGCTGTCAATTAAAAGCACCTCTCTCAAGTTCAAGTGCTTGACCTGAAGGAATCATGTTTGATAGAATCTGAAACATTGTATGACACAACCACGCCTGACTAATCACACATGCCTTAACCATACACTCTTTACAACGACAGCATCTTTACCATGCATGCCTTTAATACGCATGACTTTACAATGCATTTCATTGTAATAGCATGTTTGGTAAAGGTATATGCATGGTAAAGATCCCACCCTGTCCCCCCTGCCCTGAGCCCTAAATTCCAGCCCTCCTGCCATCTAGTCTACCCACCCTAGCCATATTAACTACTCCAACCTCCTACCCTTAGCCCTAAAACCTGGGCCCTAGCCCAAACAAACTACCTCTGCCCCAGCCCCCTCCCAACATGAGCCCTACAAATTTGCCTCCAGCCCTGAAAACGGCCACTTTCCCCCCGCCCTGAGACAAAAAACCAGCACCCACCCCCAAAAGCCTACCTCCCCACCCCAGCACAACTTACCAAGCAGCGTCCCAATCCTACCTGCAGCAATCCTTCTGGTTCCTCTCTCTGCCTGCTCAGACAGGTAGAACTCCACCTGCCTTAACCACCCATATGTATTGTTGTTAAGATATATGGATGGGTAAGGCAAGAGTTGTTCAGTTTGCGGGGAAATGGCACGCATGCTAAAGTCCACATTGTAAAGCCCGATTCCCCATCTTAAAGCCTTTTGACTGTAAAGTCAGTACAAGCACTACTATCAGCTATGAGTCCTTAGCCCAAACCTCACCCTCAATATCACCTTCTCCAAGTGCAAATGTAACATGTGGTACCAAACCAAGCATTTAGGAGCTATCCCTGCAACATTATGTAGAAGTAGCTTTCTCCTTCCTTTCCTGAAAGAGGTTGGACTGTCTTGACTCAAGGGAGACATTCTTCCTAATTGATTGACAATACAGATTATTGTCCACACAGACAAATGCCCTGTGCTCCCTTTGTTATCAGCTAGGGACCCACAATTGAGAGCCAAATCTCCAGTAAATTCGCTGATATACATTGATGTCTCCACAGCCAATCAGAATATATGCCTCTGGCAATTCATTTTAAAATAGAGACATGTAGACTTTGTAAGAGCAGGATGAAGGACCACTGAACCACTAACCCTGTAATATCAGTCACTGAGCTGTAGTTACTCGTTTCTACAAATTACCCTCATTAATTTATATCTAGTGGTCTACAATTATGCCAATGCTCACAATTTTAATGTTTCTACAGAGGCAAATGAAAGTCTAGATGGAGTTCTATAAAAAGTCACTGACATATTGTGATAAGTTATTTCCCAATACACTCTTAAAAGAATAAAGCATTGCTATATGTCTTGGTCACGGATACCAATGCTATCTACCTGGTAAGTAGAGCGCATTAAAGCCAGAAAGAAGTATAGGGTAAGAAAAAATGTAAGATGTTTAAACAGACTGGTCCATATTCATAAACTCATGTTTGGTAATTATTCATTGGTATAATGAGATTGGCCAATGAGTACACATTTGGCACAAAGTCAAGTCAAGGAATAAAAACCATAAATATGGAAGTTATGAAATTGAAATGGAACAGATGGACAAAACTAAGGTTAGGCAACATGTTTTTATGCTTGCTAGTTGTGTACAGTCAAGCAGTATTAGTCCTCCAAAGGTGGGTGGCTGAAAATTTTCAAATTCATTCCATTTGTGATAAGTCAGATATAATTTTCTGCCCCAAGATGGGCAGGGCATTTTGGAGCAGAAGATCATCAGATCCAGATGTCCTTCGGAGACCTTCAGGTATGAGATGCCAAGGAGGGCTGCAGCTCACTTTTTTGCAGGATCAGGGCACATTTCAGGAACAGGTTGGAGACCACGCTTAGAGGTAGGCTGGTGAATACTATCAAAGTCTTTTTCACCTCCAGGGGCTTAGTGTAGGACAAACGGAAATACTGACAACAACTCCAGTCCAGTTGCTGCTTTGTACAACCCTTTCCAGCTGGGGGGAAATACTTTCTCCTGCTAGCAGTAGACATTAAAACTGTTCCACTTTTTTTATTGCAAGCTTTACCGTTTGTGAAGATTGGAGACTTAAAATAAAACACCACTACAGATTGTGAAATGTGCACATTCTTATACAGGTAACGTTCTCAGACATACACAAACGAGGATGATATGGATATAGAGGGTTTTAAATGGTTTCATTGAACTAGCGTGTCGGAAATGGGAGATGTCCAAATTATAAACCTAAGATACAATATTTGCCAGTAAGTTAGTTAGTGAGTTTCGTAGCTTTTTCTGAGCCACAAATTCAGTTTGAGGCTAACTTGTTTCATTCTTCTGCAAATGGTAGTCAGTGGTGGACAGAGAATACACTGACATGTGATGTTCCACATTACTTTGTTCCAGGTCTTAATTCTTCACAGCTTGACATTTTTGGGATGCATATATTTCCATAAGTGAGTTTGTATAACTTTCTTTAGAACTTGTTGTATGTCAACAAAGCAAGGCCCTTATCAATCTCTGTGTTCATATCACAGACTGTGATGCAATTTTCTTTTAGCCCCAGTCTCTACTCAGTAGACCCATGTTTTTTCACTACATCGGTCTTCTTATTGTGAATAGACCCATTGCTGGGTTGTAATTATCTTTCAGTATGCTTTGCCGTCCTCTCCAGATATTACCTAGGGGACTCATGCTGAACTGGGAGTTACTCCAAAATTATTTCTACTGTTGGTTTTTATAATACAATTAACCAGTGCATCTAGTTTGGCAAAGGTAGTGGCTCCCTCTTCTTGTTCTTGTTTTTGTGTATATATATATTTCCTTATCTGGGACTTTTTACACTTTGGTCTTGGGCTATAAGGTCTAGTTGAGGATGCAAAAGTTTTTTTGCTACCGACTCACTGTGTGCTTGTAAACTTCTTCTCTTCTTTTAAATGTCGTTCTTGGTTTGTTTGTGAATGATAGAATGATCAATTTACATTGCCTTGCTCAAATTGTGACCTGCAATTATTTCTGCTTTTAATTCCTTGCACTTTTTTCTTAATTTTTTCCCCCACAGATAGCACTCTCAGCCCAGCCGTGCACACTGTGTGATGTGATTATTCTTCTGATGACCAAATTACGGGTCACAAATTAGGATTTAAAAATATATGATTGTGCGCCCTGATGAAGGAAGTTTTATTATGTGTTGTTTAGTTTTCTGAAACGCCCGTCAGCGCTTTTCTCTCTTGTCCTTTTGTTTATGTTAGTTATACTTTATTGTATATGATATTCCTGTGTTATGTCTTTATTAATATTTTGTGATTTACTGTTTTTCGGATTAATTGTTGATACCTTTTTTGTATGTTTTTATGGTTGTTACTGATGCAGTGTGTATTTTTACATGTGATCCCTTTGATATTGTTTCTTTTTGGGGTTGGGTTTGTGTATGTTATGTGCTGTGTTATATTTTCCATGAATTTGTAATTTTTGGTACTGTTCTCTTTGTCAAAAAATGATAAAATATCTAATAATGAAAAATAAATGAATTATTAATTGAGCTGTTCTGTGGATGGATGTTCTTAACATTTTGGAGCTATTGCCCTATTTGTTTATTATAGTTGGGGACTTCCTTTGATGTTCTTCAGTTTATACATTTACCTTTATACAGAGCTATCATCTCCCTATTAGGTTTCTGACCCAGTCCATTAGCAAATCTAAAAACTGCCTTAGCCCTGTAATGTCACTTCCACTACCGCAGGCATTTTGGTGAATCAACACCCATGCAAAGAGCATGAGACAATGGGTCAGCCCTCTTTTCCCGTTGGCTCCCTTCACTTTAAGTGACTACACAAATCGTGTGCACATTGTTCACATTTTTGAAAATAGTTTCTTTATCTTCAGTGACACATCTGGTTGAAAGTGTGTTTTATTTTATTTCTTTTTATATTTCACTTGCATTTAAGTGGTGGCTTTTTATTTTACCTGCACGGCAGGCGCCCTGATAAATTGTAATTTACTTTCCAGTTTCTTTTGAAGGTTGGTGTTATAAAATGTTTAGGTAACATTGTAACATTTGCAGCTGCATGCAATTTGAGTACTCGGGTGGTGATTGCTTCTCGTATCCTTCACTAATAATAATAATTATTAGTATAATTAAAATAATAATAATATTGAAATGCAAAAGTGCATGAATCTCTTCAGTAAATTCTTTTTAAATATATTATTTAAGGCGTATGACAGCTACATTTAAGTGGTTACATGTTTTTATTATTTGTTATTTTTGCGGCATATGCGTACAATAAAAAAGAAAAATATTAATTTAAACATCTCACAATTGAAAGCCGACCTATTAGTTTTGCCAATGCTTGTTCATTTTGTTGAATTTGTCCATTACAAGTAAGTTAAGAGAGCCTGTACTATTCTCTGAGTAAAAGGCAATCAAACGATTGGGAGTCTGTGTGAGAAATCCCCAAACACCAGGCGCTGTGCAGACTTTATCCACCTAATGGACTTTAAGTTCCCCGGGACACCTTATACACATATATCTCATTATCGGGCAGACTCCCTCGTGGCATCTCTATCTGTGAAGGCTCATGAATATGTAGATGTGGTGTGCCTCTGAAAAACATGCTTGACAAGAGAATAGCTCAAATGAACTGATTCTAGTTAGAAGCCCATCAGCAGGCGATTTTTTATGTCTGAAGAGGCAGTCCATTGCTAGGTGACAGATCGTTAAGGCTAGCTACCCAGGCAGCGGAAATGAAGAAATAATTTGTTCCCAGTAACCTTCAGGTGACCTTCCAGGCAAAAGGGAGCCTTTAAAGTGCTCTGTCTAGTGATATACATTCCTAGCGCATGTGGGGTTCCTTTCCTCGTGATAAAAGTCGGAGACTGGTAAATAGAGCGATAAACACTCCTGACATGGACGGAGCGTGGAAAGATTTCATCACCTGCCATTAGCATAACGATGAATTATTCAGAGCGCTCTGTCAGTGCTGCGCGTTTCAGTTCATGTTCTGTTGTAAATCCAAACAGTTAGCAAAGGTTCACCTGGGACTGCATTGATCACACTGAGTGATGGGGGATGAGGGAGATGTCTTTATGCTTCTGTAGCAGAGCACACCTTGATCTGCAAGAATTATGGGGGGAAAGAATATTGATGCTACCGTGCTCCATTCAGTCATTCCTCACGATTTTAAGTAGCACATTTTCACGCACAATTGTCTCATTGAAAGTTCATTGTCGCTGACTGCAAGTCTTGGCATGCTCAGTCTATGGGCCTTTCGTGGGCCTCTCTTTTTTTAATTGGCCCTTGCCACAATTCCTTCTTTCCACAATGCTTGTTTTGCCGTCAGAAGCACTGTGAGAGGAAGAAGCAGTGTGTTCATACCCAGAAAATAACCTGACACTATTTTCTTAACCTCAGAAATTAGACATTTCTTATTTTTGTACCTTTACCCACTTGTAATTATGGGGGTGGATAGGGCGAGGATGAAAGTCAGTAAGAAGACATTTATGGAGATCGCTCAAGGATGTTCCAAAGAAAATAATAGTTGAAATTAAAAAAATACTAAATGCTAGTGGGAAAAAAGAGTAATGTCTAACAAGGTTTTCTTCTGTACCCTCTTGCACATAAGGCTGATCCATAAAAAATAAAACAATTGCGTCCATCAGATGTCTGCCCTCTGGTATGTGTAGTATTTGGAGGTTGTTTAAAAAAAAACATACCCAGAGGCATCAGTCAAGATGTGGCTTACAATTTAATTTTTCACTACATACCAAGCATGCATCACTTCAAAATGAAAAATCTAATTGATCGAAATTAGTGGTAAATATAAGTCATGTATTTTTTAAATGTGCCCAAGAATATACGTATAAGAACATTTATAATTTGTCCCATTCCAAATTCTTGACAAGACAGTATGATAGGTGCATCTGAGTAAATTTTTTAAAAAGTGTTTTAGTGGACTGTAGCAGGCTGTAGGAAGCCAATATTATAGAGAAAAGCAACATATATTTGCAACTGTCTTACCTTCCATTCAGTGGCTGCTAGTACGGGACGGAGGTGGTGTTGGTGGGGGGGGGGGGGGTAAAAGAAAAATATAACACTTACCTCTGCACAGCCGCCGTCTCTCCTCCGTCATCTCTCCACACTTTGACATTTGCAGGGCTTTCTGGATAATAAATCAGGCAGGCTTTGATTCTCTCAAACCACAGCACTTTGGATTCCCTGGGTCTCTACTAGACCTGGGTGGAATTTCAATTATGCTGGAATAATTAGTGTAATTTTGGTAATTCTGCTTTACTCTTTGAACAATTATTAATAATTACGCAATTACTCCTCCTCCCATAATTTTGGGGAAATAATCCTACCACAAGAGTACATTTATCAAGCATGAGTGGGGGTTCACGCTTACTATTTGTTTTCTGCTCCATTTAGCACTATTTCTTAGAGGAAAAATGTGTCAATTTTTCTGCTAAGGAATAGCAATAAATGCAGAATTACCCTTCTTGCATAATTCTGCGTAATCTTGTAGGACTCTCAGGCAATTCCACATGCTTACACTACACAGAATTCAATGAGTTACGGCCACCCCCAGTCTCTACTTTTCAGAAAAGTCTGGGGTGCTAGATTTTCCTGGGTGTCATCCAACCTTGGGCCCAAGAACTGTAGTCTTTCCCAATGGAAGCTCCCCCATTAAAAAACATTCCCTAGTCCCCAGAGTGTGGATCCCTGCTCCGATCCATTTAAGGCCCAAACATACCTGATACCCCCGCATTACTCTGGAGACCCAGGGAAACATAAACGTGGATCAAACATTGGCAGTGATGTATTTATGCATGAGGATTAAAAGAGAAAATTGCCATGTTTTAGGGAAACAAATAGTAAATATCTAATAAACATCAGTTAAATGTATATGATAGGTCGGTGCCTAATGTGTGTCTGTAAATTCCTGGATTAAAGAATCCCAAGGTCAGATGTACATTTTCAATGTGATATTCTGTATTTATGTGATGCCAAGGTAAACAAAAAGAAACAGCTGACACGTGTTTCGCCCATGTGGCCATAGGCCAAGGGCTTTCTCATGGCAAAGAATCTTATGGGTTTATATAAAAAAATTCTTGTAAATGAAATAGTGATTGAGAAGAACTAGAGAGGAATGCACTAGGAGTGTTTGCAGATGAAGGAACTGTCTGCGGTCAGGAAATGGCTATCCTCATAAGATTCTTTGCCTTGAGATAGCCCTTGGCCCATGGCCACATGGGCGAAATACAGGTTGGCTGTTCATTTATGTTTACCTTGACAACAAATAATTACAGAATATCACATTGAAAATTTACATCTGACTTCGGATTCTTTAACTCAGGAATTTACGGACAAGCATTAGGCTCAGACCTATCATAATCTTTTATCTAGTTCCTCTATTTTGGTGGCTCTTGGGTGAAGCCACCTAATCGTGAAGTGCCATCCTAAGATTTGGGCCCTGTCCATTTGTGCATGAACCCCAGCAGGACACACTTTTCAATGAGGTCAGTATCAATTAAATGTCCCAACCAACCAATCGGAGTGAGTGAGGCCTGACACCTACCAACAGAATTCCTAGGATGTGTAAATGTTGAAAATATATGGTTGTGGCAGGGGTCCTTATTGCCTAAAAGTATAAGCCCCTAAATAGGTTATTGCTTTTCAGTTGCTTTAAAAATTTCATGAATACCCTTACCCATTTTATTTTTGGGTGAGCATCCCGAACCCAGCAAAAACCCTCATTTGTCTGAATACCTACATTCAGGAAACCTAGGGGAACACAGATTTGCAACAAACTTTGGTGGGCATGTTTCTAAATGAGGGAACGTGGAAGGAATTACTTGTCATGGTGAAATAATTGCTGAAAATTAGACCATAAAAATCAGATCAATGTCATTTTCAATGGGTTCTCCGGACTACCAAATAAGTGCAAGCAAGGTACGGCTCTCAATGACCTCAGAAAGTGTAGATATTGGAATTATATTGCTGCAGTAGGTTTCCGTACAACAGAGGAGTGACAATTGCAACAAACAGACTGGTGCCCAAATCAGCATTTCGCTTTCAGAAGCTTTTGAAATGTTCTAAACCTGCTACATCCAGTTCTTCGTCTCTTGGAACCTCAAATCATTTGCGATCCCACACGTCTTATACCCCACACTCAAGAAACCAAAGGGAAGTCAGATGCTGGTCAAACCTTTACAGAGATGTTTTCCTGTGTGAAGAAAATAGAAGAGAATTAGCATGTTTTGGGTAAAATGTCTGAAAATCTTACAAATGTCATATCAACTTAATCTCCTGGACAGTCATTCTGGGCAAGTTACGTTTGGAACTTAGTGATAGAGCTTTAGGGTGTGTATATGTTGAAAACATATGGGTGTGAGAGGTTTCCTTATGACCCAGAGTTGACATTTGAGGAAGCAAGCCTAAAGTAAAATAAAACTACTCCCAGAAAATGCGTTTTTAACCAGGCTTTGGTACTGAGGTGGAATTCACATGTAAGATATGAGAAAGTTGCAACTTCTCATAGAATAAGCTTTGTGAATTATGACCAATACCACCAATGTTGCTTCTGTTTATCCACCCAAAGCCGGCTCTGCATATCCAGAACATGTAGCAAAATAAAGGTAGTTAAATTCTTCCTCACAAAATAAACCCTGCTGTTTTACCTGCTTCATGTGAATATCTGCAGTAAGTCTAAACCCCTCACCGTACAAAAAGAAACTCACTCCTCCCCCCTTTTCTGAACTCTGTGTGTACCCCTCATTCAAGCTCCAATGTTCCAAAAGGCAGTCTGGTGTGCACAACTATGAGAAACAAGTTCATACATTCAGTCCTAAATGTGTGTATTTCCCTTGGGTTCAGCATCATTAGCCTCAGCCCCCTAATCTGCATCGCCATCACTTATAGACATAGCAGCAGTAATAAATATATGTATTGAAATTATGTTTATAAATTAAAAATTAAAGGCAAAGATATTAAAGATTCCTATGTTCTGTATTTGTGTCACATATTTTAGCCTCAATAACTTGCCACATAATGTTATAATGGAATCCTGAATTTCCCGGATTTCAAAGAGTTTTACACACTTATTCACAGAGAAAAGCTTTGGGTAATGGGTTTTTATCACTGGTTAGGTAAAGATTATTCCTGGTGGTAAATTACAACTAGTGGTAAATTATAGGTGTACTAAGAATAATGTCATCCTGATATTACGATCCACAGGTAGTTAATGCTAAGCATATTAAAAAAAGCTACTGGCATAGATATATACTTTCAAGCAGCAAAATATAACACCAACATTACCTATTTGTAATAATGTTGTCAACCATTTGCTTACAGAGGTGAGAACAGAGCCCTGCAAGACAAAGCACTGTTTTCATAAGTTGGGTGTTTTGTGACCTTGTTTATGTAATGCTTCATACTGTTACCATGTTACCGCAGTCTAGATTAGAGCTAAATTAATTTTGTGGAGTAATATGCAACATTTTCCTGCAGTGTTTTTGGGCCATAACTGATCTAAAGTTTATTTATTTGCATAGTCAATTAAAACCATACTCCATACAATATCATCAGACTTTAACTTCATAAAACAACATAAAGCATGCTCTCTGTTAATACCTTTTATATAACTTATTTTTAAAAATGTTGTGCTGTTGACTTTCCCATGTGCAAAACATTGTTTCTTATTTGACTTGTTCGGACCCTTCCCCATGAAGCACAAAGGGAAAAAGAAAATTTAAATCTTGGGAAGCGGCATCTCTCTGTACTATATTTGTCCATGTATTTCATTTATAAAGTGCATATGGCAGGTAAAAAAGGTGCTTCCTTGATTCAAGTGACAAAGCGCATACTGCTTAATTGAGACTGCTCCTAGAGTACTATCTAGCCTTAAACGTTTTCTGGCCCAGCGCCCCAGACATTTTATAGGTTCGGTTGTGAACATTTTGGTCTCTGGCAAACTGGGAGAGGCAGGGGACGGGGCTTGGAGTGGCACTTAACCAGTGATTTCTACTTGCTGCAGGTACCACATTTTGCAGATGCAATCAGTTAGACTATATTTTGCACCATGGGCAGCTCCTCCACTAGGGTGGAGGAGCATAGCTCCACTGCTTTCTCTCAGTGCATGAAGCAGAAACATAAAATGGCAATAACTACCATTTTATGTTTTTGCTTCTCGCACTGTGAGAAAGCAGAAGGGTTTGGTTGCTGGCGGGTTGGGGCCCTCTGGGGCCGCCCAAACCAGTCATGTGCACTCTGCCCTTTCTCCAAGCAGGCTGCAATGCAGCTTACATTGAGAAAATGGCCTCCCCGCAAACCCCTGGCTGGGAGGCGTTCTCACCATTCACAACGCTGCCATTGCAGCATTGTCAATCAATCAATCACAGACATTTATATAGCGCACTACTTACCCGGAGGGTCTCAAGGCGCTAGGGTGGGGGGGGGGGGGGAGTGCTGCTGCTGCTCGAAAAGCCAGGTCTTGAGCTTCTTCCTGAAGGAGAGGTGGTCTTGGGTCAGGCGCAGGTCGGTCGGGAGGGAGTTCCAGGTCTTGGCGGCCAGGTAGGAGAAGGACCTTCCTCCTGTTGTCGTTCTTCGGATGCGGGGGATGGTGGCGAGGGCGTGGCTGGCTGATCGGAGATGTCGTTTGGGAGCGTAGAAGTTGATGCGGTTGTTGAGGTAGCTCGGGCCTTGATCGTGTAGGGCTTTGTGTGCGTGGGTGAGGAGGTGGAAGGTGATTCTTTTGTTGACGGGGAGCCAATGCAGGTCTCTCAGATGTCCGGAGATGTGGCTGTGTCGTGGGATGTCGAGGATGAGTCTGGCTGAGGCGTTCTGGATCCGCTGGAGTCTCTTCTGGAGCTTGGCGGTGGTTCCGGCATAGAGGGCGTTGCCGTAGTCCAGTCGGCTGGTGACGAGGGCCTGGGTGACCGTCTTCCTGGTCTCGGTGGGGATCCACCGGAAGATCTTCCGTAGCATGCGCAGGATGTTGAAGCATGACGAGGAGACGGCGTTGACTTGTCTGGTCATGGTGAGGGAGGAGTCCAAGATGAAGCCCAGGTTGCGTGTGTGGTCTGTCGGTTTGGGTGCGCTGGCCAGGGCGGGGGGCCACCAGGAGTCGTCCCAGGCGGAGGGCGAGGAACCCAGGATGAGGACTTCCGTCTTGTCTGAGTTCAGTTTCAGGCGGCTGGTCGTCATCCACTCGGCTACGTCTTTCATCCCTTCGTGAAGGTTGGCTCTGGCGGCGGCGGGGTCGTTGGTCAGGGAGAAGATCAGCTGGGTGTCGTCAGCGTAGGAGATGATGTTGAGGTTGTGTTGGCGTGCGATGGCCGCGAGGGGGCTCATGTAGATGTTGAAGAGGGTGGGGCTCAGCGAGGATCCTTGAGGGACGCCGCAGATGACTTCGGTGGCCTCTGACTTGTACGGTGGTAGACGGACTCTCTGTGTTCTTCCGTCGAGGAAGGAGATGATCCACTCTAGTGCCTTCTCCTGGATTCCTACGTTGCTGAGGCACTGCACTAGGGTGCGGTGGCAGACAGTGTTGAATGCCGCGGAGAGGTCTAGGAGGATGAGGGCCGCTGTTTCTCCGTTGTCCATCAGGGCCCGGATGTCATCGGTGGCAGCGATGAGGGCGGTCTCGGTGCTGTGGTTGGCTCGGAAACCAGACTGTGAGGGGTCGAGGGATCCATTCGTCTCTAGGAAGGCGGCCAGCTGCTTGTTGACGGTTTTCTCGATGACTTTGGCTGGGAACGGGAGGAGCGAGATGGGGCGGTAATTCTTGAGTTCGGTGGGGTCCGCTGTAGGTTTCTTTAGTAGGGCACTGAGTTCGGCGTGCTTCCAGCTCTCCGGGAAGGTGGCGGTGTCGAAGGAGGTGTTGATGATGTCCCGCAGGTGGGGTGCGATGATCACGTCGGCCTTGTTGAAGACGTGGTGAGGGCAGGGGTCGGTCGGAGATCCGGAGTGGATGGAGTTCATCATGCGGATGGTGTCTTCGGTGCTGATCGGAGTCCAGGCGCGGAGGGTGGTGGTGGGGGGCGGTGGTTCGGTTGTGGCGTGCGTCGGTTGGGTGCTGAAGCTGTTGTGTATGTCCGCGATCTTGTTGTGGAAGTAATTGGCTTAGGGGAGGGGAGGGAGGCTGCCTGCTTCCTGTTCCTGCCAGAGGCAGGAGTCCAGAGAGCAGGAGCAAGTGCCGAGAAAACACGGGACCCGGCCTGCGGACAGGTACGTTTTTATCACTCATTTTTAGGGAGCAACACTTGTTTTCATCATACGGCTTTGGCCGAGAGCACGAGATATAGAAGCCATCAGGGAGAAAGAAGCAAGGAGACAAAGGTTGGGAAACAGTGCAAAGAGGTGATGAAAAAGAACATTTAGGAGAGTGATAAAGAGACCAGCAGTGAATGGTGGTGTAAGGGGGAGGTGGAATCAAGAGTAAGCTGCCTTGGTCTATAGCAACCCTTATTGTTATTATTATTAATGTTATTATTGTTTTTAATAATAATAATGACTTTTTTTATTTTCATTTTTTTTTTTTTACAAATGATATACCGCATTAAGGCACTCATTAATCTTTCAAAACCAAACTTTCAGAAAACAGACCCTAGTTTTAATCACCATTACTGGAATGGGGTAACCCAATGAGGTTCAAGGACCTGGGTAGTCAACGTTATACATAAAACAGTGGTCCCAACCAAGTTAATTCCTTATCAGCAGACAAAGTATGCACAAAGTTAGTTTTTTTATGAGCTTCTTGGATTGAACTGCTCCGTTGAATCAATCAAGATTGCTACTAACGGCAACCTACACAAAACATCAATTATTGTAAAGTACCTGACACAAACCAAATAATTATTTGAAAAAATGTAGGGAGTTTAATAAATTACTCCATTTGGACTTGATATTTTTATATACATTTATACAATTATATAAATTTTTTAAACTAACGGTAAAAAGAAGAGCAATCAGCTTCTAAAGAAGTGCAGGAAAAAAGGGGAGAAAAGAAGTGATTGTGATGAGAAGGGTGTAAGCCTCAAAGAGAAAATAGTGACAAGTGAAAAGAGATCTAAACAGTTCAGATCTGTTGCAGCTGTACTAAAAATTCAGCTAGTATCACAAAAAGGCCACAATTAATTGCTACTATTTTTTCATTCATTTATACAGGCATGAGTGACATGTATAATGTTTTTGAGGAGTGGTCCTATTTGTACATGACAAAGGGGGCGTCGACGTTTCGACCCGTCTTTCGGTGCATGGGCAAGTTGGAGCCTCGACCTGCGGGTCTTCCTCAGGACGGATGTTGCACACACGTTTTTACCGTAGACTTCTCACAAAAGTAACCTAAGGTAAAAATTATTAAAATGGTGGTCAGGATTTTAATAAAGTATATATGGATATAGTTATTCCAAGTTGTGTAAGTTGCTTACCCACAGATTATTCATGGGTTGCCTCCGTCCTCCTATTCCGGGATGGACGTATGGTATAATTGACCGTAGTTAACCACCTGTAATTAATAAGGCGTGGGCGGTCTATTACTAAATTTGTATTATGATCATTTCAATGTTACTTTAGAAACCTAATAGAACCTAATGTAAACTTCAAAATAGGCTTACCCTAAACTGGGTGGTGCGGCGTCTATGATGGGTATTCAGACGGTGGTTGACAAAACTCGAGCAGAGCGTCCCCGGACACTGCATAGAAGACAACAATTGGGGCGATAGAATAAGTCTTTGGCTCCCTATTTTGAAAAATTGTGGGCGCTAGACACTAGAGGTTAAACAGTCGGAATGCATACCTTCCGTGTCAGGCGTCGCACATGTCGAGTGTCATCCAATTTAAACTTGTAGGTGTTCGGGTCAAGTCCCCGTTCCGTTGTTAAAAATAACACAAGGCGCTGTGGAAAGAATGTGCGCAAGTTGGTCAAAAGGGACAAAGAACCGGCTTAGTCGAGTACGGTGTAGGGTAGCAGGTTTTGGATTAGCTTACCGTTTCACCTCGCGTCTGCCGCCGCCAAAGGCCGAACCGCTATGTCAGATCCAGGCGTGACGCGGTGGCGTCATTCATGCGTATAAAAGCCTTTCAAAAGAAAGGGACAAAAGACTCCTGGTTGTTGATTGGAAAAAATATATCAAGGCGGGAGTTCATATTGGATTAAAACATAATGAGAGTTATGTTTTAAATTAATTTCATGTGACAGAACCAGAAACTAGTTTTAATCACAGCGTTTTTTTTATAAACCAATAGGATGGTACAGTGTCCTGTTAATTCTAGAAGTCACAAGTTTTAATGGGTGTAAAGTATACTAAATGAATTTAAATAATCATGGTACAGTTAAATAAAACTGTGTGATAAAGAATGGTAATAGCAAAAAGAAACCCAATAAAAACATGTACACAGTCAAAGGACCCTTTTAAAACATATTTAAAAACTTGTGCTTTTAGTGCCATCCAATGCCCGGCATGCCTCAAATTAACCCTCTTCAAATTGGCAAAAAGGCAAAAATAGCAGTCTTAAGAGGGCAGAAAGTCAATTGGTAATAATTGCTGTACTGGCTTAATTGTTTGTTCAAACTAGTGAACCTCAGTGCCATTGGAATATTTCGGTATTTGTCCATAGTAGGCCAGTAACGCATGAGGTCATGCTTGGATAGTGTAACAGAATTTGCGTGACGGCTGCTTCTATAACTCTTGGTCCAATCACAAAGTGTGCTTAAGAAACAAAACTAAATATATATTTGTTTACACACAGCGAGACCTTGGCTTACAATATTATGATCAGCTCAGACTGTGGGGAAACATGCTGGACGTTAGGGGCCTGATTTAGAAGTGACCCTGGGTGGAGTTTGCGGACCTCAGAACTCGCGAAATGATTGAGTTTTATAATCACTTCTCCTCCCTTCTCCTTCCTAAGCTTTTATTATTATTTCAGTCCTTTGTTCAATCTGGATCTTCTCAGGGATCTTTTCAAGAGGCACTGATCTGTCTCATACCCAAACCAGATAAAGATCATACATTATGTAAAAATTATCGCCCAATCTCCCTGGTGAATACTGATTATAAAATTTTCGCCAAAATTATAGCCCTTAGATTAGACCCTCTACTACCAGAACTTATAGGCCCGGAACAATCCGGATTCGTTAAAGGTCGCTTGTCATCCAATAACTCTCGTGTTTTCTTTAACATTTTAAGTAAAGCTGCCTCTCTCTCCTCTCCTCTGGCTGCCATTTCTCTCGACGCCGAAAAGGCCTTTGATAGAATAGGATGGGATTTTATGTTTCAAGCTCTTCGTTGGTTTGGTTTTCCACCTAAATTCATTTCTCTTATTTCTTTACTTTATTCCAGTCCCCATGCCTCCATTTTTGCTAACGGTATCATTTCTGATTATTTTCCTCTTCGAAGAGGAGTCCGTCAAGGATGTCCTTTATCCCCTCTTCTATTTATCCTAGCTTTAGAACCCTTCTTAACTAAAATTAGAAAAGACGAGCACATTTCTGGTTTTCAATTTGGCCCCCAACAACAAGTCAAGTTATCGGTCTACGCGGATGATATTTTATTTTACTGCTCCAACCCTCTAACAACTTTACCTTCCTTCCTTAATCAAGTATCTGCTTTCTCTATCGTATCTGGTTATAAACTTAATACGGACAAATGTGAAATACTCCCCCTGAACCCGTTATGCCACAAACATCTCTTTGACACCTCTGGTTTCTCCTGGCAACCCTCTAAGATTAAATATCTGGGTGTCTGGTTCGCCCCCCGCCTTTCTGATTCCCTCAAATTTAATTTTGAATCTCTTTCTACTAAGATCACTACTTCTACCTCACGTTGGAATCCTCTCTTTCTTTCTTGGTGGGGGCGATTGGACTCCATAAAAATGATGCTAGCGCCTTTGGTCCTTTACACCGTCTCTATGATTCCCATTCACATCCCTAATCATTACTTCAAGTTAATAGATTCCATTCTGCTGAAATTTTTGTAGAAAAGTAAAAAATCTCGAATAGCTCTTTCTGTTTTAAAAAAGGATAAATCTTTGGGCGGGGTCAAATTTCCCAACTTTAAAGCGTATCATAATGCCTTTTCTTTAAAACAAGCATTACGTTGGCTCTCTTTAGATCTTCCGTATTATCCCCCACTTTGGCTTACACTAGAATCATCCCTCCTTCACCCCTATGACTTCAATGAAGTTCTTTCCTTTTCCTCTAATGTCTCTTCTCTTCGATCTCCTATAATTTCTCGCACTCGCTCCCTTCTTCAGCCTTACTTATTGTCCTCTTATCCCTCTGCTTCTTCTATCCACACTCAGCCTATTTGGCATAATAAACACCTTCAAATTCGCAATCGCTCTCTCTATTGGAAATCATGGCACTCTCGTGGCTTAAAATGGATTTCCCAACTTATTTCTGATTCTAATCCTCTCCCTTTTCACCTTCTTCAAGAACAATTTTCACTTCCTTCCTCTTCTCGTAAACAATATTTATCGCTTATCCCATCCCTTCTCCAATATCTTTCCACCCTTCCCAATACCACTTCTATTCCTCTATCTCACCTTTCCATCTCTAATGCCCTTGACCAATCCCCCTCTGCCTCTTTTTTATATAAAAATTTACAATCATCGACTGAACGCTCTAAATCTAAGGTTGAGTTGGCTTGGGAAGATGACCTGTCTCAAAATTGGCTCCCTATCTTTTGGGATAAAATTTGGTCTAAAATTCACAACACTTCTAGAGCTGCCAATACTACCCAAACCTTATTTTTTATTTATAATCGCACATTATATACTCCCTCGATTTTATCTTCTTTCTCAGTAGACACTCCTTCCACCTGTTGGTCCTGTTCTTGTCCTATAGCTGATTTGAAACACATGCTCTTTGAATGTCCCCCCATTCTCCGTTTCTGGCATTTAGTTTGGTCCCAAATCCAAAAACTTTTCAACATTTCTCATCCCTTTTCCGTTCTTCATATTTTTCTAGGTTCCCTTTCCCCTGATCTTTCTGAACCCCACCTCAAACTCAAATTACTTGATCTCCTGATTGCCATAGCCTTTCACCATATTACATCACATTGGAAACAGGCTAATGATGTTTCCTTCACTGCATGGTGGAACGCAGTGTGTTTTAACCATCGTCTAGATACAAATTTTGTATCCCCTATTTCCCTAGCAATTAAACGTGACCTACTTTGGATCCCCCTTACCGAATATCTATCCCAGATTTCTAGACCACCTCCCATTTCTCCATTACGCAATGTCGAAGTTCAAAAACCACCATGAATGTTTTGTCTTATTACATATCAGTTTATTGTTACATATTATACATGCTTATTGTTATTTATAAGATTTATACGTTTACTGATTTTCCCTTATCCTCAATATTCTTGCATTTCTTAAATACATAGTGCTCTTTTTACGTTATTTTTCATGAACAATTCCACTGTAATGAAAGAGAGATGTTGTATTTTTTATAACTTGTGATTGTTTCTTCCTGTACTGCTTTTCTTCTTCATTCTTTAATAAACTTCAAACTTAAAAAAAAAAAAAAGAACTCGCGAAATGCAAAAACAACTCTGCTGCGCTCCGCAGGGCCCCACGAGTGGCGGAGAGTGTTAGACAAATTATTGAATACTGTTTGCTGCAATTTTCAGCTCCGTTGTCTGTGCTGTGAAATTATCACGAAATACACCATGCAAGTGGGTGCAAGCGGGCGCTTCTTCCTTTCTGCCCCTCGAGTAGATTTTATACTTGAGTGGCAGCTTCCTCAATGTGAGCAGGCCCGAGCATATGCAGGCACTCGCATTGAGAAATCCGACCGCCCACGTCGAGAAGACTCGCATTGATGTTGATGAGTACGAGCGAGGAAAAAAATCAGTGAGCTCCGCATAACGCAGAGTGTGGAAAACTCAGCAAACTCAGTGAGCGGAGCGGAGTTCACCACCCAGGCTTATTGAGAAGTCGGCAGAGGGATTACTCCGTCACAAACTTGACGGATATTCCGTCCGCCGTTTTACGAGCCCCATAGGATAGAATGTGATGGTAATATGGCGGATGGGATACCCGTTACATTTGTGGCGGAGTGTTCCCTTCAGCCGACTTCTGAATCAGGCCCTAAAACTTTAATTTTTGCCACCTTTTCTCTCAGTTTTGATTTGACTACTACAGTATTCAATGTGGCTTTTGAGGTTCATCTTGTTTTTATTGTTTAATTTTTTATTTTATTCTTTTTTTATTAACATAACAGGTGGAGCGGTCAATGCATACAATCAGTAGGTCTCATCTTGGTTTTTGCTCTTCGGCGTGCCTTCCTTAAATTCGATTGTAGACCCAGCTTTGAACAGCATACTAAGACTTCATTTGATCCGAAGAACGTAAATTGAGTCGATAAAACGTGTGATAGTAACATCTTTTATGCGCAGCTCTTACAAACGACTGCAGCGCGGTATGAAGCACTATATAAAAAAACGATATATTTGTATCTCCCGGCCCACTTTTTAAAACGCAAAGAATATTTAATGGCATCCCAGGAAACAGCTTCGAGAGGGACTCCGAGAGAGATGATTAGAGTCGTTACACAAATCTGCATTGCCAGAGCCACAAGCAAAATCCTTCTTTTCAACGCCAAAACGTTTCCCCTCCACGGGCGCCAGGCAGGGATGTATAAAAGCCCGGCACAACCGCTGTTCCAGCAGATATCCACTAATAGCCCTCTGACGGCGCTCCCCCATGCCTACAAAAAGGAGCTGCTGACAGCTCAGTGAAAGCAAGGCTATGTTTACCTCAGGAAAGGATGTCTTTCTGACACCGCTCTGCTCTGATGATTCCACTAATGTGAAATTTCTGACCCAATAGGCAGTGATTGCACAGCTCTGAAACTCCTCTCATTATTCATGAAATATGTGCTGCGCAGTGTCAGGCCTCTCCCCGCAGACTCGCTGCCAAGCAATTACTCATTTCCATCACTTAGAGTTTTTTTCCCCCCTTCCTCTGCGGTGGGTGTCTTGTATTTTCAGCACACTTCAGCAAGCAAAGCACAGTGCTGGAATGAAAATGATGCTTGTCTTGTTTGATTTTAAAGAGGAAAGCACTTTCAAGTACTGAAAAATTGATGTTGCTTTAAACTTTACAGCAAGCTCGGAGGAGTGTGATAGCAGCAGAAATCAAGGGAGAGCAATCAGAAAGCGCTCGTGGCTATGTAAATATTCTGGATCGGGTGTGAGCTGCGGAAGGAAGCGAGTGTCACCTCTGTGCTGAGATTGGCCCCATCGAAACTCCAGAAGGGGGTTTAACAGAAACAATAAAAACAGTCTGGAGGGTTACTCGTGTCTTAATGCTCTGTGTTTTAGATATGACGTCTTGAAGTGGCACCTACCTGCTGCTGGCGGCGTCCTTCCCTCACAATGAGGGCGTGCAGACGTGCACCCATTGCCTGCCATATGTGAGCACTTGTTTTAGTGGCACGCGCCGCCTTGCGTTGAGCGCTTCACCGCCTCCGCTCAGGCACGGCGCCTGACAGAAGTCTCACTTCAGCTGCCATTTTACTTCTAAACGGTGACAGATTCGGATCCAGAAATGGAGGTCTGTAATAAAGGAAAATGCCACTGTAAGCTAATTAATGATTACGTCGTTGCGGGACCTGGCACTTACCTGCACGATGGCACCGAGCCACAAAGCGGACGACCACAACTTGAAAGTAGGAGCGAGCAAATTACATCTTCACTGGTCTAAATTAATTAATAATTATTTTAGCTATTCCCATATATTCACGCTCTAACCGCAGGTTGCAGTCAGTGCATGTGTGAATATAGGCGGTTTTCACACACAATCCTAATTTCCACCCGTTTCCTAACCTTAAAATGTTATCTAGTACATGTGCATGGAGGCAGGAAATTGGACACACTATTTCTTTAATTGTGTCCCTATTATCTAATAGTTATTCCAATTTTTTTTATATTAAACTATAATAATGTAATCGCTGAAATCGTTGTTATTGCAGTGACAACATTCATTCTAAAAGGTGTTTATGGTTGTACTATAAAGGATATGTCCTAAAATGAGATACAAGTTATACACAAAACTTAACACTGTGTAGATTATCGAAGGAATAACTACATTTCACTTAATTTAGTTGATATCTTAGAGTGTGTGCACAAAGAATGCGCTGATACCAATATTGACAAATTGATGGAATATGTTGGGTAACTGAATACATCTTTTGTTTAAAATATCCCACGGTGAACCAGGAATAAAATACTAATTTAGGTGTCCAATCTCAGTTTTTTTAAGCCATACTGATTCCCTCGCCTCATTATTTGCGAGGGCTATCCACCTATGTCTGAGAGCTTCGTTAGTATCTTTTCAGGCAGACAGCCCATCCGCCCCCCTACATGACTGTCGGGTGAACTTGACAATCCGATAATGAAGATTGCCACCTAGGTTAGTGGGTGGGGGTTTGTCGAAAGATTTTGTAAGACTCTAGACACACCCAGCACTTCTATTACTGGCACCCATTAATGAGAAATTCTCTCAGGTGGAAACCAGTTGACTATTCACAGAACTAGCCTTAAGGTTTTCTTGATAACCAAATACCAATACATCATGTTGTTAGAATAAATTAAGGTAAATATAGCTAGGCCTGGTAGGTAAATCGAAAAACAAGAAAGGACAGGTCTCATAAGCAGCATTAGTTTTTCACATTTATAACCGAAACCTTTATCATATGCAAGTGACAACTAACTATTTTGTCTTGGTGGAAAATATACACATACAATTAGAACATTGGAATGTTGGGAGCTCCATTGAAAACAATGGAGTGCTCTGGGCTTATAATGGCTGGTATAATCCTGGAGCTCCAACATTCCAATCTTCCTTTGTTCACACCTCTGGCTTTGAACAAAGGCTTCAGGGAGCCTGAGGGGATTCCAATCCCCTCACGCTTCTAAAAGGCTTTGTTTTTTTGTTAGAACATTCTGTCCTCTAGTGACAGAATGTTCTAATAGCCTTATAGCCCTTCGTAGATGGGCTATACCGCTATTAAAGTCCCTCTCCCTTGTTAAAGGCCCTCGCCTTCGACTCGGGGTCTTTAACGCTGGAGAGGGCCTTTAATAGCCGGTATAGCCCTCTACGGCGGGCTATAAGGCTATAGTATAGGAAAAAAGGTTTTGCAGCAGTTCATATAATTCCTTCAATGGAATCTCTTTAGACGTCCATTCAAAAGCAACAGAGAAAGAGGGTCAATAGAGCCTTTCTTGGATATAGGATATAATGCGATTTATATTTCGGTAGAAGGGATATCCATCACTGCTGTGAAGGAGTAACCAGTCCACTGAGATCTAAATCAGGCACAGACTGTCCAGCTCGAGGCCATTCAGTACAATGATCTGATTTCTGAAGGTTGACTTTTGTGCTTGTTGGTGGCATACACTCAGAAAAAGCTCTTTATACATGGAGAAGATACATAGAAATGGAAACTTCATGGAGGCTTACAAACCTCTTGATGGCAGGCATACCATTCAAATGGACATGGCTTGCGACACCCACACATAATTGTACTTTTGTGATTAATTACACCCCCAAAATTGCACCCATTTTGTCTTGCTCAATGATGCACAATCTGTTCTGCTACCTGCATAAAACAGCTCCTTGGCATTATAGAAATACTCATGATAAAGTGCTATGCAATGGCTACAAGAAGGCAAGACATCTTGCTTCCTGTGGGGATAGTGAATTGTCGGTGTTGTATGCCATAGATAGATATTGCTTATTGGTACATTAGCCAAGGCATTGAACATTTTACGACTCTTTTGATAGAAATTTTAAGCCAATGATTCACCTTCATTCACACGGGTCCAACAGACAGTGCTTAACTTGAGAGAGTGGTTGCAAGTGGGTCCCATCAGCACTCATGTTTGGAAACTCAGACCTATTATTCACCATCAGACTTTGTCCCAGAACAAGAGAGAAAGGTACACAAGAGGGCAAAGAAGAGAGAAGAGAAGAAGGGAAAATAGTAAAAAAAACTGAGAATGGATGGATGAAAAAGAACATTCATTAGTGAGATAAAGGGGAAGGGAGTGTCTAGTGGCAGATGAAAGACGAATGAGGTGTCATCAAGACTGGGTAGCCTTGGTATTTGGCATTTCCAACATTTAGAGGGTATACCTGCAGCCTCCTAAATAAACTTTGGACGTCAGCACTTATTTTTTTGTAAATTTAGCACTACTATCATATGTAGGCCCAGACAAAGGTCAGATGCTCACTGTAAAACAGGTTATTTACTTAAACCACCCAACACCTATGAGGCAAAATAGCCCTTCAATTTTCTTCCGCTGTTCCCCTTCAATAATGGTGCAGATGAGCTACAATCAACACAATGAATCTCTGCCGAGAGAAATTCTCTGAGTTTATTGTTATTATTTCAAGGCTCTCCAACAATCAAGTCTCAGTTTTTACATCCGTCTCCCAGTGTGAGACATGGGTGTTATGACATGGACTCCTTACCTTTTTTTCTACAACGTAGAACCTGCAGTTCCACTTCATTTATGAGTCAATACGTCTGAGGCTTATTTCAGATTGTTTGTGTTCCTTTTCAGAGGAGATGCGCCTCGAAATTCCCCAAGGACTGTTTTTTCGGGAGTAGGATTACAACTGATTTGCAAAAAGTTGAATGTTGTCTGTATGATGTCGATAAGCTACAAGAAGAATGAAACAAACAGCTGTTACAAAGAGTTCTTACTAATTCGAGATTTTCCATCCCTCTTCTTTTCTGATTTTTAAATATATATTTTCAATTATACATAAGGGGAATACTAAAATAATCTTTACATCATTGAAAGATAAGATGACTCTACATTAATGGCTGCATTTTCATTTATATAAAGAAAATAAATAATACATTATTAACTGATAGGTCTTTTTTGTGGTTCTTGCAGCAGTTAGTATTTTATTGAGCAGCATACATTGTGGATATTACAGTAGGGATAGTAGTTCACTATTGATATCTAAGGACCTCAAGTGCTTGTGCAGGATCGCAAAGTTACTACTTTTGTACATTTGATGCTCCAAAGGCACAAATGCTGACATACTAAAGGTATCAAGCTCTTCTCCTGAAGCGCCTGGTAGAGGGCTTCGCTCGTTCTCTTTGCTGCAGCGCACTAAGCACAGAATTGTGTTTTATCCTGCCACCACTTTGTTTTTAAACTACACTGCGCCGCATTTCTTGACACTTTTTAAAATCGAATCTTCACTTACTCTGGAACCACCAGGTCCTCACGCATTCTCCCCGGTCCATCATGGATGCTTCCGGTTGTTTGGAGGGAGCTAAACGCAGACCGGAAGTGGTTGCAGGCACCAGTACTGCGTTCAGCAGTCTAGTCTTTAGACTGCCATTACTTAAGAGGATGCTTGCCCAGACGCGCACCGGACGCGTTAAGAGGCACAAATGCTGACATACTAAAGGTATCAAGCTCTTCTCCTGAAGCGCCTGGTAAAGGGCTTCGCTCGTTCTCTTTGCTGCAGCGCACTAAGCGCAGAATTGTGTTTTATCCTGCCACCACTTTGTTTTTAAAGGACACTGCGTCACATTTCTTGACACTTTTTAAAATCGAATTTTCACTTACTCTGCAACCACCAATTCCTCACGCATTCTCCCCAGTCCACCATGGATGCTTCCGGTTGTGTGGAGGGATCTAAACGCAGACCGGAAGTAGTTGCAGGCACCAGTACTGCGGTCAGCAGTCTAGTCAATAGCCTTCCATTATATAAGGGGATGCTTGCCCAGACGCGCCATAGGCGCGCCAGCGCGCCGAAGGCAAGCCCGTCTGCGCCCGTCCGCGCCTGGACCAGGCCTAGGGCCATGACCCCTGGCCCAACCAACCCAGACAAAAGCATACATACTTTATCCTACTCCAGCAACCACTTAAAGAACATCTGCCTTAACCCCATCTAGTCCCCCTGCAGTCATCCACACTCATGCTCATTAGAGAACAACACCACCTACAGTCACCCTTCCTGCCCCTTCACATTGAACACCAACTCCAAGATCAGTTCGACCCAATACCGATCACCTCACATCATCCACGCCAATATACATTCAGCACTCATAAACTCGGGGTCCCTCCCCAAACATAAATATGAACTAGCTGATTTCCTCAACAATCACAGCCTAGACATTTTATTCATAACTGAAACATGGGGTGACACGGCCTCTGGCCCAGACTTCTGTGCCGCTACCCCTGAAGGGTACTGTGTAATCAGACAAGATAGACTCAACAAAAAAGGGGGCAGAAGCGCTATCATATATCGTGACAAATATCTGGTAAGGACAGAGTCCATCCCTTCTCCTCCCTAGGCAGCCTACTCGAACCAGTAGCAGGGGAGGTGGACCTCACCATTTTAGGCGATTTCAATTTCCATCTGGAAAACCTTGAAGATAAGGACACCACCACCCTGCTCACAGAACTCGAAGCCATCAACCTCCATCAAATGGTTGTTGATCCGACACACAAAGCTGTTCATACCCTCAAAGCGCTTTTTACAAACAATGCAAAGTTAGCACAAAGCAAAACCTTACCCCTCACTTGGACCGATCATTGGGCAGTCCTCTTTAACCTTCGGGCCAACACAACTCCCCCTCTACTCCACAGCAAATGCTCCACCCAATTCAGAGCTTGAGCGCCATGGATCAGCAGCTCCTTAAATCTCAGCTATCGGCATCCAACTACGTGCCCACCCCATATCCAACAGTAGCCTCCTCTAACTCCTTCGAATGGTTACACAATACATGCAATACCATTGTGCGCATAAAAAATCTCTCCAAAAACAGAACCACTGCATAAGCCCCCTGGTTCTCCAACACCCACAGATTAGAAAAACAACGATGTAGGAACATCGAGAGACGCTGGCGCAGAAACTACCACCTGTAGGAAGGTGGATACCTGACTATGGTTACCCCAGATTTTTTGCCTAGTGTTTAGCTGGTTTTCGACTTAGTTGGCCTGGGATCCTGCTAATCAGGGCCCCAGGCTATCTGCTCTCACTGTAAAATGGACTCCATGTACTTTAGGTACATCTCCAATTGGACATTGGGACACCTTAGGAGCCCCTGTACAGAGTACTATAGGTACCCGGGCCATAGGTGCATCCAATGCCTACCAGGGGCTGCAGCATGTATTATGCCACCCCTGGCTGGCCACTCACATTGACACAACTGGCTGATCACTCAGCAGGGGCAAGGCGTGTAATCACCCCTTGCTTAGGTGTAGTATCCCTATACCTACCTTTACATATAGACACATATATACCTATAAGTCACTGCTAAGGCAGGCCTTAACAATCCTGGAGGCAGAGTGCTTGGTTTTATGTGAGATGAGGCTCTAGCATGAGCTGAGCCTGTCTGCAGCTTTCGGAACCATGTCCTTATAGCTGTTCTATGATATAGCCATACCATATACTCTTAAGTGCATTATAATCCTCGCGGTTGAATGCTAACTTTGGTTTGGCTTTATCAAAACATGTCGTGTAAGGTGTCATACGCTTTGGAATACTACCCTATCACCAGTTCTGGCGACGGGGGTAGCATTCCACCCTCCTAGAGGGAGAAGACATGTTGTTCCCACTAAACCCGGTTAAAGTTAACCAGAGCCTCAGTATCACAAAATGGATGCTGCTGCCACAGACACAAGTCTGACCTCCTGCTGCTGGGAGTCCTTCCAACGAGGGAGGCTTGGACAAAAGGTTTCCTGTCTTGGGAGGTGCTAGCACCACCCCAGACAGGCCATAGTGTATTGGGGCAGGGAGGGCTGAATGAAAAGAGACACTACCTTGGACACACAAGGTGTCCCATGCCTAGGCCGGTTCAAACCAGTTGCTGGGGCACTCCATCCCCAGCTCTGGTGCAAAACTTGAGAAAGGGAAAGGGGTGTAACCACCCCCTTCCCTGGTCCCACCCATAGGAGGGACCAAGCAGGTAATCCAGCCCCTTAGATTGTTATATAGGTAGAAGCTGAGTCTAGAGACTTTAGATTTATCCTGACTGAAACTTGAAACAAAACTCTGGACCTTCAACGTTCTACTTGAAGATAGAAGACTGAAGAATCTCCCTTGCGGTCAAGGAGTGACCACCCTGTGCAAGCAGGCACCATCAAGCGATCAACGGTTTGCTTTGTCGTCGCTCCCGCCGGAGCCCTAACACAGAGCCTGACAAGACCCGGACTTCCAGACTTCCTTCAGTCCGATCCACAGCCACCGCAAAGATGAGACCTGTGGAGGCGACGCGAGATGTGGGACCGGCCATCTTGGAAAGCCTGCAAATTGCTTTCCATGCAACTTCTGAGGCACCCTCGAAGTTGTGCATTGGGGACTGAGTAGCCCCAGCCCGAGCATCATCTGCACCAAAGATCAGCCCTCCACACGCCACGAGTGCCGCGTGGGGCCCTTCTGCATTTTTCCTGCTTGACGCGTCTGTCTGGTCGCTTGCACGTTGGCTAGTAGCCTCTGTGACGCGAACATTTGAAGTTCCACCACTGCCCTGGTTGCTCCAGGCTGTCCCTTGCTTCCCTGAAAAGGAGAAGCCCATCAGACCTTGCTGGTCTGATCCAGAAGCCATCTTTTATTCCTGCGTGGGGTTCCTTAGCCAAGGCTTGTTGACTCCAATCTGGAAGCCCATACCGCCGACGGCGAGGTCCTTTGTGGGACAGCCTGTGCCCAGCTCCTGGTTGTCGTCGACACCTCCTGGTCCACGTGGCTGCAGAGACAAGCTTCACGACATCACCTGATTGCTTCACAACATCGCCTTGTTCCTTCCTGGTTTCTTCCAGGTCACTGGTAGTGACCGAGACTCTGTCCCCTCTGCTTTCAGGTACTCTTCATCCTCGATCTGCCCTTGGATCCAACCGGACATGGCAGTGGCATTCCAGCCCCCGCCACACCCGCTGACCCACCACCCAATTATGAGTTGGGTGGTTGGACCGCCCTGAAACCTCCTAAGCCGCCAGGGAACCACCATTCTCTGGTGGTGGCACTGTGGTCCAGAGGCTGCAACATGCTTGGTGGGATGGCCGTGGTCCAGCAGGCATATTTCGAGTTTCCTCTATGCCAAGGGTTTCATTGTGGTTCCACCACCATGAAAACCGTGGAGGAGAGTAAACAATGGGGACAAACAGATACCATCAAATCCACACCCCAAGTTGAGTACAAAAAAAACACCGCATGGGTTAATGACAATATCAAAAGATTGAAAAGACAACTCAACATAATACAGTGCAAATGGATAAAATCAAGAGATAAAACAGACATAAGGATGATACAGCACTTTAAGAGAGCCTACAGAAGAGCCATAAGAGCCACATAAAGACACCACTACTCCACACAGAAGCAGGCTGCCCTTCCAAAGAACTCCATAAAATTCTAACACAATTCCACAATCCAGAGTGCCTAAACACAGAAACACTGCCATCACAACACTTCTGAGACAAATCCTCAAATTAATTAATATAAAACATTACAAAGATTGAAAATGAGAATGTGGACAACACCACAACAATGTTTAACCTAACAACCACAGAATGAGACAATAATCACCATCCAGCAATGAATACTTTCAATGCCCTGTCACAAAAAGATTTTCTTGATATTATCATTACAGCCAAATGTTTAGGATCACTGTCATACCCAACACAGTTAAGAATCTTTAAAGCTATCCTTCCGTCAATCTGTGCAGGAAATGTAGCTAAATGAGCAAGTCCATGGAACTAGGTTAATTCTCACCAGAGCTCAAACCTCCTATATTAGACCTTTCCTCGAACTACAGGCCCATATCAAATGGACCATTCCTAGGAAAACGCTTGAGAAATGTGTTTACTGAACTCTCTAACTTTACCAAACATTATAGCTTACTATCAGACCAACAGTCCGGTTTCAAACTAGACAGAGCCACAGAATCAGCCATCATATCCATCTGGGACGATCTAAAACTCACAGTGGATAAGAATGGATTAGCTGTCTTATTACCTTGGGATTTGTCAGCTGTATTTGATATTGTCCACCATCACACGCTACTTCAAAGGATTCACAATATCGAAATCCTTGAAATCCTTAATGCATTAAAATGGTTTGCGTCTTATCTCACAAACAGACAAAGCATAATCTATCTACCCCTTTCACATCACCACCTCACACAGAACACTGTGATGTTCTTCAGGGGTCCATAATATACCCTGAACTATTCAACATCTACCTAAACCACTTTCCAAATCTGATTACATCATGCAACCTCACCTGTTACAACCTTTCAGATGGCACACAAATCGTTTTTAAAATGTTTAGCCCGAAGACCTCTGCAATTCAAATCTCGATGACTGCCTTTCTACCATAAACACATGAATGATGAATAACCATCTAAAGCTTAATACAGCAAAGACAGAGATTATGACATGTGGACAATGGCAAAACCACCAGCCTACGGCCATGAACAACTAATACTCTAAGTCCCATACCTTGCATACCAACATAAATTGCAAGCCATCCTTACACTAGTAATCTCCAATCTTGACTATGCCAACAGCCTCCCTATACGCAAAATACGACTCATACAAAATGCATTAGCAAGGTTTCTAATGCTCCTTTACCTAAGAATACACATGACTTCAGTCCTGAAATCGCTCTACTGGCTGCTTTTAGCTGGAAGGGCAATGTTCATGGCACTCTGTATTGTCCGCAGAGCCTCCCGGGGAAAAGGACCATTATACCTACAAGTTAAATTCTAGCAATATGAACATTGTGGTACTGGCTTGCATCACTGATCATCATACCACCTACCATAAGAAATCTATAGGAAGCACTGCTTTCTCAGTACAAACAATTAAGCTCTGGAACTCACTACCAGCCATTATGCCATTATTAGAAGCACCAAGGATCATATACAGTTCTGAATACAGTTGAATAATTGCCTATTCCTTTGATAACTGCACCACCAGCATCCCAGCAACAGAACCAAGAAAACAGTCACACCCTCAAGTGCAATCCTAAGCTTCTAAACCAGAAATTGCAAACAACTCAACCAGCAAACTGCTTTAATTATGCAGGTATGCAAAAAAAGGGCCCACCTTTCGTTCACTGTGGCATTCTATGTAGTTATGTACTTCCCACATATGTGTATGTCTCACATACAAGACCACCAAAAGTACTCAATCAATCAATCAAGATTTATGAAGCATGGCTAATCACCCACTAGGGTATCCAGGTGCTTGCAGGGCCCAGAGACATATTGGAACAGTCAGGTCCTGAGGGCCATTCTGAATTTCGGAAGTAAGGTGCTGGTCCGGATTTGCATGGGGAGACTATTCTAGGTCTTTGCTGCAATGTGGGAAAAGGAGCGTTCTCCCCTTCTGCCTCGGATGATGCAGGGAGTATGGGCAAGTGAAAGGGAGGTGGAGCATAATTTTCTTGATGGCTGGTGGAAGCTCAGGTGGTGGTGTAGTGTAGTTCCTATACTCCCAATAGGCTCTGCGCATTGGAATAATATATCCTGTAGATGTGAAGTAGGACTTAGGTCAACTAGGTCTCTATTGAATATATTAGACTTAATTGTAAGTGCCAGCTAGCTCAGAGGTCACTAGAAACTTTCCCGAATAAACAAGAAGGGATTTGTTTCTGACAACCACATAAACATGACAACTTTGTTTCCCCAAAATAAAATGCATCTTCAGAGTCGTGGAAACAATAGATAGATATTTCACTCAGTCAATCGTGCATGCTTCATTTCAGCAGAGGTGCAGAGAAATAGAGAGATGGGCGTTTTCAATAAAAGTTTTTATTGAACAGTCTTCTTTCTCATGCAGAAGAAATGAACTGCTACAATCGTAATTTTGGCTGTAAAGTATAATGCGTACAGCAAGAAGAGTATTATAAAATAATACTGTAAAAGCATGGTATGGTTTCTAAGCCATAAAATACATACATAAATAACAAAGACTAAAAGTACTCAACTGGTGCTTCTAAAATACGCCTACCCCAATGTACCTAACCTAATTCTAGTACGAGGGAAGAAGTAAGTGAGGTGTAGTAAAGGTTTAGTTTGTTTTCCAAGAATCTATCCAAGATATTCTTAGGGTCTAATCAGTTCTGTACCTTGATTTTAGAATGAAGGAGGTCTGGTATCTCTGTCTCCGGACTCGATTCCCCAACACCCAGCAAGGGGAGCTTGGAAATACTGGAGCTGGATTCTCAGCGAGATAAAAGCTGCCTCTCTGTCAGTGCGTCAGCTGGAGGGTCGGCTTCCTTCGGCCCATGCTGTACCGAGCTGCGTTGGGCAAGTAGATAGTCAAACTGCTCCAAACCACCGTGTGTTTGCTAGGGCAAGTGTGGGCATATTTATACCTTGAAGGTGCCTGGTTTGGCGTAAAGTTGGCCATAATAACGTCACCAAAGAACGGTAGTTCTTTGAAAACGCCATGATTTCTAGGAAAAATCAATATTCAAGAAAGGGGATGCTCCTGACTGCTGAAGCCGAGTTTTCCAAGAAATCGTTGTGGCTTTTTGGAACTAGTGGAAGCAGCCATGCCTGTAATAGGACTGCATGGGCTATGTCTAATTATGGGTACGATGTCCATGTCTATATAAGGGCATGAATCGGGAAAATTTCACTAGGGTCCTAAAATGCTATACAACAGTGGTAAAACCATGATATGCAGCAGTCAGCAACAAATTGTAACTTATACCTATTAAATTCACATAAGACTTATCTGCTATGAAGGTTGTCCATCAACAGCACTGTACAGCCAAACATAGCCAAATGAACAGGCATGGAATAACTGATGAGATATGTCACAAATTACTGCAAATTTTTGGAGTGCTTTAATATGGTCCATTCAGTGCAGGTTTCAAATAGCTATAGAAGCTGACCTCTTCTATACATCTCACATAGACGCTCAGATATGGGATGATAACAAAAAAAATCCATCCCAACACATCTTTTCATTTCGCTCTCTCCCTCCAACCATACAAGCTAAGGACCACAACTACACACAAAAGCTCAGATTGGATAATCCAGTGCAGTAACCAGATAAGTACAGTGTATCTTGTAAACTACCATAAAGGGAATCACAGACCTGTTCAAAGCTGCCAGCATCCTGAAAACCATGAAACTGCAAGTCTGTCTCTTGCACTTCATCATCTAACACATTGATTCACATTGTATCCCATAACATGACGACCGCACCTTGGTGGTTGTGGTGGCAATCACTCACAACATGGGAACACTTCCAACATAGGATCAAAACAAAACAATATCCTTATGACCACACACCTTACATGGTATAGCATACTACTCATGTGAGCAAGCGTTTCAGCACCCCCTTTATGGGTAGTAAGAGTATATAAATGCTGCAATACAATTCAGTACAGTACCCAATATATTGAGCAGGGATCTTGGTTGATATAGAAAGGCATAGTTTGAATGACATTTTCCAAGCAAACAACTTGCCAATACTTTGAATAAGTATCTTGCTTCACTTTTGCACCTAAAAGCATACCTCAAGTACAATTGCAATGACTATACAGTAACTCAGATGACATTTGTATGTTAAAGCATGACCTAAATATAACTTTAACGTACGCAGCTACCCAAGTATACCTCACCTAATATGTGTAATTTTCACAAAAATTATATATATTACATATATTGTGCATGGAAAATATTTACACAATTTTGGCTACATCTAATGTATATGTCTTGTTTATGATGGCATTAGCAAAGACCTTTTGTTTTTAATAAAAATATGTATATCATACATACCTACATAAAACGTCTTCCAGTCTGCCCTCTTTGTCCATTGGTCTGCTGTGGTGTTGTTTACATTTAAATCCACCAGCCTCAGTATACATTATGGGGAACAGGGTCAGCCCTCTTCAGCCTATGGCTGACCTGACTGTGTGTGACAACATTCTGCTCCTGGGTAATAAAGGGCCTGACAGTATGAAAAGTCCTGGGCTCCATTTTGCTGACCAGCCATAACAGGATATCCCTTGCATGTACTCAATTGTAGGCTGCACTGCCTGCTAAATCAGAGGCATAATAACACTACAAGGTTCCGCTTTTAACACAGGCACAGCACATAGTAAACCAGTCTCACCCATAAGCTGCAGTAATGATATAGTGGTGAAGACTGTACTGGGCAACTCTAAGAAGCCTACAGCTGTGGTGTAAGCTTGGATGAAAAGCAGAATCTTCTTGATCAGGTCAACAGCATCACTTAAGGAACAATTGAATGAATGTAGTGCCTAGACATAAACTGCTGGCTATAAATGATAGCACACAATGTGAGAGGAATTCAACCTACTTGATTTCATCCTGCATAATAAAGCCCATTGCCAAGCCTCCACCATTAGTAAATTGAGTTGTGAAACACACTGCTGTTTCAACTCCACCCTTTACAGACTCTGCAGGTGTTCCCAGAAGAGGGTGCTCCTCCCCTCAGTAAATAATAATTGCTTACTGGGGGAAAGAGGTAAACAACAACTACAGATGGCTTGGTGGTAGCGACGAAACCCAAATGCAAGGTTCGTCTGAGTGTGGACTTACGGGAACTGAACAAGTGCATAATAGTGGAGAAATTTCCATTACCGAGGATAGATAAAATGCTAGCAAAAACGAAGGGGATAAAATGGCTTTCCACTATTGATCTCACCTCGGCATACCATCAGATAGCCCTGCATCACACGAGCCATAAACTGACATCCTTCATAACACCCTTTGGATGCTACCAGTTTTGCCGAATGCCATTTGGACTGGCGGCAGCCGTGTTCCAAAAGCTGATGCGCAGACTGTTCAAAGATGTAGAGGGAGGACAATACTTCCAGGACAACATTTTGGTGATGGGCAAGGACCGAGCTGACCATGACAAAAAGCTGGCAATGGTGTTACAAGTCTTGGAAAGAAATGGTGTGACGGCGGAATGGGAAAAGTTCAGATTTGGAATGGCGACAGTCACCTATTTGGGTAATGAGATCAGTGATCAAGGTATCACAGCCAAACACGCCAATGTCAAGGCGATATGCGAGGCACCTGCACCGAAAAGCAAGGAAGAAATAAGATCATTCTTAGGGATGGCTGAATATTACAGCAAGTTTGTGCAGCATTTCGCCACCAAGACCCATCATCTGCGACTACTCATACGAGACAAAACAGCCTTCGAGTGGACAGAGGAGGGACAAGGAGAGTTTCATAGGATTAAGGAGGACATAAGTAAAGCTGTTCCTCTACAGGGATATGACCCGCAAGGAAAATCTGTATTGACAACAGATACGAGCGAGAAAGGACTGGGAGCAGTCCTTATGCAGGAGAGGAAGAATGGAGATATGGCGACCATCAGCTTTGCGTCCTGGTCACTATCACCCACAGAACAGGAATTCAGCATGGTAGAAAAAGAGATACTGGCTGTGGTGTGGGCCATGGGGAAATTCTGCCAGTTCATATGGGGCATTAGATTCCAGCTAAAGACTGACCACAAACCCCTTGTCAAGGTGCTTACATCCTGTGGTCATGCGAGTGCCACCCCCCGCATCGCCAAAATGTCTCTGAAATTACTAGACTACGGATATGATGTTGAGTACATCCAGGGAGCTAAGAACAAGGTTGCAGATTATCTCAGCCGTGCTTCAGCTATGGAGGAGGCCCCGACATGTGCTGACGAAGATGAATTCAGGGTGGCTTTTATAGAAGATCACGAGAAAGTAATAAGTAGGCAAGAATGGAAGGAAGCCTATGATGAGGACGCAGTCATCCAAGAAGTCAAGAACTTCATACTACAGGGATGGCCAGAAAAAAGACACCTGAATGTGGAGCACTGAAAATTCTTCGAGGTACGCGATGAGTTGTCCATTGGAGACCAGGGATGTTCCTGTTTAGAGGGGATAAAGTTGTCCCCCAGTGTCATTGATTCCACAATTGCTGGCGGTGTTGGATGAAGGGCACTTGGGCATAGTGAAAACCAAGATGAGAGCCAAGCAGATGTACTGGTGGCCAGCAATGGACAATCGGATTGAGAGATACATTCGGGAGTGTGACCAGTGCCAAGGGGCGGATAAATCACAAACCTTGCTACTCCCATCATTAGGAAAGTTCAAAAACCCTGTCAACCCGTGGGAGGAGTTATCAATAGACATTCTGGGTAACCCTGGATGAAGAACTACGCTCCGTTCGCGGAGTTTGCGGAGTTTCGGCAACTCCGCGCTCCACGGAGAACGCGAAGTTGTCGAATACTCCGCAAACTGCTGCGTAGCGTAGTTCTCGCGCGCTCAATAGCATTTTCGCGTGCGCGAGGATGCTTGTCGGTAAGATCGAGTTGCCGAACACGCAGAAACTGCAATCTGGCACAGAATAACTTGCGAGCACGTTAGTAGTGACCGGAAATAAGGGGAAGTGAACGGGCGGGACAAACCTCATGGGTAACTTCGCGCGCTACACATCCCGAGCATGCAGGCAATCAATCAATCAATCAATCAGGATATTTGTAAAGCGCGCTACTCACCCAGAGCGTCTCAAGGCGCTTGGGGGAGGGGGGTCCGCTACTGCTCGAACAGTCATGTCTTGAGTTGCTTCCTAAAACAGAGGTGGTCTTGGGTCAGGCGGAGGTGGATGGGGAGGGAGTTCCAAGTCTTGGCTGCCAGGTAGGAGAAGGATCTTCCTCCCATGGTCGATCTTCGGATGCGTGACACGGCGGCGAGGGCGTGGCTGGTCGATCATAGCTGGCGGGTGGGAGTGTAGAAGGTCAGGCGGTTGTTGAGGTACCTGGGGCACAGGTCGTGGAGGGCCTTGTGTGCGTGGGTGAGGAGTTGGAACGTGATTCTCTTGCTGACGGGGAGCCAGTGAAGGTCTCTCAGGTGTCCGGAGATGTGGCTGTGTCGGGGGATGTCCAAGATGAGTCGTGCGGAGGCGTTCTGGATGTGTTAGAGTCTTTTCTGGAGTTTGGCTGTGGTTCCGGTATAGAGGGTGTTTCCGTAGTCCAGTCGGCTGGTGACGAGTGCCTGTGTGACCGTCTTCCAGGTTTCGGTGGCGAGCCATCAGAAGATCTTTCGGAGCATGCGTAGGATGTTGAAGCATGATGATGAGACGGCGTTAACTTGTCTGGTCATCGAGAGGGAGGAGTCCAGGATGAAGCCCAGGTTGCGTGCGTGGTCCGTTGGTTTGGGTGCGCTGCCCAGGGCAGGGGGCCACCAGGAGTCGTCCCAGGCGGAGGGTGATGATCCAAGGATGAGGACTTCCGTCTTGTCTGAGTTCAGTTTCAGGCGGCTGTTCCTCATCCACTCGACTACGTCTTTCATCCCTTCGTGTAGGTTGGTTCTGGCGGTTCCTGGGTCGTTGGTGAGGGAGAGGATCAGCTGGGTGTCGTCGGCGTAGGAGATGATGTTGAGGTTGTGTTGGCGTACGATGGCTGCGAGGGGGCTCATGTAGACGTTGAAGAGGGTGGGGCTGAGTGATGATCCTTGTGGTACGCCGCATATGACTTCGGTGGCCTTGGATCTGTACGGGGGGAGGCGGACTCTCTGGGTTCTTCGGGTGAGGAACGAGATGATCCACTCCAGTGCCTTCTCTGGGATTCCGATGTTGCTGAGGCGCTGCACTAGGGTGCGGTGGCAGACCGTATCGAATGCTGCGGAGAGGTCCAGGAGGATGAGGGCCGCTGTTTCCCAGTTGTCGAGCAGGGCTCGGATGTCGTCAGTGGCTGCAATGAGGGCGGTCTCGGTGCTGTGGTTGGCGCGGAAGCCGGACTGCGAATGGTCGAGGTTGGTTGGGCGAGCGCAATTGGTGATCCACTGTGTGAGGTTGTTGGCTGCTTGGTTGGGGTCCGTTGAGCTGGTGTGAGGGTTCTGGCTCAGTGAAGTGGTGAGCTGGTCGGTGGTGATCTTGTTCCAGTTCCTGCGGGGAACCTGTTGCGGGTGGTGGTGAGTCGTGGTCTTTCTGAAGCTGAAGTGGACGCAGCTGTGGTCTGTCCAGTGGAGTCCGGTGGAGTGGCTGAAGGAGATGTACTTGCTGGAGGAGAAGACTGGGTCAAGCGTGTTTCCGGCGTAGTGGGTGGGGGTGTTCACCAGTTGCATGAGTCCGAGGTTGGCGAAGTTGTCCAGCAGGGTGGGGGTGGTGTTGTCGTTGTTGCTCTCCAGGTGGAAGTTGAGGTCCCCTAGGAGGATGTAGTCAGCGGAGGCGAGGGCGGGCGGGCTGATGAAGTCTGCGATGTCTTCGCTGAATTGTGTGCGAGGTCCTGGGGGTCTGTAGATGAGGGTGCCTCTGAGTGTGGTCTTGGGGTCGGTGTGTATCTGGAAGTGAAGATGTTAAGTGGCTGTGAGGGTGTCGTCTGAGTTGGTCGTGATGCGGATGGTGTTCTTGTGGACCATGGCGATGCCTCCTCCTGTCTCGTTGACGCGGTCTCTCCGGTTGATCTTGTATCCGTCCGGGATGGCGACGGCGATGTCGGGCGCTGAGGAGGCGTTCATCCATGTTTCCGTGAGGAAGGCGACGTCTGGAGATGTGGTGTCGAGCAGGTTCCAGAGTTCCACGGCGCTCCCGAAGACGAAAAATGGCTCGCGAACGGGTCAAGCAAGCTACTACGCATGCTCGCGGAGCTATGCGTAGTTCGCGGAGTGCAAGTGCATCTTCGCGTAGCTCCGCGGAGTGCGGCTACGCGAACTACGCCCAGGCTTAATTCTGGGTCCAGTATTGGATGCCATGGGAACTCCAAAATATGTAGTAGTCCTCGTAGATCGGCATTTGAAATGGCCAGCAAAAGACATACAGGAGGAGATGGACACAGAGACAGTCCTCAAATCCCTTACAGCCATCTTCCTCAGAGAAGGCATTCCCCGCTCCATTCTGAGTGACAATGGGCCTCAATTCCCATCAGAAAAGTGGAACAACTACATGGAACGGAATGGCATCAAAGTCAAACACACATCTATTTACCACCCGACAGGCAATGGTCTAGCCGAAAGGTTTAACCAAGTCATAATGGGCTCCATACAATCAGCCATTGGAGTGGGGAAAGACTGGGAGAAGGAAGTAAGAAGTACATTGTGGGCCTACAGAATCACACCCACTGGCACCGGATACAGTCCATTCCAAATCTTAAGAGGACGCAATCCTTTCACCAAGGACAATCTGGCGTGGAAGGAAAGGACAATCACAAGTAAATGGTCACCGGCAGTAGTTCACCACAACTTGGAGAGAGCACTGAGAATATACACAGAGCACTACAATAAGAGATGCAATGTGAAAGAGACATTGTTGGAAAAGGGAGAGTAGGTAAGAGTCAAACTTACTAAATTAAGAAGGAAACGAGAGAGCAAATACAGCTTGCCCATGCAAGTGAGGGAAGTGTATGACAGATTGTCATTGCTTAGCGATGGAAACGTCTGGTCGCAGGATCGCATGTCCAAATGCAACAAGATACTGCAGTAGGCCAGAGAGGAAGGATCAAGGACACCAGAGAACCAAGGTTCACCTATGGAAGGAACCTTCCATAGGTGAACACGTGCAGGAAGAACAGTGGTAAGACCTGTCAAATACAGAGACTATGAACTGGGAGAAGTGAAGTAACTTTCTACCACAAGTGAGACTTTTATATAAATTGTCAAATACAGAGACTATGAACTGGGAGAAGTGAAGTAACTTTCTACCACAAGTGAGACTTTTATATAAATTTGTTGTTGGTTAAAGAAGGGAGATATGTAGAGTCGCTCTCTAGTCATTACACAGCGTGTGATGACGTGGGGGCCTGGCCGCCATTTGAGACAGCAATTGAGCGCCGATTTCGGAGCGCTCCTGACGCTCTCCTGGCGCTCTCCTGAGAATTACTATTAAAGTAATATTAACCCTCACAATTTGTCCCGCATTTCTTTAAACATAAATCCTACTCAATAGATGAAACAGCAGCATTACAGATGTGCATTCTGAAGTCAGGAAAAAAGTTTGGGCCGCCAGGAATGCACGACCTGGATTAGGCTTTCTGTTTAATTTAACTGTCCAGAGGAAGTGACTCCTCATTGAAGTGCTGATGATGGTGTGCGAAAAGTTGGAGGGTTAGATACAAAGACACCTTTCACAAGCAGAGGCTTGGCAATTCATGTGCAGGAAAACCATAGTCTTTCCATGATTGTTGTTTTTAAATTGCAGAGATGCTGAACCCATGAGCTCACAAGAGCGACAATGTACCTCATGGACATTTTTTTTTCGCCTTCTCCTGATGGGGTGAACAGGAAATACATCAGATCAACGTTTGACTAATGAGAGCTACCCAGTGCACGCATTTATACACCCAGTTTATACACCCAGTGCAAATATTTGTCTCCATATCGTTTTGAAAGTTATCATGTTCCTTTAAACCGTATAACATGGCTATTTTTCACATCTGTGAGAATAATTAGGCAATTATCAAGTGTTTCAATATTGAACATTTTTAGTAGAGTCCAATCATTGCCAATACCTAGGCAATGAGCGATAGAGTGGCATTTATTTGTGCATCAGAAACACCCACTATGTACCCTTGCAGTATGTGCTATAGGAAACACTTACCTGACCCTTCTATGGGGCATGCTCACATAGAGAAAGAGAAAGTCTGGTAACATACATACCATAGGGCAGATTTATAAAGATTGGCGCATTCCTGCATATTAGCAGGGATGGGCCAGTAAAGATGCAACACGCAGGAATACCTTTTGCCACCACGGATGCGTCGCATTTACAATGCGATGAATCATGGTGCAAGGATACCCATATGCGTGTCGCATCTTATATCCTAAGGGCAGCGCATCGCTGGAGTCGAGTCGCAAGCAAGACGCAACTTCAGCAATGCTCAGGGGTGCCCTATACCTTACATGCTGCATCACTCCTTACGCCTGCTTCAAGTAGGCGTAAGGTTTTGACGCAGCGTGACGTAAAAGTGACTCTGTGAAATCTCGTAGATTTCACTGCGTCACTTTTATGGGGCTTCTTTGCGATGGAACGCCCACCCTGCATACATTATGTCTGAGGCAGGTATAATGTAGCGCAGGGCTTTACAACGTGCCGCATCTCACTAGATGTGTCTCGTTGTAAAGCGCATTGTTTACAACGCCGCTACGTCACAGAAGTGATGCAAGAGTGTTCTTAAAATGTCTCAAGGGGCTTGCAAATCTGCACCCATGGCTTCATCAGATAGGCGGCTGCAGGCACATGGGTCTCAGTGCTGATAACGTTGTGGCCTGTAAAAATGTATGCAAGACTTCGTTTTAAGCCATCACATGTGGCATAGAAAAAGAGAAAAGAATTAAAACAAGCAGTTATCACTATCTAAACCGCAATGAGTGTCAATTTCTAAGTGGAAATGCTCAGCCCACACAGAAAGACGCATGACCTGCAATCTGAGCTGCTTATGACAAAGCGTAGACTGTGGGGCAGAGGCAGGACTTTGTTTGTATTACTTTTTACAGAACGCTGAAAATGCAATAAAGCCAGTGCCTCGTGAACATTGGCACAATCGGCTTCCTTTACACTTCTGGCAATCTTTTTTTATTTGACCATTAACAATGAGACGTAAGTGGCTAGGGAGACATCTGTGGGAGCGGGGAACGCTGGAGATCAGTCCACTAAAGAGTGGGCACCAGGCAGGTAGGGGTGAAGGGACGAGAGAGCAGGCAGTAGCGGCCTGTGGTGGGAATGCTGCTGGGCGCTGATGTGGGCTGGGGGAGGGGCATTGTGGGTGGTAGTAAACTACGGATTACGGCCGCTTAGAGCAGGGCCGGCTCTAGGCTCATGGTGGCCCTGTGCAGGGAGCGTAGGTGGGGGCCCTGGAAGAGGGGGTCCGGATGGGGCGGAGCTCAGGAAGGTGTTTTAATAATACGTCCAGAAAAGTCGTTAGATGATTGACCAGTACCTGCGGCTGTTCCTACCCTTCCGAATTTGTCACCGAACGATACAATTTAGGAGGAGGAGGGCATTGAGACACACGACATGAGGGACTGGGCGCACAGACAGCTGCAGTGCCAGGGCCACAATCACATTTTTAACTTAAACTTAGTCAGTATATTCATAAGGGAGTAAATATGCAACAGTTTTTTGAAACAATTGGGCCACAACCACATACACTTGTTCAAGATTCTTTCACGAAATGACAACCAATGAAAGGTTTCAAAGAGCTGACACAACATCGCCGTATTAAGGAAGGCTATGGGATAGGTGGGCCACCACAAGCATGAATAAAATGTAACCCAAGAGACTACTAGGGATTCTCCTGGTTTGGATTCTGACAGACACATGTAACTGATTGTTTTAATGTCTATCTTGGGACGTAGATCAGAGAACTGTAAATATGATCTACACTTGTGTGTCATCAGTAATCTCTGTAGAGGTCAAATCCTTACCATATAGAGGAAGAACCGTCTGAGTGAAAATACACAATCATATCATATCATCATATATACAGTATATATATTTTACATTAAAATTATACTATTTAATTCATTCTCAGACTCTCTCTATAGCAGTCTCGTCTCAGAGTCAGACTCTCACCGTTCCAAATTGAAGGGTCGGGCCCGGGGAACCTTTACCAAGTCACACAAACAGAACTGTCACACTTTGCCTTTTATATCCTTTGGCTACTTCTAATTTGAACATCTGTCTCACATACAAACATCTTTCACATTAGCATCGCCCTAGATGTTACCTTTGTATTCAGTACTAAGTATTCCAGTTATAGGCAGGGCCACTGGAATTATGCCGCAAGAAAAGCAAAATAATGCGGCATAATAGTACTTCATTATTTCGTTATTGCTACACTTGTCAATAGTGTCTGGAAATTGGTTGCACCTCATTCGTACCAGTTTAACACCCAAAAATAGCAATAAGCAACAAAGGTGACCAGTCAACCTTTTCAAACGACCTTTCACTAGTTTGCACGGCAACACATGTTGCTGAACTTTTTGTAAATGTTGAACTGCTTGAGCTACAAACAACATTTTTGTTAAAATATGCGGATCATGCGACAGGTGATGAATTGTTTGGCAAACGTGGCAAATCTATTATAATGCTAAAATTGCCGCGGCTGCACAATTGCATATTTTCAGTGACCCTGGTTATAGGTTTTCTCCCTCTTTACAATCATAAGCCTCATTCCTGAAGGAATACAAAATTCAGCCAACTCCCACCTAGAACTTCCGGCAGTCAGAGCTGACTGCTGTTAAACCCTAACCGAGAGCGGCTTGTCCTCATAGGTAGTTCTGTTCACACCTTGCTGATGGGATCTTGAGGCTTCAGAGTGAATCGCATGCCTGTCATAAAGGCAGGAAGTTGCGGCCTTTGTGGAATAACACATGCATAATGATGATTAAGCGCTTCACATGGAGCCCCCCCCACCAACCCCCCCGACTCTGGTGTAGTTGTCTCAGATATTGTTCAGTGTGTGTGTTTGTATGAAGGTCGGCCAGTGTGGGACTTGGAGTCAAAAGCAGCCCTGGAAATGTTGTTTACACCACTAGTGTAGCGAATGATTCCAGCCGGGAATGCGGAGCTATACATGTTGCTGTAAGAAAATTGCGGGGTTTTCCTCAAGGCGGTTTCTGTGCCACATACTTGGGGATCCCCTGCCCAGGCGCCTCTAAAACCAACCCCTTCGTTCCTACCTTCGTGGGGGTTTTGCATGTTAACTAATAGTAGTATAGCCCTGTGGTTGGTTGCTGTAACCTCAATTAGAGTGTCATAATCTATTGCGACGTTTTTTGTGTTGAAGTTGTAACTCTGGTCCCTGGCACAGGTCAGAATCCAGCAGCCCCTTATAGGACGAATACTTTCACCAAGCCACCTGCCCCCACAGTGGTAGAGCCTTGAAGCGTGTGTGATAATCAGCAAACCTTACAAAGTCTTGTGTTAGTTTCACTCACTTGCAGTTGTCCTAGTGGACTCCCGGGAAGAGTCGAGATAGTGCCGGAGTCGGACAGGTGTGGTGTTCTCTGATGATCGTCCCCTCCGTCGGTCACGGTGGTGCTGGCGTTAGTATAATTAATTGTTCTCTGACGATGACGACGCACAGTGGCACCACCGCTCACTCACGCACTCTCCCTGGCGGGAGAGTGACCACCGTGACGCGTCAGAGTTGCGCACTGCGCACAGCACGCGGGGGCCGACTGTCCCAGGGCCGTCACGTCATTGGTAGTAGGGCTAAGATTGACGGCCCTGGGACCCAAACTGCTGGCTGGCTGGGCAAGAGTGAAAGTAACTAATTAAAACAACAACGCTGCAGTGCCATTGCTTGGTGGTATAACTGGGTAGGGCCGCCGGCTTCGGGAATTCAACCTGGCTGATTTATTAGTGTGTGTGACGGTGCAGATTGCGGACAGGGGTCGGAGCCGGAGGCCGCCAAATCCTGCCAGGGGGCCGCCAGTGCCAGTGATCCCTCCGATCCAATCCTCGTCGTGGCGGCCCCTGGGGTTTGGCGGCCCTGTGCAGGTTCACACTTTGCACATGCCTAGGGCCGGCCCTGATTAGAGGTAATAAACATATAAATAAATAAAACGAATTTCGTTACGCGCGCTGCAATGCCAAATAAGATGCAGTGCATGCAACAATATTTGTTTAATTTATTTATATATTTACTTACCTGTAATCGCTGTAATCCATAGTTCACTACCCCCCACCCTGCCCCTCCCCCGCCCCATGTCAGCGCAAAGCAGCACTCCCACCACGGGCCGCTACTGAGAGCAGGTAAGCATTTTGGAGAGCATGGGGATAAAACAAAGATCATCGTTGACAGAGGGGGTCAGAGAAGCAAAGGCGCAATAAGTAAATCTGAAAAACAAGCAGAACACCAGGGAAATAAGTGTCAATCTTCTCCCCAATGCTTTTTTAATCACTTAACAGCAAGTTCGTGGAACCAATGTGTGTGTGCTTTCATCACGAATTTCATTTTTGTGAAAGCATGCCAGCTGGCCCTCTTGGAGCCTGGTAAAAAAAGAACTGCAAAAGGCAATGATGTGATTGCCCGCACATAGCAGGGGCACACTTTAAAGACGGGTGAACCCTGGGGCTCTCTTCTTGCATATCTGGTGAGGGGTGGTCTTGGTCAAACTGGGACAGATAATAGGCATTGGCACCAAACTACAAGTAGCCCCCACTAGTGAATTCCATAGCTAAAAAGTGGACCATCTTTACAAATTGTTGCAGCTTTTAACTTGTAAACACATGCCATATATGTGATTTTTATGTATGGACGACTGCATGGATTTGAGCCAGCTGCGGACAATGTTTGTTTTAATATCAAGGAAACCAACAGCAAACACTGGCCCAGCAGATCACAAAACTTGGCTAAAAAAAACAGGCCACACATTGATCTGTCAGAACAGCCCATCAGGCAATGCCTCATCGCCCTGTAGGCCAGCCTGACCAAGCTGCACTCGTATCATCTGCTTTCACAAGCTGTGATGCCATCATGAGGTGTGCTCATTCTTGAACAGTGTAGGAAATTACCATCTTGTGCATCAAACTACAGCTTTCTTTTTGACCCTCTAACCTGTCTTTCTTCCTACTCCTCTCTTTCTTCTCTACACTTCTTCATTGCCTTACAGGTGTAAGCCCCTAACCTCAGTGTCTCTCTACTGTTCCCTGCCTCCTCCATTGGTAGGTAAAAGACATTACCATTTACAATGACAATTACTCTAGCTCAAAAAAATGGGAGACCAATTGCATTTACCTGCTTGTTTTAATCGCGATCACATACTCTGTTTCAAAGGGTGGCCAAATTAGAATATGTGTACCATCAACACATCTAGGGCCCGATGTAGGTGGCAAATTCCGGTCGGAAACGGCCGAAATCGGCCGTTTCCGACCGGTATTTGGCACTTTGAGATGTAGGGGGCCAGTATTTACCTATTCGGTATATTTACCGAATCGGTAAATTTACAGAATCTGTAAAATACCGAATCGGTATTTTTACCGATTCGGTATCTACCAGATGTAGGTGGGACTCTTCTGAGTCCCACAGGCCTTTCAGATTCGGTATTTTAACACCCAATCCAATTGGGTGTTAAAATACCGAATCCAGGTGTGCATGCACATGTGTGCATGCACACCTATGCCATGTGACAGACAGACATGCCCTTAGGGCATGTCTGTGTGCCACATGGCACACAAGCCAGTATTGGGGGTGCTAGAGGGTGTCAAAGTGACACCCCCTGCACCCTTGCTGGAATCGGTATTTACCGATTCGGTAAATACCGAATCGGTAATGCCCATTGATTCCTATGGGCTTCAAGGCCCATAGGAATCAATGGGGGATACCGAATCGGTATTTACAGAATCGGTAAATACCGAATCTGAAATACCTACATCTCCCCCCCTCTAATTTACCACTTCATAAATACCGAATCGGTATGATTCGGTATTTATGAGGTGGTAAATATAGATTTACCTACATCGGGCCCCTAGGGCCCGATGTAGGTACCAAATACCGGTCGGAAACGGCCGATTTCGGCCGTTTCCGACCGGTATTTGGCCTACAGAGATGTAGGGGACCTTTTTTTGTCCGATTCGGTATTTTACTGATTCAGTAACATTACCGAATCGCAAAAATACCGAATCGGTAATTTTACCGATTTTTTAAATTTGGGATGTAGGTGGGACTACTTTCAGTCCCACAGGCCCTTCAGATTCGATATTTTAACACCCAATCCAATTGGATGTTAAAATACCGAATCCAGGTGTGCATGCACATGTGTGCATGCACACCTATGCCATGTGACAGACAGACATGCCCTTAGGGCATGTCTGTGTGCCACATGGCTCACATGCCTTTTTTTGGGGTGCTGGAGGGTGTCAAAGTGACACCCCCTGCACCCTTGCACAAATCGGTAATTACCGAATCGGTAATTACCGATTCGGTAATGCCCATTGATTCCTATGGGCTTCAAGGCCCATAGGAAGCAATGGGGGATACCGAATCGGTATTTACAGAATCGGTAAATACCGAATCTTACAGATTCGGTATTTACCGAATCTGAAATACCTACATCCCCCCCCCCCTCTAATTTACCACTTCATAAATACCAATTCGGTATGATTCGGTATTTATGAAGTGGTAAATGTAGATTTACCTACATCGGGCCCCTAGTCACTTAGTGAAAATGTGCAATTGCATGGAATTGGATGTTTGTAGCATTCACCTCAGCATGGGTACTTGGAAATTCAATGTGTGACTTACTTCTTGCCAACACTTCATCAAGCAAATTTCTTAAAAGCCTGCAAAAAAGCAGTGTGATATCCATCCTGCAGCTGCAACTGTGCATTGCTACCCAAAGCTAAAAGGTATAAGCTCTGTTATGTTGGCCGTTTTGTCTATGGGTCCAAGGGCCAGATGTAGGTAATTCTATTTTACCGATTCATAAATACCGAATTTTACCGATTCGGTATTTATGAATCGGTAAAATAGAAGGGGGGAGATGTAGGTGAAATCGGTAATTGAATTACCGATTATGTAACAATCGGTATCAATGGGCATTACCGAATCGGTATTTACCGATTCGGTAAATACCGATTCCAGCAAGGGTGCAGGAGGTGTCACTTTGACACCCTCTAGCACCCCAAATACTGCCATGTGTGCCATGTGGCACACAGACATGCCCTGAGGGCATGTCTGTCTGTCACATGGCAAAGGTGTGGATGCACACATGTGTATGCACACCTGGATTTGGTATTTTACCACCCAATTGGATTGGGTGGTAAAATACCGAATCTGTAAGGCCATTGGGACTCAGAAGAGTCCCACCTACATTAGGAAGTTACCGAATCGGTAAAAATACCGATTCGGTATTTTACCGATTCGGTAAATTTACCGAATCGGTAAAATAGGGCCCCTACATGCCAATTACTAAATACCGGTCGGTAACGGCCGAAATCGGCCGTTACCGACCGGTATTTCGGCTCCTACATCTGGCCCCAAATCCTTAATTAAACTAAGCATTACCTCTATGCTAAATCTGTACCTAACATAAACCTCCTCATCTGTCTGTTCAAATAGAGTCACCACCAGTCTAAATATTCTTTCTCTCCTACTTTTCTGATGAGCTCCAAAAATCCCCATTCTACTCACTACAGCATACAGTGCAGCCATTGTTAAATATTGCAATGCATTTTGACTACTTGTTCGTACACCAGGCCCTATATTCTAGAGGGGATTTCTTAGTACAAGAAATGCCTTACTGGACTGCACTGAACCCTTGTCCCTTCAGTTGGTACTTATTTATTTATTTATTTACTTAGTGTTTTATAGAGCGCCAACTTGACCCATTAGGGTATCAGAGCACTTTACAGGAATCATAGCAATTTACAAAAAGGCTTGGAACCACAGGAATAAACAATCGATTAAGAGGGGGGATGCTGGGTACATAGGGGGATAGAAGGGCACGTATGTACAGTATACAGTTACAATTTCTCAATACAGGGCTCCATTGCAGTTTACATGAGGGATAGAGGGACAAGTATGTATGTTTTACTATTGCAAATACTCAAGACAAGGGCCCCCGGAATTTTGGTGAGGTGACTGGGTAATCTGAGGGAGGCAATAGTCGGAAGTAGATCATGGTCTCAAAGGTGTTTGAAGGCAGAATTTAAAGGACGAATTTGCCCATAAGGAAGGTTTTGGCATCCTTTTTGAAGCGAGCAAAAGAAGGGATTCTTCTGATGGTGGGTGGGAGAGAGTCCCATATTCTTGAACTCAACGAAATGCCATATGACAAATTAGCCCCGGACAATATCATGGAATGTCTGATCGCTTTAAAACTCTATTGTAGCAGAATGGAAAAAGAATGACTGTTCTTTAAAGACGCAGTGGCTTTGAAGACTGGAAAACACTATGGAGTGATGCCACTGATGAAGAGTGAAGGTTTGATTGAATTGGAAGCCAGGAATCAATTTCACCTCATGAAATGATACATTCCATTTCACATACAATTAGATTTCTGTGTCCGTTCCGATGAACCCACATAGATGATGTTAGGTACAAGAAATATAGCCCTGAATTTACTAAGCCTATGCAGCACAATTGCATCTTGCAATGCAACAAAAGGCTATGCAAGAGCTTAAGTGATATTTACTAAGCCACATGAAACACCTGGGGCCTCATTTATGAAAAGTGACGCATCGCTGTGTGAAAACAGCGATGCGTCACTATTCACTGCGCACTCCTTGCGGCATTCCTGATGCGTCATATTTAATGTATGACGCATCATGTCGCAAGGAGTTACAGATACGTCAGTATTTCTGACGTATCTGTAAGAGCAAAAGTGACACATTGCTGGAGTGTGTCACAAAAGTGACGCAACTCCAGCAATGTGTCCTTTCACATGGGGAAAGCCCCATGTGAAAGGGCTTGCGTCAGTCTTACGCCTGCTGTGAGGCAGGCGCAAGATTTTGACGCAACAGCATCCTAAAAGTGACGCAGTGAAATCTCATAGATTTCACTGCGTCACTATTACGAGGCTTTTTGCGGGGGAACGCCCCCTCTGCATACATTATACCTGACGCAGGTATAATGTGGCGCAGGGGTTTACAAAGTGATGCATCTACCTAGATGCGTCACTTTGTAAATATGGTGCAACAAGGCACATTTTTTACTCCGCTGTTACTCCGCTGGTGTGTCACAAAAAGTGACGCACCAGCGGCGTAAAAGTGACGCAAGGGCTCATAAATAAGCCCCCTTGTGTGGCTCAGCATGGCTTAGTAAAATACAGAAATTAAGGAGTGAGGGTTGTACTGCGCACTCAGTTTTCTGTAAGTAATCCCTGGTTTCAATAATTTCTTTCAAAACTTTTCACTGTGCGTGCTAAGTTGGGAGGAGGGCACTAACCTCCTATGCATCAAAAGTACGTTGTAGGTGATAGGTTATGACTGACCCAGCCTGCACTGCGGGTGCTAACAATTAAGATTAGCTACTTTTTACGAAATTGTTTATATGTTAATCCTTTCAAATAATGCTCCTACAAACCAAAGTTTAACAGAATCATGAATCTTTTCTTCATTTATTTGCATTACTTTTGTGTCTCAAAATTTTTTTTCACATATAAAAACAAAGTATGTTTGATTTTTCCTTTAACATAAAACATAAAAGGGGCTAGCATTACTCCTGCTAGCGTCGAAAACCCAACTTTGTTCATTCTGTTGTTCCCCTGAAGAAGAGATCACATGATCTCGAAATGCATTGGGATTTACGACAGCATAAAACTAATATATTTGTGATAATGTGAACTTTTTTATGTTTTATGTTAAAGGAAAAATCAAACATACTTTGTTTTTGTATGTGAAAAAAAATTTTAAGACACGAAAGTAATGCAAATAAATGAAGAAAAGATTCATGATTCTATTAAACATTGGTAAAAAGTAGCTAATCTTAATGGGTAGCACCCGCAGTACAGGCTGGGTCAGTGATAACCTATCACCTACAACGTACTATTAGTAAAATGCAGAGCATTGTAGGGCACCTTATATCACTGTCTGGAGTTACAATGTGTTGGGAAGACATTCCATGGGTAGAGAGTGGGGATTCATATGCATCCACCCTTTGACTTTGATGCGTTCCAAGATTTACTAAGGGTAGTTAACTGAGGATTTAATTAAAATGATGTGCCATCCCAAAAGAGGCATAATGAGGCGAAATATGTTTTTCTCCTTGGTATTTCCTCTTTCTATGTAGAAACACATAGAAAGAGAAAAATGCCTCTGAGGATTTTCTTTGTGCTGGAAGGTGTGCAGGCACCCTTGCATCAAGGTGCAAGGGTGCCTGCATTGGCTCTAGGCAGCAGGTCAGAGATAGAGCAGGAATGCACCATATCCTAATAAATATGGGAAATGTGTGCTCTCTCCATTTAACAGGGTGCAGCAGGTTATCTTACTGCGTTGCGTAAAATGTTAGTTAATCTGGGCCTTAGTCCTCAGGGGTGAAGTGTGTGTGCACACTTTGCTGATGCAGCAGCAACTTGCATAAAAAATATTTCTAAAGTGATGTGTGCATATATAAAAATGTAAGTAGTGTGCATATGTGTGAAAAAATCAGATGGATAGTTGAGCACATATTATGGGAATAAAATGCTGTGTTAGTGCATTGCTGTATTTGGGGCTAAGTAGTAGGCTTTGAACTGGGAACAATAGACTGTGATGCGAGTGTTGTTAGCTGGTGTTCTCTCATGCATGCAGATGATGGTGCAGTGCATTGCTTGGTAATGTGTGCAATAAAATGTGGTGTGGGTATCCTAGTTGTTGGGACAGGATACTGAGGCCCCAGGACACCAGTGAGGAAATACTTCAGTTGATGCGATTGGAGTGCAGTTACCCCTGAGTGCCCTGGTGCCCAGGAAGCCGGGTCTAACATTGGTGGCAAGCGGTGTGGGATCACTAGACTTCAGGCTCAGTGGACACTGAGGCCAGTTGATAATTCCAGCAGATACCCATAAGCTATATGTAAAATGACAGATAACATTGGAGAGGGATTGGAACTGCAGAACTTGACTATGGAGCAATTAAAGCAAATCTGTGCTGACAGGGGGTGGAAAGTCCCAAGGACTTTGAGCAAGAGGTCACAGTTGTGCAATAGTTGGAGAGCACTGTTACCACAAGCCTGCCAAGTCAGTCAGTGCAGGCTTCTCCTATACCAGCCCAAAGGCTTTCACCTATGATTTCCCCTAGGTTTTCCCCTAGACCTTCACCTCCCCTATCTCCAGGGCTAACTTTTCCCCTGCCCCAGGATTCGCTTCCTTAGGAGGGACTGAGCTAGCAGAGACCCTTAAACTTCAGCTGAAACTCCAGAAGCTAAGGATTTAGCAGAGGAGAAAACAAGCCAGCTTGAGAGGGAGAAGTTAAGGATGGCCCACCAGGCAGGAGAGGATCAGGGAAGGGTCAGACAGGAAGAGTGGGCTTGGAAGGAGAAAGAAAGGGAGAGACAGGAGAAAGAGAAGGATAGGAAATTGGAGAAAGAGCGGATGGCCCTGGAGAAAGAGAAGCTCAAGTTAGCAGCTGATAGAGGGCTTAGCTCTGTGGATGGTGAGTCCACTTCAAAGTCTAAGGGAAAGGAAAATACCACCAAGGTACCAAAAGAATTGATACACATGTATGTCCCTGGCACTGATGGATGCATGCCTTTCATCTAGCATGTACGTCTCAAGGTCTTAATGGTCAGTCCAAAGCAGCGACTTTACTGAGTCGCCTCCCTCGGGAAGGGACTGAAGTAATTGAAAGGATGCCTGAGAAAGACAGTCTGACATATAAGTGCATGAAGGATGCTTTGATTAGGGGGTTTGGGTTGAAATCAGCCCAGTACTTGCAGAGGTTCAGTGAGAACAAGAAGGCAGAGGGAGTTCCTTTTGGGAATTGGGTCCATGACATAGTGAGAGACTGAAATGAGTGGATGAGAGGAATGGAAGCAAATGATTATAAGCCCCTAAATCAGGTGATGATAGCAGAGCACCTCCGGGAGGAGTGCTCTATCCCACTCAGACAGTATCTGTCTGACCTTCCTGAGAGGGATCCTGAGAAACTTGCAGTGATGCAAGGTAAGTGACTTGCCAACAGAGTGAACAGGGGGCAGGGGCAACCCCTTTCCAAGCCCAAGATGGAAAAGAACTCCCAGCAGGCTGGCCCTAAACCTGAGGGGAAAGGCCAGAATGGTTCCCAAGGCTCTCAGTCAGGACAAGAGTCTAAGGGGAAAGGGGCATCTAGTCAGCACCAGGAGGGGAAAGGAGGTATGGGTCATTTCACTCCAATGGTGATTAAATGCTATAAGTGCCACTGAGAGGGACACTTAAAGCCAGACTGCCCAGTAAAGGACGTGGTGCCAGTGGCACTCGTAATAGCAAGTGTGCTTTCAGTTGGGGCAGAAATTAAGGCAGGCTCAAGTGAGTTTAACGTAGTCACCAGGGATATCTGGGAACTCGACGTAGAAGCCCTTAAGCATATTCACCCTAACTCAGTGGGATATATGAGTATGGCAAGTATCAATGGAAGGAAGGATCCTGCCATGAGGGATACTGGTGTCCACTGGACTATGGTTGAATGCAAATATCTCAAACCTGAAGAGATCATTCCTGGTTCCAAGGGGAATGGACTTGTAGCTAGTGGTGATGACATGAAGTACCCTCTTGCTAGTGTGCAGGTAGGGGTGAATGGCAAGAAGGCCATAGTCAATGTCAGGGTGCGAGAGAAGCAGGGTGCTGGGTGCTTTCTGGGGAATGATCTTGCTGAACCTGAGTTAGTACCAGGCCCTGAGGCCTATATGGCCTGGATTTCATCAGCTGTGCTCACTAGGGCACATACTGTAAAACTGCTTCCTAGTGAAGTGGTGAAGTGGGGACCACTCTAGTGGAAGAGACACTAGAGGGGACCAGGCCAGAACAAGAGCTAAGGGCAGATTCTGAGAAGGCACCTGTCCTGGTGCCTGTGCCACCTACTCCGGTTGGAGAGGAGGGTGATAATTGAGAGGCAGATAAGGTGTTGGAAACTGGGTCTCTGTGAGAGCTGCAGTAGCTGCTTGTGGCAGAACGACCATCCTGTGAGGAGTTTTGTAAGGTACAGGCTGAGTGTCCTACACTTGTTGGCTTGCGGACGACTGCTCAGGAACAGGTCTCTACTGGAGTAGTCAGAAAGCACAAGGTGGCTTGGGAAAATGGACTCCTTTACAGTGAGCCTGCTGCCCCAGAGCCAGAAGCCAGTAAAAGGTTGGTGCACAGGAATTTCCTGCTGCAGCTAGCCCAGGAAGTACCCCTAGCTGATCACTTGGGCATCAAAAAGACAAAGGGCAGGTTAGCACCTCTATCTTACTGGCCAGGAGTTGGTCAGGATGTGGAGATGTTTTGCCGTACCTGTCTGGTCTGTCAGGCCAGTAGCATGTCTGGTGACCCGATGAAGTTACCCTTGGTTTCCTCTACCAGTCTTGGAGATACCCTTAGAGTGGGGGGCGTGTCTTCCAAGGAATTACAAGGTTACTTTGCCTGCAATGGCTGAAGAGTTGGAAGAAGAGAGTGAGCCCCTCCCTGACGTTTTGCAAGGGGATGAGAAGAGTGGCTCAGTTGAGGGAGTTAAGCTTGCCTCTGAAATGACACCTGAACAGCAGGTGGAGTATAAAAAGCTGGGGAGATTTTCCCATCTCTTTTCACTTACCCCGGTGCTGATGCCTGTCTGTGTGCATGACATAGACACAGGGGATACCCTGCCTGTTAAGAGCAAGACATATAGGATGTCAGACCGGGTTCAAGAGTGCATCAAGACTCAGGTGGCTAAGATGATTCACCTGGGGGTTGTTGAAAACTCCTGTAGTCCCTGGGCCAGTCCAGTGGTTTTGGTGCCTAAGCAGGGGTCAGCTGATCTGTGCTTTTGTGTGGTCTATCGCGGTTTAAATACAGTGACAAACACTGATGCCCATCCTATTTCCTGAGCTGATGAGCTGGTGGATAGGTTGGGTGCCGAAAAGTACCTTAGTACTTTTGATCTAACCAGCGGTTACTGGGAGACTGCATTAACACCTGGTGCCAGGAGAAAACAGAATTTTCAACACCAGAGGGCCTCTACCAATTTACAGGCATGCTTTGGATTTAAGAATGCTCCTGGCACTTTCCAGAGCCTAGTCAATCATGTATTGGCAAGAGTTCTGTGTGGCGTACCTAGATGACATTGCTGTCTACAGCTCCTCCTAAGTACTCCAGGTGTCCCATGTGGTCCTCTTGAGAGGACCACATGGGACACCTGGAGCAGGTGTTGTTGAGGATGCAGGGGGCCAAGCTGACCATCAAGACAAACAAGTGTCAAGTTGGGCAGTCCTCTGTTGTTTATCTTTGACATCAGGTGGGTAATGGGAAAGTTCGCCCCCTGGAGGCTAAAGTCCAGGCGGTGCTGGACTGGGAGACTCCCACTACTCAGACCCATGTAAGGGCCTTACTGGGCCTTAATGGTTACTATCGGAACTTTGTAGTAAACCATGGGGCCATTGTTACTCCATTGACAGCCCTGACCTCTAAGAAATAGCCCAGGGGAGTGATCTGGACTGAAGAGTGTTAGAAGGCATTTGATGAATTGAAGACTGAACTATGCTATGCACCTGTGTTGAAGACCCCTGATTACAGTCAGATCTTCATTGTGCAGACGGATGCTTCAGACAAGGGAGCTGGGGCAGTTCTTGCCGAGCTCAATGAGAATGGAAGGGAGCATCCGGTGGCCTTTATCAGCCACCGACTACTCCCCAGGGAGCAGAACTGGTCCGGGGTTGAAAAAGAATGCTTTGCCATAGGGTGGGCCCTTCGAAGATTCAGGCCTTACTTGTTTGGTGCAAGGATTGTGGTTCAGACAGATCACAAGCCCCTCAAGTGGCTCATGCTAATGAAGGGGGAGAACCCAAATTTGCTCAGGTGGTCCATATATCTGCAGGGACTAGATTTTACTGTGGTATATAAAGCAGGCTTACAGCATGGTAATGCAGATGGACTTTCCCTCCGGTTAATCCAATCAGATGATCGGTCTTCTCCTACTGGGAAGTAAGTACTGGCCATTCTGATCTGGGGAGGGATGTTGGGACGGGAAGTCTCCTGTATGTCTCTGGAGAGAGTGCTTTCCCTGCCTTATGCTAATCTCCAGGCAAGTCACTCAAAAGCTACTGTATGGTTTCTAGATCCCTACCTCAGTGAGCATGACAATCATACATGTCCACTGAGGGGCTCCCTGTTTACATGGATTGAGACCCTAGAGCTTGGCTCTGAGATCGAGGGGGCATGCGTAGTGGACCCCAAATTTTCAGAGATCGGCTACTGCCCTCTCTATTAAGGATGTGGTAGACAGACAGTGGTTGCAGCAATAAATCTATAGTAAGGAGGGGTGAGTCCATAGGCCCCCTCCTCACCAAGTCTCTGCAGTCTGCCATGCCTGTGGTCCTGTTGCGTTTGTCTACCTGATGTGTGTTTGAGAGCCCGTGGGTGTACTAGGGAAGAATGGTGAGCTGAGCCAGTGTGAGGAATGTAAGCTGTTCTGCTGGACATCCCAGCTCCCCCAGTGCCCTTCCCCCTTTCCTTGGAAAGGCCTGGTGGGCTGGGGTAGACACCCAGCTCTTATCTGGGTTTAGCTGCACTATCCCTGCTAAGAGCACCCTCCCCCACTGGTCAGGGCCTCCTGGGCTGGAGTAAATTAAAATTCCTCTTTAGGGATTTGCACAGACTGGTACCAGGAGAACGTGGAGGGAAATTGTGCATGCAGGGAACATGCCATGAAGGGTTTGTGATTGGAGGTGTATTCAGGATGCAAAAGTAGCACACCCTCTGATTGGATGAGCCTATCAATTAGAGGTGATAGAAGTCTGGCCTGAGTGGTCAGCTGTTGTTCAAGACTAGTCTATGACTAAAGAAGCGGCCACACCAGGTCCGTCTGAAGATAGCCAGGTGCAACCCACTGTGTGAGGGCAGGAGATAAGACACTGTTCACTGTGTCTGGAACTAAGGCAGCTTTCTCTATGACGGATGGAGTCTGCTGCCAAGAGTTCAAGGAGAATCCAGGACATCAGCAACATTGGAGACCAGCTGTTTCTGTAAGACTTGTTGAGCGTGTGCTTTTGAACAAGGAAATTATAGACAGCTGCCCAAGGTGTGGAAAGCAACCTTACAGCACATCAAAGGAGTTGGTGTGGAAAAGAAGCTTGCGGCACATCAAGGAAGCTGGTGTGGAAGGAAGCTTGCAGCACATCAAGGGAGCCAGAGAGGGTAAAGCTTGATTCTAGTCCTTGAAGGTGAGATCAAATCCTCTCTAACCTCCCCCCCTTCGCTGTGGGAGCCCTTACAAGCAGTAGCTGGGAATAGAGGCCAGTGAAACAGGCCCCCACCTTTCTTTTTTTGTGATCTCTGGGGGTATCAGGGTGAACTGGCACTCTGTCCTTCCACTACCCTCCCACAGCTAGCCAGTGGCTAATGTACTAGTGGAACTCCAGTAAACTGTGCCAAGAAATCAGGCACCTCTGGTCAGATCCCTGACACCATTAGAACGGTGTCCTCACTCACGAAGGCAGGGCACTTCTGTTGCTTTGGCTGGGTGTCATGGGGCTGATCAAGAACATTTGACTTCACATCATATGCTGAAACTATATCCTTTCAATCCAAAAATTGGTATCAAGGCTCTAGTGAATAAGAGCAGCCCTGTGTAACATGGTCTGTAATAGGCAATGCTTATTGTGTGTTTTCATGTTAACTGTGTTTTTATAGTACTTTCCGTCTAGGCGCTATAATACTGTTTGGGGTGTGAACTCTGTCCCAGAGGGTTGTAGAGACATCTGGTTTTCACTGTTTATCCCAGCTTTATGTGTTGTATAATTATCTTGTGTTTATTAAAGTACTTTTCTTTTATAAAAAGTAAAGCACTGGCTGGACATTGAGTTTATCAGCTGGCGGTACGGTGTGCACTGTATTCTGAATGTCTAATCCCACCTCACCTCCTTGAGTAAGCCTTGGACTGCTCTGTCTCACTACCCTGTGAGAGTCAAGTACAGGACAGGAGTACTTGGCTATCGTGTTTTGGGTCCCCTAATACTGAGGCCCCAGGACACCAGTGGGGGAACACTCCAGTTGATGCGATTGGAGCGCAGTTATCCCTGAGTGCCCTGGTGCCCAGAAAGCCGGGTCTAACACTGGTCCTCAAAGTCAAAAAGTTGCTTTATTCGGATTCGGTTACAGAAGTCCATAAAAGCACATGTTAAAAGAAAACAATTAATACATCTCATATCATTTGTTAATAATAAGCAATTAGTACATCTCATATCATATGTCATTATTATGAATAACTCCTTAAAAAATCCCTTATATAAAAAGCATAACCAAATCGAAACCAAAATGCCATAGGATTCTATACAAGGGTAAAAAATAATTGACAATCTGTACCTCAGCAAGCTTTTTAAAAATAATGAGACGCTATACATGGTAAGCTCATCCTCCATCCTTTGTAATTTACCTTTTCCTAATTGTAGTATAAAATTTATAAAAAAAGACACAATGTAACATCGACTGTTGGGACATGTCATCGCATGGGCACAGGGGCAAAGGTTTAGACCAGTTATTGGCCTCGGGGAAGGTCAGAAGTCTAAAGAAACTGCCCCCCCTGAAACGGGTTAGCAACATGCGGGTAAAGCTGCTCGTGGTGAGTATTAGATACTGCTGTAGACCAGGGCCTCCTAGCATTAATTGATTTTTAATTAAAGTTGGCTTCCTGCCCTCCAGCTTCCACCTTTACTCATCCAGATGGTTAAGGCAAATGTCCTTAAGTTTCATTCTACTGCCTGTTGCCATGCTTTCCGGATTATCAAAATATTCCTGGTGGCCTATAGCAATTAGGAAGCGTCTTACGTACCTGAACCACTCAATTTTCATACACTCCTCCAGAGTCAAGCAGTCCCGAATGATCTCTCTATTCAGATCTGTCTCTTGAGAGACCCACACCCTGTGCCACAACAGGACTGGGCTTATCTTGATGAGGTCTGGCACGTACACTAAGCCCAACTCTTTTTGGCAGACATTTGTGGAGGTTGCTCTTGGGACTGCAAGTAAAAATCGAATAAAGGCATTTTCGCAGGCCTGGATTTTATTAGTGTCCGTAATGCCCCATAGGCCTGCCCCATAGATTCCAGTGAACACACACTTGGCTTTGTATATATCAATCAAGATTTTTACTGGTGTACCCCCTAGCTTGATGGAAAATTACGTAGTGCTCCAATGGCACGAGAGAAAGCCAATTACCTTGCATTGGCAGCTGTAACCCACGTCCCTTTTTTGTCAAAGGTTATGCCCAAATACGTAAAGGTTTTAATTGAATCAGTCTTTGCCCCATCCAGGAAAATATTACATGGTACCTTATTATTTTTGGAGCAGGACATGCTAACAGATTTACTGGTGTTAATTTTTAGGCCCCGCCTACTCATAAAAACAGAAAAGGATTTAAGTGAACTCTGGAGGCCCCTTTGCGTACGGGCCATTATAACAGCGTCGTCCGCGTAAAGCAAAATTGGCGCTGATCTACCTTCAACCTGTGGATAATCCTGTCGGTTTTTAATCAGGTGGGATGCTACACTGTTGATGTATAGGTTGAATAAAAAAGGTGTCAATATGCATCCCTGGCGGACTCCTTTTTTTATTGGGAATTTGGCAGTGCACTCTCCCTTTAGACCAAAGCGGACCTTGGCGCCTGTTCCCCGATACAATTCCTTGATGAAATTTATAATGCTGGGGTCAATTTCTTAACTATAGAGGGTTTCCCATAAAACCTCATGGTTGACGCAGTCAAAAGCAGAGCTTAGGTCTACTAAAGTCAGGAATAGCTTATCCCCTTTTGCGACCACGTATTTACCAGTAAAGGTGGCCAGATTAAGACTTTGCTCTACTGTACCCACACCTTCTTTAAATCCATATTGATATTTAGAGAGTACACCCGTCTCTATTGCCCACAACTGTAATCTATTCAAGATGACTCTGCCGGCCACTTTCATCAAGGAATCTAGCAAGGATATGGGCCTGTAGCATTTTGGGTCTTGGCGATCACCCTTTTTAAAAATGGGGATGTAAATGTAAATGTATTTGAGCTTATATAGCGCACAGCTACCCACAAAGGGTTTCCCGGCGCTTGCTTAGGGAACCCGTCCTGGTATTCCCCTGTGAGATAACCCCGGCAGGGTATCCACAAGGTGAAAGCCAGGCATCCCGCCGCGAGGGGCCGTTGTGGAGATTAAGCAAGCTATTGCCCAGAGTCGCAGAGTGTGAACCCGTGAGTCGAGAAGCCACCGGAGCAAGAATTATCGAGTCCGTGGAATTTTTGAGCCCAAGACCCGCCGAGGCGGGGAATTGAACCCTGGTCCAGGGCCGATCTCAGCTTCCGGGTCTGCCGCCTCTAACCCCTGAGCCACACTCCTCCAATGGCTTCTTGCCAATTTGATAGGAACCCTATATTTTGTTGGAGTCATTTAAAACATTGGTCAATGGAGGAGCCCAGAATTCAGCCTTTGATTTGTAGATGTCCACAGGTATCCCATCAGGCCCCGGGGCTTTCCCCCGCACTATTTGCTATGGCCATTTAAATCTCAGATAATTCAAATTTAATGTTCATGGGGAATAAAGCCGGTACGCTATATTCTGCCTCACCATTTGGAACAGCATGTAAGCTCTCTGAAAGGGTATCCTTCTTGTATAAATCAGTAAAATGATTTACACAGCTAGCCTCCTCTATAACTAGATCTATACTATTATCTTTCCTATCCGAAAAGTAAGGGGCATTTACCGCCCTCCAGAAACTAGTATTATCTTTCTGATGGCAGGCCTTATGTAAAGCTTCCCAGGCCTCCTGCTTTATATCCTTTTTCCTCTTCTTAACCGCCTCGTAGTATGTGCGTCTAGCACATTTAATCTCTACAGTATTTTTTGGTACACTTTTAAGTGCAGTTTTTAAAGCAGCATGGGCTTTGCTGCAGTCCGAAATAAACCAGCCCTCTATCTTATCTTTTTGCCTCTTTCTTTCTGGCCCCTCCAGGGAGTGGTTAATCTCCTTGGCAATGTTTGTAAAGACCGTCATGACAGCATCCGGGTTACTAGTTTTCGTTAGACATATCATGAAGTCATCTAATCTATTTGTTATCAATTTCTGGAGGAAGTGGGAGGGCTCAATTTTATCCCATTTTAGCGCGTAGCCATTTCTTTTTGCTAAATTTAATTTGTGGGAGTAAAGATAATTCACCAGGTAATCTTCCTTGCGCTTCGTGGATTTTAGTGAAAAACTAATGGGCTAATGGTCACTAAGTGCTATTGCGCCTGTGTTCCAATCCAGAAAATTTTATGCAAGACTGCTTGAAACTATTACAAAATCAATTACCGAAAAGCAACCCCTACCATTATATGTGGGTTTGAAATTAGCCTTAGGTACCCATAGTTCGTTTCCAAATCCTAGGTCCATTTCAAACATCACGTTGTTCACTAGATTCCCTATTGGTGTGTGTGTATGAAGTGCGTACAATGCTCCCCTTTGATGTTAACCAGGCCACATATATCAGATTGACCATGAGGACACAGCGAGCAATTAAAGTCTCCTACCCATACAATGCCGTTACCCGTATGACCATCCCAATTAGAGAACTGCATTACGTGTAAGAGACTCTCGAAAACACTTACTGCTCACCCCTTGGAATGTTATTATAGAAGTTTACAATATTAAGGGTCTCATATCCCTCCACTGTGACCTCTATCATCTGGAAGTACTTTGAGGCGGAGATAAATTTCCTGCTTTTAACATTGGAGGTATTTGAGATCAGACAGCATAGGCCCCCTTTATTTCTACCCCTTACGGACTGCTCCGCTGGGGTGCAAAAAGAACGATATACATTTATGTGGATCTCATCCCTCTCCCAGGTCTCCTGTAGGCAGATTACCATAAAATTATTTACAAAACTCATGAAAATAGGATCATTTAGCTTGTTTAGCATACCCGCGATGTTCCATGACAGGAAATTTAAGGGTTTCCCCCTATCTCCTGACCCTTGTACCGTTGCCATATGTGGTAGAATACTGGCCCCCCCTGCTCCTGGGGTAGATGATAGTGGATGTTGGTGGATTTGAGGGATGCTCCTCTTCACCTGGTCCCCCCATACCCTTCTCTATTCTTACTGAGTGACGACTATGATTAAGACCTACTATAGTATAAGATGCATGTGATCCATTTGTTTCATGCTCCATGTTAATATGGTTACCCGTCTTCAGGAGTGTAGAGTGTTGCTCTGTGCCCCCCCATAGTCATGTTATCAGTGCCAGTGGTTAGTTTGTTCAGTCAATCAACCATTTCTAGTGTGCTGCACCAGTTTTGAAGGGGAAGGTGAAACTCTGGTCTTGGGGGGCCCCTTTTGCTGCCACCATCTCTACCCTGTCCATGCCCCACATATGACCAAGCCCCTGCAGGGGCCATCTGGGGCGGGGGTGGGAAAAAGAATGACAATGGTCTAACTTCTATGTTGGGGCCCTGATTAAATTAATTATTTTGAACCCAAGAGCAGATATTCTCCACCGTGCGGGGGGTCTCTGAAATTGACCACAATGCAATCTCCTGCAATTGTCTTTGGGGTATAACCCACCCATGGTAGCCTGCGAACCTTCATGATATAACGACTCATGTGAGGGGGTAACGGTCTATTCAAATTGAGCAAGTGTATTACTTTGTTTTTAAACAGATAAAAGGCTCATGACTAGGGTCTTTAAGTTCAGGCACCCCTGTTAGGACTATTACGTACGGACTCGACTGAGGAGGTAGATTAACCGGTCGAGGCCGCCTCTCTATTTCATCGTGGGCTTCCCTAACACCATCATTTGGTTTAGGTACAACTGATGTGAGTTTCTTACTCGCCTGGCTAAGAGTATTTTGTGGTGTTATAGTACCATTTCCTACCCCAGTAATTGGTGGACGTGAGTTTGCTTGTGCCGTGGTTTGTCCTGAGAGTTGTGTAGACTGTAAGTCGGGTTCCCCGGATACTTTAGGTGTACAGGTTGAATTGGTTTTAGGCTTCCCAGCTGCCTTATTACTCCTTACCTCACCCTCGAGTTTTACGAGCAGTTTTTCAATCCCACTAAGTCTTGCTTCCAAGGGTGCAAGCAATGACTTTAATAAGGACCCCAAATTATTTAAAAGGGAGACCTCATTAATAGCGTCTGAATCTATTAGGCGCTGTGTAATGTTCTGACTGACGGCTATGGGACTTACATCGTCAACACTAGGATGTGGTGGATTAGGAGTCGCCACTAAGTGTGTAGCTGTATTTGTTGTATTTTTTCCAACATCCTTAGAGGATTTAGATGTTTTACTAGCTATCGCAAGGGGCGCTGGCTGTTTCCTTTTCGGTATTGCCCCTTCCTTACGTCCTTGTAACTGTCTGGAGCTTCCTGTTTCTAGGGGGTTATCCTCTGCTACCTCTACTACCAAGGTAACAGCTTTCAAATCTACAGGCGCGTCTGCTAATGATTGAGTATAGGGGGCTGGCAGGGAGCAGAAGGAGCCCTGCGTGCTGGGTGGACTATGCATAAGCACCTCAAAATCAGTGGTATTAAGTCTATTGATGGTTTCAGGTGAGCGTGCGTTTGCCAGATGTCCTATTGACGACCTTTTGGCCAGGGCCAAGTCCTAGGATACCTGCCTTTTCATCAGTGTAATCCCCAGATCAATAACTAGATTAGTTCTTGTTATAAAGTTGTCTAACATGCCTAATTACAACGACCCCTCGGCAGTCTTGTTCTTTTTCTCCCGGACAGGCATTTCTCAACCCAGTATATGCTTTGACTCACTTGCTCCCAGGTGAGAGATTCCGCAAAGGAATGCAAACTCTGCCAGGGGTTAGAGGGGTGGCCCAGTCCAGTCTTAACCGGTCTTGAACGGGCTTAAACGGACCCGCCCTTGGCCCGGGCTTCGTCCGGCGCGCGTCCCACGAGCACGTGTATGTTAGAACTTAAGTAAGAGGAGGTAGGGGTGGGAAGAGGACCAGCTGTGGCAGATCAGAGCTGCACTACACGCTGGTCCTCGCAGTCCCGTGGGCAATCTAGGGGTCAGTCTCTTCCTTCAGCGCCGATGCGCTGCCACACGGTTCCCCACTCGAGTGGCTCCCGCATAGCGGGGGCCGCGAGAAGCTGTTTCAATTGGCAGGGAAAGTCCGTGGAGTCCAGCAGTCACAGTATCAATCACCAGCTCTCCCTCTACGAATATAGAACAAAAGGCACCAGGTAGGCAGTGTCCACAGGAGGGTTTATTCGGCCTGGAGGTGGGGGCGGGAAGAGGACCAGCTGCGGCAGATCAGCGCCGCACTGCACGCTGGTCCTCGCAGTCCCGCGGGCAATCTGGGGGTCAGTCTCTTCCTTCAGCGCCGATGCACTGCCACACGGTTCCCCACTCGAGTGGCTCCCGCATAGTGGGGGCCGCGAGAAGCTGTTTCAATTGGCAGGGAAAGTCCGTGGAGTCCAGCAGTCCCAGTATCAATCACCGGCTCTCCCTCTACGAAGATAGAACAAACGACACTGGTCCTGTATACATTATATGGATATGGTGTGCCCACAGGCCGTCTATGCATAAGACAGTAAAGGATGTGTGGGTAGGGTACTGGTTCTGGGTGAAGCAGGGGGCAGTTTGTGTGTATTTGTTGAAACAGTATATAACAGTGAGAGATACACTCCTTGGTGTTTGTGTTAATCCTGGTCCTCCGTGTTGATCATAGTGTGGTGTATTTCCTAGTCCTTTGAGAAGGAAATAACTTGCATGTCCCTGGCTTGAATGCAGATTAGAGTGAGATGCATGTCCTGCTCAATGTGCAAAATACTGTGAATGCAAAGTTACACTTGGCCTTGTGCATAGAAGCAGGGCCGAACTGGCTGTAGCAGGCACTGGGCATTTCCCTGATGGGGCCCGGTTTTGGAATATTGGCCACATGCAACAGAAGCAGCACAAAGCTTTCTACTAGAGCCCCCCCAGGTGTCTGGTGTATGTGTTCTTGCGGATTTATGTTGATCATGATTCCTTAGACTAGAAGAAACAGAGACTTGTTCTTACTCATTCTAATACCCAAGTTGAACTGATCTTAAATATCAAAGTAAGAAAAGCCAACACACGCCTATGGCCAGTATTGTATTTTGGCTACTGCTTTGTCTGCTTGCCTGGTTTGGGATTCCTAAATATCTTGAAGTCTGTGTGATGTGGCAGCCGCCGAACCCCAAGGAGTATAGAAAGACCAGAGATTGCTGTAGACTCTTTGAAGGCCTAAACATACTTTTCTCTTGAGCCTACCTGGTTTTGTAGAGGAGGGTTGGAATACTTTTGCCTGTACATTCCTTCCTAATTAGAGGGAAGCAGATTATATATAAACATTAAATGATCCATTCAGAGCCCTGTAGTGAATCTTATATCGTATGCAAACTGGTGATTGTGCTGAATTACACAATCCAAGTCAGCAAACATTACAAATGGACCCATGGTATTTCCCAACATCCGTTCACCAAGAATTATTTGGAGGTTGTAAGGAGGGAATCCAGTTTGGAACAGGCATCAGCAATAGTTTTCTATCATGTAAATCTGAAACCATATAATAGTTTTCACTCTGTTAAACTCAGAAATGGTAAAACCATTCACATAAATGTGATTACTGTGCAGTAACAGCATTTTCCTTGGGTGTTTTTATGGCCCAGTCCTCCAACTGCACTTTGAATGAGAATTACAAATACTAATTTTCAGGCAACTCTCATCAGTACTTAAAAACGTAATAAAGTACTTTCAGCATTCCAAAACAAATCCAATCTGCCAGGACTTTATTGCTACAAACCTCTTCGCAGTAGACTTCCACTAGCTTCACATAAGTCCATAGATTCTTATGGCACCTCCTTCTGGAAAGAGAATAAATCCCTTGAGTCCTGCAAAAGCAGATTGATGCAGAGAAGCCATAAGTGTATTTGATATTTTTCATCCCTCAAGCAGTATTGCCATTGGTATATAGATATCAACTGCAAGGTGTGATCAAATTCAACCCCTGCCTGTGAAGTTTGTGGGTGTCAAGAAACTGGGGGGCATAATTACAAGCCCCTATCGCCACAGGAATGTCACTTTTTATGACGTTCCTGTGGCGATAATGGCTTTGCCTTATTTACGAGGCAGGGTTAAGCCACTTAACGCGGCTTAACGCTTCCCTGTAAAAAGGCCCCCTTTCACAATATGCTTAGCGTGAAAGGGTAGGGCAGTGGTTGTTGCTGTGGGCATTCCACCTCAACACCTATTAATTCTGACACTGCCCCCCTATTTACTAGGGTGGCCTAAATTGGAGGCAGTGCCAGAATTAAGACCAGGGAAAAGTAAGGTTTAGAATTTTTACCTGGAAATTGCTTTGGAGCGAACCCTTTGGCATTTTTACTTTTTCCAAAGGCATCCTTAAACAAAGCAGTATCCAACACACATAGTTTTGTTCCAGCACATGGCCATTCATGCATTTTAATTTTGTGGGATGAACATATTTTACATGACAGGCCGGAACAGGAAAAAAGCTAATGAACATGGCACCAGAAGGACCTTTTATGCTCCTTTCGGATCCTGTATGCCATTCTAATCCGTGGTTGCTTCACAGAGAGGAAGTTTCTGACAGTGACATCAGCAGTGGCTTGGGAAACGGGCACCACTGATCGATAATTCAGGAGAGTGATATAAGGTATGGCCTATTTGGGTTGATTTCTCTTCTATAAACTACCATCCTCCTCAGAGCTACTTCATCTAGGATATCGATACCTTTAAGAAGTCCTTGATTTGCTTCTTGTATGTCTCTTTGAAGAAGTGAGATATTTGGTTCAGCAAATGTTATTGTCTCAGGAAACTCTCTATCTTATGCTGGAGGGTAGATGCATGTTTAAGAACGTCTTCAAGTTCTGTGAATCATGAAAAGAGGTATAAACACTTGTTGAATATTATACTCCTTTAAATAAGAGAATTTAGGAACACCTGAGCACATTTGAATTTTGGAATCTTTACAAATTTGTACAATGTCCTGACTCAATTCCTGTCAATGGTGGGACAATTTAAGCCCTTCACCTATGAATCTTACAGCACAGGGCTACTTTGAATGTAATTGGCAGGTCCTCCACATTTGTTCCTTCAGGCCATGTCTTGCAGGTCTGGCACCTTTACTGATTACAGGAACAACTTCTGAAGTACACCTAATACAGTCCCCTTTTATGTTTCATGGTTCTCTGCGAGTTAAATAGGTGAGGGACTCTGATGGTCTCACTTCAAGTTATAGGTTATGTTGTTATGTTATGTATATTTATAAAGCACACTATCACCCGCAAAGGTATCCTGGCACTAAGCAGGTATTTGAGCATAACCCTGCCTTAGCCAGGTCTTCAGCAAATTCAAGAAGAGAGGAGGAGACTCTGATGCGGAGTGGAGGTCGTTCCATGATTCAGGATCGATATAAGAGAACACTTGTACTCCTGATCTGGTTATATGTATGCATGGCATGTATGAGAGTAGGAGTCCTGCGAAGTTGACGTGCCTAGGTGGTTGGTAGAAGGAAATGAGACTGTTCAGGTAGGTGGGGCCTGATTTGTGTTGTACCTTGAATGTGTGTGAGGAGTTTCAATTCAGCACCTTTCTGTATCAAGAGCCAGTGTGGAAGCTTTAGTATGAGTCTGGCTGCTGAGTTCCAGGCAGGCTAAGGCAACCTGATTCCTGCTCATATTTCAAAGAACTAATCTGGGGGGCGGGGAGGAAGCATTCTATGCATACCTTTATTACAGTAAGAGCAACAATGTAATGATAACATGTGCCTCCATCCATGCATGTAAGTATAACCATTTGGATGAGCATCATGTTCTCTGCCTTAGAATTATCTAATAAATCAATGCGTTAAAATAAACAACAGACCTGAAAAACTACCGGCCCATCTCTCTCCTCCCCTTCGCGGCAACTGAGAGACTCGCAAATGCCTAGCTGTCTGCCTTCATAGAAGACAACTCCATCCTGGACTCCTCCCAGTCCGGATTCCGCAGAAACCACAGCACCGAGACCGCCCTACTCACCGCCACTGACGACATCCGCAGGCTACTCGACCAGGGACGCACTGCAGCCCTCATCCTTCTAGACCTCTACGCAGCCTTCAACACTGTCTCTCATTGCATTCTCGCAGCCAGTCTGCACGACACAGGAATTCAAGGAGCTGCCCTCGACTGGATCCATTCCTTCCTCTCCGGCAGAACCCAGGGGATCCAACTCCCTCCCTTCCTCTCTGCAGAGTACCCCAGGGATAATCACTCAGCCCCACACTTTTCAACATTTACCTGGCCCCCCTTCGCTGCCATCGTTCGACAGCATGGGCTCAGCATCGTATCCTACACCGATGACACCCAGCTCATCCTTTCGCTCACAAACAACCCAGATGATACCAGACTCTGTTTCTACGAAGGTATGAAGAACGTGGCAGCATGGATGAAGGACAGCTGCCTGAAGCTAAACTCAGAGAAGACTGAGGTCCTCATCCTCGGCCCTTGCACCTCCGACTGGGACAACAACTGGTGGCCCTCCGCCCTAGGGAGCCCACCCACCCCTACACACCATGCTCAGAACCACAACTTCATCCTTGACTCCTCACTCTCCATGAACCGCCAGATCAACGCCGTCACCTCCACTAGTATCAACTGCCTCCGCATCCTCCGTAAGACTTTTCAGAGGACTTTCAAGTGCAGAAGGACTGTCACCCACGCACTCATTACTAGCCGAATGGACTATGGCAATGCCTGTCACGATAACCGAGCTCCTCAGGATCAGGGTGATGCTCAAAGGGGTCCACCTCCTGAATTCCCTATACTCTGACTAATATGTACACAGAGTATAAAGGCAATCAAGCGAGGGATAGGATTAGGGTAGGTGTAGCGGTGGAAATGGGAAACCTGAAACAAAACAAGCATACGATTAATATGGTACAAAAACCTGGCTACTCTCATGTAATTCTCACTAGTGTCATAACCATACCTAAAAAGGATCATCCCTTAGGTGAACCCTTCCTCTCTCTATGGCCAGATAATTCTCTCACCGTAGGAACGTTATTCACACCTAAAAATCAAACACACGCTATTAGACTCAAGACAACGTTGCCATGCTTGTAAGTAGCTACTGATAATCAACATACATACCCACTGTCACACACCCTAAATCCAAAAGAAAGGCCAACTCCAGCACCAGGTGAGCAATCTTGTTACACCAGAACAAATAATATGGTATTCCAGAAAGAACACAAAAATGTTTGAAATCACTGTTCCCAGAGAGTTTCAATACTAGAATGTCAAAACAAGGACGACAAGAATAACCAGCTGGTCCAGAAATAAAGTTTGTTATTCCAGAGTTAGAATAGCACTAAAAACAAAAGAACAAAAGGTCTTTTAACCCGGGCCTCCACTACAGAAGCCCAGGGAGCTTACCGGTCGTCCAATCCAATCACCGCGAGCTCCACCGTCAAAGAAGAAGCCCCAGCGGGAAGTAAGGACGTCCGCCTCAATTGAGCCAAGCAGGGTTCACATTTTGTTATCGCAGCCACGGGTGAAGAAAATTAACGGGAGGAGGGAGGCTGAATGAGGCAGGTGATGGGAAGCACTCCCACCGCAGCTACAAGCGGGAATATCAAAGAAAGAAGGCGTTCATGCTCAGCTGAGCGGAACGCGCCTTCCGGCTTGGAATCAGCCCAAACAGCAACCACTGAGAAATCCTTCTGCATCTCTACGGAGAACGCGTATCCAGGGAAACGAGCAGCGAGTTTCAGAGCCGCCGCTCTGAAACTGGAAATCCAACATCAACCAGAATCACTTACAACGCTTCATGCATAGTACGTGATTATAGTGATTATATAAGTTAAATCCCTCCCAGAAGGATGGCCTTCTGGGAGATGTAGTTCTGCTACAACTACTTCCTGTAATTGAGGTAGGCGCAACCTAGTCAACTCCTGACAATGCCCTCTACGCCGGAATCAATAAGACTCTCCTGCACAGGCTCCAGACCATCAAGATCGCCGCTGCCAGACTCATCCTCGGGACACTGCGCCATGAACACATGACCCAACACCTACGAGGCCTCCACTGGCTCCCCGTTGAGAAGAGGGTCACCTTCAAACTTCTCACCCAAATCCCTCCACCACATCGGACCCAAATACCTCAACGAGAGAGTATCCTTCCTCATACCCTCCGCTCAGCCAACCTCGCCCTGGCAGAGGTCCCCCGCATCTGCAGAAACAGAACCAGCGGGAGAGCTTTCTCCTACATCGCGGCCAAAACCTGGAACAAACTCCCAGTGAATATCAGATGCTCCCCGACCCTGCACAGGTTCCGGCAGGACCTCAAGACCTGGCTCTTCGACTGATACGGAGCCTCCCCTCAGCGCCTTGTGACCCTCACGGGTGAGTAGTGTGCTTTACAAACCCTTGAATGATTGATTGATTTGCTCTTGCAAACTGATATGAGTAAACTAAGTAAAAATAATTATTTAGCAACCTAAACGTACTGTTAAAGTCCTAGCTAAAAAAGTCTATATTGTCTCATAAATGAATGGAGGTTTTACAATGATTTACACTGTTTTGTAACATGTTTAGCCTGAAATATTAAAATAAACGTTTCTGATGTCATTTTAAAAATAATGTTATGAATTCAGATACTTTTACAATTTCATTCAGTGTGAACAAGAATGTAATGCACTACGTGTACACATTGTCCTCGACCTGCATGCCTTCCCCTTTTGGTAGACTGCACATGTACAAATGTGTTTATGCAAGCAACAATAATGCTGATGATTCCTTCGCTGTCCCTCGTGGTGTGCTGATAAATGACTTCCCACTTTTGTTTCAGTGATTCAGCTAAACACAGTTTCAGATATATTTGTTCAGTGCATAAACATTTACTAAATCATTTAAGTAGTGGACTTTCAAGCATTCATTTATTTTATCATAACGAAACATTAGCACTGTATTGGTCGAGTTCCGCATTGAATGATGCTGATCACAGAGACACAGCTCGCAGACTGACATCTTTGACTCTATCAAAGTGAACAGTCTCAGTGTCTAATCCAGGACTCTGCTGCTGCTTTTTCTTCAACAAAATTAGATTTTTTCTCTCTAGTTTTAGCAATGTGAGCCTGATATCTCCCCATCTCTACTTATCTGTGTCTCTCCGACCTCTGCTTTAGACGGTCACCTCTTTGTTTCAAGTGTTGACTTCACAACCTGTACTCCGTGCAATATTAATAACGTCATTGAATTTTCGGGAATTTCTTTGTGCACCACAACGTTGATTAGAGTCAAAAATACTCCCAGTCAAATAGGTTCAAATGATTGTGGCAGAGACCCTCCTCAATGAATGTCAATCACTCATTTTAAATGTAAATTAGAATGGATCTGTCAATAACAACATAACATGTATTCACTTATTAAACTTGAAATGCAGATTAAAAAAATTAATTAAGGCGGAATGGAAAGTATAATATTTGTATATATTTTTTCTAATTGAAAAGCTTTTCTGCAGCGATTTCAAAAGTCACACTAAATGGCAGATTTATGAGACTGTCACGCAGTGCAGCGCAGCATCACCTCTCTGGTCTGCACTGCTTGACAGGGAAAGGGCAGGAATGCCCTGCATGTATAAGAATACGGCGCATTCCTGCCTTGTCCCCTGCACAGGTGTCCTTTTGGCAGACTAGTGCCAATGCAGGCACCCTTGCACCATCATGCAAGGGTGCCTCTGTTGCTTGCACAATTGCTTTTGTGCAGGAAGCGGCACCTTCCAGCACAAAAACAATCCCCTGAGGCATATACCTCTATCTAAGTAGTAGCGTGCTCCCCATCCCGGGAAATGGCCAATGACTACATCACACATGGAGCTTAGTATAACACGTCTTTATTCTTCTTCATGTAACCGCGAACCCTACATTTTAAACCTGCATTCAATTCACTATGATCTAAAGCTTAGGTCACAGTTCAACAAAGTCCATCAGGAGCCAAAAAGGTTCTGTAATTACATTCTCACACCACACTACATCTGTCCAGCTCTTCAATGAGTCTTCATGGTGCGTGGATCACACATCATGACCGAGTCTTTGGAAACTGGGAATCAGCTGTAGAAATGGCGTTGGTGATGGAGAGACAGCAACAGTCAGGGGTTCTTCAATTGTCTACTTAGACCCAGTTTCTTCAATGACGAGCCATGAGCCACATGCTGGAAATGTGAAGATTGTCGCATAAAGGACTTCCCAGGACCCTGGACAGTCATCATGTGTACTTTACTGGTCACAACATAAAATGGTTGAGCATCGAAAGGAGGCATCAGACATTTGGTTTTCCCTGCTGGAGAACAAGAACTCGATCTCCTCTTATGAAGGTGACACTTTTTTGCATGTTGACACTTGTCTGTATAGGCTTTTATTTTCGTCTTAAATCTTTCATGTATGTTTCTTCCTCAGTACTTGCTCTTCTGTTGGTCCATTGAGGTAACTTGGTCGTCATGGCTCTGCCAAACATCAAGGTTGCAGGAATTTCACCTGTGGTCGAGTGAGAGGTCAAGCAGTGAGCTCGAAGGATGGAATTTAAAACAGCTTTAAGGTTAAACATTACTAGTAGAGCACGCTGGACAGCTTTCTTTAGCGTACTCATGAAACGTTTGACAAGGCTATTAGACTGTGGACACAGAATGGTGATCTTCTGATGCTTCACTTTAAGATGACTGAGAAAGAATTTCAGACTGTTAAGAGGTGGGCCATTCCCAGACTTTAAAATTACCGGAACACCCGAGGTCACGAAGATGCTGTCTAATCTCTCGTTGACATGTTCTTGAGTGATAGATGAGAGATCTTCAATCAAGGGAAAACAGGAATATTCCTCAATGTCCCTTGTCAAGACGTCTGAAGAAGTCCACAGCAATTCGTTCCAATGCTTGCATTGGAAACTTTGACATGTTTAATGGGTGTTGAGTGGTTTTTGATGACAGGAAGTTGCATAGATAACAGGCCTTTAATTATTTTCAATTCTTTCACTGAAATATGGAAACCAGACTTGGTCTCAGAGAGCTCGTTTGGTGGCAACAATTCAACTATATCCTTCATGGGGTCACTTCAATCATCTGTTGTTACAGACTCTACTGTATGACAATTTTTTTTTTTTCAGAACAAAGTTTTATTTCAAGTACTGATATTACACAGAGCATAAGGACATCGTCCCGCAACACAACGCAGGACCAATGAGCATAGGCATTTAGAATAAAGGGTATGCATTCAGTACAAGCATTATTGCATTAAACACCCAACCCCCCAACTCCCAAATCCCTAACTCCCCTGACCCAACCCCGCCCCCCACCCAGTGTCTGCTAATCTCAAGGCATAGAGTATAATAAGAGCCAGTGTGTGTACTCCCTGTCGCCCAGGGTACAGCAGTTAAAGGTCTTCCCCAGTGTCCTGGGCCATCGGTGGTTCCAGCCACAGTCCCCTGTAGTCCGCCCATCTTTTCCATATCTTAAAATGCTTCCGGGGGCATCCCCTGGCCTCAAAGATCGGGCGCTCAAGTCCCATGCAAAAGTCCAATCCCCGTCTCCAAACCTCCAACAAAGGGGCCCTGGGGTCCTTCCAGGCCCTGGCTATATCCCGCTTGGCTACGGTGAGGCCTAGGACCAGTAAGTGACGCTTGTATATGTTGCCTCCCACCTGTTCCATAACGTGAAGCAAGCCTAGTTGCGGTGATCGGGGAAGGTCCCAGCCCAGAACCTCAGCCAAACAGTCCCAGACCCCCACCCAGTACCTGGCCAAGTTCGCACACGACCACACAGTATGGACAAACGTTCCAACCTCCCGGCCACATCTCAAGCATTCGGGGGAGGCAATCAAACCTGCCTTCCACAACCGCTCTCTGGTAAAGTAGGCCCTGTGTAAGTATTTAAACTGAATAAAGCGGAGGCGCATCGCAATGGCCGCCCCCTTAGGGGCCTCCAGGGCCTCTCTCCAGTCCTCTTCTTCGAACGCACCAAGATCTCTCTCCCATGCAGTACGCAATCCATCAAGAGAGGAGGAACAGTGCGTGATCAGAGTTTGGTATATATAGGAGATCTTTTTCTCCTCTAGTTCCCCCATGAACACCTTGGCCTCCAGGGGGCTAAACTCGGGCAGAGATTCCAAGCCCACCAGAGAGGGAGTTAGTGCATGACGTAGTTGTAAATATTTAAAGAATTGAGTTTTGGGCATGTCATATTCCTCCCTCAACATCTGGAAAGATTTAAGGGTGGTGCCCCTCACGACACAGCCGAGCGTGGAGATACCGATATCATCCCAGCCCCTGAACCCCTGCATGGACGCCAGCGCCGGGAGACGGCCGTTCTGCCACAGTGGGGTCTCCCTCGTCAATCTGTTCCACCATCCCATACGGCGCAAGGCGGCGCGCCACACCCGGAAGACCACCTGAGTGACCATGGGGAGCCGTTTCCTGATAGCCGCCGAATATAGAATGGTGTGGATCGTGTCAGGGTCCATCAGGTACCGCTCCAGGGCATAAGTCGGGTCACCCCGATCCCCATACCACCAGTCGTTGAGCACCAGCAAGTGTGCCGCCTGATAGTAAGATAAAATATCTGAGGTGGCCAGGCCCCCGCAGTACGTAGAAAGAAAGCAGGTGCGGAGGGCCACTCTCGCCACTCCCCCAGCCCAAAGGAACTGACTGAGAGCGGCGTTCACTTGGCGAAACCACTGCGGTGCAATGGGGTATGGGTGGTTCTGCAACTGATATAGAAGGCGCGGCAGGGCCACCATTTTAAAGATCGCCGACCGGCCATATATGTTCAGCGGCATTCTGGACCAGGTTTTTATGTCCGAACGCACCTTGTCCCACACAGGCCCCACATTGCGCTCCCACGCCAAGTCCGGAGCATCAGTAAGAAAGATACCAAGGTACTTGAGGCCACCCGTCGCGCTCTGCAGTGTCAAGGCCCAATCACCCGGCCCCTCCCCGCCGCCCAGAACCCACAGCTTGGACTTCCGCACATTCAGATGCAATCCCGAAATCTCTCCGAAGATTTTCATTATCTCCAGGACCCTGGGTCCAGACCTATTGAGGTCCGTGAGGAAGAACAGGACATCGTCGGCGTAGAGCGCAATACGATCAGAGGGGCCCATGTCCCATTCCAGTCCCCGGAGTTGCGCATCCATTCTCACCCACGCCGCCAGAGGCTCCATGGCCAGGGCGAAGAGGTAGGGGGAGAGAGGGCATCCCTGCCTGGTGCCCCGTCCGATGGGGAAGGACTCGGACGCCGCTCCCGCCACCCGCACCGACGCGGTCAGGTCCGTATAGAGCAAGCTCAAGTACGAGAGGAAGACCGGCCCGAGATTGAGGCGGGACAGAAGGGCCCTAAGGTACACCCAGCTGAGAGAGTCAAAGGCTCGGTCAATATCTGCCAGGAGGAGCGCCGTTGGGATCCCGGCTGCCCGGGCTGTCTCCACTACCACCTGCGCCCGGCGAATGTTGTGCCGAGTTGCTCTATGGGGCATGAACCCTGCCTGATCAGGGTGCACTAAGTCAGTGATGTATGGGAGAAGGCGATTGGCCAAGGCCTTGGCCAATATTTTCGCCTCGAAATTTAAGAGGGAAATCGGCCTGTATGAAGAATGCTGTTCCGGGGGCCTCCCTGGCTTACAGAAAACAACAATTTCGGCGTGTCGCCAATCCGCCGGTAGGTGTCCACTCTCCCTGGCCGCCTCCAGTGCCAACTGGTAGCGCCCCTCCAGCTGGATGTGAAAGGTCTTCATAAACTCGCATGGAACCCATTCGGTCCCGGGGCCTTGCCGGTGTTCAATTCCCCAAGGGCCGTGCCCAGTTCCTCCAAAGAAAGGGGAAGGTCTAGCCGATCCCTGGCCTCCTCTGGGAGTGCGCGCGGCGGGATATCCGTCAAAAATTTGTCTATATCCTCCGCAGGGAGGACCTCACGGGGGGCATAAAGATCGGCATAATACCTCGCGAAGCTGGCAGCTATGGCTTCAGGGGCCGTCAACTGGACACCTTGGTCATCCCAAATGCCCGGCAGAGCCTGGGGCCGGAAGGTGTGCTGGCAAAGTCTATACAGCATGGTACTGGATTTATCTCCCCATTGATAGATCCTGCTCTGAGTGGCCAGCCAAAGCTGGCGCGCCTCATTGTGTAGCAGGGAGGAGTACAACTGCTGTGCCTGCAGGAGCGGCCCCACCGCCTCGTCCGTGTCACTCACGGTACAGTCCCTCTCCAGGTCCCGAACCCGCCCCGCCGCCTCATCCACCTCGCGCAGATGGGTCCTTCGGGCCTCCGCACACCAGGCAATGTCTACCCCCCTGAGCACCGACTTCATCGCCTCCCACTGGGTGACGGCGTCGACCTCTGGCCCGCCATTCTCTGTCCAATAAGCGGAGATAGACTCGCGCAAGCGTGTGCGGTATCCATCCTGCTGTAGGTGCCACGCGGATTGGCGCCAGCGAAAGGGCTGTCGCCTCCTGTCCAGCAGCAGGTCAAGGGACACGGGGGAGTGGTCCGAGACGCCACGGGGGAGTACGGCCGTGGCAGCGACCCTCGACAGCCAAGGAGTCGGTACGAACAGGTAGTCAAGCCTAGAGAAGGACTTGTGCACAGCCGACACATAGGAGTATTCTCGGCTCAATGGATGCTGGGAGCGCCATGTATCAGTCCAGCCCATGCCCTGTGCCAGGCCATGAAGCCTTGTCGGCGCCGCTGTCTGGGGTTCCCTACCGGGCCTGTAGCGATCCATCCGCCCATCCATCACATCATTCCAGTCTCCTCCCACAATCGCCAAAACATCCGGGATATCGATCCACACTTCGAACAACTTCTCGATAAGGGCATCCTGCAGCGGGGGCGGGGCATACACACTACCAAAGACCATTGGCTCATTCCCAATCATTCCTTTAACAAACACGTATCTACCATGCGCATCGACCCAATGTGTTTCGTGTACATATGAGAGCCTTCGGTGTATCAGGACCGCCACCCCCCGGGATCCCCTTGCAAACCCGGCATGAAACACCTGTTGGTATCCATATCTCTGTAAACTGAGGGTCTTGGTGCCCTGAAGGTGCGTCTCCTGGAGGAGGAGTACATCCGCCCCCTCCCTCTTCCCCAGCTGCAGCACCGCCCCTCGCTTAATTTTATCCAGCATCCCCCGGACATTCCAGCTCACCACTCGCAATTTTGCCCTCGGTAGGCCTACCCGTTGGTGATCAACCATAGTCAATGGGGAAGAGATGTAAGGACCCGGGCTCTCGGAGCCACACACACACACAAGCAAGTAGCCTAAGTAATGCAGACACTGCGCCACCCTCCCCTACCCCCCCACTACCCCAACCCCAACCCCAACCTGTCCCCCAGCCAATCTCCCCAACTGCCCCCCTCCCCCCCCCCTATACCTCACCAAACATTGAAGTACCTGTCGCGATATGGGCGGCTTCGGGCCCAAAACAGAGCGCCCAAAGCCTACCATACCAATGGATCCCGAACACCCCTTCACTCTATAGCTTCCCCCCTCCCCTTATCTACTCCCCACTATGCAGGAGGCTAGCAGCCCCTGTATCGGAGCACCCCGAACCCGTCCCAAAGTCTGAACCTGTTGTGGGACAGTTAGAAAACGTAACAGTTAGCACATGATGCAGTCCTCAGGTATGCAGGGCACCGGTGGAGCCACTTCCACCGCTGGAGCGGCTGGTATCTGCAGGCGGTCAGGACCACCCATTGCACCTCATCCACTACCCCCCGAATTGTCCGGATCAGCTGGCTCCGCGGTGCTGCGCCCAGTGTTGGAGGCGTTGCGGCGCCTGGACCTGGACTTCCTACTCTTCCGGCTACGGTCCTGGCGGTCACTCTGGGTTTGTGATGAATCACTCGTGTGGCCTGGATCGAGGCCCGGTTGGGGGTGCGGCCTGACCCTCACTGTCTCATCTGTCCACCTGAAAACTTCTTCCGGCGTCTCAAAGAAGTGAGTTTTAGACTGGAAGATCACCCGCAAGCGGGCCGGATAGAGTAAGGAGTACTGTATCTTTAGGCCCCGAAGCTTAGCCTTGGCGGCTAGGAAGGAGTGTCTCTGTTGCTGCACCATCTTGGTGTAGTCGGGGAAGATCATGATCTTGTGGGATTCAAATGAAAGAGAGTCCTTGGCCCTCGCCTCACGCAATATAACGTCCCGATCGTGAAAGTTCAGAATCCTGGCGATCACCGGCCTGGGTCGTTCACCTGTCGGCGGTTTCTGCATCAGGGCCCGGTGCGCGCGTTCGACCACGAAACATCTGGACAGGGTATCTGGAGGGAGCCAGCTCTCCAGCCATCGAGAAAGGAAGCGTCCCATGTCCCCCTCCTCACAATCCTCCGGAAAACCCACAAAGCGAAGGTTGTTCCTGCGCGCCCGCCCTTCGGCGTCCTCCACTCTAAGTGCTAGACCCTTCTGGATACTCTCCATCGCCGCCATTTTCTTCTTCAGGGTCCCAACATCATCCTCCACTACTGAGATCCTGGACTCTGCCTCCGTTATGCGCGCCACTGCGTTGCGCAGGTCTTGCCTCAGGAGTGTCACATCGGCCCCTACAGCCCCAATCTTAGCATCCAGCATGTCTCTTGACTGGGTGATAGCTGCCATCAGCGCCGCGTTGTCTGGCCCCGGTCCCTGGCCTCCCTGCGCTCCGGGGCCGCCGTGTGGCTCCGTGAATTTGTCGATGGGCCCCTGCTTAGCGGGCCCACCACCCCCTCTGGTCATGGCGAAGGCTGAGCCCGGCTAAGCTGTCCCCAAAAGCGCCGGCGGCTGCTGACGGCGGGGCAACCTTCACTCCAACAGTTATCAAGGGCAGGGCACCCTCACAGGCGATGGCCTCCTCACGCCCCCGGCCGCCGTACACTCCAGATGATAAAAAAAGGGGGGGGGGGTGTTCCCCAGACTCGACTCCACCGACCCCCGCAGGCCAGGTCCCAGCGCGTGTAAGCCTCTCCTGGGGCACCTTCCCCTCTATGCCAGCTTACTTTGGTGTACCTCGTGTGTCCCAGCGGCTGCCAGGGAATCCCCCAGGTCCGGCAGTCTGGGCCAGGCCCCCAACGACCCCCCCGGGCACAGCGTCTCTCAGCAATCACCCCAGCGCCATATGTGTGGGGGGCCAACACTCACGGTTCGTCGGGTCTCACTGCGGGTCGGCACCAGGTCCACGCCGGGCACCCCCAATGCGGCACGGGCCACTGCAGTCCAGGCCCCCGGGCTCCACAGCTCCGGCGATCCCCGGAGCGGGGAAGACAGCCGACCAGGCAAGGCTCGCCACTGGCCCCTCGGTCCCCGGGGCTCCCAGGCGCCTGCACCCCCGGGCTAAGGATCTGTGTAGGCGATTCCGGGCAGGGGCCGCCAAACTCGAGGCCCCGGCTCCTCCAAGGCCAGGTAGGCCGCAGCGTCGCCGAGGCACTCCTCAGCACCAGCACTCCTCACTTGCTCTGTGTGGAAGGGCAGGGGAGCCCGTGATGGCCCGCCCGCTGCAGGCTGCGCCGGATCGTGGCAGGAAAGGCGGCGCCTCGGACCCCAGGACGAGCACCCCGATCCGGGTGCGCCAAAATCGAGGCCCCGGCTTTGCTGACCGGCACTAGGCCGCCCGCCACTCCAGCTCACTGCACCACCAGGAAGGGTCACGGCTCGCCAGTCCCGGCACCGGAATGCACCCTGAGTCGTCCGCTACCTGTGCCCCACCTTTGAAATGCTTTCCGGGTCCGGGGGCCAGGAGAATTGGTAGGATAATCTTCGGGCCGGCGGGAGCTCTAAGAAGCCACGTCCGCCATGATCGCCCGCTAAGCCACGCCCCCCCTGTATGACAATTTTTGACCCTCATAGAATAATACCTTCCTGAGTAATGGAAAGTTCATCTTTGACATTCTTAAACTTTTGATATTCACTGTCAATGGTAAGATTTAGAGGGTGCTGGTACCAAGACTGATGTGTCTTTCAGTTTCATGATGTCACTATTTTGACCTTCGGCAAGGACAACTTTGCCATCTGGAGTGCTTGATTTCCATATGGAATTTTTTTTTTTTTGTTTAAGAAATTTTTATTAGGCATTAAAAAGTAATACAAAAGACATGTCATGAAAAGTTAGAAAAAAGTACATATGAATATAATATTAAATGACATCAGTCCAGAGGAGTTTTATGAGGAAAAGGGGGAGAAAGAAGGAGAGAAAGAAAAGAAGGAAAGAGAAAGAAAGAAGTAAACAAAAGAGAAGGAAAGAGTAGAGGGGAGAGAGAAGAGAAAAAGAAGGTAACCAGAGGAATCATGTGGGAAGAATAGCACGTGGTAAGGGAGAGGGATTAGAGGAAAGATATGAAGTGAAGGGAAGCCATAACAGATCGGATTTAATTTTTAGAGGTGCAGAGGTGGAGGAAGCAATAGAAATTCTGTGTTCATCACAAATGTAGTTCCACCATGTGTGGACAGACAGTTTAGAATTATCTTTCTAACACGATAAAATAACTTTAAATGCAAGAGCAATAAATAGGTCTAATAATTTAGCAGAAGAGGGTGTAACAATATCAATATCATCAGATAAAGAACCTAAAAATATGTGTAAAAAAGATAATGGGGAAGAGAGAGATAACATTTTCATGCAAATATTCCAAACATTAGTCCAAAAAGATAAAACAGGGGAACAATCGTATAGTTGGTGTTTTAGAGTGCCTGGAACTTTGGAACAAGACCAACATAAAGGAGAAGAGGCATGAGAAAATGTATGAATACTAACCGGGGTAATAACAACTCTATGATATATAAAGAGTAAGGATTGGGTAATACGTGCAGCAATGGAAACTTTAAAAATCTTGGACCATAACCGATCCCACATTGCAGTATCAAGGGAGACATCAAGATCAGTCTCCCAAGCAGTCTCCACATTGGATTTGGAGCGATCAGAGGTATTGGATAATAAAATTGAATATACAAGAGCAGCTTTAGGGAGTTGGTTAGAAAATAAAGGATAAAGTGGAGTGACAGGAGTGAAGGAAGAGAAAGACTCGGAAGAAGAAAATAGGGAAGACAAGTGAGATTGAATGGCAGATGTTATAATAGTATATTCAGAGAGAAATGTTGAAGGTAAATGAAACATGTTTTGCAAAACTGGAAAGGAAATAAGAGAGGAGTCAAGAAAAAATTGATGTACAAACAGTATATCCTTTTCCTTCCAGTGTTTGAAATGGAACGATTTTCCTTTATATCTAAGAAATTTGTTGTACCAAACCACAGAGGATAGAAAACATTGAAGAGGGGAAAGGGTAGAGGAAAAAACAGTTTGTAATAGAGATTGGGAATATTTCAAAATGGGATATTTGGATAAAAAGGTACAATTTGACATAAAGGTGATATGTTGAAAGAAGAAATCTTTCAGAAGGGAGCGTTCCAGGAGAACCCACTTAGGGACAGGAGCATCAATGAAGTCATATGCCAAGGAGAAGGATTGTTTGATCAAAAAGGCAGAGTGGTATGAGTTAAAGTCAGGGAATCGAACACCACCTTCATTTTTAGGTCGGATCAACTTATGCAAACCAATGCAGGGATGTTTATTATTCCACAGGAATTTTGTACATAGAGAATTAATACGAGAAAAATAGGATTTGGGAATTTTGAAAGGAAGCATAGAAACTGTGTACAAAACATGTGGGGTGATCATCATTTTGATGGTGTCCAGTCTACCCCACCAGGATAGAAATAAGGGGGACCAAATTTGAAGAAGAGATTGAATTTTGCTAGTCAGATCACCTGTGAACTGCTCGTTTTGTTTTCCGAGTTGCTGGCTGGACGTGCGACCTCCCAGAGGGATTCTGCTCTCACCATCTACTCCCAAAGGCATTTCTAACCTCGCCGGACCCGCTTCGCGGGTCCCGCAGCGCCTTGACACCTAAGGCTGCTGTTTGCGTGGAGTTATCAGCGGAGGAGCGGGCAGGCAGAAGAGCCGGCGGGGCTGCGAGCACAGGCAGGGACTCCAGTATCCAGGAGCCCCTGCGCGCCCATTCCTCACACCTGGGCTGCTCTCCCCACTGGCCACGCCCCCCGCTTCAGTGTTTGAAAACCGGGTCGCACCCTTAGACCCGTGGATCACCTGTGAACTGCTCGTTTTGTTTTCCGAGTTGCTGGCTGGATGTGCGACCTCCCAGAGGGATTCTGCTCTCACCATCTAATCCCAAAGGCATTTCTAACCTCGCCGGACCCGCTTCGCGGGTCCGGCAGCGCCTTGACACCAAAGGCTGCTGTTTGCGTGGAGTTATCAGCGGAGGAGCGGGCAGGCAGAAGAGCCGGTGGGGCTGCGAGCACAGGCAGGGACTCCAGTATCCAGGAGCCCCTGCGCACCCATTCCTCACACCTGGGCTGCTCTCCCCGCTGGCCACACCCCCCTGTCCACCAACCAATGATAGCTACTATCAGCGTATAAAACAGACCATAGTTCCCGCTGCGCGGGAGGGCGCCGGGAGAAGCCCGGGACAAGGGCGGGACCGTCTGTGGCCGTCAGGGGCCGAAGGAGGCCGGGCTGGGCCATCCCCCTGACAAGTGATCCTCAGTTCCTTCTTCAGTAAGTGATATCTGATATACTGTATCCTATTGGTGTGAAGTAGGGCAATGTCTGCCTCAACAAGTACTGCTAGCGCCCGTTCGACTACTCCACCGGTTGAGACTGGCTCACTGGCAATGGCCCTTTAGATAAATTCTTTTTTAATCGTTCATCTTCAATTGACAAAGAGTTATCCTTGGCCGAGAGGCGCGCAGAGCGCAGACTGTCAATTGAACTACTTAAAAATTCTACGGACAAGCACCTAACTCTAACGTATCCCACCCTGGTAACTCCATTATCTTCTGTAAATCTTCCAGCTGCTAACGAACAATCTGAGGGACAGGCACAAATAACAAACAAGGAAATTGTTACTGAATTGAACAATTCTAGTGGGAGTAATAACCACCCTATATTGCTCCCTGATTCTGGTGCCCAGGTTATCCTGGCTCAACCTAAGCTTGGGTCCAAAAGGAAAAGATCAGCCCCACTGAGAAAATGTAAAATGGTGGCCAAACCCCCTCAAAAGCATAGGAAGCTACACAAAACTGTGAATATTAGAGAGGTTGTTATTGAAGAAAACCATAGCATAGAAAGTGTCCCGCACGTAAATCTTGCTCCTTTGGATAGCCCAGACTCTGAAGAGAATATTTGTACTGAGTCTGCCTTACCAATTAACGATAAGTTGTTATCACTTGTAAATCTGCTCCCTGAGCTAGAAAAATTACTTAGACTATTACTTACCCCTATAGAGGATAGAATTGTCAAGCTTTCAGATAGGTTAAACCACTTTGAGCAGGCAACATTAGATAACTTTTATTCTACAAAATCCTTGATTAAAGTTAATGCTAGGGTGGATGTAAGTACAAAGTCCCAGGGCAATACTAACCTTGTTATTCAGGACAAAGGAAGAAGGTCTCAAAACAACCCCCCTTTACCTTCTAAGTCAAGTAACTCCACTGTCAACACAACTACAAAATCTACAAAATCTACTGATTTGGTACACGCAGGCCCTGTTCAACTTCAGCCTAACACTACAAATCCTCCTCAGTCTATGGTACTCCAGTCACAAAACCCATCTCCTGCTGCTGGTCCAGGGGTTACTGTATGCCCCCCAGCAGGTAAAGCTCCAGTACCTACAAAAGTAACCAACAAGCAGATAGTTCCAAACAATCCCGTGGTCGGGAAAGGGGCTAATGTATGTCCTCCAGCGGGTAAAGCTTTAGTACCAACCCAACTAACTAATAACCAGCTGATGTCGAAACCCGCACCCCGCCCTGTTCCTACAGTTTCTAAATCGATCCCACCTCCCTTGACAAAGCCACCACACAGAAAACCCCCAGTGAATCTTACTTCGGAATCCTTCCCCTATGTAGCAGTCCTTATAAATGTTCCACCACTACCTATAGGGCAGAGAGAAACCTTCCAGATGCTCAAAAATAAGATCATGCACTGGTTAAGGGAAAATCGACCTCTCCCAGGCGACATCGATGGGTTAATCATAGGGGTAAGGAGAATAGACTGGATAGGGTATACACCGAAAAGTCTGGGTGGGGACTGTATTGTGGTCAATTTCCAAGACCTAAGGGTGGCGGGATGGATAACTAGGCAGGGATGGGGTACAAACAAGGGAGGTATTGGAATTGTAGATCTTACCTTTTTTTACCCCCGCCCAACCAGTGTACTGACTAGCCTGCTTAATGAACCCCTAAACCCCCTTACCGTACCATGGCCAATCAGTTCCACACCAGCTCCACCATTTGGCCATAACTATACCACATGCACAAACTATAATCCTCATGTTGGATGGCAGGACCCGGGATGGGGATGTTGACAAATCAACAAAGAGAGGAACAGTAGGATTGGAGGGAACAATAATGAGTCCAAAGGGGCCTGTGAAGACCATGTTGGTACTACTGTTACAATCTTAACTGTTGGTTACACAGAGAAGGGGAGTTTTGTTGCAGAAGGTGGTACTGGGAGGGAAAATATAAATGCTAGTGTTGTGACATTACCCTTAACAACAGCTAACATGATTGTTGACCCCATTGATGCCCCTGGGAAGTTTACCAACAACATCGAAAGCCCGATGATTTCCCAAGTGTGCTCCAACATTAACAATCATGATGGGACTGAGTCTAGCTTTGGTACGCTTCTATCCTGGAATGTTGCAGGGTTGGGTAGTAAGTTAGACTCTCAATCTTGGGTGGAATATATCAGTGGGTTTGACGTCTGTTGTTTCCAAGAAACCTGGGCTTGTGACCCCCTTTTTTGTTTTGGTTATTTAAACTTTTCCATACCAGCATCGAAAGGTGGAAGGGGTCGGCCTATGGGAGGCCTTACTGTTTGGATAAAACAGGACTTGGACATTACCATCAAAATGTTGGACCTGGGAACTAGCGATTTACAACTGCTAAGAATTTCCACAGACAAGGGTTCGTCAATGGATTTGTACAACGTTTATGTAAGAGGCGGTAACACAACCAATTCTTCCACCTTAGAGCTGTTGTCTGCCTCCCTAGAGACCAAGTCCCAAGATAGCATGGTAATAATAGCTGGGGATCTTAACAGGACTTTCGAACCTTTGGACTGCACTAACGATCCCTTAGGGAAGGACGAGGATAATCTTTGGGGAGTACCTTCTCTATGTTTAAACCCCGTCCCACGGTGGACAAAAGACATCCTATTACTAAATGCTATTTGTATGGAACATGGTCTAAGAGCATTAAACGGGAGAACGCCAGGGGATAAGAGGGTAGTTGTACCTTTGACAACGGTAACAGCAGGAGCAGAATTGATTATATAATATGTAGTCTCCAGCTGTGGCAGGGGGTTATTGATATGGCCATTAGGCCTAGAGTAGAAAGTGATCATAACCCCCTTTGTGTGACCCATAGGTGGTGGAATGTTGGAGTGGGAAACTTGCACCTAAGGAATGATCAAATTCCAGTCATGAGCAACGACGAGCGTAAGTTAAAATGGCCAAGGGTATTGGCAAATGAGGAAACCATGACCTATATCAACAATGAGGTTGATAGTGCAATTTCCGCAATGGAGGCGGCAGATCCAATAGTTCCTGGGGCTAGGGATATCACCGATATCCACAACAAGTTATTTTCCCTCCTCAAACCATGTTTTTTGACCAAGAGCAAGAAAGGGAGGAAAACCCAGGACGTTGGAAGGTGGTTCAATCGCCAATGTAGATCGGCACGACTAGAATTGGGACAAGCTATTAGGAACAGGGACCGTGCTGCAATAAAAGAGACAAGGAAACTGTATAAGTTGGCCATTTTTCAAGCCAAAAGGAAATGGGACGAAGACCACTGGGCCGAGCTAAAAGAGGCTTCTAGTAACAAGGACTCCAGGACCTTTTGGAAAATTATTAAGTGGGGTAGAGGAGGTGGCCCAGCAAAGCCCGATAATAATGTAGCTGAAGATGCCTGGGTTGACTACTTCAGACCACAATATGCCGAAGTCATCCACCCCAGGGCAGGTGAGGGCATAACGTCAGTCTATGCTATCGACAATTTGTTCTCCCACAAAGAAGTAGAAATCGCGATTAGTTCCGTGAAATGTGGGAGAGCACCAGGGCTAGATGGGATACCCCCGGATATCTTCAAGTATGACATGACGAGATGGGTGAGGTATATCTTTTTAGTAGCAAATGCCCTAGCCAAGGGGGGGGTGGTCCCCGATCTTTGGAAAGGTGCAATTATTATTCCCATTCACAAGAAGGGTGATCGCTCACTGCCTGCCAACTATAGGCCCATAAGCCTAATAGCAACCATGCAAAAAGTAGTGGGGAGAATGGTTGCAAACCAGCTTATGGACTGGGTTGACGACAACAACGCCCTTTCCCCATATCAAGCTGGATTTAGGCAAGCAACCAGCACCATTGACCAGGTCTTCCGCTTCACCATACTGCGGTGGAAGACGGTTTTACTAGGAAGGGCTGCCTGTATGTCGCGTTTGTCGACCTGCGGGCGGCATTCGATCTAGTCCCCAGGTTTAAGCTATGGTTGGTCTTGCAAAAGCTAGGAATTCCTGTTGATTTGCTCACACTAATTATGCGACTACATGAATCCAATTTCGCAAGAGTTCAGTGGGGTGGAAATAGCGAGTCAACTTCGGACTTCCCCGTGGAAAGGGGTGTCCGACAAGGCTGTTCCATGGCTCCCTTACTCTTCTCATTATTTATTAATGGGATTGTCAAGAGAATGTTGGAAGCAAGTGTAGACGCTCCGTCGTTAGCGGATGCCAGGGTCCCGATCCTGATGTTCGCTGACGATACCCTTATCTTGTCTAAGACCCCTGCAGGGCTGCAACGTGCACTAAATATTTAAGATATTTTTTGCACAGAGCACGGGCTTGAAGTAAACGTGGGGAAAACGAAACTAATGGCCTTTACCCCACGCCGTAGAATCTATCCCAAGGTAACCCTAAATAATAGCAAGTTAGATACTGTTAAGGAGTTCACATATTTAGGGGTACAGATAGCAGAGGGCGCTGGCTGGTCGCATCATTTGGAAAAAGTGGCCATAAAACATCAATAGCTTTCAGGTGCTTTAAGGGGAGAACACCGCAAATCCAAGACAAAACCGATTAAACCCGCACTCATAGTGTACGATGCAAAGGTCTTAGGTGCCACCTTATATGGTGCGGAGTTATGGGCTTGGGACAATCTTGCGGCCCTACAGACATCCGAGAACAAGTTCCTCAGAGGGATTACAGGACTTCCACAGAGTACCCCCCTAATCCCACTGTTCCTGGAGCTGGGTAGACGCCCAATTGCCGATAGAGCGCGATTGCGCCCTATTCTCTACTGGAGACGTCTCTGGACGACTCCAGAGATCAGACAATATGCGGAGGGTTTTCTTTGGATAATTAAGGAAGACACCTTCCACAAGATAAAATGGCTTAAAAATCTAAGGGCCATGCTAATTAACCTGGGGTTTTCCAATCTTTGGAATAACCCTGTGGAAGAAGACTTCCCAAGCAAAGAAGCCCTCAAATCACAATATTGGGATTGGGTGGGTGGTAATCTGTTGAAAGACGCTAGGTCTGACTCTATGGCTGGTCGCTACCTGGAGACAAAAAAATTTCCTATCCTAGAAAATTATTGGGATACTATTACGGTACCAATGGATAGGAAGCTTGTCTTCCAGCTAAGATCCGGATCTATTCCCCTAAAGAAACTAACGGCAGGTTGGCATAGGTCGACCAATAGGTTATGCCCAGCCTGTGAAAATGCTGTGGAGAGTGTAGGCCACTTTCTATTTGTGTGTAAAGCATACTCATCACCCAGGAGATTATGGCTCACACCTGTATGCAAAAACCTGGGGACACGTGACAGCGCAGTGGCTTTAAGAATTTTGTGCACAACAACTCAGGAATCGATAGTTATTGGGGTAGCTAAATACTTGGGATGGGCCTGGGCAATCAGGCGACGATTTCTGGGGGGGGGGGTCAGTTAATCAGGTGTTCCTTTTAATTTTATTGTCTAAAAATGTAAAACCACTTTGTCACATGTAAATGTTATTACGCTAATATTGTATGAGCTGCACAGAATGCCTATATGAATTTATATCTGTAAATGTTATGTTTTTATTCTGTAAAGTTTTAAATTTTATACTGTGCTTTTATGAGAAATTATCTCGAATAAAGCTTGTACAACAACAACAGCTAGTCAGTGAATCAAAAGTTAATTTAAGGGTATCCTTTAGAGAGGAAGAAAACCATATACCAAGGTACTTAATTTTAGATGAGCACCATGCAAAATCAGTGTTATTAAACATGTATTGAAAACATATTGAGTTAAGGGGGAGGGCTTCCGTTTTGGATAGATTAAGCTTATAACCTGATATGGAGGAATACAACTGAACTTCATTTAAAAAAGGTGGGAGGGAGGATTCTGGATTAGACATGTAAATGAGGACATCATCAGCATACGCAGGTAGTTTAGGATCAACAGAGGAAAATTTTATACCAGTAATAGCAGGATTGGAACGAATGCGTTCTAGAAAGGGCTCAAGACATAAAATAAATAACAAAGGGGAAAGGGGACACCCTTGTCTTGTGCCTCTGGTCAAAGAAAAGAATCTGGAAAATTGGTTGTTAACAAAAATACTGGCACGGGGGGAGGAGAAAAGGAGCTTAACCAAGGATATAAAAGTTGGACCAAAACCAAACCATTGGAGGGTACAGAACATAAATTGCCAATTAATACAATCGAAGGCTTTCTCAGCATCTAGGGAAAGGGCTGCCAAGGGGACTTTGACATTCTTACTATGAGCAATGATATTAGAAAAAAGGCGAGCATTATCAGCAGCAAGTCTGCCCTTAACAAAACCCACTTGATTTGTTTTGATTAAGCGAGGGATAATGGAATCAAGGCGGGAGGCAAGGATTTTAGCAAAAATCTAACAATCATAATTAATCAAGGATATGGGGCGGTAGTTTTTGCAATGTGAGTGATCCTTGTCAGGTTTGGGGATAATGACAATAAGAGCATCCAAAAAGGACCCAGAGGCCTTAGCATCTGAAATAAAAGAATTAAATAACTGAAGGAGTTTAGGGGCAAAAAAAGGAATGGAAAGAGGAATAAAACTCGACAGGCAGACCGTCAGGGCCAGGGGCTTTTGATTTTTTGAGAGAGTGGATGGCTGTAGTAATTTCCTGGAGAGTAATTTCACGTTCCAAGTGAGAGAAGTCCACCGGGAGGGAAAGAGGGGAAGGAAAAATGTCGTTAAGTTTGCATCAGAGGGGTGTGTATCATCGGAGTATAGGGCTTGGTAATAGTTGTGAAATACTTCAGCAATGTCTTCATCAGAGGTAACCAATTTATTAAGAGAATCATTAAATATTGGGCCAACAGCTTTGCGTTCTGACTTTATTTTCAAATAACTGGCCAGCATTTTCCCTGCTTTGTTCTGGCCACCATGGAATTTAGATTTTATTTTAAGGAGGGTGTGACAAGCTTCATTAGTGATAATTTTGTTAAGGTCTGTTTGGCGAGAATCAAGTCCTGGAGGGCAGAGGAGGATTTAGAAGTAAAATATATGTGTTCAAGGTTTTAATCTGTTAAGCTGATCTTCATACTTTTGTCTATTAAGCTTCTTTTTTGTAGAAACATGTGAAATCGTAAAAGCTCGAAAAGAAGCTTTAAAAGCATCCCAGGTGATGGGAATTGAGGTGTCTGAGGGCTTATTAAAAGAAAAGTATTCATTGAAAAACTCGGTACATTTTTTCATGAAAGTGGCATCAGATAAAAGAAAATAATTAAATTTCCAGCGACTACATTTAGAGGAGGTAAGGGAAAGATCTAGGGTAGTGTAAACAGGAGCATGGTCGGAGATAAAAATAGAAGCAATAACAGATTTTTGAATGGAGGGTAGAAGAGACTTACTAATCATAATATAATCAATTCTCGAGCGTGTGTGATGAACATTAGAAAAAAAAGTATATTCCAATAAATCAGGATTACACATTTTCCAGGAATCATATAAAGGACGCGAGGCAATGGCAGATTGAAAACTCTTATGAGATTTGTCAGGCTGAAATTTACTAGAGGACAATCGGTCTGAAAAAGGGTCTTAAAATCGCCAGCCACAATAAAATCAGGGCAATCTATGGATGCAATGAGAACTTTGATATCTTTCCAAAATTTTGGGTCTGGGCAAACAGGGCCGTATATGTTCAGCAAAACCATCGTTTTGTTATGTATAACAACCTTAGCCATTGCCCAACGCCCTTCACCATCATTTTGAGAGGAAATAATCCGAACATTCAAAGCTTTGTGAAACAATATAGCAACCCCTCCCTTTTTGTGAACAGCAGGTGAAAACACAACCTGACCCACTCTCTTAAGCTTAAGGGATTCTACATCCGAGCAATGTGTTTCTTGAAGGAAAACAACCTGTGAATGAAATTTGGTTAAGTGAGACAATACCTTCTGACGCTTGACAGGATGACCAAGACCTCGCACATTCCAAGAGACAAAATTACACATGTTGGGAGGAGGGGAGGATGGGCGACAAATGGAAGCGACACATGGTAAGGAGATCACTACAAAAGGGAAGACAAAAAATACCAGTTAGACAGTGGATTCTGAAGACGCTCACAATAACAGAACCAGCAAGAGTCAAAAAACGAGGAAGCAATAATTGTAAGAATAGAGATAAAAGTAGAGACCACTTAGGAAAAAAATAGCAAAGAGAAAGAAAGAAGAGAGAAAAAGAAGAAAGATAGGTAAGGACAGAAGACAGATCAAGGCACAAAGGCCTGATCATAGAAGGAGAGAGTAACCAAGACATCTGAGGCGAAGATGCGCCAGAGAAAGAACTCAGCCCATGAGCAACCAAGAAACAGGACGTATACAAAAAGGAAACACACAAGGATGTGAGGACAAAACCTCAAGGAGTAGATCCAGAATAAAGGAGAAAAAGCAAAAGAGGCGAGGAAGAATCGAAGAACAGCAGTTAGCAAAGGAAAGAAAAGAAAAACACTAATGAGCAGTGTCCATATTGGATGGAGAGACACTCAGAAGATATTCGTGAAGTTTTTGCGGATCATCATAGGATCTGGTGCGGCCATTATGTGTGATCTTGCAGAAACAGGGATGCAGTATTCCATATTGAATGTTCAGTTGTCGCATTAAAGGTCGAAGATTCAAGAACTCCTTTTGTCGTGCATTCGTGGCCGAGGAGAGGTCCTGTGAGATAAAAATGTTATGACCAGACCACTGGAGACGTCGTTTGATCCTGACATTAATTCTGTGAATTCGAGGACAGCAGAATGATGCCATGTGGTTTGGAGGAGTTGGAATTAATATGACCAAGCCGATGAGCCCTCTGGATATTAAGAGGGTGGGAAGCTGGTTGAAGATCCAAAAGTTCCTGAAGAAATTTACGAATAAAGGAGACCATATCAGGGCCCTCCAAATTTTCCGGAACACCATAAACACGTAGGTTATTCCTACAGTTACGATTTTCCAAATCCTCAGTGTGGAGTTTGAGTTTGAGGATCTCCTGTTCCAACAATGGAATTTTAGTTGAGACATCATAAATATCGCTCACACGCTGTTCCAGATTCAAAACTTTGCCCTCCATAACAACCCAGCGCTCTTCAATTTGTTGAAGTTTTGCATTAGTAGCGGACATAAAAGGTTGTAGACCACGCACCTCTTCAAGAATGGAATCCAAAACAGGATTAGAAGAAGATGCAATAGGAGAAGGCGGGTCATTCTTAGGCCTCTTAGGTTTGGTTCCAGTTTGTGACACTTTAGGAGAGGTGGAATTATTTGCCATAATGATGGACGCCTGACAATTTGCCGTATGCAGGTAGGTACCAACAGAGATCAGCAGGGTCCAATGAACTGGCTCAGAGATGCTTAGGCAGTAAGAGGGACATACAGAGCGTGGCTTAAAATGAAGCAACCTGAAAGAGGAGCCAAAAAACGCACTACTCTTGAGTGCTGATACCCTCACTGGATGAAAAGCAAGAGAAAACCAGCAATACTGTATGATAATAACCACAGCATAAATAAAGAGCATCAATGAAAGCCAGCGCAAGTATAAAACAGTAGTTCATAAAGGCAAAGTCACTTCGAAGATGGTGTCACCAAATGAAGAAAGTAGAGGCACACTGGAGAATAAGCCTAGTAACTCCTAAAATGGAGGCCGTGGTTTCTCCACACAAGAAGGAAAAAACATGTCCAATATAAAAAACAGAGCGCTAGGAAGACACAGGAGGCAGAGGACGTGAGCTCAATCAAAAAGAAAATAAGAGCCAAGAAATTCAGATACAAGGTCTCAAAAGCAGGCACAGGAGAGACCCTCAAAAAGACATGCAGCAGTGCATATGTACTGGACTTAAAATGGCGGCCATATCTTGTCAGAGAAAATGTAAGAACAGCAAAAGTCAGAGGCAAAATGCATTGGGCACCCAGCAAGGGTTAAAACACTGATAAAATGATGAGGCCACACTGTAATAATCATTCAGAATCATCAGCATTAATGTAGGAAGAAGCGCAGCAGGAAAAACAGGTGCAGGGAGGCATTCGCGGTAAACAGGAAACAAAATGGCGGCCACCCGATTTGAAGAGAGAGTTCAGATTACCAGATCAAATATCTGCCTTGCCACCGCTGGGAGACACCGCACAGTTGCATCACCATAGTCTATATACCTTCCGACGCCACTGCCGTTGAGAAAAGCCGTTCGAGAAACGGCTGGAAAGGACCTCACGACATCCGCATTTTCGTCCGAAGCGGAGCTCACGGGAAGTCCGTCCTCTGCAGCTGGCGCGCAAGCCATGCCCCCCTCCATATGGAATTTATGTAAGCTCTAGCTGTCTTAGAAGGGTTCCCAGGGCATTGTACAGGCACTCATGAGAAGTAGTCGGCAAGGTTCTGATCCTTCCCTTGAGGATGCATGATGGTGTAGTTGTACTCTTGCAATTGCAGACCCCCAATGTACAGTGCAAGGAGGCATTTTTGTTTTTGGATTTCCAGAGGTAGACAATAATGTTTGATGATCTGTCACAAGCATGAAAGACTTTCAATACAAGACTATGTGGAAGTGTTCACAAGCCCACACCACTGCTAAGCTTTCTTTCTCAGGCTGTGGGTGAGCATATATTCAGTTTGGGACAAACTTCGGCTGCCGTACTCCAAAAGACGTCTTAGAGCATTTGGGTGTCCACTTTACTGTGCAAGTATGGTGCCCAACCCAACAGGGGTAGCATCAACAACAACCTCAGTATGAAGCTTTGGGTTGAAATATAGCCATGTCAAAAGCATTCTCACTGGCTTGCTTTTTTTTGCAGAAGCTTTCCTCGCATTCATGTGACCAAAGAAAATAAACTTTTTTTTGTCAAGTCTTTTAATGGTGCACTGGCAGTGGCAAAGCCTCATGTGTGGCTAGAGCAATAGCCGGCCATGCCAAGAAAGGACCGTAACATTTAAACATCTTGTGGGGGATGGGCAGTTGACAGTGCTTGCAATTTAGCAGGATTGGGTGTCATGCCCCGTTCAGAAATTACGTAGCCAAAGAATTTTAACTTTGTGTTTTGGAACTCACATTTCTCGGCATTCAAAGTTAAACTGGCATCAGTGAGAGCTTTGTCATGCTCCTTCTGTGTAGCTACGAAAACCAATATGTCATCACTGTAATTGAAAGCATTCATGACAGGCTGTATATTATGTCAAATGACATCTTGGAATAGCTCTGTAGCTGATGACACACCACAAATAGTCTCTTGTAACAAAACAGACCAACATGCATTGAAAAGGTTGCAATGTACCTGCAATACTCCTCAAATTCCAACTGATGATTTCCTTTATTCAGATCCAGGCCAGAGAATACCTTTGTACCTTTCAATTGTGCTATCATGTCAAAAATGTGTGGACCTGGATGTCCTTCTCTTTCAATCGCCTTGTTCGATTGTTGCATATCCATGCAGAAGCGTACAGCTCCTTCACTGTCCTTTTTGTGTAATTGATACACGTCCAAAGCGCAGAGATACTCCCTGGAGTCGATTTTCGTGCTATACAAACCCCAAAATAAATAATATTTGGTCCTAGAGAGCGTCACCTCCCAGGTGCAGCTCATACAATGCCCTGAGGTGTGCATCCGTGGGACATGTGTGTTTGCTATTAGAGGACGGGGGCATGGCTTCCACCTTTCACCCTGTGATAGCAAATCCTTGTTTGACTAGTTGAAGCGAGAGGAGGAAAGCCTCGTATTGCTTTAATAGAGCGGATCCGGATGGTAAAAATGGGAGAGAAGAAAGAAAAAAAAAGCGTGGCCAATCATATTATTATATTGCGGGGATCTTAATGTCACATGTAAATTAGGCTCGGGAGGGCACAGAGACGTTTCTCAGCCTATGGGACCGTCACCTTCCCGGGCATTGTTTTATAGTTGTTCGAGGGGTTCGAGGCCAACGGCAGTCCGGGGATCGCCACGCTCCGGGGCTTTACTTAAATATGCAGGGTGGGCCTCTGCAGTCCCTGAAGACTCGGTGGTCCCTGGCAGTGCCTTATTGGTTCTGTAATCACATGGGCAGTACTCATGGTGTTATAAAGTGATACACTCATAGAACCCTTGCAGTTGTAGAACTACCCAGTCTTCATTTGTGTAATAGTCAATTGGATTATGTTTGGTAGGTGCACCACTAAATTACAAGTGTTTGCCTTCACAATCTCCTATAAACAGACGATTTTCACAGTAAACTATAGACAAGTGTTGTCAGAAAAAGAAGAGCTACACACTCAGATATATGTTGGAAAAAAAATAATCTTTATTAAAACACAAATAAATGGAAACGTAAGTTTATTAGAACAAACCAGTATAAATACGTGGGTTGGACTCCTGTGGAAGTAGCGTTCAAAACCTGCAAGCAAAAATGAAATATAAGTATGTGTGCCATGTGGAAGAGGTAAAGAAAATTGTTCAAATGAAAGGACACTACTGAGAATGGGAGGGAGAGGGAGTGGGTGGAAGGGACAAGGGGCGGGGGAGTTAGAAGAACAGAAGTAGGAGGAGACAGAGTGTCGGCCTACTGTACCCAGCCCTCAGTGTTTACCCTCCAGTCACCCATTTGTCTAGGACGCTGGGGTCCGCGACAAGCTGGGGTCCGCGACAAAGAGTGTGGTCCAGCAAGTCCTTAAAATGAAACATATGAATGAGGCCGGAGATTACATTATTAGCTACGGGAAAATCACTTGCCTGCACCTCTGCACCCAGGGTGCTGCACGCCAGCCCCTTCCCCCACACTGTGCTCAATTGGAGGTCCTGCGCACCAAGGCTTCAATGCTCACCTGCCAACACCGGTGTGTCCAATGGCATCCCAGTGCAAGCTCCAAGTCCGGCATGACTCTGTAAAGGTGGTACATCAGGTCTACGGTCGGGGACGGTGTCTTGATACCCCGATGGAAGGCGTCAGAATGCCCAGGGCATCAACGCGGGTGAGCTCCTTCTCCGCCCATTTTGGGTCCATCAATTCAGTGTCTGAAAAGGAAAAAACACTTTAATGGTGCAAATGTCTGGAGGTAAATGAAGGTTTATTTCATGCTTAACAGAAAGCAGCAGTTGAGTGCATCCTTCGTTTTTGAAGTACGATCTACGAACTGTTAGTGGTTATCGTGGTTCAAAGAGGAGTTGGAGTGCACGAGAATAGACAAGGTTAAATAATAATATGTTATACGAAGGTTCACATATAAAGGAACAGCGCGCATGGTAAAAGCATAGTGTGTGTGTGTAATGAAGTGGCGGAAGGCTGTGTGAATGTACAATTAGTCATGAGCTCACTACAGTGCCTTAAAAGCCAACGCCACGTGTCTGTAGGGCAGCGCTGCCCGCTGACTCAGGCCTACAGTACGGTCAAGCAGGTCCTTAAAAGGAGACATAGATGTGACTGAATGAGGTCAGAGATCCCATCATTACGCACGGCAAAATTGCTTACTCGCACGTGCGCACTCAGGCTGATGCATCCCACCCCTCCCACTGTACCATGTTCAACACGTGTCTGTAGGGCAGCGCTGTCCGCTGGTTCAGGCAAAAAGTACGGCCCAGCAGGTCTTTAAAATGAGACAGAGATGACACTGAATCAGGTCAGAGATCATAAGACTAATACAGACTTTTACACAATTTAGTTACTAACCCATGCATTCAGTAAGACACGTTCAATCACTCACTTATACAGTCAGTTAGGCACATATGAAATAATTCCTTTAGACACTTGTAAATGCATTCATTCTTCAATACACCTTGGCGTATATATATATAAAACATATTTAACCTTTACAGTAATACACATTCACTGGATGATGCCATGAGTGATTTCATCAGTGAAGTCATTTGAGATGTCATCGGTGATGTCACTGACCATGTCATGAGTGATGTAATATGTGACATCTAGCATTTAGCTCAACTAACTATAACAGGCAAATTTCTCTGGTTCTATATGAGTCAAATGTCCAACTAACTATAACGTTCCTGAAACCTGTGTTTTTTCAGTGAATATATATATATATATAATTGGGCTATGATCCAGCCCTTGGGCCGAGCACACACTGTCAAGCGCTCTCGTGCATGGAAGGATCATCTTTGTGAGAATATATATATATATATGTACATATAATTTTCAAAACTAGTGGAGTGCTCTGGTCAGTTCCTATCTTGAAATTTTTGGGGTGAAATGGCAAGCAGGGGCCGAGAAAAAAGCGGGGTCCCAAAACATGTTTTCTCCATTTTAATTCCCATAGAAAACTTTAGACACGTCTACAGCCCGAACTGCTGAACGGAATTACACCAAATTAGGCAAAAGGGTAGTCCTTGGTTCAGAAAGAGACCTTTTTTTTAAATGGTGTAAATCCATTCAGTAGTTTTGAGAAATGTTAAAAAAAAAGGTCGAAAGATGCATTTCCCATAGGAAACTTAAGACAAGGCTACAGCCCAAATTGCTGAACAGAATTGCACCAAATTTAGCAAAAAAGTAGTGCTTGCTTCAGAAAGCATCCTTTATTTTCATTGGTGTAAATCTGTTTAGTAGTTGCTTAGAAAATCAAAAATAAAAGTTTTGATATTTAGAGGGACGGAGGATCCGCACACCCTCCCGACCATGAGCTTTATGCTAATTGGCTATCAACACTCCAAACCAGGAAGGGTTGGCAGCCATCTTGTGACTCGGTAGCACCGAAGCACAAGAAAACAGTAAAAAAAACACGAAAAACAAGAAAATGTGGCAGGGTAGAAACATGCTGACCCCCTAGGCCTGCTCATGGAGTCCCACAAATACCCCCTGGGCCCAAAAAAGCATCTTTTAAAAAAAAAATCAGCTGAATTCATGCTGGGTGCATGAATCCGGCGGAGAAAATAAAAAAAAATGAAGCGCAGTTTAATTGAAGCCCTCGGTTCGGCCATGTCCCGGTGGCAGTAAGAAAATGTGTGGGGGGGCCCCAATCCCTCGCGCACTCCCCGGGGACCGCCGCACCTAGGGGCTTTTTATAAATATTTGCGGGGCACACGGCCCCCATGCAGCCCCAGGGAATGCCACCCCCTGGTACTTTTAGTAATTAATAAACGGGGGCACACAGCCCCCTCTATGACCCGGGGACCCCCACCCCAGGGGCTTTTTTAAAAAAACACTTACACCTGTGGGGCGGCTCAACCCCCACACACCCCAGCTCCTGCAGTGTCCCGGGATGCCCATCCCAGGGACATTGCTGTTTGCTATGGCTGGGTGGGAGGCTTGCTCCCGCCCAGTCAGAGCAAACTGTGGTTTGGATTTTGGAAGAGAGAGCAGGTTTCCTGCTCTCTCTTCCAAAATCCAAACCACATTGCTTTTCTAAACAGGGAGCTGCATGTCAGCAGCTCCCCATGTGGAAAAGCAATGCCGGCTCCCGCAGGACGCGGGGAGCCGTCAGGGACCGTGGGGGAATTTGGGCTACCCCCACTGTCCCCGACAGGAGGCCAGGCACCGGGGGATTGGGTCCCCGGGGCCAGAAGTGGCCAGGGAGGGGGGCCACGTGGCCTCCCTCCCCCATAATAAAGTACATATATATATATTTTGTTTTAAACACAAAAAGGCCGGCCCCCATTTTAAATAAAATTTTAAAATAGGGTCAGGCCCTGGGGGATGGGGTCCCCAGGGCCCATAACATTGAAAAAGGAAGTGGGGCCACACAGCCCCCTTCTTGAAAAAGAAAAAATTTTTTTTTACACATGATCGTGCCAGAGGCCCTGCCCCCTCCAGCAACACTCTGCAAACGCACCCTGTGGCATGTTTTAAGTTGGGGAATTCATTCCCCTTCAATACTGGGGGTCCATGGGGGCCAACTAGCCCACTAGGTACCCCCAGTAAGGGCCACAGTGTTATGTTGCAGAGTGGTGGTACAGGCCATGCCCCTTTTACACCTCTCTGCAACGCAGCTCTGTGGTGCTTACTGGAGGTACCTAGTGGGCTAGTTGGACCCCAGGGACCCTCAGGATTCAAGGGGACTTATTCCCCCAGCTTAAAACGCGCCACAGGTGCTTTTGCACAGTGGTAAAGGGAGGGGGTGGGGCCTGAGTTGACTTGTGTACAAACACGCTCTGTGGCATGTTTTAAGTTGGAGAATTAATTCCTCTTCCAACTAGCCTGCCACGTACCTCCAGTAAGCACCACAGAGCTGTGTTGCAGAGTGGTGTACTGGGCCACTTCTCTGCAACACAGCGCAGTGGCGCTTACTGGAGATACCTCCAGTATACCCAATAATGATGTTTAGTGCCATTGATGATTACTACTGTCTATAAATGGATGTGTAATTCCTCATCTCTGTTCAATCCATACGGATTCTTTGTTTTATGATGACGCGTGATTCCAATCTTCTTATCTTCAGTGTACGGTTTCCTCCTCTTTCGTGAATCTAGAAAGTAGCAATTCTCAAATATCGTATATCTTTCCAGTTCGTTTTGTGCTTGGTATGTAGATATTTAGCTATCGCATAGTTCATATCTTTGTTGTGGATCAATCAATCAATCAATCAATCAATCGATCAGCAAAATTTGTATAGCGTGCTACTCACCCGTAAGGGTCTCAAGGTGCTGAGGGGGGTCGCTACTGCTCGAACAGCCAGGTCTTGAGTTGTTTCCTGAAGGAGAGATGGTCCAGGGTCAGCGGTAGGTGAGTGGGGAGGGAGTTCCATGTCTTGGCTGCCAGGTAGGAGAAGGATCTTCTTCCGACGGTGGATTTGCTGATACGTGGGACAGAGGCGAGGGCGAGGCTGGCGGATCGGAGCTGGCGGGTGGGTGTGTAGAATGTGAGGCGGCTGTTGAGGTACTTCGGGCCAGTGTCATGGAGAGCCTTGTGTGCGTGGGTGAGGAGTCTGAATGTGATCCTCTTGTTGATGGGGAGCCAGTGTAGGTCTTTCAGGTGGGCAGAGATGTGGCTTGGGCGAGGGATGTCCAGGATGAGTCATGCTGAGGCGTTCTGAATGTGCTGGAGTCTTTTCTGGAGTTTGGCTGTGGTTCCATCATAGAGGGTGTTCCCGTAGTCCAACCAGCTGGTGACGAGGGCCTGGGTGACCGTCTTCCTGGTTTCGGTGGGGATCCATCGGAAGATCTTTTGGAGCATGCGCAGGGTGTTGAAGCAGGAGGACGAGACGGCGATGACTTGCTTGGTCATCAGGAGGGAGGAGTCCAGGATGAAGCCCAGGTTGCGTGCGTGGTCCGTTGGCTTTGGTGCGGTACCCAGGGCGGGGGGCCACCATGAGTCGTCCCAGGCAGAGGGAGATCGTCCGAGGATGAGGACTTCTGTCTTGTCTGAGTTCAGTTTCAGATGGTTGAACTTCATCTATTACGACGTCTTTCATTCCTTCCTGGAGGTTGGCTTTGGTGGTGGCGGGGTCGTTGGTGAGGGAGAGGTTCAGCTGGGTGTCGTCGGCGTAGGAGATGATGTTGAGGTTGTGTTTGCCTGCGATGGCTGCGAGAGGGCTCATGTAGATGTTGAAGAGGGTGGGACTGAGTGAGGATCCTTGCGGAACGCCACAGATGACTTTGGTGGCCGCGGATCAGAATGGGGGAGGCGAACTCTCTGGGTTCTTCTGTCGAGGAATGAGAAGATCCACTCCAGGGCAGTTCCTTGGATTCCGGTGTTGCTGAGGTGCTGTATCAGGGTGCGGTGGCATACGGTGTCGAAGGCTGCTGAGAGGTCCAAGAGGATGAGGGCAGCAGTTTCCCCGTTGTCGAGCAGGGACCTGATGCCGTCAGTGGCTGTGATGAGGGCGGTCTCGGTGCTGTGGTTTGCTCGGAAACCGGACTGTGAGGGGTCGAGGGATCCGTTAGTCTCGAGAAAGGCAGAGAGTTGTCTCTTGACAGTCTTCTTGATGACTTTGGCTGGAAAGGGGAGGAGCGAGATGGTGCAGAAGTTCTTCAGGTCCGTGGGGTCAGCGGTGGATTTCTTCAGGAGGGCGCTCAGTTCGGCATGTTTCCAACTCTCCGGGAAGGTGGCGGATGCAAAGGAGCTGTTGATGATGTTCCAGAGTTGGGGTGCGATGATAGATGTGGTGTGGGCAGGGGTCGGTAGGGGAGCCGGAGTGGATGGTGTTCATCAGGCGGGCGGTATCTTCGGTGCTGACCAGGGTCAAGGTGCAAAGGGTGGTAGTGGGGGGCGCTGGTTCGGTGGTTGGGTGCGTGGTCTGTGCGCCAAAGCTGTTGTGTATGTCGGCGATCATGCGGTGGAAGAACAAGGCGAGTGAGTCGCAGAGGTTTTGCGAGGGTGTGATGTCATTGTTGCAGGCGCTGGGGTTGGAGAGCTCTTTAACGATGCTGAAGAGTTCCTTGCTGTTGTGGGTGTTGTTGTCCAGTTGTGCTTTGAATGTTGTCTTCTTGGTGGTGCGGATCAGCTGGTGGTGCTTGCGGGTGGCGTTCTTGAGGGCGGTCATGTGTTCTGCTGTCTGGTCGTGGCACCAGGCTTTCTCGAGGGTGCAGCAGGTTTTCTTGGAGTTTTTGAGGTCGTTGGTAAACCACGAGGCTTTCCTGCTGCCGGGTCTGCTGGGAGGACTCTTCAGTGGTGCGAGTTAGTCGGTGCAGTTGGTGAGCCACTGTGTGTGGCTGCGGGCTGCTTCATTGGGGTCTGTCGTGTTGGCGGGCGGGTTCTGGCTGAGGGCGGTGGTGAGCTGGTCGGCGGTGATCTTGCTCTAGCTTCTGCGAGGAACCTGCAGCGGGTGGTGGTGAGTCGTGTTTCTCCTAAAGTTGAAGTGGATGCAGCTGTGATCTGTCCAGTGTAGTCCGGTTGAGTGGCTGAAGGAGATGTGCTTGCTGGAGGAGAAGATGGAGTCAAGCTTGTGGCTGGCGTAATGGGTGGGGGTGTTCACCAGTTGCTTGAGTCCGAGGTTGGCGGGTTTGTCCAACAGGGCGGCGGTGTTGCAGTCCTTGTTGTTCTCCAGGTGGAAGTTGAGGTCCCCTAGGAGGATGTAGTCTGTAGAGGTTAGGGCGTGCGGGCTGACGAAGTCTGTGATGGCTTCGCTGAATTGTGTGCGTGGCCCCGGGGGTCTGTAGATGAGAGTGCCTCTGAGGGTGGTCTTGTGGTCGGTGTGTATCTGGAAGTGAAGGTGCTCGGCGGCGGTGAGGGTGTTGTTGGAGTTGGTCATGATGCGGATGGTGTTCCTGTGGACGATGGCGATGCCTCCTCCGGTTTGGTTGATGCGGTCCCTCCGGGTGATCTTGTAGCCCTCCGGGATGGCTATGTGGGGGGCTGAGGAGGCGTTCATCCAGGTTTCGGTGAGGAAGGCGACGTCTGGTGATGTTGTGTCGAGGAGGTTCTAGAGTTTGACGGCGTGCCTGTGGACGGAGCGGGTGTTGAGCAGGATGCACTTGAGGTGGTTGTTGCTGGTGCTCAGTTTAGCGGTTGCGGTGCAGGTTCGGGGGCAGGTGAATTTGCAGACTTGGAAGGTGAAGGGTCCGTGGGTGCGTTTCGGGGTGGCTCGGTAGCAGACGGGGTTCCAGCCGGTGTTGAGTGTGTGGAGGGTGGCGGCATCGTAAGTCCATCGTGTGGGCTGGCATCGTCGAGGACCAGGGGTCCTGGTGCTGGGTGCGGTCCAGGCGCGGACGGGCGTAGACGGGCTTGCCTTTGGCGCACCTTCGGTGCACAATCGGCACACCCGCTGTTCGTACGCTTGGGCTCCCCCATAAATGGCGAAGTGGGAGGGAAGAGCAGCTGGGAGGTGGGAGCGGGGCGGCGAATGGGGAGGGTTACAGAAAACAAGGGGCGGGGCCACAGGGGAGCAGCGGCGGGGAGCGGGGGGGAAGCGGGCAGCGCAGACACGGACTACCGGACGCAGAATCCTCTGCTACGGGCAGCGGCAAACTCGTGGGAGTAGCGGGGGACCTTGGGCACACTCACGGGGGTCCCCGCAGTGTGTGGAGCGACCGGCCCTGAAGCAGGGCCAGGGGTCACACTGAGATGTCCCAAAATTCGCTTGCATAGAGGGCAGATCGTGCTTGCTATGTAGCGTAATCCGCAGGTACATTCTATCATGTATACCCCATAAGTGGTTTCACAGGTGATTCTCTCATTTCTAGTAAATGTTTTTCCTCTGTGATCTTTGAGGTTGGTTATAGATTTGCCGATTTTGCAAGGTTTGCATTTGTTGCAATGAACAAATCCTTTCTGTGTCATCGTCAGCCAAGTTGATTGCTTTTTTGATGAAAAATGGCTCTTTACAAGTTTATCCTTTAGTGACGGCACTTTGTGATAGATTATGTCAGGTTTAGATCTAATTATTTTTCCAAGATCCGGATCTTTTTCTAAGACATTCCAATATTCTGTATGATTTTTGGAATTATGAAACTTTCCTTGCTGTATGTAAGGATTAATATTATTTTGTCCTCTGTTAGGTTTTTTGCTTTGACAATTAGAGTTTCTGCTCTTGATTTAGTTTTTGCTAGTTCTAATCCTTCCTTTACATCTCTCTGTTTATATCCTCTCTTCATGAATCGACTTTCAGTGTCCTTAAAGCATTCATTTGCCATTTCGTCTGTAGAACAATTTCTCCTCATCCGGATAAATACTCCATATGGGATGGTTTTAATCAAATTCACTGGATGAAAGCTCTTCCAATGGAGTATATTGTTTGTAGCCGTAGGTTTACGATGAACTTTAGTTCGAATCTGGTTTTGCTCTATATATACTTGGACATCCAAATATTTGATTATTTTTTAGCTGATGTTGTATGTGAATTGTAATCCTATGTTGTTGTTGTTCAGAATGTTGAAGTATTCTTTGAATTCACTAGGAGTGCCATTCCAAATCATAGTTCTATCTTATTGGTATAAATTTCATTTTCCTCTTTCCTCGCAATACATTTTCCCACCACCCCATGGTGAGATTGGCGTAGCTTGGTGAGAATGAAATTACCATGGCAGTACCACAATTTCTGGGAATATACCTCACGATTGAAAAGAAATACATTTTTTTTAGACATAATTCCACCATTTCCATCAATGTCTTTGTGCGTTCCAGTTCTTCGATATTTCTCTGGCGTAGAAAATATTCTACTGCATTTAGTTCGATGTCATTATTGAAAGAGATATATATTGCAACCACATCAATGGTTACCAGATGAAAACCTTTTTGCCAGGCCGTGTTTGTTAGAGTTCCTAAAAAGTCTCCAGTGTCCTTTATGTAAGAACTCAAATTTGTAACTATTGGTGGCACCAATACTTAAAATAGTTAGGAGGAAACCGTACAACGAAGTTAAGAAGATTGGAGTCACGCCTCATCATAAAGTTTAAAACAAAGATTCTACTGTTCAATAAGTACCCAACCAATGTCTTCGGCACCATCTCATGTAGTTCCTATAAAACCTATACAGAATCTGCACGTTTGGACAGCATACACTGTAGGATTGGTATCAGACTGATTCTGAGCACCCCCACAGGGTATGTTGTCCTTCTGAATTGGCTAGCTCACAGTGCCACTAGAATCTCCTCTTGCCAAGGAGAGAATAGTTCTTGGCAACCATCGAACATGACAACCCTGATCCCTCCGGACCGTGGAAACAATACTACTTTTCGCTCAGTCACTCGTGCATACTTAGTCTGTCTTATAGAGAAATACATAGAATAAACGGTTGACAGTTTTCAATAAGTATTTATTAAACAATTGTTATTCTAGTGTAAAAGAGATGAGTGGCCACAATCGTTAGACAGTAAAAGATATAAATGATTAGCGGTATTACGAAAGTAAAAGGACGGTATAACTCTACCATCTTGCAGTAATCATGAATACATACAAGTATATAAATTACATGATAATAAAAAGTTGTATACTCCTACAATGCCTCCCTAACTAGATGTACCAAAGTGTACCTAGCTTGTGTTTAGGTGTTTCGCTAAGAATATCTCTAAGATACAGTCAACCCCATTATTGAAGTGAGAGAATGTGGGACCCCGATCTGGTCTCGGGTTAGACACCCCGCTAGGGATGTTAGACCACTGCAAGCTGGAGTGTCTGCATGCAGGAACCTCACTGTCTCTGATCAGTGGGTCGGCCTGGAAGTCCTGGTCTCCTCAATCTATCTTAGCAAGATGTGATGTATATATACCCATAGGTCTCCCCAGGGGTCCTACCTCGCTGTATTACTGTGTCTGCCTAAGGATGACGTCGGGAATGAACTTTGTACATAGATATTATACAGTAGATGTTATTCCTGCTGTGCTTCCAAGAAACCTCATGCATAATGTATGAGATTTCGAACTAGAGAAAAACCTGCGTTTTGAATGCAGTGTTGTATCTAGATAGCAGGTCAGTCCCTGTAAAGTGTTATAATTGTAATGTAGGGGAGAATATAGGTGAAGGGTTACGAAGTTACCTGGGCCTATATCAGGCTACCTATATGGAATATTACAGGCTCCTTCATTACTAAGGGGACCCATGCATACAGGTGCAAGTACATATATAAGGGTGCCTCTAAACCAATTTCGATGTTCTCTATGTGAAAGTGAAATTTTATTTCAAAGAGCAAAAATGCTTTATTTTGTTGAGTCGGGTTAATATTAGTGTATCCATGAAATATTTGTGCATTAGCATCAACAACTGGAAAGTTAATCCAAGAATAAAAGACTTCTAAGTGTTAGCCGTCGTGGGCTTCAACCATGAAGATAAAGTCACTACCTGCAACATCAACAGTGGTGGTTCCTCCACTAAGGCGGAGGAGCGTCGTCCAACTGCTGTTTAGTGTTGAAATAAAGGGAAAATATAATGATAATAACTTCTGGTATTATCGTTTTATTGTGTCCTACTTCTGGCAGCTTTATGTGAGGGGCCGGAGAGGATTAGTAGCATCCTCCGAAGTGCGCAATAACTGCGGGCTGGCCCTCTTAGGCTAGCCAAACAGTCTTGAGCACTTCGCATTTTCTCCCGGCAGGCTGCATTACAGTTTAAGTGGAGAACATGCCCAGGCTGATAGTCAGCGTATGAGTGCCAAAATACGGCTCTCAGACCAATCACAAATTTTCTAAGGCAGCTTCGTGATTTGATGCCTGGGAGCCTGGGTGTGCTTCCTGTACAGACCAGCATGGGAGGACTACGGAGAAGAGACACTGTGGAAAAGCGGCAAGAAGGGCCATTTTTTATTTTTATTTAACTTTTTACTACCCTCTTCCCCCACGTCCTTCCCCCTCCCACCCCCGCCCCACCCCTCTACCTCAGAACTGGGCTGGCTGCGACTGAATGCCAAGACCATGTAAAGTTACATGTGCAAAGACTGTAGTTCTGCAATTGTCTGCAATTGGTATAGGCTGTGACTGTGCCATTAAAAAATTGTAATGTAAACAAAGTGCAAACACAAATATGGCTAATCCTTTTAAAAGCTTAAGCTTGAATGACCAACAGAAAAAATTAGGTACTTCCTAAAATACTGTGGAGAAAATATCTTCAACATCATGGATGTCTCCTGTGGTAGGTGTAAGGGTACTATGGGCATGCACAAGTTGTACTCAGAAGACCCGCTGAATAAGTACCAGACCATCCTTAGTGGAGCCATGTTGCAGGGATTCTGCTTTGAAGCAGAACTGTGCCTTGGGAGAACATGATGTCAGAATGTAGGAACTGAGGCCCTCAATTACAAGAGGCCTGCACCATCTGAGCATCACTTTTTTTTGATGATCCTGTGGCAGAAGCCTCTTAATCACATCTATGAGATGACACAAAGCCACCCTGTGTGGCTTTGCATTGCCTGATAGATATGGAGTAAGACAAGGCAGCGCAAAGCACCTCCTGCACACACAAAGTAACCTGCCGCCACGGAACCTGATACCAGGCCTGGCCTGCCTTTTGTCACTCCCAGACAGTTTGTAGTCTTGACAAGGGAAGAGGAAGAACAATCCAGAACCCAATGTGGGAGCAGAACAGGGAATCACCTTCACACAAGGAACCAGATATAAATATTGGAACTCCAGAACACCTCAAGAGAACACCCCTAGACCTGTGGCTGTTACAGAAGAAGGACTGTCAGCGGACTGCCCTACTGCTTGCCTTGCTGACTGAGGCGGAATACGGAACCTGCTCTCTTCATCCTCAGCTAATTAGAGTGCCTCCAAGGGTCAGTTGACTGACCTGCTATGTGAGCTGCAGGAACACAACAAACTTCAGAGATCTCCCTACAACTGCCCAGCTGATTTGCTGCAAGTGGGCCTTCCTGGAAATGTAACTGGACCAGGCTGAGCCCTACTGGCCTCTGCTGAAGTGGATCCTGATCCCAAAGAGGTGCCTCCCCAGGGCCTAGACTCTTGGCTGGCATCAGAGTGAGCTCCTTCTAGAGAAAAGGTGAAAATCTGGAAGTTTCTGCTCCTCATGGCCACACACAAGCCAGTTCATGGCAAGACCCTGCCACCCGTGATGACCGCCAACACGAAGCTCCTGTGAGACCTGCTTTATGCATCAACAGTGATGATCGGCAATATGGGACCTTCATTTTGTGTTACAGCAATGACAGCCCATGATGACTGCCAATGCAAAGCAACAGCAACACCAGTCAGGGACTACTGACCGGCTTTTCATGCTACAACGACAACCTTACATGATGCCCTGCTCTTCTTTGCACTACAGTGATAATGTTCACAACGCTCAGCCCTCATCTCGCAGTGTCTTCCAACGTGAACAGAACTCTTTGCACCACCCTTTTAATGGTGACATTTTCAGTAGGACTAACCTGGTGACTTTCTCTGGACACGTCTCATTGCATTGGGCCTAAACTTGGGACTTTTCCACAGTCTAGTGAAACTAAATGACCGGAAGTGGCACTTTGTGCTATTACGCACTATTTTCACTTAAAACTTAAAAAGTGAATGTCTCTGGCATGACTAATTGGATTTTGTTGTTCTGATAGTTTATTAACATGTACTCTATTTTTCTAAATTGGTTTGGAATGTATCTTGAGTTGTGTTTTCACTTTATTACTGTATGTGTGCTGCATTCATACTTTACAAATTACCTCTAAGTTAAGCATGACTGCTTTTGTACTAAGCTACCAGTGTTCAGCAAAGGTTAATTTAGTGACTTATGTCACTAACAAGGATTGTGGTTGTTGTCTGAGTGGGGCTTCCACCCCCCTCAGGCAATAACAAAAGTTCATAAAAACTGTTTATATGGTAACATAAAGACGTATTGATTTGGATGAATGCCATTTTTACAGTCATGTGAATTATGCCCCTATATCCCTTCCTAAATCAGATGGACCTGATTGATTCAATCCTAAAAGCCTATTCAGCAGATTTGACTATTTATGGGCATATGCATCAAAAATCGCTAAAACATTCCTTATTTGCGAAAAATAAGGAATCGCAAATAAGGACTCGCATACCCCGATGCATCAACAGATTCGGTATTAAATACCGAATCACAAAAAACGCTAAATGAATCCGAAACCACGATTGCGAGACTCCAAAATAAAGATTAGCAAATACCGAAATAGCAAATACCGAATCGGTATTTGCGAATTTGCAAAAGAAAAGTTGCATCGGAAGCAGGTTGATGACATCACAACCAGGAAGTCTCCCAGCCCATGCTTCATTCAGTGCCTTGAGGAGCTCAGAGGAGTAGGCAGAGCACATGAGCTGAGGAGAGATACAGTGACAGCACAAACCAGCTATTGCACTGCATTCCAGGATGGAGAAGGATGCACCTCAGGACAAGGACACGCCCAGGAAGAGGAAGAGAAAGTTCTCTGACAAAGAACTTGAACTTCTAATCGAGGGAGTGAGCAGCAAACATGACAGGCTGTTTGGCAATCTGTCCCTAAAGGTGCCTGAGGCAGAGAAGCGCAAGATCTGGCTGCGCATCAAGGAGAGGGTAAATGCTGTAGGAGTCACCCACCGTAGCATAGACAATCTGAAAAAGAGGTGGTATGACCTCAGAAAAAGGGCAAAGGAGAGGATTGCAGAAAGGGTGAAGGATGCAGCTGGCACAGGAGGGGGAACATCCAACATCACACCAAACACAGCCCTCGAGGACCTCGTTGAGGGTACCATTGAGCCTGAAGCTGTTGTGGGGATCACCCAATTGGACACTTCCGTTGCTGCGGCAGGAGAACAAGGTAAGATGCATGCCAGTGCAGATACGCAGCGTGTTGTCTACCCCTGCCCATTCCCCCAGGCCAATCACAGTGCACATGTAGCCGTGCCTAACGCATATACCCTCACCAGAGTGTTGCATCATGAGAGTTGTAGTCATATCATCAAAGTGTGCATGTCTGATCCCTAATGGTAATGAAATGGGACCAGCAGCACAGGGCCAATTGTCAGTCCAAATATTTCCTTTATGTAGATGAAAGTATGCAACACAGATACATCCAGGCAAAATAATAACAATGCACTGCTTCACACACAGATGCATCACCCCTAGATTCAGATGACAGCGGACGATTCATAATCCCTGAAACCCCGGCAGTGACCGATGCAAAGACTCTGCAGGGACATCATCCCACGACACCACCAACCCCATCACCACATTCACCACCACCGCAGACAACACCACCACCACCACCACCGCCACGGACAACAACACCACCACCACCACGGACAACAATACCAAGACGCAGGGCAAATATACCCACCCTGCAGGTGATGGAGACGGAGCAGATGCCAGCAGCCACTAATGTTCCACGGCATTCAGAGGCCACTCCGCAAGATCACACACCAGAACGTGTCCGAGTCCTACAGTGGGGCAGGCCCCTGGGAAGAGCTGCAGAGAGATCTGAGGATCCAACACACGGCTACTGTGTGGTAGAGACAAGGATCCTGCGGGTTCAGCGCTTGCAGGGGAGACACATCGGTGCAATTAACATAAACATATCAAAATTGGCAAACAAAATTGGCACCATGACTGACGCTGTGCCTGAGATGACCACAGCCGTTGCTGAGGATAACAGAGACATAAAACTGTACCCACAGGATCTCACACGTGCCGTCATAGCAGGTCAACAGAGCGAGCGCAGGAGTCATCGCCAGCAATTGCTCTGTTTAAATGCCTCCATTAGGGCCATCACAAAGCTTTGCAACAGCACAGGTGTACTGTCCCGCAGATCTGTGTCCCTGCAGGTCTACTTGGGCCATTACTGTGGAGATGTGGCAAAGGCCTTGGGCAAAGTGCCCACTGCAGTGAAGCATCTGCAGGCTGGGACTTTTAGTGCCGTGAGTTTGGGAGTGGAGGAGGGGAGTGAGGCTGCATCAAGCGTCAGCAGTGTCTCTGTGCCGGAGGCCAGCGAGAGGAGGTGCAGTTTGTGCAGCTCCACAGCCACTGACAGACATCGCTGTGATGTGGAGGAGTCATGCGACAGGAGGCTGGGGGTACGTGGGAAGCGCAAATAGCCATGTTCCTTTGGCTCCCTGGCCATGGTGACGTAACCCTGGGCCACCTACACTACTACAAGATACACCCGTGATGACAACGGACATGTATCCTCACCTATGTTTTGAATCTGCGTCATGTAGGCGTCTCATTTATATGCACCTGACAAGTGCTCATGTGCATTAAACATTTGCAAACAAGATTATGTTGTGATGGCTCATTCTTACCTGTCTCAGAAGTGATGTTGTGTGATGTATGTCCGCCTCCTTTGGCCTTCAGCTGTGTTAGGCACGTGTGCCTGTTGGTGTTGGGGGGGGTTGCTGTGCACGTAAGTTGTCATCTCCTCCACCTCTATTGGTATCCCACTTCTTGTGGCAATGTTGTGCAGCATGGCACAGACCGCTATTATCCGGCAGCAGGTCACCGGGACATTCTGCAAGGCACCTCCTGTCTTGTGTAGTATTCGGAGCCAAAGGTTCGCTCTACCACATTCCTGGTGCTGGTGTGTGCTGCGTTGTAGCGCTGCTCCTGAGTTGTTTCTGGGTTGAGGTAGGGAGTGAGGAGGTGCTGTCACCTGCAGGGTGGGGAGCAAGGGTTAGCAGCATGAATACAATTACATATGTGAGGATGGAGTTAATGATGAGGCATTAGTATGTACCTAGTAGGTGTCCCTCTCCAAATTCACCGTTTATCAGGTGCCTGTGGATGCCACTGTGTCGGAATATATATGCGTCGTGTGTGCTACCTGGAAATTGGGCTACAATGTCCGTTATGATGTGCATGGCATTGTACACGACCTGCACGGTGATGGAATAATATGACTTCCGGTTGCGGAAGATGTATTCGTTGGCTGAGGGGGGACAGATGGGGACATGCGTGTAGTCAACACATCACATCACATGGGGAAATTGTGCCATCTGGTAACACTCCTGTTTGGTGCGGTTCAACTGCTGTGGGGTTATGGGGAAGGTGATGTGGTGATGTATCAATGTCAGCATGGCATCTAGGAATTTGTGGAATAAGCATGAAAGTGCGCTTTGCGACACGCCTCCGGCTTCTGGTTTGACCCCCTGTAAGCTTCCAGGTGCCAGCAGGTGCAGGCTGCATAGGACCTGGACGTGAGCTGGGATGGCGTTGTTCCTACGGGTCTGGTGTTGCAGTAGTGGTTCAAGGTCAGCAATGAGGCGGATGATCATAGCCCGGTTCAGTCTGTACTTGTCGTAGATTTGTTCTTCTGTCTGGCCCAGCAATGTGATGCGCACCCTGAAAACCCTGTCCTGGATCATCTTCCTGCGCTGTGCAAGAGCGTTGATTCTCCTCCTCCTAGCAAGCACGTAGGCAGGCAGCCATTTTGGAACACATACAGAGTCTCCAAAGGCATATTTGAAGGGTTTCTGATTGTATGCACCTGCCCTTTTTTTTTCTCTTTTTTTTCTTCCTTCCAACAACTTTACCTCCAGCTTGAGATTCCCCTTATTTTACTCATGCAAAATAGCGATTTTGGGCATTTCTGTTATTTGCGAGTTTTGATGCATATCGTTGCGACTTTTTAATAACGATTCGGTATTTCCGCGGGCTGATTTCTTTTGGGGTATTACCGATTGGCTAATTTGCGTTTCGGTAATTTACCGCCGGGGTTATTTTGCGATTCTTTATTTTTTTAGGAATTGGGGTTGATGCTTTGGGATTTCAGGTTTTTCGTTCGGTAACGGCCTGTTTTACCGATTCGCTATTTTACCGGGAGCTATTTTGTTTGATGCATCTGCCAGTTAATGCCTAAGACAGGTTAAGAGCACCAATCTGGTCATTCACACACACTGCACACTTCCCATGAAGAGCGTGTTGCAATTCAACACTCTCCCAACCAAGGGCCTGATTAATGAAGGTAAACTTAGACTTTAGTCTAAAGTCTAAGTTTAGACCTGAAGTCTAAGGGCCCAATTCACAAAGGTAAACTTAGACCTGCAGTCTAAGTTTAGATCTAAAGCGCCTGATTCACAAAGGTAAAATTAGAATTCAGGTCTAAGTTTGCCTTGATGAATTGGGCCACAAGTGTGCTGGATGGCTGTTAATGCCCCGGTTACTTACTCCCGTATTCTTCATTAATCAGAGTTAGTCTTCCTCGCCACTAACTAACGAAGTGAGCTTCAGCTCCACACCAGAACCCTCCAAAGCAAAAGTTAGCCTCCCATGCCTTCCATCCCATCCCGATATGGCTGACCCATTCAGTCCATGACCACTATAAGAGGCGTGCCAGTCCAACCCCAAAGCCTGAAACTACCAAGCCCAACATGAAGCTGATAACCAGACAGGAAGGGAGGGACGGGAACTCATGTGGCAAGGAAGACTAACTTGGGGTAATGAAGATTACCGGTAAGTAATCGGGCATTATCTCCTCGTTAGTCTTCCTCGCCACATGACTAACGAAGTGAGCACATACCCAAGCCAAAAAGGCTTCATGGAACACAAGAAACCACCACCAAGGCGGAGACAGGTTACCAAAATAACTTTAATCCATTATATAAAGAAACAACAGAATAAAAACACAGCCCAACCATGGGACAAATCAAGGGAAGGCAGAACCATCACTCAGAACAGCTCCCGCAAAATCCCAAGGAGGAGAGCCTCCCAGGACCACACTGTAGTGTTCCATAAACATGTGAGGAGGGGACCAAGTCGCCACACTGCAGATCTCCTCAGTTGACACACCCTTAAATGAGGCCCAAGACACAAAAACGTTCCAGGTGGAAAGACCCTGGACAACCCCCGGGAGGTCGGAACCCTGGGAATCATAGGATAGAAGGATAGCCAGTGACTCAGAGTAGACACAGAAGGCTTGTGACCAGAATGTACCAGACCAAAAGTCACAAACAAACTGTTGCACTGACAAAAAGAGGAAGTGCGGGCCATGTAAATCTCCACCACACGATGGACATCCAGCAAGGACAGGGAGACCTCCAATGCCGGGGAAAAGGAATGCAAGGACACCACACGAGAGCAGTTAGCCATGGAGGGAATCTTAGGCAGAAAGCGGGGATCATGGCGTAGGACCAGCAGGTCCGGTAAGACCCTTAAGAAGGGAGGAGACCAAAGGAAGGACCCCAGCTCGCCCATGCGGCCAGCTGAGACAATGGTGACCAAGAATACCACCTTGAATGGGAGGAATTTAGGATCCACCGACTGAAGGGGCTCAAAGGGGGGACCCTGCAGAGCCTACAGGACCAAAGAAAGATCCCAAGGAGGAGCCAGGCATACAGCCCGAGGCCGTCGCAGAAAACAGCTCAGCAGCAAGCAAGCCACCAAGGAATCCAACCGGTCCAGTATCAGACTGCGGAAGACCCGCAGGGCCGCCCACTGAGCCTTCAGAGTGGAGGGAGCCAACCCCAGGGAAAAACCCTCTGCCAGGAAATCCAGAACCCTCATGGGGTCCACTGACACCGGGTCAGAGCCCAGCAGGCTGCACCAACGGGAAAAGGAGGACCAGTGACTGGAATAGGACAGCAAGGTTGAAGACCTCCGGGGACCCTGCAACAATGCAACCACCCCCGGGGAACACCCCTGGGCCAACAAGGTCACCCGCTCAACAGCCAAGCCTGCAGATGGAGCCAGCACAACACCACCCCGGGAAGAGGAGGTCCCCACAAGGGGAATGGGCGGTCCAGAATCGCCCAACAGTCTCGAGGAGAGGATATCAGGAGCGGCGAACCCAACCAGGGAACCACCAAGAGCACCAGGGCCTGGTCCAAGCGGACTTTGCAGAGGACCCGAGGAATCAAAGGAAAGGGGGGAAAAGGCATACAGGAAACCCCGAGGCCAAGGGAAAGATAGAGCATTGCCCCTCCAAACCCTCCAGGCAGTACCACGGCCACCACCTCCTTGAAATCACGGCCCGCTGGAGCAGAGCCTAACCGGTTATAACACACTAGGGGAAAAGGGGGAACAGAATCCAAGATCCAAGGGTCAGCTAGAGCAGGACCTCTAACCTGAGACCCACGTACCTGCTACAGCAGGCACCACTTACCTGACACATCTGTGAAGACGTGCGCAGTACTGAAAAAACAGACTTTGGGGTTGGGCCGCCCTCCTCTTATAGTGGTCATGGAGTGTATGGGTCGGCCATATTGGGAAGGGATGGGAGGCATGGGAGGCTAACTTTTGATTTGGTGGGTTCTGGTGTGGGGCTGAAGCTCATTTCGTTAGTCATGTGACGAGGAAGACTAACGAGGAGGTAATGCGCTTTGACACATTGAATGGGATGTGAAGCGTTATACCAAGAACCCCACTACAACTCTTGTGCTTAAATTATAAGGTAAAATGGTAAACTATCACTCAAAACTTGTGTTTTATACAGAGGGACTGATCTTGAGTTTGGCGGATGGGTTGCTCTGTCACAAACATGACGGATACCCCATCCTCCTTATAACAACCCTGTGTACCCTATTTACTTTTAATAAAGCAGACTCTTAATTAGGCTTAAAGTCTTCTTATTTCAAACCACTTAAAATAATATTGTGGTTCTTGGCATTTATTTGCACTCAGTAATAAGCTAAGAATTCATTTTTTATCCTTAAACGTTTGGGGCTTACTAAATGTAATTCTTCAAAAACAACGATTACTTTACAATGACTATTACTGTAATTTAGATAATGTTTGTCCTTAGTTTAGTAATGTAGAAATAATGCTTCACACACCTCACCGTGCAATCTTTCTCTCAGCCTTTGTCAGCGCACTATGAAATAGAATGAAATAGAATTAATTAGAAGTTTTAATGAATCATGTCTGCACTCATTTATTATGCCTTGTGATTTGCAAGCAGTGATTAATTATGAGCTACAGATGAGCGAACAGTTAATGTAGTTTGTTAACCTTGCTAAGGAGCTCATCGGGAGTTACTTTGACACAAGTATTGACAGAAACATTCATTCTCATCCCAGCAATGCTAATGTTTCGAAAGACTTTAGTGATTTAGGCTAAAAAATGGAGAGTTAGAGAAAATTGTTTATTGTTTCTTCCTTTGCCATTTCATGAAACTAATGATTACTCTTTGGCTTCCAGGTCAAATACATGTTTGGGCGTCTATTAGAGAAGCATAGGGACTGTTTCTCAGTGACGTGAGCAGACGACTTACCTTTGCATTAGCTTCAGTTTAGCTCTCCACTTTCATGGTTTCCTCCTGGAGGTGCATCTGCAACTTAAATTGGAGCTAGGCTATTCCGTCTGCACGAGTTTGGCGGGAATCCATAAACTAGCAGCATTGCTTAATTTCAGCGGACGTTTGCTGGTGTTAAGCAGAGGGGTTCCATGAGGAGGGACGGGTCTTTTGGATTTCTCATTGGTGCAGTCACTCAGCTTAGGTAGCACACTGAGTTCTGGTGTTGCAGCAAAGACTGTCTTTTTAAGTTGACTTGCAAAAGAGTAACTATTTGGATACCCTGGAAAAAGTCAAACATGTTCTTCATGCTGTCCTCTCTTCTATATTACGCCTAATAATTCCTGTGTCACCCTCCACACCGCATAAAGGAGGACTCTAGCTCTTGCTAATATTCTACTGCTCCTCCGAATGACAAAGATGCGCCAGGAAGACTGTCACTCTCTTCCCTTGTATTTCTGCACAATTGAGTCAGTCACATGGTCGCACCCTTGAAAACATGACTATTGGGGACATTGGAGTACGATTCAGCCTGTCAATACAGTGTGAGTGTTTTGCTGTTCACCATGGGGGAACAACTGCATCTATGTTATGTTATGTTATGTTATGTTATATATGAGTCTTATATAGCGCAACGGCTACTCCAAGGGAGTGTCCCGGCGCTTTGTGCTCCAGACCCAAGAGGAAACTGAAAAACATAACAGCAGAGAAAAACAGAAGCTAAAGATGGAAGCGCACTAACCAGAAAATAACCAAGTCTTTAGACCCTTCCTAAAGGCAAGCAGATTAGATGTGGCCCGAAGGGACAGCGGTAAAGAGTTCCATAGCTGGGGGTCAGGAATCTAAAGGACCGGCTGCCCAGTCGGGCCCTCTTTATACGTGGAACCACAGCAAGTGCCAGTGACTCCGATCTCAAGGATCGTGTTGGCCGGTAAAAGTCCAGCCTCTTCTGTAGGTATTTTGCACCAGTGGCATGCAGGGCTTTATGGGCTAAAGTCATGGCTTTGAACATTATCCTCTTCCGTATGGGAAGCCAATGAAGGGATTGGAGCAAGTTAGAGGCACTGGTACGGCGATGCAGGCCAAAAATCGCTCGTGCTGCAGCGTTCTGGGTCATGTCTACACTCATTTATTATGCCTTGTGATTTGCAAGCAGTGATTAATTATGAGCTACAGATGAGCGAACAGTTAATGTAGTTTGTTAACCTTGCTAAGGAGCTCATCGGGAGTTACTTTGACACAAGTATTGACAGAAACATTCATTCTCATCCCAGCAATGCTAATGTTTCGAAAGACTTTAGTGATTTAGGCTAAAAAATGGAGAGTTAGAGAAAATTGTTTATTGTTTCTTCCTTTGCCATTTCATGAAACTAATGATTACTCTTTGGCTTCCAGGTCAAATACATGTTTGGGCGTCTATTAGAGAAGCATAGGGACTGTTTCTCAGTGACGTGAGCAGACGACTTACCTTTGCATTAGCTTCAGTTTAGCTCTCCACTTTCATGGTTTCCTCCTGGAGGTGCATCTGCAACTTAAATTGGAGCTAGGCTATTCCGTCTGCACGAGTTTGGCGGGAATCCATAAACTAGCAGCATTGCTTAATTTCTGCACAATTGAGTCAGTCACATGGTCGCACCCTTGAAAACATGACTATTGGGGACATTGGAGTACGATTCAGCCTGTCAATACAGTGTGAGTGTTTTGCTGTTCACCATGGGGGAACAACTGCATCTATGTTATGTTATGTTATGTTATGTTATGTTATGTTATATATGAGTCTTATATAGCGCAACGGCTACTCCAAGGGAGTGTCCCGGCGCTTTGTGCTCCAGACCCAAGAGGAAACTGAAAAACATAACAGCAGAGAAAAACAGAAGCTAAAGATGGAAGCGCACTAACCAGAAAATAACCAAGTCTTTAGACCCTTCCTAAAGGCAAGCAGATTAGATGTGGCCCGAAGGGACAGCGGTAAAGAGTTCCATAGCTGGGGGGCCAGGAATCTAAAGGACCGGCTGCCCAGTCGGGCCCTCTTTATACGTGGAACCACAGCAAGTGCCAGTGACTCCGATCTCAAGGATCGTGTTGGCCGGTAAAAGTCCAGCCTCTTCTGTAGGTATTTTGCACCAGTGGCATGCAGGGCTTTATGGGCTAAAGTCATGGCTTTGAACATTATCCTCTTCCGTATGGGAAGCCAATGAAGGGATTGGAGCAAGTTAGAGGCACTGGTACGGCGATGCAGGCCAAAAATCGCTCGTGCTGCAGCGTTCTGGGTCGCCTGCATGCGCTGTAAGAGATATTCCGGCAGACCCAGATACAAAGCATTAGCATAGTCCAATCTGGATCCTATGAGTGCCTGTACAGTTATCCTCCGATGTTCCTCAGAGAGTAGAGGAAAGAACTTTCGAAGCATCCTGAGGATACCGAAACACGTCCCTGTGAGAGTAGCCACCTGGGATTTGAGCGTGAGCTCATTGTCAATTTTAATTCCCAGGTTCTTAGCCCATTTAGATGACTGAGCTGGGGGGAACATGTCGGCAGGCCACCAACCATGCCAATCCGGTTCCGAAGGGCATCCGAAGAAAAGTATCTCGGATTTATCCGAGTTGCACTTGAGGCTGTTCAGTTGGAACCAGTTAAAAACAGCCCCAAGGCACTCACGGATACTTTCCCCATCGAAATCTTCGCTCTTGCGGCAGGTGAAAAGAAGCTGGGTGTCGTCAGCATATGAGACGATCCGGGCCCCATAGGACTCCGCCAATGTCGCCAGAGGGGTCATGAGGATGTTAAATAGAGTAGGGTTCAGTACTGAGCCCTGAGAAACTCCAACTCCCAATGGCGGCATTTCGGCAGATCCAGGTGAGGCCCAGACCGTCTGTCGGCGGTTGGCTAAGAAGGAACAAAACCAGTTGAGCACCATCCCCCCTAGACCGATGTCATGTAATCTAGTGAGGAGATCCTCATGGGGGACGGTGTCGAAAGCCGCCGACAGATCTAACATAACTAACATCACCCTGCCTCCAGCATCCAGCACCTCCTTCACAATCTCAGAGACTTCCAAAAGCGCCGTCTCGGTACTTAAGTTGGATCGAAAGCCCGATTGGGACGCATGGAGTAGCTCATTCGACTCCAGGAAGTTAGAGAGCACGCTATGAACGTGTTTCTCCAAGATTTTAGTAAGTGCTGGAAGGAGCGAGATCGGTCTGTAATTGGACGGGGCTTCCGGATCAAGGTTGGGCTTCTTAAGAAGAGGAATAACCATGGCCTGTTTCCAGGAGTGTGGCAAAACTCCCTGACTCAAGGAGAGGTTGAGAATAGGATTGGCTATGGGGTTGACAACATCTGCCATTCTCGCTAGGATTTTTGCCAGGCAGGGATCGCGAGGTGAGCCAGATTTAAGATTCCTCATCAATGCTAGAGATGAGGATATCGTAAGGGGCGGAAAGTCTAGCAGAACTGGGCCAGAGGTAGGCAGGTGAGCTATCTAGTTAGACAGAGTCGAAGGATCAGCTGTCGGTCTTGGGGGAAAGGAGTCCTGTATCTGCCTAATTTTGGTAGTAAAAAAATTAGCAATGGTGTCGGCCCAGGTCTCAGCCGGGGCTTCCTGTGCTGAGATTGAACACGGGGTGGTAAATTCTCGAACAATCGAAAAGATCTCCTTGCAGGAGTTTGCTGCTTCCTCAATTCTTTTGGCAAAATAGCATTTCTTGCCCTGTAGGATTAAACCATGATAAGATTTCATCATGGATTTGTAGGTCTGTTTAGCCTCGGTATCATAATGGGCTCTCCATGCCCGTTCGGCAACTTTACATTGTCTACGGGAATGGGCCAGTTCCTCCGTAAACCAAGGGGCCGAGATCCGTTGGGTATCAGATCTAGGTGGCTGTAATGGGGCTAGCTCATTCAATCAGGCTAGGAGCCAGGACTGCAGAATGTCAAGGTCATTATCCAGATCACCAGTGTAGGACAGAGGATGGTCCACCAGGGCCTGGGCTAACAGATCTGGAGTCACACGATGGTACGCCCTGTAGTTACTGCCCTGTTGTCTCATGGCACTGACAGCTGGTTTCTCAGTAGCAGATATTTGAAAATGGACAAGACAATGGTCAGGCCATAATACTGGCAGAAGTGTAGTAGCCACGATTGGTGAAGTGGAAAAGACCTGGTCAAGCGTATGACCTTTGTCATGGGTCGGGCCGAAGAGATAAGGGGATAAGCCCAAGGTAGACGTGATATCCAGCAGCTTAATAGCATCTTGATCCTGATGATCTTCCATGTGGAAGTTGAAGTCTCCCGCCAATAGACACTGCTCAGATCTCAAGACTAGTGCAAACAGGACCTGCTGGAGATCATCAAAGAAAGATCCCACAGGACCCGGGGGCCTATAAACTACGAGACCCTTCACCGCTTGTTGAGGTGATAGGGATAGGGTAAAGGCGAGGGATTCGGCGCCCGCGATGGTCTCTGTGTGCATAACTGTGCACGTGAGAGATTTTTTCCCAACTAGGGCGACTCCTCCCCCTCTTCCCTTAGCTCTATCTTGTCGATGGATGATATACTCGGAGGGAATGGCTGCCACTATGTCCGGATGGGAGGACTCATTGAGCCAAGTCTCAGTGAGCATAAGACAAGTAGGACTGGTCGTGGAAAGGAGATCAAAGATCTCCTGAGTGTGTCTGTGCAGCGACCTAGTATTAAGGAGTAGGCAAAGATGTTTAATGCTGCAGTCCTTCGCGGGACGGGTGGGGAGGAGGTTGCTAGTAGGATGCCAGTTACAGACAGGGCACTTATGTTTACCCCTATAGCGACCAGGAAATACTAGGTGACAGGACGCATCCAAAGTGCCCAGGGAGTAGAGCTCCTGGGAGGAGTAAGAAAACATAGTGAGACAAGGGGGACAAAATAACAACCAAGAGAACCTGCCACGCCGTACGCCTCCGGGACGCTGACGGTCGCAGACGGGCAGGACTCTGGCACGACTCCGGCGCAGATCCGGCGCGTCCGCAGTACGCGTCCGCTGCGCGAAGGTGGGGAGGAGCTTTTTATAGCGCTACTAGAGAGCGAGGGCGGAGAGTCCTACCCCCAAGATGGCGGCCAAATTCAGATCCCAGCCCTCGGCGTCAATACTCGGCCGAGGGCGGTCTGAAAACCCAGGTAAGGGGAGGGGAGCAGGCGAAGCGCTTAAAAGCGTTAGGAAGTCTCTGGCAAGGCAGCAACACGCTAATTAATCTAGCGCGATCCTAAGCTGCACACAGTTTTAAAATGACTAAACACAAAAGTCACAAAAGTCAAACACGCTCAGATAAAAGGTGCCAAGAAAAGGAAGGAGACCTCCCGGCTTCCGCCTCAGGAGGGAAAAGGTTAGGTAGCAGATGGTAATCCCAGATGAAGTATCACGATTTCCCTTTTATAGCGCTACTAGAGCGTGAGGGCGGAGAGTCCTACCCTCAAGATGGCGGCCAAAATCAGATCCCAGCCCTCGGCGTCAATACACGGCCGAGGGCGGTCTGAAAACCCAGGTAAGGGGAGGGGAGCAGGCGAAGCACTTAAAAGCGCTAGGAAGTCTCTGGCAAGGCAGCAACACGCTAATTAATCTAGCGCGATCCTAAGCTGCACACAGTTTTAAAATGACTAAACACAAAAGTCACAAAAGTCAAACACGCTCAGATAAAAGGTGCCAAGAAAAGGAAGGAGACCTCCCGGCTTCCGCCTCAGGAGGGAAAAGGTTAGGTAGCAGATGGTAATCCCAGATGAAGTATCACGATTTCCCTTTTATAGCGCTACTAGAGCGCGAGGGCGGAGAGTCCTACCCCCAAGATGTCGGCCAAAATCAGATCCCAGCCCTCGGGGTCAATACTCGGCCGAGGGCGGTCTGAAAACCCAGGTAAGGGGAGGGGAGCAGGCGAAGCGCTTAAAAGCGCTAGGAAGTCTCTGGCAAGGCAGCAACACGCTAATTAATCTAGCGCGATCCTAAGCTGCACACAGTTTTAAAATGACTAAACACAAAAGTCACAAAAGTCAAACACGCTCAGATAAAAGGTGCCAAGAAAAGGAAGGAGACCTCCCGGCTTCCGCCTCAGGAGGGAAAAGGTTAGGTAGCAGATGGTAATCCCAGATGAAGTATCACGATTTCCCTTTTATAGCGCTACTAGAGCATGAGGGCGGAGAGTCCTACCCCCAAGATGGCGGCCAAAATCAGATCCCAGCCCTCGGCGTCAATACTCGGCCGAGGGCGGTCTGAAAACCCAGGTAAGGGGAGGGGAGCAGGCGAAGCGCTTAAAAGCGCTAGGAAGTCTCTGGCAAGGCAGCAACACGCTAATTAATCTAGCCCGATCCTAAGCTGCACACAGTTTTAAAATGACTAAACACAAAAGTCACAAAAGTCAAACACGCTCAGATAAAAGATGCCAAGAAAAGGAAGGAGACCTCCCGGGTTCCGCCTCAGGAGGGAAAAGGTTAGGTAGCAGATGGTAATCCCAGATGAAGTATCACGATTTCCCTTTTATAGCGCTACTAGAGCGCGAGGGTGGAGAGTCCTACCCCCAAGATGGCGGCCAAAATCAGATCCCAGCCCTCGGCGTCAATACTCGGCCGAGGGCGGTCTGAAAACCCAGGTAAGGGGAGGGGAGCAGGCGAAGTGCTTAAAAGCGCTAGGAAGTCTCTGGCAAGGCAGCAACACGCTAATTAATCTAGCGCGATCCTAAGCTGCACACAGTTTTAAAATGACTAAACACAAAAGTCACAAAAGTCAAACACGCTCAGATAAAAGGTGCCAAGAAATGGAAGGCGACCTCCCGGCTTCCGCCTCAGGAGGGAAAAGGTTAGGTAGCAGCACATCTAAGACATGGACCCCTCAGGCAGGAGGGATGGAGTGGCGCACTGTCAGTGCGCTCCCTGATGGCAGCCCTCTGCAGGGGGCAGAGGGGGTCCTATGGACCGCCCAGACATCCCCTTGCAGGTGGATGCAGTCACTCGGAAACCCGCCAACCCCCACAGACCACGCACGCAACCTGGGAATCATCCTGGACTCCGAGCTCAAAATTGACCGCCAGATCAACTCTGTCTCATCTTCCTGCTTCCACACCCTCCGCCTCCTTCGTAAGACCTTCAAATGGATCCCCCTCGAACACCGAAAGACAGTCACTCATGCCCTGGTCACCAGCAGACTCGACTACGGCAACGCACTCTACGCCGGAATAAACAAAAACCTCATCCGCAAGCTACAGAACATCCAGAACGCCGCCGCAAGACTGATCCTCAACCTGCCAAAACACTGCCACATCCTCCAGCACCTGCGCACACTCCTCTGGCTCCCCGTTGAGGCGAGAATCACCTTTAAGATGCTCACCCATGCACACAAGGCCCTCCACGGCACCGGACCAGCATACCTGAACAGCCGGCTCAAATTCCACGCACCCCAAAGGACCCTACGATCAGCCCAGCTCTCCTACGCCAAGGTCCCCCGCACCAGAAAGACCAGATCGGGAGGCCGCTCCTTCTCCTTCCTCGTGGCCAAAGCATGGAACGCCCTTCCGCTCCACCTCAGACAGACAACATCGCTCCCCATCTTCGCAAGAAACCTCAAAACCTGGCTCTTCGACAGACCCCATCCTTGATGGAATGAAACCTGCACCCCCCCCATCCCTAGCGCCTTGAGACCCTTACGGGTGAGTAGTTGCGCTTTAAAAAACTCCTGATTGATTGATTGATTGACTCACTACACTCACCTGCAAGCGGATCTCTAATCGCCTTCAAAGTGCAGGCTGGTATCCGCCTGGACAATGAAAACCTGTAGCAGCTTTAAAAGAAGCCTCTCCGTTTTTCACCTGAATGCGCTGCCCCCAGGCAAGTGAGTTCATGGCTGGCCTGGGGGCAGCGCATTCACCATAATCTGGAGCATTTTCATAGTTTGCACTGGGCGCACCTTTTAAAAGATGTGCCTGCTGCAAATAATGAAAATGCACCTTTTGTGGAATACTGCACCCGATGGACATTCTCCCAATGTTTTATGTGTAGGGTAGCATAATTTTGGCTCCATCCTTTTATGTCTGTTTAGGCCAACATATATATTTACATTTGACCTAATGTACTTGTGTGATGCAATAATACCAATGGGATATGGTGCACTAAATATATGGTAAATGCATTTATTGTGTGTTTTTGATATGTATGTGTGCATATTGACGTTTTACTGTTAAAAAATGTCTTCTATAGGTCTAGATTGTAAGGTGGTGCTCTAAAATGCATTTAATGCAGTGCCTTCACCAGGAATCATTGGGCATATGTGCAGTTGAGATTAGTGTTATAGCAAGTATCATACCTGAAGTAAGATGAGTATCACAAATTATTTTTTTCATTATAAAAAGCAAAGTCACAGCAGGTCATGTCAGCAGCTAAACAAATCTACAACTGACAACCTGCAGAATCTACATATCAACATTCCTGGCATACTAACAGAATATATCAAAAGGAACATTTTAAAGTGCAGCTACTAAAGTGCAACAGCACGTAACACTGTATTTCCTTTTGACAAAAAGATCAACTTTACCCATTAAATAAAGGAACAACTCGAATATCAAAACAACAAATACAAACAACCAATTACAAAAAGCTACATGGGAAAACGAAAACTTTCAAAAGAAAGCTTAACACCTAAACATAGAAGATAACCATGAACTGAGGAAGAGAGTTAATTAATGAGGCTGTGAACGGAGCCCAATACGCTGGCTGTGAATACGCCTCAGAATTCATCTTAATTTACAAGGCAGTCGCTTGACTTGTGACTGTCAACGAAGAGTGTGTTCTGCAGAAGTGCTTTCTACAGTATCACTAGCCATGGACTGAGCATTTTCTTTAGATAATACCTTCAGTAGCCTTTCCAAATTCCACCACTGACCACCTTGGGCCCAAACAGCATTACCACAAATGATCTCTACAGTAACAGGGTAGCTAAAGCATGCACTCCGTTTGTTTCTTTATGAAACCTGGGGGCTTATATACAAGCCGCTTGCGCTGCAAGTGTGCCACTTTTAGCAAGGGAAAACGTGATGCACGGGCGGTGCAAGGGGCTTGTAAATAAGCCCCCCCCATTTCTTGATGCACAACATATCACCAACTGAAAGTAAGAGCTACTTAGAATGCTTCCTAGTGTTATGCTCAATTCTTTATTAATTCTGAGATTCCTCTACTCTATTGCAGATATTGTTATCTAAACCAACATCACCACCACTTTTCAAAGCCATTTGGACATTCAAGTTAAAAACAAAATGGGCACCATTTTTGTTTATGGCCCCTTAATAATTCTAAAGGTGAAATGTTTGTGACCGCATCGGGAGGGGTATGGTAGAACCACTAATTGGATCTGACAGCCTCCTTAATAGCACATCAATTTTTTGTGGTCCATTTGACACAGTCCATCAAAACCCTCTGTATTCTTTCTACCAGACCATTGGTTTGTGGGTGGTATAGGGAACTTTTAAGATGTTTCACACAAGAATCAGACACAAACACTTTCAAATCAGAACCAGCAAATTGAATACCATTGTTCAAAACTAAGAATTCAGGGAGCAATTCTCTTGAAAAAATGTCTCAAAAAGTCAACACCTATTTTTGCAATTGGTTCTGATACAAATCGTACTCCAGGCCACTTACTATAGAAATCTGTAAGAAATTAGGTTATTGGCTGAGAAGGGTGAAAGCACCACTAAGACAACAACCATAGTCCTTATCAGGGGAATCACGAAAGCCACTAAATCACCCTGAGCTTAACCCTCTGGTAGCTTGTCACAAAAGTAGCCCAGCTTAACCTTGTGGCAATGTGTAAAGCATGTATGCAGCACACAAGCAGTAATAAATTGAAAACACACAAGAAAAATCGCCAAACCAATTTAGAAAAATCAAGTACATTTTAATAAATAAAAGGACACCAAAAGAAGCAAAATCCAATCAGTAGGACTAGAGATATTGATTTTAATTGATTTGGAAAAATAGTGCCTAAAATCTGAAAGCACCATTCGCATGTATCTGGTCATACTAGACAGAGGGAAAGTCACAACTTCAGGCGAACCACTATGGAGTGCTGGTGAGGATAAGATTAGTCGAGCTGAAGATTTATCTTCTCGAGTATAATGCGAAGAGATCCATTTGCAATGGAAGAGAATGCCAGGAGGAGGCTTTCGGTGCAAAGAGCAGTTCAAGCGTCACAGACGGTCATTACTGTAGCGCAAGCAGTCAGTCATCGATGGAGCCTCGCTTTGGTTGATCATATGAGATGGTTGCTGTTGGCACGAAGTGCAGGTCAACCGTTTCTATTAGTCGCTGTTGGCACGAAGAGCAGGACTCACCGGACCTATGTGATGGTGGTCATCGCGGGTGGCAGAATGATGGGGCGAAAAGGCCCATTCATTGTAGCTGAGAGCCCAAACTCTTATCAGGCACCTCTTGTGGATCAGGAATTACTTCAGCAGTGGCCAGCAATAGAGCCCAGGCAGGTCCAATTCCAGCTAGTCAGCTGGGCAGTTGCAAGGAGGCCTTGAAAAGCTCATTGTGTACCTTTATCTCACATAGGAGTTCAGCCAACTGACCCTTGGAGTCACTACGGTTAACCTGGGATGAGGGGAGCGCTAGAGAGCGCACGAGCAAGCTGGCCGCACTGGTGTGAGGCTCTTGCTGCCCGGGAAAACAAAACCACATTATCCTGTCCCAAATGCCCGCATTTTGAATCAAAACGAAGCGGTAGAGATGGTAGAATACCGGCTGAGTTGCTTGGCGTGAACAGATGTTCCCAAGCTAGCAAAAAGCAGAGCCCAGGCGCAGACAAACTACCGAAGGCATTCGCAGAGACATTAAGATGGCGGCCACCCGGGAAAGAGAATGGAGTGCCCACTGAGTAGCCCGACGGAAAGCGCGAGAGACCCGGTGGGAGAGCTGCGTCAATCACATTGCTGGCAGAAACACGAGGTAAAATCGAACAAAGTGACAAGGCGGAATTAGAGCCCAGAGACTGCACCACGAAAGCAGTTCCGGCATTGGGGAAGCGGCAGAGGATGGCATAAACGACAACACCAAGGCCTGGCGGTCAAGTGCAGGTGCAAAAATAAAGTAATTACTTGCCCTGCCCCCCTTCCCCTTCAACGCCTCTGGAAGTGCCCTAACCTAGGCCTCATATGCATATCCCCACAAGTGAACGGCAGCAACCCCAAGGGGAATTGAGCAGTGGGGCAAGGCTAAACCAGAGCCTGCGGGCACAATATGAAGGAAACGGCAGCGTGGTGCTAACAACCACAGACAGCACATAAGAGAACACCAATACCCGGTGGCTGAATGCAAGCACCAAAATAAAGTAACAGACCGCACTGCTTCCCAATCCCACAATGCCTGTGGGAAACGCCCTGCCTTGGGCCGGACTTCCCCACAAGAAGATACAGGCAAAGACCCAATGCGGCATCAAGCGGTGTGACAAGGCATAGGCAGAACCTGTAGGCCACACTACGAGAGGAGCGGCACAGCCGGCAAAGAGGTTGAGGACGGTCCCACAGGTAGCACTAAGGCCTATTGCCAGGTGATGTTTGCCGACAAGGGATTTCACTTCACTAATTATTTCTAACTGTAGATCAACAAAAAATTCAATTATAATTGATCATAAATCTCCATTTCATTTTGAAGATGAAAGCCAATCATGCTTCTGAAGATATTCAATAAACAGGAATGATAAACGCAAGCAGAACGAAAAATTGTCGCCGGTTCCTGCTACGTATCCGCTTGACTTGAAATTTGTTACTGAACATTGTCAACTTGACCAGTCTAAAGTGAGGAGCGTTAATTGAAGAACCCTTAATAACGGTCCCCTCTGGAGACCATCAGAAATTTGAATACCTGCTCCGCTGATGCTTCAAGGAACAACGTGCTCCTTGCCTTGGAATTTGACCGAAGTGTAGTTTCTAAGAACTATTGAGCACAAGGGTCTTTTGTTACATTATCTCATAGTCCTGAAGATGGTCTGCAGTATTCACACCGAGAAGACCGAAACGTCGACTGTATCTTCCTAATCCTTGTTTTCAAGAGATATTTTAAGTGTATTGGTAGATTGACATTTGCAACGCAGCACTTAATATATATATTTTTTGGATTGGTTGTTTTTTGACATTTGAAATATAGGTGTCTACAATGAACTGGTAACACAACCGGATGAGAAAGGGACCAAGGGGTAGCAATATTTATAGACCACTAACAGCCTCAACCCCCAGTTTAAACCGTTATCAATAAGAAAGGCTGTATAGGGTCTGTATAACGGACTGAACTTCTCAGAATGGTGAGAATGAAGAAAAAAGAGGGTGGAATAAGAGTTAGATATGAAGGTGCAGATGAGTGGAAATGAATCCCATCAGCCCACCCATATGGCGGAGCCATTATATCATCCTCTTAGGACAGTTATTAGGTTGCACTGTCTTACACTCTATTTTTAATCTTGACCCCATGATTTACTCCCCAATAAAATTATTCCTTTTATCATGGTAGTCAATTTTAACTCACATTCTATTATGAACTTTTGTTTACACATTCTCTGTTGCACTGCAAATTTCTCCTGATTTCTCACACCATTTACCCACTCTCTGTTTGTGAGGTCGGATCCGCCTGGGTGGTCCTAGAGAATTGGAGTGAACACACAATTCATCAGGTGTGCCTCCTTATCTGGACCAGGACCTTGCCAACCAATCCCAGATGACGAGGCTCCGCCATATGGGTGGGCTGATGGGATTCATTTCCACTCATCTGCACCTTCATATCTAACTCTTATTCCACCCTCTTTTTTCTTCATTCTCACCATTCTGAGAAGTTCAGTCCGTTATACAGACCCTATACAGCCTTTCTTATTGATAACGGTCTACAATGAACTGCCTTGTTTAAATGTCTATATGAGATTGATCCTTCATTATACATGTACCCTCCTTTTAAATGATTCATAATAAGAAAATATATCTTTTTTGATTATACGATATTCCTGTGTCCTTTTATCATTGTTTATTGAATATCTTCAGAAGCATGATTGGTTAACAGCTTCAAAATGAAATGGAGATTTAAGATCAATTATAATAGAATTTTTTGTTGATCTACAGTTAGAAATAATTAGTGAAGTGAAAACCCTCGTCGGCACACATCACCTGTCAATATCAATTTTTGCCCAAGCCCACAAGGGTATATTGGGTTTCCCACCTCACCGTGTCATCAAAATAGAGTGCTGGCGCTGCCCCCCTTCCATATAGTGACTCGGGGAGCGCACCAGCCCGGACCCCACAAGCCCACAAGGAACGGCAATAGTAGAGGGGAAAAGTGGGAACAAACACGCTTGTAATCAAACAAGCAAGTGGAGTGCACAGAGGAGCACCACCCCCATTCAGAGACGAGGTTCCCTCACTGAATTCACCTCCGCAAAAGCTACAATAAGCACTAACACGTCAGCGGTGCACAAGGGGAAGCCACGGAGTGACACCCCCACAGAGAAAGTAAGAAACCTCCCCACAAGCTGCCACAACGGACCATTTAGGGAGGAAAATAAATTAGACTCACTCCAGGCCTGCAGGAAAACCACAGCGAGACAACACGACTCCACACAACAAAAGTTGATGCAGAGTCTGAAGAGAGGAACACTCTTCCTCCCCGCTTATCAGCATAAGAAGTAGAGGCGCAACTCAGGGGAAATAACAAGCACGCAGCAGAAGCAGCAAAAAAAAAGCAGCATTGCACCGAATCCGCAGCAAGGGCAAGAGTGATGACAAGCAAACCAAGCTGCTATTTGAGGCTCGGAAATCAACCCGTGTACAAAACAGTCAAACTGATGAGAATATGGCCGAAAAGACGCCTGCAGAAGAGCAAACATCAGTCAATGATCTAAAAGAACTGCTCCTCACCATGAAGACCAGCCTCAATTCCATTGAATCCAAAATAAATGCTGTGAATGCACAGATGTACACAATTATGTTATGTTAATAACACTTCTATAGCGCACAGATGCCCCAGCCAAGGGGCGTCCCGGTGCTTCTGGAAGGGTACCCAGACACAACACAGCAGTATGAAGGAGGAGACACACAAAACAGGATCCTAAGAGAGATGAGGGAACAGATGCGTTTTGATGGCTCTCCTGAATTTCAGCAGCTCATCAATTTCGCGGATCTGGGACGGTAGAGAATTCCACAGCTTCGCAGCCAAGACTCGGAAGGAACGTCCTCCCGCTCTACACAGTCTGAATCGTGGGACCACAGTCAAGTTTTGGCCCATGGATCTCAAAGGGCGCGAAGGAACATAAGGTTTCAGAAGATTGTCAAGAATCGGGGGAGAGGCCATCCTGAGGATCTTGAACGACAGGCACAGGGTCTTAAAATAGATCCTCTGTGCACCCGGCAGCCAGTGTAGAGAGCGGATGGTACTCTCTGCAGAGCAGAACCTCGGTAGCCCCACCAGGGCTCTGGCTGCAGCATTCTGGATATGTTGCATCCGCTCAATTTCAGCATGGTTGGCCCCCAGCAATAGTGAGCTGGCGTAATCAAGCCGTGATAGTATAGACGCTTGAATGACCAGCTGCCTGGTTGAGGCATCAAAGAACCTCAGGACAGGGCTCAGCCCTCTTAAGATGCCAAAACAGGTGGCCGCTACTTTTTTTGTATGGCCACAGAAACTGAGGGCAGGGTCGAGCCATACCCCCAAGTTCTTTACCTCTGTCACTGGAGTAGGGGTTACACCCAGCTCAGGGGCCCACCACTTATCACCCCAGAGATCTGCTCGCTTGCCCACTATCATGACCTCCTTTTTTTGGCATTAAGCTGGAGACAGTTCGTATTCATCCAGCTGGCCACTGCCAGGAGTCCTTCCCGAAATCTGGGGGCATCACGGTCGGAGTCCCCACTCAAGGTGACCGCCAGCTGCGTGTCGTCAGCATAAGAGGCCATGGTCAGACCCCAATGCTTGACGACAGCGGTTAGCGGCCTCACATAAAGATTGAATAATTTTACTATTGCCGCTTGTGCTGCGACCCTTTTCCGGCTGCCATACAAGCTGCAGTAGAAAAATGGATGTTTCCCACCGCCCATAGGGTGGTCGCATCCTAATATTGTCAGTGGAACTGCCAACTAATAGTCGGGTGGATTCCATCCCACTATGGTGTTGTTCAGACGCTCATCCGACCGCCATCATAATAGGGCCCTATGGGTCGGGGTGGGCGTAACTGGCGTAATTCCCTCTAGTGTAATTACTTGTAATCAAAGCAAAATTCCTTGTATTTAAGTACAACTACGTGCGATGCATAATCCAGCATTCAGCCAGGATTTTCTTACAACAAAAATCGATCTTTCATCCAAAATAGGCCAGGGGATGCATTTTGCACTAAAAAAAAATAACACTTAATGCTACAGGTCATGAACAGCAGTAGCAAGCAGCTGTGGGCTCTCTCTTAGATTGTTGTTCCTGTGGTCCTGCTCTGAATTGCTCAAGCTGTTGCATTCAAGTTTCAATAACTTCCCACCATAAGAGTAATGAGTAATTACTGAAACTACTCTAATTATTCTGGCATAATAAAAATTATGATTTGTAATAAAAGTCAAAAAGTTTAACAAGCATGACCATTTTTAGCAGTCACAAATGAGAATTGGGCTGCATGCGACTGCTAAAAGGCCCTTTAACATGTACTAACCCTATTTTGAGAGTTGGTAACCTATTACCAACTCACAAAATAGGGTTTGTGAGTCGGTATTAGGAAAGGGTGTTTGAAAGGCGTCCCTTCCTTGTAGCGAGTAGCAGGGGCATGTATGAATGTTTTCCAACCGGAATGTGGTTGTAAAACATTGATATTTTGCCCACTTCAAGAAGGAAGTGGTAACCTTCCCCTTTGTGAATGTGGACGCAAACATTTTTTAGAGCAGGCAAGGGCCCCACTGAACACTGCCTGCTCTTAAAAAATAAAAAGGTAGCTTTTCATTTTTATTTTTAGATGCATCCCATCTTTCAATAAAAGAATTGCGTTTATAAAAAGCAATCACAGACATGGTGGTCTACTGACCCAAGCAGGCCACCATCCCTGTGATTACAGGCCCTTCCCAAAGGTTAGCAAATTGCTACCTCCCTCATGAATATTGATGAGGCAGGTCAATTGCCACCCCATATGGAATCGCAAAGAGTGTCTAATAAACTGTTGGACATCGCATTTGCGAGTTCCTAATTGCAAGTCGTAAATGGTTACAGTTTAGGAACTCGCAAAATCCTTCGGTCGCACATCTGCCCCAAAATTTCTTAGTATGTATTCGTGCGTGGGTCAATTCATGGTGAAAGAATGTTTGGAACCTACTAACAACAAGAATTCCTATGTCTCATAGGACTAATCGTTGCACAATACACTCCTTCCTCATGTAATGATCAGGTGTTTTGTAGGTTACAGTCCACCGGGTTCTCTGTCTCATGTTGGTATTTTCACTAAGTCAGCACTGCCAAAGGGTCTAGAAATCCCAACGCTCGGGTATATTCTGAATAACTTTAAGGAAATGCATCATTAGGTCCCACTTTTATACTCATTTTCCAGAAAGGGAATGTTGATCCACTGTCTGATTTTCTGGAACTGCTTTGAGATGGTTTCACAGCAGGTAGTGATGATGCTGGCTCCAAGCAGGAGTATCCAAACATAGGCACAATAAAGTGTGAAGAATCTACATGTGGCTGCAAGGACAAAGGGGAAGGCCTTGCCTAGAAACTTTCTCGCCCTTATCAAAATAATCTGCTGACTCATTCCCTCCCTCTCCCGTAGCGTCCATCAAATGGTCAGGAAAATCTAATCATCAGTCCTCTACTAAAACTTCCTTATTCTCTCTTCAGTGCCTATGTCTCCACCCTCTAGGTTCAGGAAGGAAGCAATTCACTTTCACTGTCTGAGGAAACTGTATCCACTCTTCATCTATGCCATGGTAAACCAGCAGCAATCCAAAATGGCTTGCAGTGGTCCTAGTAATCAAACTTGTTCAACGTAGATGGTCCATACATGACCATTCATGTTGCATGAATCCAACATGCACACATGCACTCAACACATACACTGAATTTAAGCCCAACAGTATGAGTGTCACATTTAAACAAACTCTACATGAGTGGACCTGGTAGGCTGCAATTCCTCCTAGAACAAAAAATAGGCCTACTGAGTACTATTAATTTGCATAAAAACAGAACAGCACCACCACAACTTTATGTCAACAACCCAAGATGTAGTCAGTAATACTATGCAATGTTAGTGAAGAAGGCATTCTTGGTGCACACCTATGTTAGTATGATAGCTAGTCCATCAAAAGTCAGGATACCAGTTTCATCTGCAGTCCAGCTACTCAGGGCATAGTGCATAGAATATGTTTGCCTATCCTTGGGATTAGCTCTTGGAGGAGGACTACGAAGAAGTGCTTGTTAAGCCCGTGCCTGACATAACCTTCCACTTATACCTGGAGAAAAAAAGACCTGATTGACAATGGTAACTTACACTTTTGAGAAATGTACACTTCTGAATAAGTTTACTACTTTTAGGCTATACACAAATATTTTGATGTTGAGTGTAAATTTACTTCAAAAGTGTAATTAACATGTCTCCACCACATTGATGGGCCTGGGGGCTATACACCTTTGAGTAGTTTACACTCTTGAATAAACTTTCTACTCTTCGGCTAGTCACAAAATCCAAGTGTAAAATAAGTCCAAAATTGTAACTTACCCTTGTATTTTGTGAATAAATTACTCAAAAGTGTAGGTTACCTTTATGCAAAAAGCCCAACGTGTAATTCTTAAACTGAAAATCCTCTCCCTTCTCCTCTTCCTCTGTTGGGCTCCCATCATTTGCAAGGGTCTCACCATGACAGAGGAATCCACTGTTGAATTTTGATGTAGTATTTTATAGTTTGCACCCCGTTACCACTTATTCCCATTTGGTAATAATTTGTGACTGAAATGTATCCGATTTCCCGCTATTTGCTAATGTTGATGGATTTCTTGCTCATTTGGTATGTTGCGCTATCTTTGCAAATTGGAGTTTTGTGCTAGTTGGTGTGGCACTGTGTGCCTAGTTTCTGACTGTAAACCAGATAACAATTGATTTGTGAACTTAAAATATTTAGTACATCAAGGTTGATCTCTACATTATGTGTACAAAAAGGTTTATGAATAGAGCTCTTCATTATCTTTCATAGGGGTCATACATGTTGCTTTGAAAACAGGAATATAAGCCTGAAGTTGGCATTCGTGGAACTTTCTAATCAGGCAACCAGTGAATTTAAGAAGTAATGAATTGTGCGTTTATGTATTCAGTTTCTGAGCCTACATTCCTTATTAACTACCATATATATAAAATAGTACATTCTAAACTTTATAAATCGTCATAAAGCATTTTGTCAATGTTGTAATAAATTGATATTATTGCTGTTATTTGTTTTATTATGCTGCTACTTTATGTATTGTATTGTGTTGCATTGTAATTGCATTTATATAGCGCCTATTACCCATGACAAGGCGTCAAAGTTCTTTTTCAGCTAGTAGCATGCTACTCTGGAACCAATAAAGGATTAGTGGTGAATTAGTATCGTGAAATATGAAAGTAATTTTGAGTGGTGGATATGTTAATCAGTTATTTGGATTGAGAAGGATAGCGGAGGGATAGAAGAGGGAAAAAGGTTTGCAATTATGTTATGCTTGCTTCCCCAGATGGGGTGTTGAAGTGCTTTTTTTGGCGAGTAGCACGCTACCCCGGAACCCCTAAAGTATTAGTTGTGAATTAGTACAGTGAAATATGAAAGCAATTTGAGTGATGAACATGTTAGACAGTTATTTGGATTGAGACGGATAGCTAAGGGATAGAACATGGGAAAAGGTTTGCATTCATATAGCGCTAGCTACTCCTGATGAGGTGTTGAAGCACTTTTTTGGTGAATAGCATGGTACTCCAGAACCCATAAAGGATTTGTGGTGTATTAGTATAGTGAAATATGAAATTCATTTGAGTGGTGGTGTGCTCTTCTGCTTGTCGACCTAACGACTCTGAATAATAAAATGACTTCTGAGACCTGTATAAACACTAATGTTCTGGAATAAAATGTTACTTTACATTTTTTTCATCATGTCTTTTTTTTATTCCCTAGTACAATAGCGAAATGTTTAACAGATTAAACTCTGGGTTCTTATGATCTGTGATTTTTTTCTTTACCCTTTATGAGAAGGAAAATACCCCATTTTATTGCATAACTTTTTCTTCTAACACCTTATACATTCAAGTATGTGGCAAGGAGGTGGAGGTGGCCAAGCACTGATGTTTATTTGCCAGGTTCACTGATCTAAACAACGCATGCATCACAAAGATGTGTTGAGGCAGCTGAGTTCAACTTCTCTTTCAGTGACAAAGATTTCTTAATAAATAATGTCTTTCCTATTTTGATGCCCTGCTTGAAAGCGAAAGATTCCTCTATCCAAAACCTCGTCCCCCATGCTGCGTATCCCATTAATATCAAGGCGGGAAAGAGACAGCTCAAGTCATTGATCCATTATTCATAACCCAGCTAAAGGGGTACCTTATGCAGTGAGCCATGCATGGTTGAGTCTGTATTTGTTAAACTTGTAAAGTGACAATGATCCTCCTCGCACTTCTGAGGCGGGTGTTCCCACTTGCTTTTTTTTAGGACAGGCCTTTCTTTATCTGTCTTTCAAATAACGCTGTTCGTCATGGGAGGTGCGCCCTTCAGAGCACATGGAAGAGTTCAATCAGGTAAACAGACAGCAGAGAAGCATCACAGACAGTAGGACAGACAGAGGATGTTTGAAACGCCGGTGAGAGTGCTGAATGGGACAAACGCTGCATTTCGGTCTTGGCTAGCAAACAGTCGAGGGATAACAATTGCAGTCACTGATGAGGGGCTACTGAATTTTTTATTTAAATATATCTACAATGTAAGTAATTTGCGAATTTGCAGAATGTATATGGAGTCGGTTGTTTAATTATGTAGCTATTGGTTTAACATTGTTTGTTTATTATAGTTTGCTGTTTATTTTTTTAAAGCAAGTTATCCCAAATAGCACAATGTTCACACTGGGAGAGAAAGAGTAAGGTTGGAAAATAGAGAAAACACCATTAAAGGCCCAATTACAAGTGGCCCAGATTAAGGGGTGTTAATATGATCGACAATGCTGGGCAATGCTGGAGACATCAAAATACAGGCTGCAAGTGTTACTGGGGGATTGTGCCGCTCGTAATCAGGGCCTTCATATTTTATTAGAGATCATGAAGTATAGAAGAAGAAAATATCATACCATTGTAAAATTCACTCCTTTAGGTTACCAGCAAGGTTACATGTACCCAGGTGTAAATGCATGAAAGACACTGAGGGCCTGATTTAAATCTAGGCGGACGGCCTGCTGTTACAAATTACTCCATCCTTGTGACAGAGGGAATGCCAGCCTAACTTATAAATGACCGCCAAAACGTCGGTCATATAATAAAAGCATTGGCAGGAGCTGCCATCACAGTGGTTCCTTTCAATGCATTTCACTCTTTGTTACAGGACTGCATCACTAGGACGCAGCCCTGTAGCAAAGAGTATTCTTTTTTCTTTACGAAAAGAAAATCCTGAATCTGTATTTTCTTTTTGTAAAGAAAAAAGTTATGTTCCCCTCGCCATAGGAGTCATTTCTCACGGTGGGGGAGCATTATTTGCATTTTTACTGACCCTCACCCCCAGGATTTGCTTGGCAGTCAAAAACAGTCAAAAATGGCCGCCTTGAGTTGTTTGTTCTTTTGTTTTTCTTTGTTCCTTTATAAAAAATAAAAACCATGTATCCTGCATACATACTGTGTTGCCGAAAGTGTATCCTGTACTTCTGCTGGACCTATCAGGGTCAGCTGCTGCCTTATTGACTGCTAATTTACTTGACAAACACTAGCGGCCGGCCCCTGGGTTGTAGGCCCATACCTGTAATTCTTCTGTTTTGCACAATAAAGTTATTTATAAAAAAAAAAATGGCCTGTATCCACCAATCTTTATAGGGTGGGCGGATATGTAGCCATTTCCCTGTCTGCCCTTACTCCGCAGGGCTGTTGGAGAAGTTTGGCAATGGTGAAGACAGAGTAGTCTCAGCTGTGCTCGCTGTGGCCAAACTTAAGGTATGCTCTGACAAAGATCGGGAGGGCAGACACTATGTTGGCGGGGAGGGAACTCTGTCACCTCTGTGACAGAGTTCTCTTCCTGCCACGTGCCACAAGTGTAGATGAGGAGGAAAGGAATACTTCCACCTCATGGTGATGCCCCTCTTTGCCATATCAGCGAATCTATATTGTGTTTTCTTATTTTTTTTGGGTGGGGTGGAGGCCCAGAAGGCAGCTTTCTGCTGCGTATCATACTGATGTGCCTGTTATATCCTGCAATATGACTCTTATTTTGGCCCAGAACCTCCCCAGTTTTGAGCAGTTCCATAGCATGTGAGATAAGTCTGCATCTGCTGTCCCACATCAACGGGCAACTGAGCTGGGCATCTGTATATATGTATTTAATACGGTGCAGCGTGAGATATGCCCTATGTAAAACCATGTATTGGATGTTTTTGAATTTAAGAAATGCATGTTTCCTTGATGGTAGTTAACCTATCTCTTTTTACCTCTGGGGGTAATTTAATTCTGCTGGCAGTAATACACAATTAAATTTACCAAGCAGTAGTTCCAGTGAGTAGTAATCTTGACAGAGCTGTAATTTATCACTGGCAGTAATTTGCACATAATGCCTACCGATATGCTCTCTTCTTGACCTCTACCTGGCTTTGTCAATCTGGATTTCCTTGATGTATCCTACGCAATGTCTTGTATCATGGCTGTAGCTATTTCCTTTTGCTTCATTTGTACTTCACTGATACTTTATGGGGCAGAGACTGGTGCTGTGCAGTCTGCCTCTGCTCCTGCTAATGTTTATTTTTTCCTCCCTTAAATTGTACCCATGTTCGCCTATTCCCTCTCATTGCAATATCCGGTTTATTACTGCAAAACATTTTCATGATTTGTCTGTTCTGAATTTTTGTAAACATCTTGTTTAGCCTTGTAAAGCACTCTGATACCCTAACGAGTCAGGTTTGCGCTCTATAAAAGACTAAATGAAATAAAATAAATAAATGAGGTCTAAAAAAATTCCTAGGAATTTGTTACAATCCTTTGAAAGCAGAAACAGTATTTTAACAATACATTCTATATATTTGTGGAACTCAGGGGCATATTACCAAGCAATAGCGATAATTATCGTTATTGCTTGGTTAGCGGGAAAAAAATATCGCCTAGCACCGAGGATTTTTACCGCTGATATACCTTGATATTGGAAAGGGGTGACCATTCGGTCCCCCCGAACGTATGGCGGAGTATCACGATCCCCCCGGGAAGTCATCTTGGGCGGGGGGCGAGTCTCGGCTGGTATGCCCGTAGCGGCGTAGCCGGGGCGCGCCTTTTTCCCGCCCTGGAGTGGGCTGGCCTAGACACTGACGCGGCCGGCCACGCCCTTGGGGCAGGCAGGGGCGGGTTTACGCCCGCCCTGAAGACGGATAAAAGGAGCGACAAGCCAAGAAAGCATCCTCTTGTTCCTGTGCTCTGAAGCTGCACCTCCTCGCTGCACGTGAGCTCGAGACGGAACGAAGAGCCAATTTTGAGCGTGGTAATCTTTCTTTTTGTCTTACAGATACTCGGTCTGAGAATGCCCAAGAAAGTCGGGAAGCGAGTCAGTACCGATCAGATGCTCCGCATGCTCATGAAAGAAGTAACCGATCTGAAGAAGCAGATGGCAGCTAAGGACGGGGAAGGGGGACCGAAACGAACTTTGTCGGGAGCAGCCCCTGGAGGGAGAGGCAAGAGGTCCAGAAGGGGTGCATCTGGGGGGGAAACCCCGGTTCCCGATATCCCGCTTGAAGAGCCAACTCCAGTACCGAAGGAGGGGAATCCGATTCCCGTGGTGGTCACTCCCGTGTCCGGGGAGGATATGCCTCCCGAGTTAGCAGCACAATTGGCAGCGTGGTTGGGGAAAGATAGCGAGGGCGCCACGGCTGACGACGCCCGGGTGTTAATGAGACAACTGCGTGAAACTAGGGAGGCGGTGAAGGCACCATCGTCAGTTACCCCGCTGTCTCCGGCGGTAGAAAAAGCAACAGGCCCAGGTCCGGCGGCAGATGCAGCTTCTGGTTCAGGTAAGCGGCCATTGCCGATTGCGAGGGAGGGGTCTGCACCTTCACGAAGAAAGAAGGTGGCTCAGCATGTTCCTCTGGCAATTAAGGAAAAGATTTGGGCGGATGAGTATGTAAACATTTTTTCGTTGCTTACCGATCATTATGAGATGGAGCATGTTAAGAGCCAAAAGGAGCTCATGCATCCGAGTGTTTGGCGCGCAAAAATGGCCGCCTTTAAGGTCAACGAAAACATTGGCACTTGGGGCAGGGCATGGGGAATCTTTACCTCCATCATGGGCGAACGTAGGCCCGAGTTGTTGACCGAATTGCCTATTTATCAGTCACGGATCATGGAGTATTACGTATCATATGGGGGCAATCAGTGGTTCTGCTATGATAATATTTTTAGAAAAGCGAAAGAACACGACAAAAACTTGACTTGGGATTGTTACGACTCCGTTTCATGGTCAAAAATGGAGAGTACAGGAATGTTGAAAGTACCATTGGTAGGAAGTAGCGGGGGCGAGTCCTCCCGCCAATACGCTGGGACACCCTTTCGATCGGGTGCAGGTAACGACTACCACTCTAAGCCGAATGGCAACGCAGGTAAAAGGGGGATTTGTTGGAATTTTAACAGGGGTAAATGTACGAGGCCCCAGGGGTCGTGCAAGTTTAGACACGAATGTGGGGGGTGTGGGCAGCCATCCCATCCTGAGTCCATGTGCAGAGCCAAAACGGGTGATAACGGTGGTAGGGGAAGCGCCAAACAGGTCTGAAATAGTCCGAGGGGCGCCTTTACCTACTCCGATTGATACCATGGCGATGATTCCTTGGCTCAACGAATACCCGGATCATGCTTCCGCTGGGGTGTTGCGGAACGGGTTTTCATATGGTTTCCGCATCCCAGTGGGGGATTTTCAGGGTGTAGCAAAATGTAAGAACCAACTGTCGGTCTTGCAACATACGACCGTGGTACAGGAAAAAATTGGGAAGGAGGTTACTCGAGGTCGAGTCGCCGGTCCATTTGATGTGCCACCGATGGCTAACTTTGTTTGTTCCCCTTTAGGGGTGGTCCCCAAGAAGGACCCGGGTGAGTTTCGACTGATACATAATTTATCAGCCCCACGTGGTCTTTCCGTGAATGATGCGATAGACCCGGAAGTGTGTTCGGTGCGGTACGCATCTTTCGATGAGGCCGTTGCCATGTTGAATCGCCGAGGGCCCGGTGCGCTGATGGCAAAGTCAGATATTGAGTCAGCGTTCCGGTTGCTCCCGGTACACCCAGACGATCAGCGTCTCCTTGGTTTCATGTTTCAGGGTCACTATTACATGGATAGATGTATGCCAATGGGATGCTCTATATCTTGTGCCTATTTTGAAAAATTCAGTTGTTTTCTGCAATGGGTCTTCACAAAGAGGACGGGTTTTCAACATGTTATGCATTATCTCGATGACTTTTTGTTTCTGGGGGCAGCCGGGGATCCAGAATGTGGACAGGCTTTGAATGAATTTCGTGTCTTAATGAAGCATTTTGGTGTGCCATTGGCACCAGGTAAGACTGTGGGTCCCTCGACTTGCCTCGAGTTTCTGGGGATCGAGCTCGACTCAGAGGAAGGTTGTTTTCGATTACCGAGAGAAAAAGTGTTAAGATTCAGGGCATCCCTGGAGACGTGTATTAATGAGTCTAAGGTCAAACTGCTTCAATTACAACAATTGGTGGGCCAGCTGAATTTTGCCCTGAGAGTAATGCCGATGGCCCGCCCCTTTTCCCGCTCGATCGCTCAAGCCATGGTCGGCCTGAAGGAGGGTCATCATCGCACGAGGCTGTCGGCAGAGGTTCGCCAGGACATGCGCATTTGGTTGGCATTTCTGGCGGATTTCAATGGTCGAATTGTCTGGAACAAACCGGCGGTGTCCTCCGAGGAGCTGGGGCTGTGGACAGATTCGGCAGGAAGCATTGGTTTTGGTGCCATATTCGGCGCTCGATGGTCGGCTCAAAAAATGGCCGACATGGTGGCACGAGTGCGGGCTGACAAGTAACATTGCTTTTCTTGAACTTTTCCCTATTCTGGTGGCCCTGAAAACTTGGCCCGAGGGGTTCAGAGATCACTCTGTGGTGTTCTGGTCTGATAACATGACCGTGGTTGAGTGTATCAATAGTCAGGCAGCACGATGCAAATGGATTCTGAGACTGCTCAAAGAAATTGTGTTATTGTGTATGCAATTGAATGTGCTATTTAAGGCAAGACATGTGCCGGGGGTAATGAACCAAGCGGCTGATGCGCTTTCTCGTTTCCGTATGCAGGCCTTCTGGGGTTTTCTGCCCACAGCGGACCCGGTGGCGGCACCCTTTCCCGAAGCTCTCTGGTCTCTCGGTGCCCCGAACTACAAAACCTCGTGGGAGAGAGTTTAGCACCCAGGACGAGGAAGGCATACGAAGGGGCGTTCCGTTCCTATTGGGCCTTTTTGGGGACTGCTAGGGGGGAGCTTTGGGGCCAGGAAGAGTTTGTAGTAAAATTTCTGCTGTCTTTACATCGGGCAGGGAAATCAGTAGCTACGGCCCAGAGGCATCGGGCCGCCATTTCCTTTATGGCAAGGGCTCACGGGATCCAGGACCCGACAGCGTCTTTCGTTGTGCAAAAAGCGCTACGTGGGTGGCAACGCCTTGAGGGTCGCAGAGTAGATGAGAGGCACCCGATAGGTCTGGATAGGTTGGCCCTGTTATTATCCGTACTCCCTGCTACGTGTTCATCCCAGTATGAAACAGTGTTATTCCGATCCGCTTTTGCGCTGGCATTCCATGGGGCTATGCGGGTAAGCGAACTAGTGGCGAAGAACAAGCAGGATACGATGGGGGGACTGTGCCGAGAGCACATTCAGGTCAAGGGGGAGACGATGACTGTCTCGTTTGTCAGGTCCAAAACCGATCAGGGTGCGATTGGGGACTGTATAATCATACAGAGGATTCCCGGGTCTTCCATGTGCCCTGTGGTTTGCGTAGAGGAATATTTAGCGCAAAGGGTGGCATCATGGGGGGGGGACCTTGTTGAGACACGCTGACGCCACCCCACTGACGAGGTTTCAGTTCCAGTGGGTGCTTGCGATGTCGATTTCGGCCGCGGGCTTGAACCCCGGCGAGTTTGGGACCCATTCCTTTCGGATAGGGGCTGCTACAGAGGCTACAGCCAGGGGTCTGAGTGTAGAAGAAGTAAAACGTGTGGGGCGTTGGTCCTCGAACTGTTATAAAAGGTATGTGCGGTTGCACATGTTGTGAAGCTGTAATGATGTACTCACGCTTCTTGTTTTTGTTTGGTTTTCAGTTGCGCAAGCCTACGAGGCGGGGCGGACTGTGCAGTCGACCCGACACCTGGGGACCAGCGGTCAGACATCACCGGCTGTGAAAAAGGAGGTGTGGGTCGTGGGCCACTCATACGTGAGGCGTGCCGCGGACGTATTCAAAGCAAGTGACATGATTCACGTGGCTGGGGAATACGGGTACAGGGTGTCCTTCTACGGAAAGGGCGGGCTCTGTATTGACCAATTTCAATCATTTTTTGAGGGTTTGTTAGGGCGGACAAGGTCACCGCCGTCTATAATCATAGTCCATCTTGGGGGCAACGATTTGGTGGCCACTGGTAGACGACTTCTTCTTGAGGCAATGCTTTCCACAGTAAGTTGGTTGGCAAGAAGAGTTCCAGGGTGCACAATTGCATGGTGCCATATGATCCCACGAAAAGTGTGGCGGGGGGCTATTTCGGTTTCTGCTCTGAATCATTCAGTAAGGAAAATTAATAACAAAGTGAGTAGATTGTTTCGTTCAAGTACACTGCATTCTGTTTCGCATGGTTGTATTAAAGGGGACAGTATGCATTTGGGGGATGGTGTTCATTTGTCCCGGGTGGGGAACGAGTTACTCATAGGAGACCTCATAGCTTGTTTAAAGAGTTTATAACATGACCTTTAGGCAGGAGTGTTGTGGGGGGTCCGGATAGCCGGTCAACTATCCGGCCTGTGGCGGTAAGGTCATGATCGGTGAGCAGTAATTGGAAGATCCCTATGGGTGGGCGTCACCCATTACGGATGGGAGCGCTCGAGGGAGGTGGCCATTGGCCCCTCAACAGGGAGGCGGTCCCTTCTAAGGATGGGCCGCCGAAAGGAAAGGAAAGGCGGTCAAGGCCCCTTCCTGGGTAGGAGGGGCTACAGCCCCCTCCTGGGGAATTTCCCGGGGCCAGGACATCTGCGACGGCAGATGTGGTAAGTTGTGTGGGGTTTGGGAGGGGGTTTACGCTACCTTCTAGACACCTCACACGAGTCCTCGGACGACCTTTAAATGGCGTCGAGTTTATTGGGGCCCCCGTCAAGTCAAGGGAAATTGGTAGATGCACGTGAGGTACACCTTTGTGCGGTCGCCCCTCACAAGTGAGGGGGATATTTCTGGTTTAGGGATCTGACACCGGTTACGACCTTGCCGTTGGCCCTTAAACGTTAGGATGTACAATTTCAAGTTAAATGTTTTGTAGGATGTTAGTTCGGCTAGGTGAACCTTTGTATTAGAGAATATGTTAAGGTTAGCCAAATATCGCAATGTGGAAATGAAATTGTACATAATATGAAACTGTTATTTTAATGTTTTAATTTTGTTTCATATTTTAATAAATACGGCCGGGAGGGTCACTCCCTCCCGTCTTCCAAAAGTTCAGAACCGTTTCCGGTTTCCCATTCCTTGGGGATTGTGTTGAGAGGGGGTGGCGGGTATCTCAGCCATATGGAAAGGGGCGACCATTCGGTCCCCCCGAACGTATGGCGGAGTACCACGATCCCCCCGGGAAGCCATCTTGGGCGGGGGGCGAGTCTCGGCTGGTATGCCCGTAGCGGCGTAGCCGGGGCGCGCCTTTTTCCCGCCCTGGAGTGGGCTGGCCTAGACACTGACGCGGCCGGCCACACCCTTGGGGCAGGCAGGGGCGGGTTTACGCCCGCCCTGAAGACGGATAAAAGGAGCGACAAGCCAAGAAAGCATCCTCTTGTTCCTGTGCTCTGAAGCTGCACCTCCTCGCTGCACGTGAGCTCGAGACGGAACGAAGAGCCAATTTTGACCAGCCCCTGAGGACAGCAAGTGGTTTGTGAATAAAGTTTGATGTGGTGACTCTATTTCTTGCAGGTTGTGATGATTATCGTGATAACTTTGAATATGCAATAAAGAATGGTCAATTTGTAGTATGTTTTGCAAATAAAGTAATTCTGCACTAGTGTTGATCAGTAATCATGCTTTTAATAAATTGTAATTATTACTGACATTTAGTAATTTAGTAATTTAGTAATTTAGTTAGAATTGTCGTATTTATTTTGGTCGGGCGGTAAGGTCATGATCGGTGAGCAGTAATTGGAAGATCCCTATGGGTGGGCGTCACCCATTACGGATGGGAGCGCTCGAGGGAGGTGGCCATTGGCCCCTCAACGGGGAGGCGGTCCCTTCTAAGGATGGGCCGCCGAAAGGAAAGGAAAGGCGGTCAAGGCCCCTTCCTGGGTAGGAGGGGCTACAGCCCCCTCCTGGGGAATTTCCCGGGGCCAGGACATCTGCGACGGCAGATGTGGTAAGTTGTGTGGGGTTTGGGAGGGGGTTTACGCTACCTTCTAGACACCTCACACGAGTCCTCGGACGACCTTTAAATGGCGTCGAGTTTATTGGGGCCCCCGTCAAGTCAAGGGAAATTGGTAGATGCACGTGAGGTACACCTCTGTGCGGTCGCCCCTCACAAGTGAGGGGGATATTTCTGGTTTAGGGATCTGACACCGGTTACGACCTTGCCGTTGGCCCTTAAACGTTAGGATGTACAATTTCAAGTTAAATGTTTTGTAGGATGTTAGTTCGGCTAGGTGAACCTTTGTATTAGAGAATATGTTAAGGTTAGCCAAATATCGCAATGTGGAAATGAAATTGTACATAATATGAAACTGTTATTTTAATGTTTTAATTTTGTTTCATATTTTAATAAATACGGCCGGGAGGGTCACTCCCTCCCGTCTTCCAAAAGTTCAGAACCGTTTCCGGTTTCCCATTCCTTGGGGATTGTGTTGAGAGGGGGTGGCGGGTATCTCAGCCATATATCAAGGTTTATCTCAAAAGCGGTAAAAATCCTGCGAAATGCATGAATATCGCTGAAAAATCAGCAATATTCATGCATTATCGTGACAATGATCTTAGCCATGTTATCCACCTTCCATTGGATAACATGGCTAAGATCTGCTTTTAGCAGGCGTTAGCTTTTGGAGATATTCGCGCTTAGCGCGAATATTTCCAAAAGTTGTTAATAGGAGTTAGAAATGTTAGCGACTATTTTCAGTCGCTAACATCTTGGCACGCCCACTTTGCATGTCATTAGCGATAATTATCGCTGACATGCAAAGTGGGCCCCTAAATGCCCGCTATCGCCTACAAGCTGTCGCTAACTGGTGTTAGCGACAGCTTGGTAATAGGGCGATAAAATTATCGCTGCATTAGCGGGAAAAAGTCCCGCTAATGCAGCGATAATGCCCTTGGTAATATGCCCGAAGTTTTTTTATGTGAAATAATTCAAGATCTTGAAATAAATCAAGCGAAGGAATTTTCTTTGTACACATCTTCACTTGCCTTGGATTGCACAGAGAATTTGTCATAAAGAGGGCTGAAGATTGCTGCTGAGCTCACAGGTACTGTAAAGGGAGGCCAATCCAAGCGTATTATGCATCAGACAAAAACATTCCCTTAAGAAAGTCAAACATCATTCTGTTTGCACTCTACAGTCTCTGAACCCTATTATAAGCTATCCAGAGAAGTCCCTGATGGGACATTACCACTGCAAACACTTCAGCAGTTTGGTAAGTAGGGCTTTTAGGCCTAATGTACAAAGAGAAGTAGCAGTCACAATCCTTGAATTCCAGGGTTTGGGACCGCTAAATCAACTTTTCTGATGTACTAACCACATTTTGATATTGGGAGAACTTCTTCCAAACCACAAACTGGTTTTAGAAACAATTGGAAAGCGTGTGTTAAAGGCATTCCCTCCATTCTACTAGTCATCTATAAATGGTTTCCAATCGGATTTCCATTTGCAAACAATTGATCTGAAAACAACTGCCAAGCCGTGGTGGTAACTGATCCCCAAAGGGCAAAGTCCTCGTATTTGGATCTCTTCTTCTTTGGAAATTTGTGTTTCAGCTTTTGGGAGTGGGAGGGTTGGCAATGGCCCAAGGGACCACTATCTGCTCTCACAGAAGTTTTCCGAAGCATAACATGTTTTGTTTTTCTTTTTAAATCAGCCCTGATCCCTCTAAGGAACTTGGGGGCATATTATCAAGGGAGTTTATCTCCGCTTTTTTGGCTTTAAAAGTCAAGAAAGCGGAGATAAAATCATCTCCTTATTACCTAGCTGTCGCTAACACCAGTTAGCGACAGCTAGTAGGAGTTAGCGACCATCTTGGGCCCCGCTTTGCATGTCAGTGAAATTTATCACTAATGACATGCAAAGTGGGCGTGCCAAGATGTTAGCGACTGGAAACAGTCGCTAACATCGCTATCTCCTATTACCAACTTTTGGAGATATTCGCGCTAAGCGCGAATATCTCCAAAAGCTAACACCTGCCCCAGAGCAGTTCTTAGCCATGTTATCCAATGGTAGGTGGATAACATGGCTAAGAGCATCAGCTCGGTAATGCATGAATATCGCTGACTTTTCAGCGATATTCATGCATTTCGACCGATTTTTATCGCTTAGGAGATAAACCTTGATAATAGCAAGGTTCCTAAGCGATAAAAATCGCCGCAGCTCGGCGATAAAAATATTGCCGCTAAGCCAACATAGCGATAATTATCTCTAGTTGTTGGTAATATGCCCCTTAGGCTTCTATTTTAGAAAGCAGTCAAAGCGATGGTGGTCTGCTCTCTGTTGCAGGCCACTATTCCTGTCAATGTAGCCAATCACAAGGAGTCATAAAGTCCGATCTGCCTAATTAATATTAATTTGGCAGGTGATTCTGTATTTTGTGAAACAACTTAATTGCACTTAGGTCAGTTTGAAACATCTGCTTGCATTTGCAAAACCCACATTTTGCAAATGCAATCTTTGTATATCAAGCCCATACAGAGGTAAAAAGCACTTTTGACAACAACATTCATTTTAGTCATGAAGAGTAAATGTGCATTAAGACGGACTCGTAAGTTGTTGGGATTTTGATCTTCATAAATGTTAGATTCCTTGAAGAAATTAATGTGTATGTTTACTCAGCATCCCAGTCTTCATCTGTCTTGTTTGTAGGCTAGTTTAGCATGCAATCCTGGGTTTGAGTTAGGTAATCCGGGATGTGATTAGATAACAAATATGATGGATGAAAAATCTTGAATTAATTTTCACATCCAAACATCCCTCTCGGTAGCATTACATTTCACCAGAGTTACATTGCTTGTGTCACTACAGATAAGAAGTACCCTTATGAAAATCAGACTTTTTTGCATCCCAAACTGCAATGTTTTCTCAGCATGCAAACAGAAGCAAAATCAAACATATTTAGACATTGGTTGGCTCTATTAGTGAGGTACATGTGGAGGTCCTGTAGTACAGTGATCTTAGGCTCCAAATCTGAGCCTCACCCATTCATCTGCTACACTCATTTAGAAAACATTATGTAAAAAAGTAATATGAAAGAAGAATATGTACATCAATATAGTATTTTTAGATATTATTTTTCAATACTACACTACATCTGGCAGCGGTACGTAGCAGTGCGTTGTAAGGCTTAAAGCTACGACTACTTTTAGCTGTGGAATCTGCAAACAAGCAAGCAATCTTTTAAATTGCTTTTAAACTCTTGTAAACTGTTGTTGTGTGGTTACATCGGAGTACTGTATTCTCGAGTTTTGTGAAATTGGCACGCTTGCACTTTAATTCCCCAATGCAGTTCCCGTTCCGTCACGGGTCTGTTGTGCCGATTGTACAGAGGGATGAGACTCCTCCCCCTTGTAGAGAGCCACTCAGGCTCTCCTCTACATTGTAACAATATATACATGCATGCACGCATACCCCGGGGCGGGCTCGCACCGGGGTATAAATAAACAATGCGGAAGACCGCTCGGGGTCTTTCCGGCTAAACATATCACTGTAGTCTGTGTCCATCATTGTAAGCTTCCCCTACGCGTGTTGGGCCTTGACTCCACACGCTACATTGGCGACGAGGCCGGCCTACCTGCACGCATGCTGGGCTGCCTCTGCGGGTGGCGCCGCTGTGTGCCTGCGTCCTGCTGCGGAGCCAACCCGCGTGTGCTGCCTTCGGACCCCGGCTCCCGAGACCCGCCAACGCGCCTCCCCGAAGGGAGCGCCTTCAGCCGGTGGGACTCAGTGGGGAGTCAAGCTGCTTCCAGCCAAGAGGTGCGGTGAGTCCTCCACCATCCCGCCAGCGCGACACCCCTGCGTGTCTTTCTGCCCTCCTGCTGGCAGCGCCGAAGCGGAGTGCCTCCAGAGCGCCCCTCCCCCCGGGAGAAGAACTACGCGCGACTCGCGCGGCGGCACCACGTGGGCTCAGCGAGGCCCAGGATCAGCCCCCAGCCTTCGCCACAGCAGCGATCCCTGCAGGCGCTCACGAACGCCAGTGACACACCCTTGGCCTTGCCTCCAGCGCGCATTACCCGGTAAGGGGAATACAGTACGGCAACAAGCACAGGCAAAGCCAAACGGCTCCAGCAACACAAAGCCAGACAGCTGGACAGCACTAGGCCCCGCACTCCATGCTCATGGCCCGATAAGGAAAAGGAACACTGTTCCTACCTGCTGAAGAGCAGTGGGGAAAAAAACAAGCACAGGCTAATACAATTGGCAACACTGTCAAACTCATCACCCCGAAGGGGACAAACCGGGAAGCTCCAGAAGGACCAAAAGAGGACTGAACCATGTCAGTAACAGCGCCGGGAGCGGGCCAAGATGGGGCAGACCAAAACCTACCTCCAGCGGTCGCACCCCCACCAGTGACAGTCGCGCCGCCGCCACTGGCCAAAAACCAAGCCGGAGCCCCCACATCGATGACACCCACCCACCTGCACTCTGGCGCAGCGCCCATTCCCCCGTTTAGCGAGGCAGCAGACCCTGCAATGGCAGCGCTAAGATGGAAGGCGTGGGTTGGGAGGCTCAACCTATACTTCAAAGGCACAAGGGAGACGGATGGAACTGTGAAAAGGTCGCTCCTCATCCTGTACGGTGGGCCCGAGATTTACGAGCTGTTCGAGTCGCTCCCCAATACGGGACCCGAGCATGACTATGATGCCGCGGTCGCGGCATTGAATGCACATTTTGATCCCCAACTCAATAATGACTTTGAAAAATTTAAATTCAAACGAGCATGGCAAACGGAGTCGGAGTCCGTCGACATGTACTACGCCAGGCTGCGCCGGCTTGCGAGCACCTGCCCATTCACCAACCCACGGGAGGAAATCCGGGACCAAATCATACTGGGCTGCAAATCGAAACTGCTGAGAAAGCTCATTCCCCGCCAACCGGGCATATCGCTAGACGAAATACTGATCCTAGCCAGGTCACATGAGCTATCCGATGCAAGGGCGGAGGAGATGGAAATAGCGCTACGCACACGGTTGATCGCACCGGCGACCGCGAGGATGACGCCGATTAAGGAGGAGAGAGTTGACGCAATCCAAAGGAGATTCCCGGACACTCACCCACGAAATGCCCCCTCCCGAGGAAATCAGTGTGGTTACTGTGGTGAAGACCATCCAGCAACGGCCACATGTGGCGCGAAAGGAAAGACGTGCCTAAAGTGCGGGCGGCTAAACCACTTCGCCGCGGTATGCAGGGGAGGAAAATTCAAGCCAGCCGGTCCGAGAGCCAGGGCAGTGACGCAGCGCATCCGACGGCTATCGCTTGACCACAAACCGCCCCCTCCTGACTACCAAGCCCAAGAAAGACGACCTCGATATGAAGACGATGAGGACGATGAGGTGTATGTTGTCTCCTACGTCAGCAGAGCGTCCACCAGGAGAAGGCCGCCACCCATGTGTTCTATAGCGGTAGAAGGCACCAAAATCAAAGCCATGATAGACACGGGGGCATCCGTAAATGTCATGGATTCCGATCAATACGAGAAGATGTCTCCCAAGCCCCCACTGGCACCTTCCACTGCGAGGATCTACACCTATGGTGGCACAGAGCCACTACCGCTAAGAGGAGTGATCCAAACGACCGTCGTTAATGGCGAGTATTCCACGGAAACACGGTTCCACATCACCGAGGGGAAGAAAGGCACCCTTCTGAGCTGCCACACGGCAGAAGACCTTGGCCTGGTGTTCTTTGCCAACCAGGTGCATCAGGCGCATGTAGACTTCATGCTGAAGGACTTTCCAGAGTTGTTTCAGGGCCTGGGAAAACTCAAAGGACGGAAGTTCAAGCTGCACATAGACACATCCGTACGACCGGTAGCCCTCCGGCACAGGAGAGTGCCATTCAACTTAAGGCCACAAGTCGAACAGGAACTCCGGAAACTGGAAGACCTTGGCGTCATAGAAAAAGTGTCAGGCCCGACACCCTGGGTTTCTCCACTGGTAGTCGCACCAAAGCCGAAACAACCTGGGGCGATCAGGTTATGTGTGGATATGAGGCTGCCAAATGCAGCCGTCAAACAAGAACAACACATCACTCCTACCATGGATGATATAGTGATACAGAAAAGGGGGTGGTGATGAACAGAGTGTCTGAATTAAGCAGACCACTCTTACCCAGTCCAAAGATCAGGGCTTGATCCATCACCGTTATTTATCTCACTGCCCCATCCCAGCTCAGAACCTGGCTATATGCAAATTAGTCTGTCCCTGGCCCAGTGAATCATGGGAACAGGGCAGACCAAACTACCAAGCCAATTCTTCACCAGAAAGGAGACAAGCTACCGGGGACCGGTTTCTGGCATTTCAGCCTCTTCGGCCCGGCTTGCTTGAATCCTGATGGAGCAGTGAGAAAGGGACTCATGTCTGAGTATACCCTGCCACACCTATAGTGGCCAAAATTGATACAGAAAAGGGGGTGGTGATGAACAGAGTGTCTGAATTAAGCAGACCACTCTTACCCAGTCCAAAGATCAGGGCTTGATCCATCACCGTTATTTATCTCACTGCCCCATCCCAGCTCAGAACCTGGCTATATGCAAATTAGTCTGTCCCTGGCCCAGTGCATCATGGGAACAGGGCAGACCAAACTACCAAGCCAATTCTTCACCAGAAAGGAGACAAGCTACCGGGGACCGGTTTCTGGCATTTCAGCCTCTTCGGCCCGGCTTGCTTGAATCCTGATGGAGCAGTGAGAAAGGGACTCATGTCTGAGTATACCCTGCCACACCTATAGTGGCCAAAATTGATACAGAAAAGGGGGTGGTGATGAACAGAGTGTCTGAATTAAGCAGACCACTCTTACCCAGTCCAAAGATCAGGGCTTGATCCATCACCGTTATTTATCTCACTGCCCCATCCCAGCTCAGAACCTGGCTATATGCAAATTAGTCTGTCCCTGGCCCAGTGCATCATGGGAACAGGGCAGACCAAACTACCAAGCCAATTCTTCACCAGAAAGGAGACAAGCTACCGGGGACCGGTTTCTGGCATTTCAGCCTCTTCGGCCCGGCTTGCTTGAATCCTGATGGAGCAGTGAGAAAGGGACTCATGTCTGAGTATACCCTGCCACACCTATAGTGGCCAAAATTGATACAGAAAAGGGGGTGGTGATGAACAGAGTGTCTGAATTAAGCAGACCACTCTTACCCAGTCCAAAGATCAGGGCTTGATCCATCACCGTTATTTATCTCACTGCCCCATCCCAGCTCAGAACCTGGCTATATGCAAATTAGTCTGTCCCTGGCCCAGTGCATCATGGGAACAGGGCAGACCAAACTACCAAGCCAATTCTTCACCAGAAAGGAGACAAGCTACCGGGGACCGGTTTCTGGCATTTCAGCCTCTTCGGCCTGGCTTGCTTGAATCCTGATGGAGCAGTGAGAAAGGGACTCATGTCTGAGTATACCCTGCCACACCTATAGTGGCCAAAATTGATACAGAAAAGGGGGTGGTGATGAACAGAGTGTCTGAATTAAGCAGACCACTCTTACCCAGTCCAAAGATCAGGGCTTGATCCATCACCGTTATTTATCTCACTGCCCCATCCCAGCTCAGAACCTGGCTATATGCAAATTAGTCTGTCCCTGGCCCAGTGCATCATGGGAACAGGGCAGACCAAACTACCAAGCCAATTCTTCACCAGAAAGGAGACAAGCTACCGGGGACCGGTTTCTGGCATTTCAGCCTCTTCGGCCCGGCTTGCTTGAATCCTGATGGAGCAGTGAGAAAGGGACTCATGTCTGAGTATACCCTGCCACACCTATAGTGGCCAAAATTGATACAGAAAAGGGGGTGGTGATGAACAGAGTGTCTGAATTAAGCAGACCACTCTTACCCAGTCCAAAGATCAGGGCTTGATCCATCACCGTTATTTATCTCACTGCCCCATCCCAGCTCAGAACCTGGCTATATGCAAACTAGTCTGTCCCTGGCCCAGTGCATCATGGGAACAGGGCAGACCAAACTACCAAGCCAATTCTTCACCAGAAAGGAGACAAGCTACCGGGGACCGGTTTCTGGCATTTCAGCCTCTTCGGCCCGGCTTGCTTGAATCCTGATGGAGCAGTGAGAAAGGGACTCATGTCTGAGTATACCCTGCCACACCTATAGTGGCCAAAATTGATACAGAAAAGGGGGTGGTGATGAACAGAGTGTCTGAATTAAGCAGACCACTCTTACCCAGTCCAAAGATCAGGGCTTGATCCATCACCGTTATTTATCTCACTGCCCCATCCCAGCTCAGAACCTGGCTATATGCAAATTAGTCTGTCCCTGGCCCAGTGCATCATGGGAACAGGGCAGACCAAACTACCAAGCCAATTCTTCACCAGAAAGGAGACAAGCTACCGGGGACCGGTTTCTGGCATTTCAGCCTCTTCGGCCCGGCTTGCTTGAATCCTGATGGAGCAGTGAGAAAGGGACTCATGTCTGAGTATACCCTGCCACACCTATAGTGGCCAAAATTGATACAGAAAAGGGGGTGGTGATGAACAGAGTGTCTGAATTAAGCAGACCACTCTTACCCAGTCCAAAGATCAGGGCTTGATCCATCACCGTTATTTATCTCACTGCCCCGTCCCAGCTCAGAACCTGGCTATATGCAAATTAGTCTGTCCCTGGCCCAGTGCATCATGGGAACAGGGCAGACCAAACTACCAAGCCAATTCTTCACCAGAAAGGAGACAAGCTACCGGGGACCGGTTTCTGGCATTTCAGCCTCTTCGGCCCGGCTTGCTTGAATCCTGATGGAGCAGTGAGAAAGGGACTCATGTCTGAGTATACCCTGCCACACCTATAGTGGCCAAAATTGATACAGAAAAGGGGGTGGTGATGAACAGAGTGTCTGAATTAAGCAGACCACTCTTACCCAGTCCAAAGATCAGGGCTTGATCCATCACCGTTATTTATCTCACTGCCCCATCCCAGCTCAGAACCTGGCTATATGCAAATTAGTCTGTCCCTGGCCCAGTGCATCATGGGAACAGGGCAGACCAAACTACCAAGCCAATTCTTCACCAGAAAGGAGACAAGCTACCGGGGACCGGTTTCTGGCATTTCAGCCTCTTCGGCCCGGCTTGCTTGAATCCTGATGGAGCAGTGAGAAAGGGACTCATGTCTGAGTATACCCTGCCACACCTATAGTGGCCAAAATTGATACAGAAAAGGGGGTGGTGATGAACAGAGTGTCTGAATTAAGCAGACCACTCTTACCCAGTCCAAAGATCAGGGCTTGATCCATCACCGTTATTTATCTCACTGCCCCATCCCAGCTCAGAACCTGGCTATATGCAAATTAGTCTGTCCCTGGCCCAGTGCATCATGGGAACAGGGCAGACCAAACTACCAAGCCAATTCTTCACCAGAAAGGAGACAAGCTACCGGGGACCGGTTTCTGGCATTTCAGCCTCTTCGGCCCGGCTTGCTTGAATCCTGATGGAGCAGTGAGAAAGGGACTCATGTCTGAGTATACCCTGCCACACCTATAGTGGCCAAAATTGATACAGAAAAGGGGGTGGTGATGAACAGAGTGTCTGAATTAAGCAGACCACTCTTACCCAGTCCAAAGATCAGGGCTTGATCCATCACCGTTATTTATCTCACTGCCCCATCCCAGCTCAGAACCTGGCTATATGCAAATTAGTCTGTCCCTGGCCCAGTGCATCATGGGAACAGGGCAGACCAAACTACCAAGCCAATTCTTCACCAGAAAGGAGACAAGCTACCGGGGACCGGTTTCTGGCATTTCAGCCTCTTCGGCCTGGCTTGCTTGAATCCTGATGGAGCAGTGAGAAAGGGACTCATGTCTGAGTATACCCTGCCACACCTATAGTGGCCAAAATTGATACAGAAAAGGGGGTGGTGATGAACAGAGTGTCTGAATTAAGCAGACCACTCTTACCCAGTCCAAAGATCAGGGCTTGATCCATCACCGTTATTTATCTCACTGCCCCATCCCAGCTCAGAACCTGGCTATATGCAAATTAGTCTGTCCCTGGCCCAGTGCATCATGGGAACAGGGCAGACCAAACTACCAAGCCAATTCTTCACCAGAAAGGAGACAAGCTACCGGGGACCGGTTTCTGGCATTTCAGCCTCTTCGGCCCGGCTTGCTTGAATCCTGATGGAGCAGTGAGAAAGGGACTCATGTCTGAGTATACCCTGCCACACCTATAGTGGCCAAAATTGATACAGAAAAGGGGGTGGTGATGAACAGAGTGTCTGAATTAAGCAGACCACTCTTACCCAGTCCAAAGATCAGGGCTTGATCCATCACCGTTATTTATCTCACTGCCCCATCCCAGCTCAGAACCTGGCTATATGCAAATTAGTCTGTCCCTGGCCCAGTGCATCATGGGAACAGGGCAGACCAAACTACCAAGCCAATTCTTCACCAGAAAGGAGACAAGCTACCGGGGACCGGTTTCTGGCATTTCAGCCTCTTCGGCCCGGCTTGCTTGAATCCTGATGGAGCAGTGAGAAAGGGACTCATGTCTGAGTATACCCTGCCACACCTATAGTGGCCAAAATTGATACAGAAAAGGGGGTGGTGATGAACAGAGTGTCTGAATTAAGCAGACCACTCTTACCCAGTCCAAAGATCAGGGCTTGATCCATCACCGTTATTTATCTCACTGCCCCATCCCAGCTCAGAACCTGGCTATATGCAAATTAGTCTGTCCCTGGCCCAGTGCATCATGGGAACAGGGCAGACCAAACTACCAAGCCAATTCTTCACCAGAAAGGAGACAAGCTACCGGGGACCGGTTTCTGGCATTTCAGCCTCTTCGGCCCGGCTTGCTTGAATCCTGATGGAGCAGTGAGAAAGGGACTCATGTCTGAGTATACCCTGCCACACCTATAGTGGCCAAAATTGATACAGAAAAGGGGGTGGTGATGAACAGAGTGTCTGAATTAAGCAGACCACTCTTACCCAGTCCAAAGATCAGGGCTTGATCCATCACCGTTATTTATCTCACTGCCCCATCCCAGCTCAGAACCTGGCTATATGCAAATTAGTCTGTCCCTGGCCCAGTGCATCATGGGAACAGGGCAGACCAAACTACCAAGCCAATTCTTCACCAGAAAGGAGACAAGCTACCGGGGACCGGTTTCTGGCATTTCAGCCTCTTCGGCCCGGCTTGCTTGAATCCTGATGGAGCAGTGAGAAAGGGACTCATGTCTGAGTATACCCTGCCACACCTATAGTGGCCAAAATTGATACAGAAAAGGGGGTGGTGATGAACAGAGTGTCTGAATTAAGCAGACCACTCTTACCCAGTCCAAAGATCAGGGCTTGATCCATCACCGTTATTTATCTCACTGCCCCATCCCAGCTCAGAACCTGGCTATATGCAAATTAGTCTGTCCCTGGCCCAGTGCATCATGGGAACAGGGCAGACCAAACTACCAAGCCAATTCTTCACCAGAAAGGAGACAAGCTACCGGGGACCGGTTTCTGGCATTTCAGCCTCTTCGGCCCGGCTTGCTTGAATCCTGATGGAGCAGTGAGAAAGGGACTCATGTCTGAGTATACCCTGCCACACCTATAGTGGCCAAAATTGATACAGAAAAGGGGGTGGTGATGAACAGAGTGTCTGAATTAAGCAGACCACTCTTACCCAGTCCAAAGATCAGGGCTTGATCCATCACCGTTATTTATCTCACTGCCCCATCCCAGCTCAGAACCTGGCTATATGCAAATTAGTCTGTCCCTGGCCCAGTGCATCATGGGAACAGGGCAGACCAAACTACCAAGCCAATTCTTCACCAGAAAGGAGACAAGCTACCGGGGACCGGTTTCTGGCATTTCAGCCTCTTCGGCCCGGCTTGCTTGAATCCTGATGGAGCAGTGAGAAAGGGACTCATGTCTGAGTATACCCTGCCACACCTATAGTGGCCAAAATTGATACAGAAAAGGGGGTGGTGATGAACAGAGTGTCTGAATTAAGCAGACCACTCTTACCCAGTCCAAAGATCAGGGCTTGATCCATCACCGTTATTTATCTCACTGCCCCATCCCAGCTCAGAACCTGGCTATATGCAAATTAGTCTGTCCCTGGCCCAGTGCATCATGGGAACAGGGCAGACCAAACTACCAAGCCAATTCTTCACCAGAAAGGAGACAAGCTACCGGGGACCGGTTTCTGGCATTTCAGCCTCTTCGGCCCGGCTTGCTTGAATCCTGATGGAGCAGTGAGAAAGGGACTCATGTCTGAGTATACCCTGCCACACCTATAGTGGCCAAAATTGATACAGAAAAGGGGGTGGTGATGAACAGAGTGTCTGAATTAAGCAGACCACTCTTACCCAGTCCAAAGATCAGGGCTTGATCCATCACCGTTATTTATCTCACTGCCCCATCCCAGCTCAGAACCTGGCTATATGCAAATTAGTCTGTCCCTGGCCCAGTGCATCATGGGAACAGGGCAGACCAAACTACCAAGCCAATTCTTCACCAGAAAGGAGACAAGCTACCGGGGACCGGTTTCTGGCATTTCAGCCTCTTCGGCCCGGCTTGCTTGAATCCTGATGGAGCAGTGAGAAAGGGACTCATGTCTGAGTATACCCTGCCACACCTATAGTGGCCAAAATTGATACAGAAAAGGGGGTGGTGATGAACAGAGTGTCTGAATTAAGCAGACCACTCTTACCCAGTCCAAAGATCAGGGCTTGATCCATCACCGTTATTTATCTCACTGCCCCATCCCAGCTCAGAACCTGGCTATATGCAAATTAGTCTGTCCCTGGCCCAGTGCATCATGGGAACAGGGCAGACCAAACTACCAAGCCAATTCTTCACCAGAAAGGAGACAAGCTACCGGGGACCGGTTTCTGGCATTTCAGCCTCTTCGGCCCGGCTTGCTTGAATCCTGATGGAGCAGTGAGAAAGGGACTCATGTCTGAGTATACCCTGCCACACCTATAGTGGCCAAAATTGATACAGAAAAGGGGGTGGTGATGAACAGAGTGTCTGAATTAAGCAGACCACTCTTACCCAGTCCAAAGATCAGGGCTTGATCCATCACCGTTATTTATCTCACTGCCCCATCCCAGCTCAGAACCTGGCTATATGCAAATTAGTCTGTCCCTGGCCCAGTGCATCATGGGAACAGGGCAGACCAAACTACCAAGCCAATTCTTCACCAGAAAGGAGACAAGCTACCGGGGACCGGTTTCTGGCATTTCAGCCTCTTCGGCCCGGCTTGCTTGAATCCTGATGGAGCAGTGAGAAAGGGACTCATGTCTGAGTATACCCTGCCACACCTATAGTGGCCAAAATTGATACAGAAAAGGGGGTGGTGATGAACAGAGTGTCTGAATTAAGCAGACCACTCTTACCCAGTCCAAAGATCAGGGCTTGATCCATCACCGTTATTTATCTCACTGCCCCATCCCAGCTCAGAACCTGGCTATATGCAAATTAGTCTGTCCCTGGCCCAGTGCATCATGGGAACAGGGCAGACCAAACTACCAAGCCAATTCTTCACCAGAAAGGAGACAAGCTACCGGGGACCGGTTTCTGGCATTTCAGCCTCTTCGGCCCGGCTTGCTTGAATCCTGATGGAGCAGTGAGAAAGGGACTCATGTCTGAGTATACCCTGCCACACCTATAGTGGCCAAAATTGATACAGAAAAGGGGGTGGTGATGAACAGAGTGTCTGAATTAAGCAGACCACTCTTACCCAGTCCAAAGATCAGGGCTTGATCCATCACCGTTATTTATCTCACTGCCCCATCCCAGCTCAGAACCTGGCTATATGCAAATTAGTCTGTCCCTGGCCCAGTGCATCATGGGAACAGGGCAGACCAAACTACCAAGCCAATTCTTCACCAGAAAGGAGACAAGCTACCGGGGACCGGTTTCTGGCATTTCAGCCTCTTCGGCCCGGCTTGCTTGAATCCTGATGGAGCAGTGAGAAAGGGACTCATGTCTGAGTATACCCTGCCACACCTATAGTGGCCAAAATTGATACAGAAAAGGGGGTGGTGATGAACAGAGTGTCTGAATTAAGCAGACCACTCTTACCCAGTCCAAAGATCAGGGCTTGATCCATCACCGTTATTTATCTCACTGCCCCATCCCAGCTCAGAACCTGGCTATATGCAAATTAGTCTGTCCCTGGCCCAGTGCATCATGGGAACAGGGCAGACCAAACTACCAAGCCAATTCTTCACCAGAAAGGAGACAAGCTACCGGGGACCGGTTTCTGGCATTTCAGCCTCTTCGGCCCGGCTTGCTTGAATCCTGATGGAGCAGTGAGAAAGGGACTCATGTCTGAGTATACCCTGCCACACCTATAGTGGCCAAAATTGATACAGAAAAGGGGGTGGTGATGAACAGAGTGGGATGGTGCAGTGAGCTAAAAAACGGTGTTGGATCTAGCCCTGATCTCTTGACTGGGTGAGAGCTTTCTGCTTAATTCAGAGACTCTGTCCCTCACCACCCCTTGTTGTAAATATGGATGATATAGTGGCTGATCTGAATGGTTGAAATGGTTCTCAAAACTAGACCTCAACTCGGGATACCATCAGCTCGAGTTGGAACCAGCGAGTAGGTATATCACTACCTTGTCGACCCACGTAGGACTTCGACGCTACAAACGACTAAGCTTTGGCGTCTCCTCCGCTGCGGAGGTGTTCCAAAACGCCATACGGGAAGTCTTGTCCGGACTGAGCGGAGTCATCAACCTCAGTGATGATATCTTGGTCTACTCGGCAACCCTCGAAGAACACCACGCACACCTGAGGGCCACCCTCCAAAGGCTCGTGGACAGCGGACTAACCCTACACCGGTCGAAATGCTCTTTTTATCAAGAATCGATAGACTTCTTCGGATACACATTCACGCGGGAAGGTCTGAAAGTGGATCCCAAAAAGGCAGAAGCGATCAAGGCAGCGAGCACCCCAAGAAACCCCACTGAAGTGCGCAGTTTACTAGGCATGGCCGCTTACTGTGGTCGGTTCATACCCAACTTGGCTGCGCTTGCAGAACCCCTCAGAGCCCTCACACGAACAGACCACAAGTGGGAATGGACAGTAGCCGCCAACAAGGCATTTCAAAACATCAAAGCCAGCCTCCTAGATAACACCGTTATGGCATATTTCCAACCCCGACGCAGGACAGAATTGATCATTGATGCCAGCCCAGTGGGCCTGGGGGCGGTGCTCCTGCAGGAATACGGAGCAGATGAGTGGAAACCAGTCGCATACGCCAGCAAGGCGCTGTCGGACACAGAGACCAGGTATGCCCAGATCGAAAGAGAAGCCCTGGCCATAAAATGGGCATGTCAGCATTTCCATCTTTAGTTGTGCGGGCAGGAGTTCACCGTAGTAACGGACCACAAGCCGCTGCTGCCATTGTTCGCAGGGTCATCCAGGCTGGCACCCCCACGTATCGAACGCTGGGCGGTCCAGCTACAGGGTTACAACTTCAGGATTGTGTTCCGACCTGGGGCACACAACCCGGCTGATTACCTGTCCCGACACCCCGATGCCGTCAGCCAGTATCCACCACGAGAAGAAGGCGTGGAAGCTGAGGAGTTCGTCCACATGGTCTCGCAGGCAGCCTGCCCAGAAAATATGTCACTGAAGGAAATAGGAGAAGCGACCGCCACGGACGAGACGCTAGTGAGAGTTCACCAGGATCTGGAGGAAAACCGCTGGGCCCATTTCCTGGACAGAGCGCCGAGCCTTCAACTGGAAGTGAGCCATGCACGACAACAACTGTGGCAAATCCGTAGTGAGCTGAGCGTGGGCGATGAAGGAATCATCCTCAGAGGACATCTCATCGTAATGCCGTAATGAGTCTACAACATAGAGCGTTAGCTCTGGCACACGTAGGCCATCAGGGAATGGCCAAGACAAAAGCCCATCTGAGAAGCAAAGTATGGTTCCCCGCCATGGACAGCCAAGTGGAAGCAATGATACGCTCTTGCCATGCCTGTACAATCACGGGCAGTGATCCGACCCCGGCACCAGTGATCACAGAGGATGCACCCCAGACGCCTTGGACACACCTTAGCATAGACTTTGGGAGCTTCCCCGATGGCAGACACATGTTGGTCCTTGTCGACTCATTCTCAAAATTTCCAATGGTGGAGGTCATATCGTCGACTGCATTTCCCCAAGTCAAAAAAGTGCTGAGTCCCATATTTGCAACCATGGGACTCCCGGATGAAATCAAGTCTGACAATGGGCCCCCGTTCCAAGGGAGGGAATTTCAGAGCTACCTCGAGAGCCTCCGGATCAAGCATAGGAAAATCACCCCGCTGTGGCCCCAGGCAAACGGGGAAGTCGAAAGACTAATGAGAACACTAAACAGAGCCCTGAGGATCGCAGTGGACAAGGGGTAATATCCAGAAATAGCCTTTGATCAATTTCTAGGGGCCTATCGACAGACGCCTCACAGCACTACAAACTGTGCCCCCGCCCATGTGTTATTCAAGAGAGCACCCCGGGACAGCATCCTGACCGACAGCACCTGGGTGCCTGAAGAAAGAGATGCTGCAACCATCCAAGCCAGGTGGCGAAACACCAACCAGAAGGCGAGCGAGTATCGCCACGCCAAGGAGCCCACTCTGAAGGAGGGGGACACGGTTGTCGTGCGAGATCGCCACCCAGGGTGGAAATTCCGCACGCCATACGAGTCGGAGGTGTGGATCGTGGACAAGGTTCAAGGAACAATGGTGACTGCAAAGCGAAATGGACAAGTGGTGACCAGCAATGTGTCATGCTTTAAGAAAACAAGTGAGGTAACTGGAGACCACCACACCGCGGAAGGTCCGGAAGCAGCAGATGATGGAAGTCTAGATTTCGGAGGGTCTCTGCCAGGGTCACCCATAGCCGGGCAAAGAGGAAAGAGTCCGCCCAGAACAACGCGGCAAAACATCACCGTCGAGAACGACCGACCCTGGGCGGCCCTCAGCGGCGAAAGTGCAGGGACAACCCAGGCTGGGGTTGTAGGGACGCCGTGTGCCCAGAACCAGCGCTACAATCTGCGGCCCAACCCGAAACCCAGCCAGAATCTAAGGGACTTTGCCTGGGCATCTCCCTGAATCAAGGAACGCGTGATTGCTGTAAGAACTGAGCTAAATTGAAGGAGGGATGTAGAGAGCCACTCGTGCTCTCCTCTACATTGTAACAATATATACACGCATGCACGCATACCCCGGGGCGGGCTCGCTCCGGGGTATAAATAAACAATGCGGAAGACCGCTCGGGGTCTTTCCGGCTAAGCATATCACTGTAGTCTGTGTCCATCATTGTAAGCTTCCCCTACACGTGTTGGGCCTTGACCCCACACGCTACACCGCTAATCACTCGTCTCAGGTGATTTGGCCCCAGGATGTAGCTGGGATGGGGGCCCTGACGTGCAACGGAAGAGCGCGGTGGGCACACCACTGGCGTGCCGAAGGCAAGCCCGTCTGCGCCTGCCTGCGGCCGGACTGCGGCCAGCACCAGCCATGCTGCCCGATTGCCCGGCGGCGGAGCTATCCATTGGTCTAGGGGTGATTTGCTGTCTTACAGAGGCAAGGCTTGCCCGAGGGCTCACGCCATAAACTTGGCAACCGAAGATCTTCCTTGCACCTGCACTGGTTGTTCCTGGGAGCTCGGGAAGAACAAAGGGCTCGCATGGAATAGGGATATGGAGGGTTCTATTCGTGGGCTGAGTAGACACACTGACAGGATTAAGGCATGCCGAGTCAATTGCAGGTCTATGCCCAAGCATGCTGAGGATATTTGGCTTGCCTTAGCAGATAATGCTTGGAATGTCATGTTCTTGACAGAAACCTGACTGAAATAAATAATGTCTCTACAGTTGCCTCTACAGTTGCCCTGGCCATTCCACATGGTTTCAAAATGTGCTGTGCTAACAGGGTGGGCGGGAAAAGAGGTGGAGGGGTAGCCATCATATTTAAGGACTCTTGGGAATTAGCTGCTTCTGCACCACTTAACATGGAGGGGATAGAAGGTCTTAAATTTTGTTTTCAAATTGATCCTACAACCTCCTTTTCTGGTATTCTTGTTTATAGACCGCCGGATTGTGTGCCTAATATTAGTCCTGAACTCTGTAATTACATTGCTCAGAAATCGCTCCTGTACTCGAATTTTACTGCATGATTTTAACCTACACATTAATGATCCTAGTTGTATGCAGGCAGCTCAGATGGTGTCAGCCTTCGCTGGGGCAAATCTAATTCAGCACTTTACCTCCCCCACGCACAAGGCAGGGCATACCCTTGAACTGGTGTTCTCAAACATTGCGTCTCTGCCCCTATCAAATTGGTCTGGTCTGATCATTACCTAATTCCATTTTTTTTAATTTGGATAAGCCTTTTCAGAGCAAGGGTAACCCATTGTTTATGAAAAGAAGTTGGAAAAAACTAACTGCTGGGGCCTTAGGTCCTATTCTACAGGCCAACCAACCGCCACTCTCATCCGACCCAAATGCTGATACCCTTGCTCTAAATCAGAATTATTGCAAGACGGCAAGAACTACATATAAAAACGCACTTAAAGAGCTATACAAACTGATAAAAGCAGCCAGGAGGGATCACATAACTAGGTGCATCTATAGGGTTGATTAACTGTACCAAAGAGGTATTCAAGCTGGTCAACGCCTTTCTCAAACCTAGGGAATTAGAGACCATGGTGCAACTTTCCCTCGCTCTGTGTGAAAATATTTCAAACTTCTTTGACAGCAAAATTCAGAATGTTTACAATTCCTTCTCAGAGGCACTAGAGACAGAGAAAACAGATTGGAGCAAGGGTTGCGTCCTGAGCCTTCCCTGATGCAATTTCTCCCCATTTCTCAGCAAGAAGCTCTGACGGAAATGCAGAGATGTAAGTCAGGGGCACAAGACAACCCCTGCCCCTCTAAAGTATGGAAAGTGATGGCTCACTCTCTTAACTATGTATTGTCTCAAGTATAGAATTCATCCCTTGCATCTGGCATTTTTCAAGACTTAAGGAAACATGACACACTTCTCCCCTTGAAAAAAAAAATGAATGGGGATCCTACAGGTTTGAAGGATTACAGGGCAATCTCTCTGTTGCCGGCACCAGCAAAAATGCTGGAAAAACTGGTGCAGCAGCAATTAACCAACTTCATTGAGAGTAAGGGCATATTACATGACACCCAATTCGGATTTCGGTCCGGTTTCAGTACAGAAACTGCACTCTTGGAGGTGGCTGAGTCAGTAAGACTGGCAGTAGATTCAGGGGCATTGGTGCTGCTGTTGTTCCTGGTTCTTTCTGCTGCGTTCAACACAGTTGATCACTCCTTGCTGGCCCAAAGACTGCAGGAGATGGGCATTGGGGGCATGGCCCTGTCCTGGCTGAAGTCTTACCTCAATAATCGTTCACAGAGGGTCGCTTTGCAACCTTCTCAGTCTGAACCTAAACATCTTTGGTGCGGAGTCCCTCAGGGTTCAGCATTGAGTCCACTTCTGTTCAATCTCTATCTGGCTCCACTGTTCTCTCTGATAGCTAACTGGGGGGGTGAAGGCGATTTCATATCCCGACAACACCCAACAGTTTTTTCCTTTAAAGAGCAGACTGAGGACTCCTTCAAGAGCTTCAAGGGCTATTTGAGAGACATTGCGCTGTGGATGAACAATGATAAACTCAAACTCAACGCTGGAAAAACAGAGGTGATGTTTTTCGGGAAGGAGCCGCCTCCAGCGCCAGATCTCTGGTGGCCGATGGAAATGGGGCCACCCCCTGCAGCTACTATTAAAAAATCTAGGAGTGAAGTGGGAGGATGATCTTTCATTCTTTGCCCAAATATGGCAGGTGACAGCCACCTGTTTCAGCAAACTGAGAAATTAGAGAACATTTCTGCAGTTGCTTCCAGAAGATTGCTGCAAAATTGTAGTCCATGCCACGTTGACATCTAGGCTGGGCTATGCTAATGGCCTCTATCTGGGTTTGCCAAAGTACCTAAATAGACGACTGCAGATGGTCCAAAATTCGGCTGCGAGACTGATTAGACGTGTTCCATTCCATCATTAAATCTCTCCGCATATAAAAGAGCTCCATTGGCTACCAGTAGGAAAAATATTTGAATTCAAGGCTCTGACCTTGGCATTTAGAGCTATGCATGGTAACTGCCCTAGCTACCTAAAACAAAGGCTATGCTGCTATAAGCAGACTCGCTCATTGAGGTCCAATTCGCAAAAGCTGCTCTGCACCCTTCGCTTTAGGAAGGCTCGCCTAAGCGGCAGGTCCTTCACGGTCGTGGCGGCCAAACTGTGGAACTCTCTGCCAAGCACCTCTCTCACATTTTTCATAGCCTCTTTTTAGGAATGAAGTTAAAGACCTGGCTCTTCAGATCAGAGTAGGGGTTTAGGGTTCTCTGTTTTGAGCTTTTTGGTAGCCTACTACCTACTGCTAGAGCGCCGGGACACCTCTGTTTAAGGTAGCTGTTTGCACCTTATAAATGTTGGTATTATTATTATTATCTTTATACAAGATGATTAAATGAATACTAATTTTAAACAATGAAATTGAAATATTGATGATGAGGAGCTCCTACCCTTGTGCCCAAACGAGAGTAACATGTTGACATCACTTAAGGGTGAACACATAAACATGGTCTATAACCAGCTTGACACAGGTAATCAGAAGACAAAGAGTGCATGATTTCATAGTTTCACTTTTCCTGACATTACTGGTTACTGTACTACTCTTGAATTGCATTGGATGTATGAATGGTGGGGCCAAATCACAAAGAGAGTTGACATACTTCTGCCTTACCCCAACCATACACATGAATATTCATGAGTCACACATCTTCATGAATTGGAACCTACATGGTTGACTAGGCTAATAAAATACTCCCCCTGAGAAAACATCACTTGGGACATATGTTTGAGTGTCCTGTTATACCAGATAGGATTGATAACCCTGTTACTCAGACCATGAAGAATTATGAAGTCTGCAGAGTTACTGCAGGCCTCTTTTGTTTCCCCAGAAGATTTCAGCTGTCAAAACATCATAAAACCTTGGAGAAAGCTGTAGAGGTGAATGAGGAAATGTGTAGTATGCATTATGGACCATAAAGTCAATTGAAAATCACTAGTTATTTGTCAAGATCTACTTTACAGGTCTGAGTCAAAGTGGAATGAACATTCAAGTAATATGGGACAATGCCGAATGACATCTCTAGTCTCAACAATGTTTTTAGTACCAGAAAGTATAGCACCCTCACCCTATCCTTTCCAAACACCCGTTTCATTTGCCTTTTTGACTGCCAGTATAAGTTTCTTCTCTTCTGCTCATGCCAAATTTTGAAGTATACTGTATTGCTTGAAGAGAGTTTTCAAATCAGTCTATTAGGGATTACCGACTATCTTTTGAGAAATCAGAATGCTCTCAGTACACTGCACTTTGATATATAAGCATTGGGGAACTCATGCTCTATGACAAATGCACCATGCTTGTGGGATTTGTAGTGAAGTGGCTGTACAGTTAGAATCCAGGCTGCTTATGAGGATATTCTTAGCTTGTGGCCAGATTCAGTATACATATGTTGCTATAACATTCTAACTAGCTCCAGAAGACAATGGCATTTTGTTTAAGTAAACCTCATTACACCCATAAGCAAGGAAAGAAATCCCTGATCCTCTTTCATGGGAAGTGCACCAAAGATGTGCTATACCGCCATAGGTATACTTGTAAAATTTGTATCTGATTAATGACGTCCTGATTTAGAAGGTTTAACCTATATATGATGCTCAAATTGCCTAACTTCTAGGGCTGCCATGCCATTAGCAAGTCTGTTAGTAGTCAGCTAACAGTGTACTTGTTCTCATCAGACATTTTATCCTCAGTACAACACCCCATAAATAGGTCCTGAATTAAATTTACCAACATTACTGTTTCCCCAAAAACTTTTTGCCTTCAGCCTCCTGTTTTCCGAACTTGCTTGTGTTTGCCTTAATAATCTGCACTTTACCACTGCTAACCAGTGATAAAGTGTGTGCTCTCTCCTTAAAACATGGTAGAATTGGCTCATACCCAACAAGCATATTTAATGTACTTGTACGTCCCTAGTAAAGTGGCACTAACTGTACTCAGGGCCTGTAAATTAAAAGCTTCTAGTGGGCCTTCAGCACTGATTGTGCCACTCACTTAAGTAGCACTTTAAATATGCCTCAGGTCTTCCATTGCAGGCTTTGTGTGCAGTTTTTGTAATACATATAAGTCACTCCTAAGGTAGGCCCTACACACCCAAAGGACAGGGTGCAGTGCATTTGAAAATTGGGACATGTACATTTTAATTTTACATGTCTTGGTTGTGAAAAACTCTTAAATTCATTTTTCACTACTGCAAGGCCTATGTCTCACGGATAACATTGGAGTTACTTATTACATTTAATAAGATGTAATATCCAAATGGGAGTAGGTAGCCAGTTCATTTTTGGTGTATGTGGAATTGTAATAAACATTCCTAACTGCTGGTGAAGTAAAATTTTAATTTACAATTTTGAAAATGCCACTTTTAGAAACTTGGAATTTTCCTGCCTTAGCCATATGGTGCCTGCAGCCTGTCTCTAGGTTACATGACTCAGTGCAGTTGGGCTTTGTGTATTCCTTCTAGACAGTCACACACAATAGAGAGCTTAGGTGTGCCTGGATGAACCCTCACTGGTAGGATGGGAGGGCGGAGCTAGGCACAATCTCACTTACACTTGAGTAGGATGTGCCCTGCCTCCACACAGACGGCTGCATACCCCCCGCAGTTAGTCTGGAGCCAGGAAAGGGAATGCAGGATACCTGGGGACTACAAAGTAAAACCTTTAAAACATTCTCCCAATTCAAAGTCACAACTGGGTATAAATATTAGACCTCAGACACAAACTCTTCAGTGCACTTCTGGACCTGTGGATAGTCTGCCAGGAAGAAGGACTTCTGTGGTGCTGAAAGGTCTGCCACTCTGATGGACTGCTGCTCTGCAGGACCTTTGCCCTGCTCTGCAGACCTCTGCCTGCTGAACTCTTGCCATAGTAGAAAGGACTGGACCTGCATCTGTTGAACCCAGGACCCCAGAGTGACTCCAAGGTCTAGTTGGCTGGCCTTCTGATTTTAGGGACGGAAGGCTCCAACAACTTTCATCTGCAGGTCTACACTGCCAAGTGGTGCCATCCCAGTCCTGGAACCTTGGAAGAGGACCTATGGTGCCCTGCCAGCCTCTGCGGATCCAGCCAAACCAACGCATCTCCTTTGCTGTGTGGCACAACCCTGAGCAGAACCGATGCATCGCTGTCGTTTTGGGGAAATGTGCCATCACAAAGACCCACATTGCAGCCCACTGCCCCATCGGAATGGCCACTGTGCGATGCACCCTTGGTGCAGGCCCTCGCATCCCTCTCCAACAGCAGCCTTGTCAATGACACCAGACTCCACATTGCAGCCTAACAGCTATTCAGAACCAACACATCTCCCCGATTACGAGAAGCATCCTCGATACTATACTTTGCATCATTTACAGGATCTTTTTGACTATGCAGGACCTTGCGACACAGCCTTGCCGCATCTTGGAACCGACACGTCACTTCAGCTGCATGATGCATCTCCAAAGCGGACCCTCGCACCCATCCGCAAATCAGGATTTAAGGTACTTTCTTCAGCAGTCCTAACTGGGTCCCTTTAACTGGCTTGCACTCCATCATGGTCGGCCTGAACTTGCTACTTTGTCCTGATCCGACATGACCAGATATGCACAGTTGGTGCTTTTCTCTTTTTGGTGCTGTTTCACTGAACTATTTAAAATTGCATGTCTCCAGTTCTATTGATTGAATTTTGGTCCTTTTGTTCTTGTTTTATTTATTAGAAATAATTAAATTTTTCCAAACTGGTGTGGCATCCTTTTTGTGTGGTGTAATTCACTTTATTACTGTTTGAAGTATTACACACATTCTTGATACATTGCTTCTGAATTTAGCCTGATTGCTCTGTGCCAAGCTACCAGAGAATTGAGCACAGACTATTTTAAGGTTGGCTTGGGCCTCACCCTGTCAGGGATTATGGTTTCTGCTTGAGTAGGTTTTCACCTTCCTCAATCAATAACCCAGTATCACACAAATACTATCAGGGAAGGCCTATAAACAAATCTTGTCTTTGAAATTCTTTGTGAATCCATGGCTGGCTAGTTCTCTTGAAGCATTTACTTAAAAACTTTGACCATCTTTCTTATTCACTGTAGCATTTTTCAATTTGGTTGTATTTTCAATGTGGAAAGAGTCCTCATAAAATCAAAGGAATACATTCATAGCTCTCTGCGTGAAGCAATCAAAAAACATTACCTAAAGTATTCTGAAGTATGCTGATGAAAGTCACCAGACAATGTCTGTCTCAACCACAAAGGATCAAAGAAAACAAAGTAATATTTTCTGCAGTGGAAACGCAGCACCATATTAATGCTAAGGCTGTTGGCATTATTAAGAGAGTTAAAAAAGTGACTGCATCAAACCACAAATGCGTACTATAGACATGGCTTCAAAATGAAAGAGGATACACCGCTGCCTTTTCGGTATTACTCAAAAAAGATAATCAAATCATTGTATTTAAGAGTAGTGTACTGTGCATTTATTTTTCAAGTTGTAGGACATGGCTGTTTCTAGATCTGCACAGTGAACATTCTGTGCAAATTTATTTGCAGAATTACTGATCCGTAAAAAAACCTTTTCAACTACTTGAGTTTGCAAACATAGGGGGCAAACTTATAATGTATTCATGCTTGTTACTGCACTGCAGTTCATAAAATAAAGAGGACAAAACTGTGTTATATCTGCTACTTTTCTCTCTCGCCGTACTGGTGCACTATAGCACATCTTTGGTGGGTGCACTGTCTTTGCTCATGGATGCAATGACAAATGTCATTTGCATCAGCAAACAAAGCCATGTGCAATAATGCGAGGGTGTGTTGGTGATATCAAGCATAGGCTTTTCACTGAAGGTAATCATTCAGTACAAAATACTATGGGGGATATTCTCAAGAACGTGTGGTAATCATCGCCAAAATCGGTTATCCGCAATGCTCCATATCGCCGTCTATCGCGTGAAAATAACTGTGTTAACGTCCTATTCACAACACTGCGGTAACATGCAATAGTGTCCCAATAACGTGGCAAATGTCTGCGTAAAGTCAATGGGATGGTGATAAAAATCTAACCCCCAACATGAAAAAAGTTGCGATGGGTCCAACAGTGGTAACCAAAGCAGCGCTAAGCTGTGCCAGGCCTGCAATTCACACTTCAGGCGGGAAAAAGCACTATAAAAATAAAAAATTAAAATTAATTAAACAACAAGGACAATGGAGGTAGCCGGAGCAAGTACAGAGGATAACCAGCACCCAACAAGCCCCCCGGAGGACCAGCCTGGGACCTCGGGGTCAGGGAAGAGGAAGGACTATAAGAAGAGGAAGACGCGGTTCCGTACGCAGGCAATCAGGATCCTGATAACGGAGGTGATAGTACACCATCAACTACTGTTCGTCACCTCAACTGCGTCATTGACAACAAAACATGGAATACAGCAGTCCATCGTGGACAAGGTGAATGCAGTCAGAGTGCTGAAGAGGACAATGGAAGAGGTCAAGAGGCACTGAAATGATGAGAAACCCAAAGCCAAGCAGAAACTTGGTAACAACCAGAAGGCAGCAAGTCCAGCGCAATAGGAGGAGCTGGATGGCATGGAGGAAATGGTGTCCACAGTCATCAGTGTTGCAGGAGTCGAGGGACCGGACTCTGCTCAGCATGACCAGACACAACAGCAAAAGGATGAGTAGCGACCAGTGACTGGGGGGTGGGGGGAGATGGGCACAATGGCACACATGCAGAATTAAGTATAGCACATCTGCGGACAAACATTGCCCCAGACCCCCAACTCCCACCAAGAGACAAATGTACCCAGGTATGCAACATCTCAGCACTGTATAAGCTCAGAAGTCAAAGGCACACCGCATGAAAGGGATAAGGGGCAGCAAAATCAGAGCTGCAGGGGCGACTCTCCCAAAATGCAGCACACATACATAACATGCAGAGCACTTCAACATTAACAACAATGTGGCACAAACTGCTACACGTCCACAACAGAAACTGGCCAATCACATTTGGATTGCAGGGAAATGTGAGTTGACAATGTACAAGTACAAACACACATCCGTGATGCTGTCAAAATGTCCACTGTCCCCCATCAAATAGGCAGCTTCTCCCAAACAGTCACAATGTACATTGTCATGCAATCTGTATGAAAACATGTACAATGTGTCAACATACATGTGAACACAATGTTAAGCTGCATCTCCCCTTCACATTGCAGAGAGAAAACCAACACCTCCTGCAGAGTAGACCGAACCTCTCTTCTCTGATGACGGAGAGGGCCACCACACCTACGACACCGACGCCCTCAAAGAATTCATTGACAGCTATGACAACCCACCTCTGGGAGCAGGGCAGCCCAGCTGCATCGAGGAGACCCCATTCCCTGCACAGACCATACAGCAGGCAGCACCCACCCCAACGACTGCCTCCCAGGACCCCCAAGAAGAACACATGGCCTTCCAATGTCATGTGTTGGAGTGCCAGGAGACGCTGGCTGAACAGGTGCAGGTAGGGTTTGACCGCATGGCAGCCAAACTAGATACCATACGTGGATGTCTAAGTCCCATCAGGGACCACTCACAGTCCCTAACAGACACCCATAGTCTGCTCCATGCTCACCAACGATCCATGGCTGACATGGCTGGAGTCCTGACTCAGAGACAAAAACAGCTGTCTAGTCAGAGTGGCTCCAGCGATGTCACCCGGGAGTTGGGACACATGCAGAGGATAATGGAGACCATGGAGCAGACGCAGGCAGAACGAGCGGCTGCCATGGCTGCACACCAGCGAGAGGTAGCTGGGTTCCTCAATGCCCCAAAGTCCCTCCTCATGGCATTGCTGTCACAAGGCCTGGAGCTGATGAATGCTGCTGCTACCACTCCATCCACATCTTCGCCCCTGAAGTGGTAGTGCCACATAGTGTGGCGGTCATTCCTCCTCCGGCCCCTGAGGTATTACTGCCACACAGTGCTGGAGAAAGAACACCATCACCCACATGTGAGGCACATGAAACAGCGAAGATGAGGATGAATCTGCCTTACTGGTAAGAAGAAAGCTGTAGCATTCATCTCCGCCATATGGCCTGTTTCTGCTTGGTTCTGCCCTCTGTATCATCACCCTCCACTGTCCCCCGATACATTCTGCGACACACACCTTGGACCTAGACATGGACGGCCATATTCTGTTCGGTCACCAATGGCACAGCATTCAGACTGAGGACTGAACTCTTCCTCTTCTGATGAACTTGTCATTCCCTAAAGGACTCTGGCTGGCCCTCCATGGGCCAACAATATAAAGAGGGGTTTGCATGGCCCTGTACTGTTCCAGCTACAATACTCTGCTGAATGTGCATTAAACATTCATATTCACACAGATGTGTCATGTCTATGATCATTCAAGTGTGGACGTAAGGATTAATGTAGGGTCAGTGATTCCCCCTTACAACCATGTAGCTCATGTTATGGGACATGAGTCACAGGGTGACACATTGCTGATTTTGGTCTGTATGGTGCCGACACCACAACAGAGACACACGCATTAGTTACTTCCTTGTCCAGCCCAGGATGGAACCACGCACAAAGCCCCAGGGTCATTGTTCACACCCGCTGGACTGGCATATGCCAGGCCAGCCCACTCCACTTATGCTCACGGGGGGACGCCAATGCTACATGTCCCAGGTCTTCCCTGTAGTGATCTGCTGATCACAGGTCTAGTTGTCAGCCTGCCATAGCCACTACCCCACGGATGGTTTACACCCACACCACACCCATCCAGCACACCCATGAGAGGACATGTGACCCTGCCAATAAAAAGGGCCGGGTGCATGTGCTCGAAGCCATTTCCACTCTCTATCTGGAAATATCCATGTGGTTATTATTTATGCATGAGGGTCTAGGGCCCTACCACATCACATTCTCCACTGCAGGAGGTGAGATCATGGTGTCCTCACCACGATACTCAATCATAAAGGGGCCATGACTTGCGTTGCACAGAGGTGGTGGCACCCGATACACTACGGCTGGCATGGGCCTACCGCCACGGGACGGTGACTTTCAGTGCCCTGAGGTAGAGGCACCTTAATTGCTGAGCGGATGTGCAATCTGCGATGAGGAGCCGCCCTGGCAGTCTGACTGGTAGGGATTTGTGTGAGCCCTGCTGGACCACAGTGTGGACCTGAGCCAGCAGGCAGCGCGGGCAAACCGCCACGTGGCGTTGCCTCGCGGTTCACAGAGTTAGTGGAACCTAAAGGCTGAGCGGGTGTGCAGCCTGCGATGATGCTGTGCACTGATATGATCTCTGCCATAGAGAAATCAAGACCCAGAATCAAGTGTGCAACCTAGTGTCCCGCAGTACGGGGCTGCATGATGTGCAGGCTGTCAAGGTCGCGGGCCCAGGGCTTGGAGCTTGCACCGGCACGTGATGGGCCCTCTTGGAGAAACATAGAAGGTGAGCAGTGAGGCCTGGGTGCGCAGGTGCGGGCAGTCACCACTGGGCGGCGGGAGGGGCTGGGGTGTAGCAGCCTGTTTGCGCAGGGACGGGCAAGCGATGATGGCATGTGCAATTGTATGTACTCTGCCATTCATGAATCTAGACTCATTTTCAGATAAGGGACCTGGTGGACTGCAGTGTACACCAGCACAAACTCTCTCTCTCTCTCCCGCTCTTTCTCTCTATTCCTCTCTCTCTCTCTCTCTCTCTCTCCCTCTCTCTCTCTCTCTCTCTCTTTCTCTCTATGTATCTCTCACTCTCTCTCTCTTTCTCTTTCTCTCTCTCTCTCCTTCTCTTTCTCTTTCTCTCTCCCTCTCTCCCTCTCTTTCTCTCATTCTCTTTCCCTCTCTCTCTTTCTCGTTCTCTCTCCCTCTCTCTCTCTTTCTCACTCTTTCACTCTCTCTCCCTCTCTTTCTCTCTCTCCCTCTCTCTTTCTCTCCCCCTCTCTCTTTCTCATTCTCTCTTTCTCTCTCTCTTTCTCTCTCCCTCTCTCTCTCTCTCTTTCTCTCTCTTTCTCTTATTCTGTCATTTGACAGGGGCATGACGCACCTTCTTATATTGAATTTTGTCTTGCAGGCTGTGACTTACAGATTGTCCAGAGAAGACCTGCCATGAATAATTTTGAACAAAATGATTTGTTTGGTAATTCAATGATGTATGAGTGATTCTCCCTTTTCTGACCACAAATGAATGTTGAGTGTTGTAATTGTGCGACATCAGGTGAATTGTTTTGTTCATGATTTTGTAAAGTTGATGTAACATATCCTTGTCCTGGGAGGTGGAGGGTGCCCGGGAAAGGGACCGGGGGGGTCCTGGGGTGGTGGCGGTGCATGTTGTGGCCCTCTTGGGTGTCCAGGATCAGTGGTCCATGGCATCTGTTGTTCTTCAGGTGTGGCTCTGGGTTGGGCTCCCTTTTCTGGTGCAGGTTGTCATCCGATTTTACACCAGGTAAGAGCAGGTGCTAAATCCCTGCTGTTAACGCGCCTTATCGCCTGTTTTGGAATCTTATCGCCATTCTGGCTGGTCGTTTATCATGTTGCTTAGTGGTGTTGTTGCGGCTTTTAGCACGGGAATGTCTACTCTGCATATCATTAGCGATAATTGCCGGTGTCATCTGTGGCGATGTTTTTTACGGCCGCTATCGCAGGGAAACTGGTGATATCGGATGTTAGCACCAACTTGTGAATTTGGCAATGAATTTATCGCCACTTTGGCTGTGATAAAGTGTGGATAACTCTGCGATAAGCCCTTGAGAATATGCCCCTATGACTTTGCTTAATTGAACATTTTTACAATTTTGTATGTGTGTTGTACAGTACAGCACACATGCAGAATTAAAAAAGGTTTTAGAAAAGAAAAATGTTCTCTAACCTTACGCCTGACTCAAGAAGAAGGCACACATATGTAAGGCACCTCCCTGTCTGCTACATAAGTAAGGGGGAGGAAAGGGATTTTGTATTGCACTGTTTCAAAGATACATCCTGCCTCAGTAATATGCATCACCAAAATACCTGCCATAGAGTCATAACAACATAGCACCCCTCCTATATAGGGTTATGAAACCAAAATGAGCATGACACAACTTTAAGGATCTTCCCTGAAAAGAACAAAAGCATGCACTTACCGATGTGGAATGCTTCAACATTGGGAAACTCCACCTCATAGTGACTGCAAGTTACAAACTGTGGGCTCCTCCTGGAGCTATTTTGAGGGGTGGCATTGGTGCATGCCAGAAGTCAGAACAAGACCTGGTTTAAAATGTGTAGGGGAGTGGAATTACCTCGAAACACTTTAATAATCCCTCCCAATCACATGGTTAAAAGAGGTGTTAAAAGAGATGTACTCAAGGGACTGTATAATGCAGTCCCCCATACTTTGTCAATATGTTTCTGCCCCATCTGGATGGCTTATCAGGTAGGAGGCATCATAACGATGGAAGAAATGTCCTGTATAATCCCTGACACTGTCCTAATTCAAGGGTATATGTGATTTTAGCCAATAGTCCACCAGAAATAAAGGGTTAAACCTTACATATTGTTGAAGTCACAAATCATGACCTGTCATAAAATAATATTAGGTAATAAAAATACACTTACCTTCATGCGCGATGCGATTTCCTCCTCCTTCAGTTTTCTTTCTTCAATGCAGGCTGCGACTAGGCATGGGCGGAAAATCCTTTCCGCTCGCGGATTTTGCGGATTTTCGGGAAATCCGCAATCCGCGAGATTTGCGAATTTCCTGCAAAATCCGCAAATCCGCGAGCAGCGGATTTTGCTCGCACTGCTCGCACTGTTCGCGTGAGTTCGCGCCCCGCGAATAAGTGCAAAATTGCAGAAATACGATCTAAGCAAAACTGAAAGTAACTACTTACCAGGTTCAAAAGTTCAGGCACATCATTAGTAGCCATTTCCTGTAGTGCTTCCTGAGGGGCCCCTCCAGAGTTCAGTTGCCAGTTGAAACTATTATGTGACCCTGCTCTGAACCTCAGAATAGTTACACATATGCCACAAAGGTCATGAATTACAGCTAAGGGAGACAAGCAGGAGCCAGGCTGGAAGTTAAAATCCATTAATCAGCCCCTAATTCATTATTGTCAGTTGGGGCAGGGCAGGTGTTGTAACTAATTTTGCAACAATGAAAGCACTTAGCAAGTGCAAAAGATCACTAATCAGGGCGCACTAAGGAAGCAGGTGCCAGCTAAAAAAATATTCTGTGACACATTAATCAGCCCCAAATTAATTCAGGTCACTTGAGGCAGGGAAGGTGTGCTTTGCTTTGCCGAAAATAATGTACACTGGACAACCAGAGGGTGTGGTGATGAAACAGAGGGTGGCATGGGTGGGCCAGAGGGTGGCATGAGTAGTCAGAGAGTGGCAGTGGTGACAGAGAGTGGCAGTGATGAAGAAGAGTGTCCCAAACAGGTTGGACACGTAGAAACAACAAGTTCGCAAAACTTGCGACCCGACAGGTAAGTTCGCAAATTGCGAAATTGTAAAAACCCTCGCGAACTGGCAGAAACACGGGCGAACACAAAAAAAAAAAAAAATCCGCAAATTCGCGGGAATTCGCAGATTTTGCGGATTGCGAGTTCGCAAATCCGCAAATTCGCGGATTGCCAATCCGCAAAATCCGCTCATGCCTAGCTGCGACGCGGGAGCAAGCCAACTCCCCTAAACAATCCTGGTGCTGCTCTCACCAGCATGGATTGGAGGGAACTGCCTCACTAAGCACTCACAAGAGCACTGGAGGCCTGAACATTCTCTCACCCAGCTGTCTAAGACATTTCATCCAACATAGATTTATAGGAAGCAACTGCCATTTATTAAGATCGTTAAATGGCAACACATGTACTCACACTACTAGCATACTGTAGGGACACTATATACTTTTTAAGAAAGATGCATGTTGTTCATTGAGAGTCCAACTTTATTCTGCCCATCATGGATTTTAATTCCATTTATAACTCTATCGATCACAGTCAGGGAACAAATGCCTACAAGTTATTTTCTGACAAGCAAATCATTAAGACAGTACATCACACCCACATGTTGAGATTCATGATGAAGTATTCCCGTGAAGAAAACATCTTTATTTTTATATACTTATTGTAGCGTCTTGGTAGCCCAGGTAATTGCTAATAACCATGCCACATACGGAGAGTCGTTTTATATAGCTTTATTCCACTGCGTTTAAGTCAGAACTTCCAGCATTCATTTATTTAGAAGACACTACATCTCACACTTTGTTAAATAAAAAGTAACAACTTTTCAAAATAGACAAATAATAGGTGAAGAAATAAATACACAAATAAATACATGACTAAATACACAGATAATCAAGAGTATACAGGCAATTTGAATTCCTCAATTAAGCATTGTGGTGCCCGAATCACACGTCCTGGCTGGGTCATTGGAAACTGTGAACTGGCAGTTGAAGTGTCAGTGATCTGCACAGGTGAGATGGAATTATCTGCAGACACAGAGTCGCCAACAGTCTGTCAGGACCCAGTCTCTACATTGACATCAATGTTTGGTGAGTGATGGGACACATGTCAAAAGTAAGAGGAATCTCTTGTACGTCCCAGGATGCTGGACAGTCACCATGTGTCTTTTGGTGTTCGTGATGGTGAAGGGTCCAGCCTCAAAAGGAGCATCAGACTTTATTTTTCTATGTTGTCTGATAGGCACCCAATCTCCTCTTGTAAAAGTGACATCTTTTACATGACACCGTCTGTCAGCATATATGTTAATTTTCTGTTTGCAATCTAACATCATAGCATGACTTTCCTCCTCATTCTTGGATCTGAGGTTGGTTCGTTGGGGAAGCTTGGTCATCATGGCTCTTCCAAACATGAGAGCTGTAGGGATTTCCCCTTTGGTGAGTGAGGGGTCAAACTGTAAGCTCAAAGAGTAGTGTTCAAAACAACTTTGAGGTTGAGCTTCTCCATGGCAGCACACTGAACAGCTACCTTTAGAGTACTGAAAAACCATTTTACTAGACCATTGGTCTGGGGCCAAATAGTAGTGCTTTTTGATGCTTTATGTGTCGCAAAGATGCAATCTATTTTTTGAATAACCTTTCATTTGTTGTGGATGAAGGTAAGGTACCAATGGAAAACAAGAGTATGCATCAACAATGACTAGAAAATGATGTCCATTCTCAAGAGGACAAAATAAATATATAGCCATTTTTTCCCCAAACATGACGTGGAAATTCTGACATGTCCAAAGCATGCTCAATAACAAAAGACAGTTACATATGTGACAAGTCTTCATTCCCTTTTTGACCCTTTTGTCAAAATACGGAAACCAGACTCAACCACAGAGAGCTCTCGTGGTGGCAACTATTCTACAATATCCATCATGGGAAACTTTGATTACTTGCTGTTGAAGACTTTCAGGAATAACAATTTTGTACCTCTCAGAAGGAGGCCTTCAGGAGTCACTGAAAGTTCATCTGTTACATGTTTGAACTGCAAATACTCACTGTCAGTACTGAGATGTCTAGAGTTCTGTTTCCACTATTGATGAGCAATAATATCTTTCAACTTTAACATGCCACTAACTTGGCCTGTGTCAGTGACAATTTGTTTAAAAGACATGGCAATTGGTGTACTCAGTTTCACAATAAAATTGATGTATGCCTCTGCTATCTTATATGGTGTACCAGAGCATCGCAATGGCACTCTTGAAAAATAATCCACAGAATTCTGATCTTTCCCTGGACAATTAAGAATTGTATAGTTGCATGCTTGTAACCTCAAACCTCATAGTTCAATTATAGAAGACATTTTGACTTTCGGGTTGTCAAATATCATCAACAGTGCTTAATAATTAGTCATTACTGTTAAGGGCTTTCCTTATAAAAATACATGGAAATATTCAAAAACCCAGACCACTGCTAAATTTCTCTTTCTAAGCTGCAAGTAAGCACATTCAGTTTGTGACAGGTTTTTACTAGCATGTGTCACAATATGTCTCCTGCCATTTGGCTGTTTATTGTACTGTGCCAGGATTGTGCCTAACTCGACAGGGCTAGCGTCAACTACAACCTCTGTATGAAGTTTGGGATCAAAGTAGGCCATTTCAGTGGCACTCTCAATAGCTTTCTTGATCTTTTGGAAGCTCTTCTCACATTATTGTGACCAATGAAAAGACACATTTTTTCATTAGAACTCAAAATGGTGCACTGGCCGTAGCAAAGTCTTGTATGTATCTAGAACAGAAGCTGGCCATTCCAAGAAATGATTGTAACATAGAAATGTCTTGTGGGGGATTTGTAGTAGACAACGCTTGTACTTAAGCTGGATCGGGTTTGATACCCCCATCAGAAACGACATGGCCCAAAAATTTCAAGGTTTTCTTGTGGAATTCATATTTGTCAGCATTCAGCGTTAAGCCCACATCATTCAGCAAATTATATACTTGCATGAGAGCTTTGTCATGCTCTTTTTCTGTAGCTCCAAAAAACAAAATGTCATCACTATCGTTAAATGCATCTACTACAGGCTGTATGATACGTCGAATGATGTCTCTGAAAAGTTCTGCAGCAGAGGATGTACCCAAAGCAATCACTTGAAGAAAAACAAATCAATATGTCGAATTTTTTTTGCAGTGTACGTGGATTTTTCTTCAAGCTCCAATTGGTCATATCCTTTATGTAGGTTGAGCCAAGAGAAGAACTTAGCACCATTCAATTGAGTTATCATATCAACAATGTGTGGACCGGGATGTCTCTCTCACTCAATTGCCTTGTTGGCCAGACACATTTTAACGCATACAACACCTTCAATGTCTCTTTTAGGCACTATTACAATGGAAGAAACCCATGGTGTCAGACCAGTGAAGCTTTCAGTGATGTCAAGTTTAACCAATGAATTAAGTCCCTTTTCAACAGCTTCTTGCGAGTAAAACACAACTCATCTGTGTCTTTGAGCAAAATGGTAAACATCCTTATTTATCTGTAACTTTACTTTCATTGTTTTGAGTTTGCCTAACCCATGAAACAATGAAGGAAATTGACACTTTCATCATAAACATTCATATTATAGTTGACTGATATCAGTCTCCCATCAATAGCAGTGATGAAACTGAGCAAACAGTCACTTCAAGCTGGTCCTTGAAGTACATGAATAGGCGTTTGTGCCACAACTTTCTTATGTTTTATCATGGCTTGCCTCTTTAAGCATGTTGAGGCAGGCCATGTGTATACTTTAGTCTTTGACTTTGCAAGTTATGGTAGTGGAGACAAATCTTGTTACTTCTCAGGCATGACATTTATCTATGCACTGCTGTCAATTATGAATGGTATTGAACACCTATTTATCTTTAGAGTGACCTTCGGAAAATATTTGAATGATTTTGGTGCCATTTCATTTAAATTTTTCTTCACCTTGAGTTTTTCCGCACATTCAACTAGTCCCACATGTGCATTCACTTTTGAAGTAGACATCGACATTGCACAATTGCTAGTGTCACTTTCACTGGAAACTGATACTGAGGAACTCTTAGTCAATGATTTAGATGACGACCGACTTCGTTTGGTGTCAATTTGTCTCAGTTGGTGGGACCACTTAGCCTTGTGGGAGCATGAACAACGTTACTGAGGTAGCGTTCGGTCAGCTAATTTGTCTTCACACTGTGATGCACTTACTTTTCTCTTCGCCTTGCAAGTCGTCATAAAATGACTTGCATTATCACAGCCAATGGATATCTGTCAAGTGGTGGGACAATTACCTTCATATGGAAATGACAGTCAATATCTGTAACACGTTTTCTTATTCTCTCATGTCCCTTGGCCTTGTATCTTAGCTTACTTTTCATGTGCATGACTAATGCAATTATGGCGCATCCAGGCTCCATGTCAGTCACTTCCCAACATGCTCTTCAGCGCGGGCAGCCTTGAGATCTTGTTCTAAGCTCAGAGTTTCTTTCAGCATTCATCATCAAAAGGAATCTGACAGACATCTTTTGATTTCACTGAGGCAGGTTGCTTCCGAATCATTAATTCCACTGGATTTACAGTGCTTTATAAGAACATCCAGTCTCTCAACAAATCTTTGATGGTTTCACTTGATCTCTGTTGTTCTTGACTGAATATGTATCTTTCATATTCCACATTTGGCAGTAGATTACATTTGACATTCAAGGCTGTTTTGATTTGATCATACAGTACTTCACCTTCTTGTGGTATCTTTTTCATGGCTTAATTTCACTCCTTCATTAGCCATGTTTCTCAGTTACTTTATGAGCATTTATCATCAGTTTCATCGTTTGCATCTATGAAAAATGCAAAAATCGCCATCCATGCAGTCCATCTATTGCCAATATTATGTTTCTTGACAGTATTAAACACAATTGGCGGTTCCCAGAATGCAGTAGCTGTATATATATATATATATATATATATATATATATATATATATTACCTACTGGCGGTCGCCAGTTGCACTAACTATATATCGCGCACCCGCAATCCACTGCTGATGATGTCACATATTACATCATTCATGACATGGTCAGTGACATCACTGATGACATCACTGATGACATCTCAAATGACATCACTGATGACATCACTGATGACATCTCATTTGACATTACTGATCACATCACTGATGATATCATTCATGTGATAATACGATGAACCTCTTCAGACTCTAATATAACCTTAGATACAATCAGTGTAAACAGACACTCACAGACTGTCACTCATCCATGGAGTTACTCACACACCTAGTCAGTCATGCAAAGAATCAATCACACCTCCATTTCCTCAACTATACAGTTATACAAACTTTACTTATTCAAACATATACTAACACATAGTTACTCTCTTATACAATCCCTGATACAAGTTCACAATGATCCATACAGCCACTCACACATTCACTGGCTCTTATGCACAGTTATTTATATATGTCAACTCTCACATGTACTGTGTTTTACATATGTACTTACTTTGACATGTAGCACTGAGATATCCATTCACTCACCAATACACTCATGCACACAGTCAACCGCCCATACAGCTGTTTCCACATACACTTTTGAAACCATACATCTAGTTAATCAACTGCTCACACATCTATGCACAGAGTCATACACCTCCCAGCCACCCACACACACACACTCTTTTGCAAGTAGAAAGCACTGGAAGCTGATGTAGATTTAATAGTTTATTTGTAGATACAGACCCTAAGATGTCACTGGAAGAAAAGACAAGCTCCAACTGACTTTAACATTCCTAAGTACACACAGTGGAGTAGCCAACATTCCACCAGTATTAAAGAAACAGGGATAATTATAAAACAAGAGAATGTAACACACCTTCTTTCCTAAATAAAAAAAAAAAAAAAAAAAAAACAATGTACAATCATTACTATTTACAGACAGAGTTACAGCATGTAATCATTGCTATATACAAACAGAATTACAGCATGTAATCTTTAAGCTTAACAGGTTTCACAATAATTCGTCCAGACAATCTCCTGGGCTTGGGAACATCCACTTTTGGAAGATCAGATGACATGGATTGAACAAGAGAACGACAAACAGAATTTGAAGCAGAATCTGAAGCAGACTTCTTCAGTGAACTGTTAGGCATCTTTTCCAACCAAAGATCACGTTCCAAATCATTGCATAAAACAACATTACATAAATTCCATTTTTGCCCATCATCCAGCAGTACACAATTGCCTAATACTTTTAACACCTTCTTGGGACGAGACCATCTGGAAGAACCGTCCTTTGATAACCCAAAGCGAGAAGATCTTACTAAATCACCAACATGAAAACTGCTAGCACATTTCTTAATTTTGTCATTATGCCTGTCCACATACTTTTTCTGGTAAGTATTCATTCTACTGTTAAGGTTTTCTTTATAATCATGACCAGCAGAAATCTTGAGCATCCAAGCAGGAGTTACCTTATTACCAGCAGAACGCCCCTTTAGAAGATGAAATGGAGACACCAAAGTAGCAGAATGTGGAGTATTCCTATAACTCCAAACCATATTTTTGACAGCAACTTTGCAATCATTTCCACCTGTCACAGCCAATTGTATGCAATCCTTTAAAACACGGTTGAACCTTTCTACCATGCCGTTCTCCCTAGGACAATAAACAGCAGTAGTAATGTGTTTTATACCACATAAATGCAAGTAACTTTGAAATTCTGAAGCAATGAACTGGGGACCATTATCATTTGTGATGCTCTCAGGAAAACCTTCGCTATGGAAAACCTCTTCACAAAAGTTAACAATACTGGATGCCTTAACTTCTTTGACAAATGCAACCTCTGGCCATTTGCTATAATAATCCATTAACACAATGGCAAACTTCCCAGCAATACTACCAATGCTGAACGGACCACAGATATCCATAGCTAATTTCTGCCATGGTCTGTCAGGAAATGAAACAGCAGTAATCGTAGTTTCTTGAGAAACATGAGATTTATCACTGCATGTACAAGCGGCACAATTCCTTACACACCTTTCAACATCCTTGTCCATACCTGGCCACCAGAAATCACACCTACATCTTCTTTTCATGCCTGACATGCCTGAATGCCCTTCATGCATAAGATCCAGTAACTTATTGCGTAAGGAAGACGGTACCACAAGTTTATCAGCTCTTCTAACCACACCAACTTCAAGGTCGTAAGAAAGTTCTGCCCATACTGTTTTATATTCAGACAAGTCAGAATTGCTCCAAGAGAAGTTGTTGCATGGTGATGTTAAACGTGCAATTACTTCCTTCAATACCACATCATCCTGAACAGCTTGTTTCCATACTTCCAAACTGATAGCACCATTACAAGCTTCATCTACAGTAGCAATTGACCAGTCTTCATCTTGTTCAACCACCACATCTTCATTTCCAACAGGGAGTCGAGATAAACAATCGGCATTGACATTTTTGATACCAGGTACATATTCCATTGAAAAGTCATATTCCTGTAATTTATAAATCCATTTAGCAATTCTAGGTGTGGCTTTCCCTGCACCCTTAGTAGAAAAAATATCGACAAGGGGTTTATGATTTGTTCTCAACTCAAAATTAGTGCCCCAGACATAGTTCCTGAAATAATTCACTCCCCAAAAACAAGCTAAAGCTTCTTTCTCAATAACAGAATAAGAAGGCTCAGCACCCTTCAATGTACGTGAGGCAAAAGCTACCACCCACTCGAATTTGTCTTTTCCTTGCATTAAAACAGCTCCAAGCCCATATGCACTCGCATCCACAACGATGATCGATTTCTTGTTGGGATCATAAGGTTTAAGTGCAACAGCATTTGCAATCTCTTTTTTTACATCATCAAACACAGCCTGACACTCTGTGGTCCATAAAAATTTCGCACCCTTTTTCATTAACAATCTTAAGCAAAAGACTTTAGAGGCAAAATTTGGCACAAATTTTGAGTAGTACTCGGCAAGACCTAAAAAGGAACGGAGTTGGTCTTTATCAGATGGTGCCGGAGCATTCTTGATGGCATCTAATAAATTTTTTTTTGGTTTAACACCATCGGCAGATAAAGTGTGCCCAAGATATTCTATTTCATTGGTGGCAAATTTACATTTCTCAGCAGCTACAGTCAACCCAGCCTTTTGAAGTTTACCTAATACATTATGCAGAATCATGTCATGGTCGCTTTTATCTGCGCCCCATACAAGTACGTCATCTTGAAATACTAACATGTTAGGTATACCTTCAAAAACCTTGCACATGACTCTTTGGAAAACGGCTGAAGCAGAAGATAAACCAAAAGGCATTCTCAAGAACTGAAATGCACCTTCAGGAGTGATGAAGGATGTCAGATGGCGAGATTCGGGATGTAATTTTATCTGATGGTAGGCATTGGATAAATCAATTGACGAGAAAAATTTTGCATCTTTAACAGAAGCAACCATTTCATTGATTTTGGGTAAAGGATAGCGATCCACCCAAATATTTTTGTTCCAATCTCTTAAATCGACACACATGCGCAATTTTCCGTTAGGTTTTCGTGCCAAAACCACTGGACTAAGCCAATCAGATGCTTCAATTGGTTCAATAATGTTTTGATGACAAAGGCGATCTAATTCCAATTTGAGTTGAGATCTTAACACTAATGGCTCATTACGTACTTTATGGACAATAGGTATACAATCAGGTTTAAGAATTATTCTATGTTCAAATTTTTTGAGACATCCTAATTTAGGATTAAACAAATCAGGACATTTTTTATGCCATTCTAACACAGCATTGTCGTCCTGAGTTACTAAAACTTCTTCAGAAGTTTTATTATGCCAATTAGGAGATAATAAAACTTGGTCTGGATGATTTGGATCAAGAGTCATCCCTAAATTCCATAATTCCTTCCAGTCTAATAATGCTCTGCCTTTTTCCACAACATAGACCGTTCCAAGAGTACTCCTATCTTTAAAAATGATTTCAGATGTGAAACACCCAATCACAGGTAATTTAATGCATAAATAACCCACAGGAGATCTTTGTGAACGAACTAAAATGGGTTTACCACAAGTTTCCCACATGGTCTTATCAATAATGGTATATAATGAGCAAGAATCAGCCCAAAGAAATAACTTGTGGTTATTGATAGTGACCTCACATTTAGGTGGCTGAATTTCTTCAGAGATTTGATTAACTTCATCATCATTCCAAATAGTCATAACCTCAATGTCACTATCGCTATTGGAGTAAACAGATTCATCAATAAAATTTACAGAACTTTTCCAAGCATTAGGATTCCCTGATCTGCACATTTTTGCAAAATGACCAGATTTGTTACACTTGAAGCAAGTGACATTTGACGCAGGACACCAAGAATTCTCAGTGGTATGCTTGGCATTTCCACATCTGAAACAAACTGCTTATTATTTGGAATCACAGTCTTACTAGAAGAGGATTTGTTGTATGACACAGTGCTTTTGTTGATACCAGAAAAATTGCGAGGTTTAACTCTAATATCACGCTTAACACTATATCTACTATCAAAAGTTTTTGGCTTACTGGATACAGTACATACTTCACCAGAATCTTTGTTATCAGATAATTTACGATCTGTACTGTGTGTATTGTTTAACTCTTTAACATAACGTGAATTGTTTTCAACTCTCCTGGCAACAGAAATAGTTTTATGAAGGGATGGATCTTTCAAGTCAAGTAATTTCTCCTGAATTTTAACATTATTAGTTCTATTAATGAACTGATCTCTTATGATTTCTTCATGTAATTCTTTAAATTTGCAAGTAACTGCTAACCTTCTTAAGGCAGTAACATACTGTTCTACTGTCTCACCAACCATTTGTGCTCTTGAAAAGAATTTATGTCTTTCTACAACAATACTGGTTTTCTTACCAAAATTTTCTTCTAACGCATTAAGTGCATCTAAATATTCATCAGATAAAACTGGTTCAAGCTTTGAGCAATCAAATACAACCTCTTCTTCACTGAGGTCTTCATCTCCGCCCACACATACTTTTGAATTAACAGAAGATACAATTGGTAATGTTTTCAGTACTTTTCTACCTTCAACACCAAGACTGTGTTTGAGTAAGGCTAATTTTCGTGAAGAAAGGAATACTTCACCTCCAATTGCCTCCAAATAAGTTTCAAAAGATTCGCGCCAATCCTCCCAATTCATAGGAGGTACACCAGGATCTTGCAAGAATTTAGGTGGAGCAAGAATATTGTTAGTTTCCATGTTCAGAAATAACTAATTATAATAAAGTATACAGAATAAACATAACAGTAATTGGTATAAGACAATATAATATTTGAGATAAGAAAAAAAAAAAATTAACAAACAAAAAGTAGTCACCGTTGTCTGTGTTGAATTCAAGGAGGAAATATTGAGGAACTGTTTGTTGCTGAGGTTAATGAAGTATTTTCTTCTCTCTTTTTTTTAATACTTCCCAGAATGCATTGCTAATTTCCCAGCATGCATTGAGAATAGAGAAAAATGAAGAACAAAGGCAGGTGAGAGTAACGTATTAATCTTCTAATACCTGTTAGGGTTAACTTGAAGAAAAATAATAGAACGTTTTAAAATGTTTATTTAAAGAATGAACACGAGAAGTTGATCATTCGATTTTGTTTAGTTGAACGTCGTTCCGTTTTAAGTGAAAGTTTTAAGTTAAATTCACACGGAGTATCGGAATAACGCGTTGCCTGGTAACCGGGAACACAAAATGGCCGCTACGCGAGGTAGCGTCATTGCATCACATCCGCCTGACGTTGTCCATACACTTCCGCCTGATGTTGCCAGAATACGAGTGATGACGCGATGATGCAAGGTGAGTCGGCTCGTGGAGCTTAGTTCTTACACTTGCTCGCGCTGTTACTTGCTCGCGGTGTTTGTTGTCGGTGAAACAGATGATCGATGATTTTTAAAAAAATGCAAAACGTAAGCATGTCAAAAATCATGTTCCCAGTTCTCTTAAAACACAGCACAACCTCCGAAAGTAAATCGAGAATATTTCGGTAATATTTCTGTACAGCAGCGTCTTGCTCTACTGCAGTGTCTTGAATAGACGGTGCTTTTCAGATTTACAAGCAGCGGAAATTTAAAAAAATAAGAAAATAGTCACAACTCACTGTTGAGATAATCACTGCTTGGAACACTGCTTTTCAGGAATCGTTTTGAAGATTTTCTTTTCTCTGTTTCTTGCGTTTCTTGTAAAGTTTTCTTCTTTTTCCTTTTTGAAAAAAAAAACGATTCTTAACATTTGTATGAAGGCATCAAAGGGTCTAGGGTTGTTTTCTCCCTCGTCGCTGTTGAAAATGAGCCCATAATCCTATCGATGCCCAGGCTGCTGGCGCAAACCGCCTCTTAGTTCCCATGTTGAATAGTTATTAAAATAAAGAGACGGGCGCTGGAAGCAGGAATCAAGAACAGAGTTTATTTCTCATGAGGAGAGCAAGTCATTTCGGACAAGAAACACAGTGTCTTTCGGGAGGTGCTCTAACAAGTGAGCTGAGACTCTGGCTTTTATACTCTACAGAACACTTGATAACACAATCAGGAATGTATGACGCAAAAGAAAGACATCCCTATAATCCTCGTGGTGATCCTACCCATATACATTCACAATGGGGACCCTTGACCTGCTGATAAGAGGGGAGGGCAATCACGCAGCTGGGTGTTTTGTAGGATGTGTGCGCCGGATCATAGCCCGGGGGGGTGGGGTGGCTAAGACCAATAGAGGATCCTTTGAAGAGGAGTGACTCCGTACAATAAGGGCAGTAAATGGTATCTCCTGGCCCAGGCGATGGCCTCGGACATGTGTGGTCAGCCGGACTCGGGGGAAAGGGTCATCAAAGGAGTGGTATTCATGCCGCGTGGACAATCGAGCGCGGAGGGAAGGCTTGTCAACAGAGGGGCATTCATGGAAGGGAAGGAGGTGTTGGTCAGGCGCGGCCGCGACTCTCAAGGACAGGGTCTTGCAAAAGAAGGTTTATGACTTGCCTGTGTGAGGAGAAGGGAGGGGGAGCCAGGGTGGACACAGGGACAGAGTCACACAGAGAGAGAGAGAGAGATAGATCTTATGACCCGTACATGAGAGAGCGGGGGCAGTCGGGTGCAGCTGGGGAGGGCTATGCCCGCTAAGGCGAAGGATGCCTCTTCAAGAGGGAATGGGGGGTTTGCGTGGGTCGAGCAAAAGGGGCTGCCTTTCAGGGCAGGGTCGTGTACACGCAGAAGGGGAGCCGGTGATTCTAATCTTAGGCGGGCAAAAAGGGCCAGGGTGCCTAAAATGGCTGTCATGTATACATGGGTACAGGCCTTTGCTGGCAGTAGGATGTAGTTAATGCTTTACGGTATTCATGGTACGCGCAGGGAGAGGAGTGGGAAAAGGGAAATGAACGTTGCTTATGTACATCAATATTTCTAATTTTCTACAGTCGCCCCTTTTTACATAGCAAAAGTTCATTTTCGTGATCGATGATGGTACATATAAACAGGCACGGTCGCAGAATTAGCATTGTCAATATTAGCATATGGTATATAATCATGGACAGTTGATGTGTTTGGTAGAATACGGCACATAGGATATTGCATTTGTCGAGTTCCTACCATTTCAAAGCACTACATAGCATAAATGTTTCTGATTAAAAAAATGTAACCAATGAACAGTTTTGACCAGGTAGTTGAGAGCGGAATTCAGTTCAATATACAATATTTCTTCATCCCAGTGTCTTTTTGTCAGTGAGCCATCACTGGTAGGCTCTAGTCCGAGTACTTTCGTTGGCGCTGTTGAGCACCGGCGGTGGAGCTATAGGTCCAGCTCTGTTCTATCCTTTCGCGTTGCAGGGTGCGGTCAGTCCTCTGCTGTTAGACCACAGTCCTGTTCCCTAAACAATCCGGTTGGTGGCGCCTCATGCTCGGCACCCATAGTTCTATGGCAGCATCCTATTCCCAGTGGGATGCTGTTCGTTCCTTTGGCAAAAAGTCACGTGGAAAAGAGGGTGAGTGTGGTCCAAATAGTCGATAGGGGAGAGGGTGGAGTAGGGTCAGAGTTCCTGGGACACACAAAAGGGACCAAGGGAGCAAAGGATAACAAGCAGGCAGGCCCATCCATCGGGCTCAAGGAAGGGGGACGGAGACTCCAGGCACACGTGGGTTTAGCAGGCGGGTGGCTTCGAGGTGGCCCGCCGTTTTTCATTTTCCACGTTGAAGTTGCGGTCTCGTCCCGTATCCTGTTGCTCTGCGGCTCCACCTTTGGTCGAGGTCACACGAGTCCCAAGATCCGCAGCCAGGCTGTACGTCACTTCTGACCCATCTCCTTCGGTGATCGTGAATCTTTGAATAGGTACAAGACAAGGTTTCAGTGAAATGGCAAAAGAAGATATCTACGCATGTGAATTCCTTCCTCAATTCTACGCATTTGGGAGATACGCTCATTGGTCACAGTCAGAGGTCCATTACCAAGCAGTGCATGTGTCAGTATTCCTACTGGGTTCATGGCAGGTCTATTCATCGTCTTATTTATAAATCAAGTGAGGTAAATGGGGTTCCCATTAATTGTGCATCACATCATATTCAGCATTTACAGAGCATTTCCCCTCAGGACTGGCTAACCTTTACGAACAGGGCGGGGGTGCCATTATCGAGAGTCAGGCAAGACATGGTCTTCTCGAGGGTCAACGGCTACTCATGTGCATCAAGTTTATATTCGGGACAGCAATTGGTGTTTATCAAAAAATGGGGCGGGGAGGCTTCGAGCGCTTGCGCTTGGGTGCAAAAAAAGGGGGGGGGGTGGGGCAATCCGGGCGTTGGGGGTTCAATCTGGACGTGGCGTTCGTTTCTGTAGAACAGATACACGGTGCCATTGACATACAGTTCCCCTATAAATGGCCAGATTTGGGGGACTTTAGTCGTCTTACCTGTCCTTTCCTTCTCAGCCAATTCAAGTTCATTCATTTTGCAGAAAGGAGAGGCAGTAATATGGCAAGGTACAATCATTTTAGTTTCAGCCAATTTCGCTGAACACCTTCGCGTTCAATAAATATCCAATCAGACTGGTGCCGGTGGGGCACGATTTTACCAAAAGAGAGAGAGAGAGAATAGGAAGACTCTCATAGAGAGTGAGAGTCGTCCGCAATCTAAACGAGCCATTCGGTACACGTATGACATGTAGGGAAAGAGAGAGAGAGAGAGAGAGAGAGAGAGAGAGAGAGGGAGAGAGAGAGAGAGAGAGAGACGTGTACAAAAATAGGTCATTTAGTGCGCTTACAACACAGAACAGCAAAGGTTAGGTAACATGCAGATACAGACAGAGGGAAGACATAAATCCGTACATTATACACAAACTCAGACAGGGAAGACGGCACATGTATTACACATATACAAGACATTTACGACAAGACAGGAAACAATTGTTAGCCTACAAGATCTGTTTTTATATGTATATCCTACGTATCTTTACTATCCTGTTTTATCTACGTGCTTAGTTCCTTCTACCCTTCCCCCTTTTCCCTTCTCGTTTGTCATGCCTGCGAGCGTTCCCAATTACCAATACTCACACGTCGGCTGGTCGATTAGTAATTAACCTGGTCGTGCTAGTTACCCATGGTTGAATCTTAAGCCATTTTTCTGTTCCCTTCTTTGGTGGGAGGTTCTCCAGGCTGAGGCAACGGCAAGTATTGATCGGGAGAACAGTCGGACAGCTTGGCTATATCTATAAGAGTGTGAGAAAAGGGGGTAGTGCATTTTTGAACATCAGCAACATCTCTAACTTCCTAGACGGGTGGTGCTGTGGCAACCCTCACCCGTATAAATTTTCTTTGTCCTTTCCCTACCTAGTCAAACGTCCAGTTACATTATTTAACACGTCATTTCTAGTCAATTTTTCGTCATTCAGTACCTGTCCAGTTTCTATGTCAGTCCATCCTCTCAGTCGCTATGTCCTAAGGAGGAACAGTCATGTTAAGCCTACGTCTTTTAAAATCTTATTGTTATAACGACTAAACACATATTTCCCCCTTTCCCTCTTTCGTCGCTGGTCCAACCGTCGCTCTTCCACACCTCAGCCGACGTTCTGACGTGTCCTGCAGAAGGGAGGAAAAGAAGGGGTGGGGGGGGCAGCATTCGAAGCACATCATCATGCAGTAGTTCGAAAATGTTTTTTACCTACCATATACTCGCCCTACCTCCTCGTACCGCATTCCCTTGCCATTTCGGCATTTCAGCCCAGAGGGACCAGTGGTGTTCAGATAGATAATCATTGACGATCTGAGTATCTACATGAGCTACTTGGTCGTAACCCTCTTTATCGGGTGCAAGGGTGACGGTCAGGTGGCATTTTCTGTGGTGTCATTTTAAGGGTATCTGAAACACTTTTCCGGCTGCTTGTGGCACATAAGGTAGCTGCTAAATATCTGATCCCTTTTGATCTACATCCTTCATCATACTTACTCTTCGCTCACAGTAGTAAGGCATCCAAAACTCATTAATGCAACTGCTACGACCATGCTTTCTTCTCCAAAATACTTTTAATAAACGGAATTGGTGGCAGTTCATTGCATAAAGTGCAGCAGTGCAAATAAAATCGTATTAAAATTCCCTTACAGAGCAAGCATGATGCATGTTCAAGAATTCATTTTTAATTAATTCAAGAATTCATTATCCAATACTCATTCGTTATCTAAGTTATACCAATTCATTTTCCAAATCATAATCAGTACCCACCCTAAGTCAATTCATTATTCAAGCACATACTCAACGCCCTTCATATCTACTTTCATTATCCAAAAACTGCACATAGATCTCGGGACAACAAGCTGCGCAATCTGGGTGTAACAGAGTTTATTCAAAGTACGTTTCATTTTGCGGCGACGCCATTTTAGGTGGGGTCAGGCAAGTTCCAGCACAGTCAGAAATTTTCTAGTCTCGCGTGGTTGGCCCAGAACTTTCCGTTGGCAGTTCAAAAAGGTTTTGTGCTATATTGTTAACAGTTTAGCAAATATGGACCATGAGTCAAAGAGTGGGAAGGGCGGCAACAATTTTCCTACCGGGTCATCCTGGCGTTCCTCCGGAACTGAACAAGTCCGTGCCGTGGCTTCATTTTAGCCATTTCCAATCCGAGGCTGGTGCCGGCAGGAGTTGTACCGGTGTCGTGGTTCCCAGTGAAGGGGGCGGGGGCACCCATGCGGAGGGATCGGAGCCCCCCGGCTCTTATAGAATCTTCAAGGTTGAGGGGAGAAGGCATGGAGCGTGTGCCCGTCCTGGGCAGAAGACCGCTTTATGATGTTGACCCTCTTTAAGTAAGAGCATTGGGGTGTCGCTGGAAGCCTCCACCTGGAGGGAGGTGGGGGAGGTTCGTTCGCGTCACCTCCCCCTTCCAGCGACCCCGCGCCGTTACTCGGCTCCGTCGTCTCGATATTGGCCGTGCTGGCTATTGAAGATGGGGGGGGGGTGGTCGGCGGCTGAGGCAAGACAGCCCCCCCTTTTCCTTGACATGTGGCGGGACTATCTGGAACTGTCCAGGCGTCGACATGTGGCAGCACTACCTGTAACTATCCAGGGAATTTGACATGTGGCGGGACTACTTGATTCGCCGCCATTCTCGCCTTCGGCTTCTGCCTTCTTCGTGGGTCGGACCAGGCGAGAGACAGAAGGGGGGGGGGTGGTCGGTGGCTGAAGCAAGACAGCCCCCCCCCCCCGTGGCCTGCAGGGCAGCGGAAGAGGAGAGAAGGAGAGGACTCTGCCATTCTTTGGACCGCCTGCCCAACATCATCTCCTCCCGACCGTGGTCAGGCGAGCCCCTCGTGCCTCGAGGCCTCACCTTCCGGATGGGCGTAACCGCGGACCTGTTGCATTTTGGGAGCTTCCGGAATGAGGGTAGGTACCTATCGGATTGTTTCTATTTCATGTGATCGTTATTTGGGCGTGGCGGGCAATGAGGCAGGCATGTCGGGAGCAGGAACAGGCGTTGAAGCCTAGCTACCTCGTGGCTATCTTTGCTGCCAAACTTTTCGCCATTTTATATTTCTTATTATGAACTATTTCTAATGTTTCTTATTTTTAGTGAAGTCAAAAGCTCATCAGGGGGTTACTGATTTAGCCTGATTTCTTTTTAGTTTTCTTTCTCTTCCTTAGCGTGTTTCGAGCTAAGGCTTTCTGTTAGTAGGGAACGGTGATCACTTCATATTTTTATGTGTCCTTTTCACTAGGGGGTACTTCTGGGCGGACCAGACGAGTTCCCTCCAATAAATGGTCCGGGGTGGAACGAGATTATCGATCAAAAGGGGAACATATATTCCTTCATTGGGGTATCATCCTGGACAGACCGAGCGATGTACTTCCATCTACTAGGGTAGCCTCCTGGACGGACCAGATGGTCTACCTCCACTAAATGGCCCATGAGCGGGGAGCATATGTCCTCCATAAGGGTAGTCTCCTGGGCGGACCATGCGAGCTACCCCCCAAACAGTGGGGAGTGGGTAGGACTGACGAATTCACAAAGGGGCATAACCTACCCTTTACTACTTGCAAAGACTAGATAGAATATTTCTATTCCACGTTGTTTGCAGGCAGAAAATACCTCAAACGAAACAATTCCTGGAACAACAATGTCCAGGCAACCAACCAATCAGTGGGGAGAAAAACAGGCATGACGGATTACAATGGGGACAAATGTCTGCATTACCTGCCCTTCGCTATCCAAAAAGGAAGACAGAATATTTCTACTCGTCTCAGTTTGTAGACAGGGAAGATCTCAAAGAACAACAATCGACTATCAACCGACTTCAAACAATTCTCAAAGAACAACAATCGATTATTAATCGACTTCAACAATTCTTAAAGAACAACAATCGGTTATCAATCGACTTCAAACAATTCAGTGGGGAGAAAAGTAGGCATGACGGATCAATACCGGGGACAAAAGTCTGTATTACCTACCCTTCTCTATCTGCAAAGAGGGACGACGTTCCTATTCGCCGCTGTTTGAAAACAGAGAATGTCTCGTTCTCAGAAGAGAACCAATATGTCAAGTAGCCCTCAAAGCTAAATGAACCAATACCAATAATTTCGGTATACAAATACCGATTTTCAATACAAACAATCAACAATCAGCAATTTCGGTATACAAATACCGATTTTCAATACAATCAATCAACAATTAGGTGGATAGAACCACCCTACCAATCAGGCGTAGGAACGCCCTACTTAATCTTACCCGGACCGGACCATACGGACGGTTCTTCGACTTCCTCCTCCAGCGCCCGTTCGTTCTCTTACTCCATGTAGCATTCCTGTGGGATTCCAGTCAGGACAATAGGTCACTGCAAGAGAGGTCCGTTCAGAATTGGTGAAGCTCTGTCGATCGGCAGCCGGGCGAGAGCCCTCTCAAGGCAGGCATGCTCCGATCATTTAGATGTTCACTTCTTCGTTTGGATCTCTCTTACCGCACCCCATGTCACTGATGGACCCCGCGTTGGGACGCCAATTGTTGAAAATGAGCCCATAATCCTATCGATGCCCAGGCTGCTGGCGCAAACCGCCTCTTAGTTCCCATGTTGAATAGTTATTAAAATAAAGAGACGGGCGCTGGAAGCAGGAATCAAGAACAGAGTTTATTTCTCATGAGGAGAGCAAGTCATTTCGGACACGAAACACAGTGTCTTTCGGGAGGTGCTCTAACAAGTGAGCTCAGACTCTGGCTTTTATACTCTACAGAACACTTGATAACACAATCAGGAATGTATGACGCAAAAGAAAGACATCCCTATAATCCTCGTGGTGATCCTACCCATATACATTCACAATGGGGACCCTTGACCTGCTGATAAGAGGGGAGGGCAATCACGCAGCTGGGTGTTTTGTAGGATGTGTGCGCCGGATCATAGCCCGGGGGGGTGGGGTGGCTAAGACCAATAGAGGATCCTTTGAAGAGGAGTGACTCCGTACAATAAGGGCAGTAAATGGTATCTCCTGGCCCAGGCGATGGCCTCGGACATGTGTGGTCAGCCGGACTCGGGGGAAAGGGTCATCAAAGGAGTGGTATTCATGCCGCGTGGACAATCGAGCGCGGAGGGAAGGCTTGTCAACAGAGGGGCATTCATGGAAGGGAAGGAGGTGTTGGTCAGGCGCGGCCGCGACTCTCAAGGACAGGGTCTTGCAAAAGAAGGTTTATGACTTGCCTGTGTGAGGAGAAGGGAGGGGGAGCCAGGGTGGACACAGGGACAGAGTCACACAGAGAGAGAGAGAGAGATAGATCTTATGACCCGTACATGAGAGAGCGGGGGCAGTCGGGTGCAGCTGGGGAGGGCTATGCCCGCTAAGGCGAAGGATGCCTCTTCAAGAGGGAATGGGGGGTTTGCGTGGGTCGAGCAAAAGGGGCTGCCTTTCAGGGCAGGGTCGTGTACACGCAGAAGGGGAGCCGGTGATTCTAATCTTAGGCGGGCAAAAAGGGCCAGGGTGCCTAAAATGGCTGTCATGTATACATGGGTACAGGCCTTTGCTGGCAGTAGGATGTAGTTAATGCTTTACGGTATTCATGGTACGCGCAGGGAGAGGAGTGGGAAAAGGGAAATGAACGTTGCTTATGTACATCAATATTTCTAATTTTCTACAGTCGCCAGTTTTGCAAGTAGGAAGCACTGGAAGCTGATGTAGATTTAATAGTTTATTTGTAGATACAGACCCTAAGATGTCACTGGAAGAAAAGACAAGCTCCAACTGACTTTAACATTCCTAAGTACACACAGTGGAGTAGCCAACATTCCACCAGTATTAAAGAAACAGGGATAATTATAAAACAAGAGAATGTAACACACTCAGTCTCCCATACAAATACTTGGGCAACCAATCAATAACCCATATAGTTACTCATATAGCTACTTATCAACACATGCAACAGTTTACAGAACAACAGACATAATGATGCACAAATTAAGACAGTTTAGTCACTAACCCATGCACTCAGTGAGACACATTTAATCACTCACTCATACAGTCAGTCATGCACCTACTAAATCCTTCATCCAGACACTTATACATCCACTCATTCTTCAATATGTAAGACATATTTTAACTTTAAAGAAACATACAGTCACTGGATGTTGTCATCAGTGATGTCATCAGTGATGTCATTTGAGATGTCATCAGTGATGTCATCAGTGATGTCACTGACCATGTCATGAATGATGTAATATGTGACATCATCAGCAGTGGATTGCGGGTGCGCGATATATAGTTAGTGCAACTAACTATACATGGAATTTCAATGGTTTTGTGTGAGTAAAATAAGGTTTTATAAATGTGAATTCCTAACTATATATGGTCTATAACCTATGGTTTTTTCAGTGAATTTTCAAGGTTTTGTAAATGCTAATTCCTAACTATATATGGTCTATAACCTATGTTTTTTTCAGTGAATTTTCAAGGTTTTGTAAATGCTAATTCCTAACTATATATGGTCTATAACCTATGGTTTTTTCAGTGAATATATATATATACATACATATATAAACAGATATCATCTGTATATCTATATAAATACAAACATAAATGCATGCATACATATACTTATATGCATACAGATGCATGTTATTTACATGAAAGTTGAAAAAACACTAATAAAAGCAAAGCTAAAAAGCCACCTCAATACAAACAGAATGGCTTTAACTTAAACGAGGGCGAGATCTATTGCATTTTCAATGCTTGTTTACTTTGGTTCCATCAAGAAGGCATTCAGATGTGTCACACATTTGCCATAAATTCTGAATGTTAGCACTCTAGTTGCACATTAGATCACTGTAGTAAAGCTACTGCTCCCCAGGGACGTCTGCTGCTGGTATTCAAAGTGCATGTTTCAGTCTGCATGTCAGAATTTTTTTAATGAAATAGAAGAGGATTTGAGAAGTCACTCAAAATGATCCCTAATTTTTCTTTCTGAAGCACTAATCATACTTTCTATGGCAAAATTAACCCCCTCATGTCGTTCCTTTTTAAATTGAGTGTTTTCAGACTTACCACTTCATTCCAATCAAGATGGCTTCTGGTGTGCCATACTTTTGTCATAAGTAAGACTGTTAGTGCTCTAGTTGTTCTTTAGAACACTCTGGGACATTCTGTCATTGGGCTATACTTGGGGTACATCTGGGTGATATTTGGGCTACATTTAGGCTCTTTTGTCTCTGGTGGCCATCTTGGGAGACTGTATGTCAGAATTTTTTAATGAAATTGAAGAGGGTTTGAGAAGTCACTCAAAATGTGCCCTAATTTTTCTTTCTGCAGCACTAATCATAATTCATATGGCAAAATATACCCCCTCATTTTGTTCCTTTTTAAATTAAATGTTTTAAGAGTTACCACTTTATTCCAATCAAGATGGCTTCAGGTGTGCCATACCTTTGTAATAAGTAGGACTGTTAGCGCTCTAGTTGTTCTTTAGAACACTCTGGGACATTCTGTCATTGGGCTATACTTGGGCTACACCTGGGTGATATTTGGGCTACATTTGGGCTCTTTTGTCTCTGGTGGCCATTTTGGGAGACTGCATGTCAGAATTTTTTAATGAAATAGAAGAGGATTTGAAAAGTCACTCAAAATGTGCCCGAATTTTTCTTTCTGCAGCACTAATAATACCTTCTATTGCATAATATACCCCCTCATTTTGTTCCTTTTTAAATTAAATGTTTTAAGAGTTACCACTTTATTCCCATCACGATGGCTCCAGGTGTGCTATACCTTTGTAATACGTAGGACTGTTAGCGCTCTAGTTGTTCTTTAGAACACTTTAGGAGGCTGCAGTAGAGCACAAAGGAATCAACTGACAGTCTCTGTCCTTGTTGGATGTACATGTTTTACTGAGAATGTCAGACTTCATTTTCATATGACTGAGAAAGATAATGTGAATTTACAGAAAATATGCTTTCAGTTTAGCTTATAGATCCCCTTCCAAACCACTGTGGGAAAATCATGAGATATTAGTTTTCTTTCAAACAATATTCATGATATCACAGCAGAAGGCTTTTTCACATGGTAAAATCACCTTAGAACCCACCACAATTCCTAAAACGAGTATGGTACCATCAACAAATGATTTATAATGTAACTAAAGTCCTAAAACCCTCTATTAACTACAATGCTTTTTAATGAGATGCTATCATGTATATTGGTCCCAAGATGGCTGCCAACACTTCTTGGATGAAGTGCTGACAGCCAATCAGATCAGATGTGTGGTTAGGCTCCGCCCAGATATATATATTTTTTTTAACCTAAATTACTCAAAATCCACTGGAGCACATATATTGAGACCTAGCAAAGGCACATCGGGCTAACAGTCCCTACAATTTTGCCAAGTTTCGTGCAAATCCATTCAGCCGTTCGAGCTAAAAGTGAGGCCAACCGCCCTATGGAAATTAACATGGGAAAAACGCGTTTTGGGACACCCCTTTTTTCTCGTATATATATATATATTCACTGAAAAAACCATAGGTTTCACACAAGTTATAGTTAGCTGGAAATTTTACTGACATAAAACCATAGAAATTCCAACGTTATAGTTAGTTGGACTCACTATAACAAGCGCGCCTGCAATGCACTGCTGATGACGTCACATATTACATCACTCATGACATCGTCAGTGACATCACTCATGACATCACTGATGACACCAGCCAGTGAATGTGTGTCTTTCTTTAAAATTAATATGTTTAATATTTGTGTTTGTAAAGGTTGATGGAAGAATAAATGGTTAAATAAGTGTGCAAATGGATGTTTAAAAAAAAAATGATTGGTTAACAGCTTTATTAAGTGTATTTTATTGAATACATATATTAGCGAGTAACTTTTAAATATTGAAATATATGTATCAGTGTTTCACTTTGTGTATAAGTAGCTGCATGGGTTGCTGACTGACTCACTGTTTGTATGTGTTTTGAAGACAGCATATGTGCAGGACTGTATGGGTGGATGAGTGTGTATATGAGTGTGTTAGTGAGTGAATGACTCACTATTGTGCTTTTTAGTAACAACATATATTTTATTCTAGTGTATGTGAGTTTTGATGTATATAAGTGAGTATATGTGAGAGTAAGAGATTGTAAGAGTTCCTGTTTAAATAAGTATATGTTTATATAAATGATTGTTTAAGAGAGTAAGTATGTGTAAGTTTCCTTAGAAGTAAAGAAGTAGTGTGTGTATAGTTTTATATGCAAATAAATGGATGTTCAATAATTTATTTGCATGTGTGAGTATGTGTGTGAGTAACTTTTGGATGACTGTCGGTGTATAACAGGATGTATAGATGTATCACTACATATGATGAGTGAGTATATGTATGAGTGACTATATAGAACTGTTGGTAAATGAGTGGATGTGTATATAGATGGTGGAATTCAGTTCAGTTTTAACGTCTTTATTTCGATTTTTCATCATAAAAGACACACATGTACACAAAATTACATTAAATACAATTAGTGCGACGAAGTCATAAGATCATAAATATTTAAATACACATACTAAACAAATCAAAAAGAAACAAGACAAGAAAAATTAAGGCAAGGCAAATCTAGTTAAAAATCTCTATTAAACATGCTTGTAAAGACGTCAAGGGGAATTATAAAAACATTTGAGCATATATAAAAAAATAGCAGATCATCAATACTGATAAAGTCATAGGCCAAAAAGATCAGTGGGATAACACAGTATACAAGTTATTTAGGTCATGATACTATGAGCTGACTGACTTAATCCTTATCAGCCAAGCCCACCCAAGGAATTTGGCCAATCCTATGGTTAGCCATTCAGATGTGTTAGTTCTCAAGATGTACAGTGCTTCACTACTCACTCGGGTGTTAAGTCTAGTACATATAGGTTTCAGCCACTTATTACGTGGTTCACAATAAGCAGTACAGACAAATAAAAAATGACCTAGTGTTTCTTTGCAAACGGTACAACAGGGACAGAAACTTGACTCCAACCTCTGCCAGCCGCTAGTAAAAGCCCTCAGAGGCAGTGTACCTACACGGAACTGATGGTATAGTTTCCTATCTAATGTTTTAAGGATAACATCCCAGTATACTTCTTTGTTAGGTACTGCTTTGTGGAGCAAAAACTGGCCTGTCAAATTCATTTTCTCAGAAAGTGCCACATGTTCCGTTTTTACCATGGACCAAAAGAGAAGTTTAAATTCATTCTTGGTAGGGAAGGTTTGAGAACCCGGCTCCGACCAAAGCAAGGGAAGACCCATTTCGGTAAGAGTGTTCTTAATTAGCTTTAGCCACGGTATGTCACCTGCCCCTTGTTGCATTCTCACATCCTGTAATTCACGGGCAAACATGGCCAGCTCCGGGGTGGACCATATGCGTCTCCATAACGCCACCATCCTATAGAGGGCCTGGTGTTTAATGGTATGCATGCCCATGTCCATCAAGAGTGGAAGGACTGGTGTTGAGGGGGGGAGACTAACTAAGTTTCGAAGGAATTTATTCTGTATCCTATCCAGGACAGCCAGGTCCACACATCCCCAAATATCGGCCCCATATAATATGGCTGAGCTGATTTTAGCACTATAAATTTTAAGTGCGGGCAGTACTCTTTTAGTCAGGGAACACCGCTGCTCTTTTACTAGACAACCAGTCAAGCGGGCAAATTTCAGGCAGAGTGCCGCTACTTGATCTTTCCATTGTAGCCTATAATCCAAGGTAACACCAAGATAAGTCATTACATCAACCTGCTCCAGTCTAGACCCATTCATTAAAACATGGCCCCTCAGTGGCTTTTTCTTAGTCAGGACCATGAACTTGGTTTTATTAATATTGATCTCAAGATCATTCATAGTGCAAAAGTCCATGAATTTATTTATTGCTACCTGTAAACCCTTCTGTGTTTTGGCCAATATGAGAGTGTCATCTGCAAAAATTAAAAGAGGGAATTTGGTCCCACCCAGTGAAGGAGCATCAGTGGGGGTATCTGAGAGGAACTTAACCACCTGATTGATGAAGAGTACAAATAGGGTGGGGGCCAGGACACAACCCTGCCTCACACCGCGAGTTACGGGGAAGGATTCGGTAACCTGGCCCTGGCGACCCCATCTGACTCTTGCAAAGTTACCCTCATGCATCCTAATGGTAAGTTCTAATAGTGCACTAGGGACCCCATCCTTCTCAATGCTGCCCACATCTTCCCTCTGGGGACCAGATCAAACGCTGATTTGAGGTCCACAAATGCAGCGAAGATCTTCCCGTCTCTCAATAACACAGTTTTCCAATAGATCATGACAAATCTTAATATCTGATCAACTGTGCTAATGTGTGCTCTAAAACCCGCCTGCATTGGAGACAGAATATCTACTTCTGACATCCACGAATGGATTTTCCCTAACAGCATTCTGGCTATTACTTTTTGTAGGGCATCGATGAGGCTGATGGGGCGGTAGTTTCCCGCATCAGATCTATCCCCTTTTTTGTGCACTGGCAAAATCTCAGCCCCTTTCCAGGAGTTTGGGATCCTAGTCCCTCTAGCTATAGCATTTGCTAAAATTAATATATACGGGACCCAGTGTGTTTGATCGTATTTGAAGAGGTCCGCAGGGATGCAGTCCATGCCGGGGGCTTTGCCATTCTGCACTTGTTTAAGAGCAGAAATAGCTTCAGTTTCAGTGAAAACAATGTGATCAAGTGAGGCCACCTCAGACTGCACACTGGCATCTTCCCTAATAGTAGTAAGGGAGATCCGTTCCGTGTGGCTGAACTGTGCCTCATAATGCTTGACCCATTGCTCTGCAGGGACGTGGTTTACTGGAGTATGTAATTCCCCCGCCCCTCCCCATTTCACAACCTCCCAAAATTTTTGTTGGTTAGATGAGGTACTTGCCTGGTATAAATCTAACCAACGCTGATCATCCCATTTGATTTTTGCCTCTTTTAATGCTTTCTTATAATTCACCCTGGCTATCCTTATATCTGGACATGATTTGGATTTAATAGCCCTTAACAGAGAGCTGTGGGCAATACTACAGGTCTTATCATACCATTTCAACCTAGATTGTGCTGGGACATTATTTCCTCCTTTTACGGGTTTGATAAAAAAAGACTTAATTTTACTAAAAAGAGACTCATGAATTGTCCCGATTTGGTCGAGTGGGGTTCCAGCCTCAAGTATGGGTACCATCTGTTTTGTAGCCGCTAGGACCTCCATGGCAATCCTGCTAATAGTAGCAGTATTGTCTTGGAGCCCAGCCCATCTTACCCTTCTGCAATCATTTGTGAGTCCAGCGTCTGCTGTATCAATACTAGTTGCAGGGTTCATGTGGAGACCCTCATCCACTGATAATTTTATTACCAGGGGGTTATGATCACTCTCGGATCTAGTGACTATTTCCATGTCCACCAATATTTTCCAAAACTCTATCTTTAACAAAAAATAATCAATGCGGCTCGAGTTTAGGGAGTTATCAAATGTAACTTTTCCCATCTGGTCTGATTTGGTCCTTCCATTCGCTGCACGCAAGTCCCATTCAAGGCAAAGACCCAACCACTGCATAACTGCCTCCGTGACTTTTTTAATTGGAGGAATAGACAAAGGAGGAATATTCCAAATCTGATCAATTTCCCCATATCCCCCGCTATCAAGGTTAGGAAACGGTTCGAAACAACAGTTGAAGTCACCTGCCACCATGACACATTTGTCACTACTAATGTTATTCAGTAGGGAGTCAAGTTCAGCTACCACTCCCGCAGGCTTCCCACCAGGTAACCCTCTAGCATATATGTTGAACAAACAAAGGTCCTGGATATTTTTACCGGTTAATTTCAACGCTAGGATGTCATTACTCAGAGTAGGGAGTTCCGTGATAGTAATGGCTAATGATTGTCTAATCCAAATAACTAGGCCTCCTGAAGGGCGACCCTTCGGTCCCTTACTAGCTGGTTTGTGGTAATTAAGGTAGCCAACCCGATAAATAGCGTCGGTTGACCAACTTTCCTGCAGGATAATAACATCATGTAGATCCACAAAGGAGCCCCAATCAGCCTCTGACGCTTTCCCCTTTAAGCCCGCTATATTCCAAGACAAGACTGCGAGGGTGTAAGTTGTTTTCTCTGCCATCTTGGCGGTTGGGTTGACGACAGCCTTAGTGATCGTCTGTCTAGGGGTACCTGACAAGAATGTTTCCCTTATTTCCACCCTCTGTGGATTTGCGCTAGACACAGGGACAGTCTCTACCCAAGGAACACTCACATTATTTAAAGAGCATGTTACTACAGCACTAGAACGCCCAGTAATCGATTGTTCTACATCATGTCAATCCACACCTTCCAGACCGGAAAGGGGAGCAAACCGGTTCGCAAGGTGGGGATAGAACATTGGATAGAGCGGAGTGTCAAAATGGAATCTCCCTCTAGACCTGTCCCTTCTTGATTGATGAAACGGGGTGTGGGATCTATTTGCATATAAAGCTGGATAAAAATAATGCAGTAGTAAAGTTTGTACATCCCCAACTCTACCGAATCTTGGTTCCCTGCAAATGTATTCGGCAACCCAAGGCTCTCTAAAGCTAACCACCACACAATCCCCCTCAAGATCTTTCTTACCAAAACCTATCCAATCCACCCTCCTTACATTAAGTATTTCAGGATTTAGATTAGGAGGGAGTGGCCGGTTTTTATTAAGCCAGAATGTAACCTTATTGTAAAGATCCTTGTGTGTTTCCCTCTTGCCATCTACAAGCGGAGCCACGCCAGTTAAAACAATTGTATAAGGTACTGACTCCGGTGGGAGGTTCACACACTGTTTCTTTGGGATGGGTTTGGCGATGGGCTGATGACTAATATTTTTGCCCCTAACAGAAGTTGAGTTTTTCTGAACCTGCTGGTTTTTTACAGGCTTTGGCCTTGCAGGGTTCTCTGTAGAAGCTGCTTTCTTAGGATCGGGTACAGTTTTTTGCGGGGCCTTGGGTATAGAGGGTCCCACTTGTAAACTATTACCCCCCGCTTTATTGTTCGTCATAATGGTGGGCTTCGGAATGGTCGGGACAGGAGGGGTCAGACCAGCAGTTGCTAAACTGGCGAGGATTCTGTCAGAGGTCGCTATATTATCCTTCACTAGCAAATCTAAGGAATCCATTTTTGTATTTAGTAACCTTGTCCTTTCAAAAAGAGGTAGAAGTAAAGATTTGAATAGCAGCTCAATTTTAGCCAAAAATATCTCTTCTGTAATGCTAATCATAGTCTCACCTCCCCCTTGCTGGGCAGTAGCGTTAGTATTGGGTAGCTGTGGGGGGGATGGTGAGGCATCTCCCAACCCCTCAGTTTGTTCCTCTATGTCCGGTGAGTCTACCCTCTTGCGTTTCCCAGGGTTATGAGTGGGTGTTTGTTGTGGATGGGAAAGGGAATCCATTAGTTCAGTGCTAATGTTGAGATTTGGTGAGTCTGAAAGACCAGTATTATCCCTGGACTGATCTAAACAGATGGTCCCACTATTTTGTAAGTTATCGTGCGCAGTATTAAAAGCACTTTCCTGGTAAGAATCCACTATCTCCACTGTATGAATCTCAGGAGTAGTTACCAACATTACTTCTGCATTACTATCCGAGTTCAACGTGGAGAGTGGGACAGGGGAGACAGCCTCATTGATTTTACCTAGTGAAGACCGCTTGCCAGTAATAATATCAAGCGAAAGGCGTTTTTCAACCAGGGCGATCTCCTTCTCTAATATAGCAGTAGAACGTTTGAAAAACTGATCAATTGTACCAGTAAAAGTACCATTAGAGGTTGAGACCTGAACTTGCCTCTCCTTACCAGACCTTAAGGGCATTTTTGTTATTCTTTTTAAGATTCAACTGGCGGGGATATATCCAACCTCAATACTCAATCAACGATGCCACTCAGGCCACAGTATTTATCCTTCCAAATATGGGGATTTTAGCGTCACTTTAGACACAAACAGTCACAATAATAATTATACCAGTTAATAAGGTTCATAAATATGTAATTAGGAAGAAAATGTTAATAATAGGGCCCAGCCCGGCCTCCTCCGGCCCCGGACGGCCACAGACGGTCCCGCCCTTGTCCCGGGCTTCTCCCGGTCGCTCCCGCTCGCTCTCGCGAGGCGGGGATACTACGCTCCTTATGACTCTGCAACTACGTCTACATTGGATGATAGGCGGGGGCGTGGCCAGCGGGGAGAGCAGCCCAGGTGATGGTGATTGGGCGCGCAGGGGCTCCTGGACACTGGAGTCCCCTGCCTATGCTCGCAGCCCCGCTGGTTACTCGCCTGTCCCCGCGCTCCTCCTGAGGTCTCTGATGCTGCCTCCTGGCAAACGACGCGCTGCGGGACCCGCGAAGCGGGTCCGGCGAGTCGTGGAGACGGTTGGAAATCACAAAGGGTCAGCTACACAGTAAGTCCGCCGTGCTCCTCTGGCGTCCTGGCGCTGGCAATCCGTTATACAAAGGGTCCCACAGGCACAAGTTGAAATCGGCTTTTACCTCCGTTGGCGGGGGGCGTGGCCAGCGGGGAGAGCAGCCCAGGTGATGGTGATTGGGCGCGCAGGGGCTCCTGGACACTGGAGTCCCCTGCCTATGCTCGCAGCCCCGCTGGTTACTCGCCTGTCCCCGCGCTCCTCCTGAGGTCTTTGATGCTGCCTCCTGGCAAACGACGCGCTGCGGGACCCGCGAAGCGGGTCCGGCGAGTCGTGGAGACGGTTGGAAATCACAAAGGGTCAGCTACACAGTAAGTCCGCCGTGCTCCTCTGGCGTCCTGGCGCTGGCAATCCGTTATACAAAGGGTCCCACAGGCACAAGTTGAAATCGGCTTTTACCTCCGTTGGCGGGGGCGTGGCCAGCGGGGAGAGCAGCCCAGGTGATGGTGATTGGGCGCGCAGGGGCTCCTGGACACTGGAGTCCCCTGCCTATGCTCGCAGCCCCGCTGGTTACTCGCCTGTCCCCGCGCTCCTCCTGAGGTCTTTGATGCTGCCTCCTGGCAAACGACGCGCTGCGGGACCCGCGAAGCGGGTCCGGCGAGTCGTGGAGACGGTTGGAAATCACAAAGGGTCAGCTACACAGTAAGTCCGCCGTGCTCCTCTGGCGTCCTGGCGCTGGCAATCCGTTATACAAAGGGTCCCACAGGCACAAGTTGAAATCGGCTTTTACCTCCGTTGGCGGGGGGCGTGGCCAGCGGGGAGAGCAGCCCAGGTGATGGTGATTGGGCGCGCAGGGGCTCCTGGACACTGGAGTCCCCTGCCTATGCTCGCAGCCCCGCTGGTTACTCGCCTGTCCCCACGCTCCTCCTGAGGTCTTTCATGCTGCCTCCTGGCAAACGACGCGCTGCGGGACCCGCGAAGCGGGTCCGGCGAGTCGTGGAGACGGTTGGAAATCACAAAGGGTCAGCTACACAGTAAGTCCGCCGTGCTCCTCTGGCGTCCTGGCGCTGGCAATCCGTTATACAAAGGGTCCCCTGGTATATGGTGGAATTACTGAATTGGTTGTTGTAACTGGTATGGGTATCTCCATTTTTTTGAAAATGTTAGTTTCTATTTTTGAATATCTATTTCAAGGGTTACATTATACTGAAAGGAGGTCTGTTACTCTGTCACAAGGATGGTGTCATAAGTGATGTCATGAGTGATGTCACTGACGATGTCATGAGTGATGTAATATGTGACGTCATCAGCAGTGTATTGCAGGCGCGCTTGTTATAGTGAGTCCAACTAAATATAACGTTGGAATTTCTATGGTTTTATGTCAGTAAAATGTCCAGCTAACTATAACTGGTGTGAAATCTATGGTTTTTTTCAGTGAATTTAATAGGTTTTTTAAATGCTAATTCCTAACTATAACTGGTGTGAAACCTATGGTTTTTTCAGTGAATTTCATAGGTTTTTTAAATGCTAATTCCTAACTATATATAAGGCCTCAAGCCTATGAAATGTAATATTTTTTTATAATGAATCCTATATTGTATATTTATATAATACTTATTTTTTGTTTTTTTGTTTTTGCCCTGGTGCGCTCCCGGTGCGCGCCCCGGTGTGCGCACTGAAAAGCGCAGTTTTTCTGGAGTGCCCCGGGTCGCGCACAGGTGAGCGTCCCGTTAGCGCTATTGCCGTGAACGAAAACATTGTGACGTATCGCGTCCGCGTGATACGCACAGCGTAAGCGCACCCGGAAGTACTCGAGCGAATACGATCGCGCAACGTAAGCATCTAACGCGCTTACGCGACGCTCCCCGTGGCGCGCCCCCGGGCGTGCCCGGGGGCACGTCGCGTAAGCGCATCGAGTCATGTGACCTGAAAATAACACTTTTTATTGGTGCAGAACAGTTTTGGTTTCCAAATGATGAAAGCCCGGGTCATGTGACCTGAAAATTAAAATAACACTTTTCATTGGTTCAGGACAGTTTTTTTTTCCAAATGATGTAAGCCCCCACCTTTTTTCCTTATTCTGACTTTGTCCTTTGACTGAGGAAGACCTGTTTGGAGATATAAGAGAAATATTTTGTACTTTAAAATGGCTACAGTAGCAGCAGCAGCTGGAGCACCTGCACCACCACCACCACCACCACCACCAAGAGGACCACCACAACATCACATTGGTGGTCAAGAAGAAGAGGAGGAGGAGGAGGAGAAGGAGGAGGGGAGAAGGTGGCTGCCAGAAGACAATACCCCATACAGGCCAAGGCAGCACATTGTATGGGAGTTTTTTCTATCCCAGAGGGCAAGAAGAAAGTCAATGCGCCAAAGGTGACTTGCCAAATCTGTGGCATTGAACTTTGAAGGGGGAACCCTAACAAAAAATATTCATTTGGTAATACACCATGATTAGGCACATGCAGCGCACGCATCCGAACAACTATGCTGCCGCAGAGGTGAGAGAACTGGCCAGTAACCCTCCCCAATCTTCAACCAGCACCTCCAAAAGAAAGCAACCCACTCCATCGGGACCAGAGACAAGGGAGACAATCCCTTGCATACAACCACGGTTTGGTGAATTCAGGATCACATGTATTTTTTGTGGTAAGACCATCTCCTATGGTGAGCAGAGCATGAAGCTCATCCTCCTTGCTGGTTACAACCACAATTGCCCCAAAAAACCCTAATTTTTTCCTGATTTTTTTTTGCTCCAGTTGAGCCATTTTTAATTCCTTGTTTTTTGTTTCTCCCCATAAAAATAACAAAAAAATATATAAAATAGTTCATAAAAGCCAAAAAAATATAAAACAACAAAAAGAAGAAAAAAACAGTTCTTTTTAGAACTACCTCCAAATTATAAAAAAAGGCTACATTTTTTAAAAACTCTATCATTCTTTTTTCCCCATGGAACGCTCCCCGGTACACTCCGGGGGCGCGTACCGGGCGCTCCCCCCGTGCAAATAAAAAAAAACATTTTTTTTTTGCCCCGCGGGGCCCTTTTATAGCCCCCACATCAAACCTAGGGGGTCAGGGGGGTCTACTCTGCCCCCTTATGGTCATTTCCCCCTTAGTTTTTGCCACCTCTTGTGTCTCGATCCTACCGAGACACAAGATGGCGTTCGCTCCGGACTGTTTGGAATGTTGACAAACACCCGAGAGCCAATCAGCTTTCCGCGCGCAAACTCGCGTAGCGCACTGGTTAGCGCCCCGGGGAGCGCTTATAGATATATATATTTTTTTAACCTAAATTACTCAAAATCCACTGAAATACATATTTTGAGACATAGCAAAGGCACATTGGGCTACCAGTCCCTACAATTTTGCCAAGTTTGGTGGAAATCCATTCAGCTGTTCGGGCTAAAAGTGAGGTTGACCGCCCTATGGAAATTAACATGGGGAAAACACGTTTTGGGACCCCCCTTTTATCTCAGCCCCGCTTGACAAATCCCCCCCAAACTTTAAGGGAAGGACCGGGGCGCCGCAAGGCAAACTTGAGGAAATTTTCAGGCAGATTCCTCAACCGGTGCCAAAGTTATTCACAGTAGAATGTTGAGATTTTGTATTGAAAATAATCCTAACTATAACTACCTACTGGTGACCGCCAGTAGGTAATATACATATATATATATATATAGGAGAGGTATCACAGTGACTTATATAAGTGGAGGAATTTGGGTTTAATAAGCAAAGCAGAACTGGCTTTCCTTAAAAATGATTACCCAACTACTCCTCAGCTATACCTGATACCCAAAGTTCATAAAAACCCAACGAGGCCACCTGGAAGACCTATTATATCTGCCATTGGAAGTCTATTTGAAAACACCAGCACCTATGTTGATCATTTCCTTCAACCATTTGTTAAAGACCTTCCAGCTTATATACAGGACAGTGGTGACTTTTTGCGACACATATATGATGTACAGTGGGAAATGGATTTTGTGTTTATGTCACTAGACGTGCAAGCGTTATACACGAGCATTAGACACAAGGATGGGCTGAAGGCTTTGGAATACTATCTGAACAAACGTCCAATAGCATTATACCAACATTCGTTGATGTTATTACAGATGGTAGAATGGTGCCTAAATAATAACACTTTTTTGTATGATAAACTGCATTACAAACAACTACAAGGTTCGGCAATGGGTACTTGCTTCTCCCCCAGCTATGCAAATTTGCATATGGGCTGGTGGGAGGAGCAGGTATTAGCCGTTAAACACGAGGTAAACATGTCAGAAAATGTGGTGCTATATAAGCGCTACATCGATGATATCTTTATCCTCTGGAAGGGTACCATAGAGAGTGCAGAGGCATTCGCCAGAGACCTAAATGAGAACAGCCTAAATTTAAAATTTACTTGCACCACCAGCAAGGAAATGCTCCAATTTCTAGATATAGAAATTTATGTAGAGAATGACAGAATTCAGACGAGAACCTACAGGAAACCAACAGCAGGCAATGCAGTGCTTCACGCACAAAGTTTTCACCCCACTAAACTAAAAGAGTCCATTCCATATGCAGAATGCTTGCGTATGACACGCAATTGCAGCACAGAGGAAGGAGTCACCAAAGCCAAAATAGACTTATTTGAAAGATTAAGTAAGAGAGGGTACAAACCACAAACCCTTACAAAAGCTGAGAGTAAATGCAAAACTAAAAGCAGGAAGGATCTATTATTCGCCAATGACTTGGAGAATAAAACAACACCAACAAAGGTGGCTGGCAACCCCCCAAGGATGATAACTGGCTACAATATGTACCACAACCAGGTCAGGAGAATTTTGCAAAAACATTGGCCCCTGGTTAGAAATGACCCAGTAATAGGACACCTGAATGGGAACAGACCGAGTTTAACATTTAGGAAGGCCAAATCCATGCGTGACCAACTAGTGTGTAATTCCCCTGCACTAAAAAAACCAGTCACTTGGCCCCCACCACAAAAAGGCTTTAAGAAATGCACGAAGTGCAAAGCCTGCAAACAAGGGTTAAACATGAAGGAGGTCATTGTACCTTTTAGAAAAAAAACCCTATACCATCAGGGGCGGCTACTCATGCAAAACGGAGTATGCCGTATATGTTCTGGTCTGTAGTTGTGGCAAACGATATGTTGGGAGCACTATTCACCAAGCACATGTGAGAATTCTCCAACATTTGCGTGCCATAACAAACAACGATCCAACGTATCCTGTGGCCAGACACATAAATACCCAACATGATGGGAATATTAAACATATATCCTATTATGTGATAGACAGTGTCCCTAAAAATCCAAGGGGTGGAAACCGCAGACTAGCCTTACGACGTCTTGAATCAAGATATATAATCTTGTTAAATTCAAAAATTCCGAATGGATTGAATTCAGACGAAGTCCTAACTGTCCACTTATAATCCAGAGCGGGGCCCCTCCCGACAATATGATCCCAGTCCATTTTTTAACTCTGCACGGTTTAAATACACTTCTATTACTTTGAATTTAGAGTCACAATTTGGGCTAATATTATGGTTTAACAGGTATGACACACACTAACACAATGCAACGGTGTTGTATGCCAGGCACAGCAGAAGCAGATGACTCATACACATGTCAGGCGCAGACATGAGCAAAAACGTTTGTATGTATATGCAGCGTAGCGATTTACTCCACTTGGAGAGAATGAAAAGTGCAGAAAACACTAGAATTTGAAATCTATTATTTAAATATTTTGCACGTGCACCAGAGTGAGCCAACATGAATTGCAATAATTTTCGCAATGCACAATGAAATTTAATTGTCCGGCATCAGCTCGCAATCATGTCAACTTTGGTAGAAACGTTAATCAGACTTAAACGATATATTACATAAGATCTCATGCTTGTATATTGTGTTAACAGAATTGAGATGAGAATACTTACAATTACAATGTATCAAGTGCCGACAGCGTCATAAAATGAATCATGTTCATGTTATCCTTTAAAAACTACAGAATCTTCTGTGTCTATGCATCAGTGTGTTTGACCATGACTCACTGGTTGCCATAACTACGAATAGCCTATCATGGTGTAAGGTCTGTTCGTGATGTGTCAGCATGTAAAGTGTTATAAAAATGTATGCCATTTCGAGCAGAGTTAAGTGAGCAAGGCGGAGGCTTCCGCCGAAACGCGTCTGAGCGACATGTCGGATTAAAAACTTTTCTTGAGTCAAAGTCACGGAGTCAGTGCCTTCCTTTCATCAGAGGGAATCGGATTGGTAATCAATATATATATATATATATATATTTTTTTTTTTTCATGGATTTCTCTCAAGAAAGTGGCAACATTGGAAAAATCCTAAGAAAAAATTGGAAATTGTTACAATTGAATAACACAGTCAAGGAAATCATGGGCAATCATCCAATTATAACATATAGACGTGCAAGAAATCTGAAAGACCACGTAATTCATAGTCATTTTCAAAAAAAAAAAAAAAGAGACAATATGACTGGTTAAAAACTAAGGGATTCGTAAAATGCCACGGATGCAAAATGTGCCAAATAGCAAAACCAACGAAAGAGATAATATTGGCAAACAAAAAGAAGTGGCATATCAGACAGTGTATCACTTGCAAGACTCCATTTACAGTCTATATAGTTGAATGTCCTTGCCCAGTGTTGGATGTGGGTAGCACAACAGTGGAACTGAAGAACCGAATCCTGTAACACATGCGGGCAACAATTCACAAGGACCGCTCCAATGCCATAGCCAAACATATGGAACAATTCCATCAAGGAGATTGGCAAAAAATGAAATTTTATGGCATACAGACAATCCCAAAAGGAGAACGCGGTGGAGATCGCGAGAGAAAACTGAGGCAAGTTGAATCAAGATTCATTTTAAACCTGAGAACGCTGCATCCGAATGGATTAAATCAGTCGGAGGAACTATACGTGCACCTATAAACAATAATTGACCTTGGAAATGAATTAATACAAGAATGAGAAAAAGTATATACAAAAAGTATTTGAAACAATGATAATGAACGAAGCCTATTGGAAGGCAGAACAATTATAAATGAGGATTGAATAAATAAAAGGACAGGGTCAGATGGAAATAATGTGCCAAGTTGGCAATAAAAGTATACCTGCACGAACATCCTACTTGGGTCAAATAACTTTGAACTAAAAGGACCAGAATCCTTGTAAACATGTGACAGGAAACAGAAAAAAAGACCTTTAAATTCACAAGGGGTGGGGCAACCCGTTGATCGTGAGCAAGATGGCGATACACCGAAACAGGTAGATCTATTGCGCTACATGCCCTGTAATCAAGGAAAATAAAGAAGATTGCAAACACTACAACTGGTTGTGCGACCCATTTTTCCCCTCTCGGAGGAAGTTGGTGAATATTAAGCGGCTTGGGTTCAGCCGCAGGATAACGCACACACGAGAGCGCTGCAAAGTCCCGAATTGTGAACCAACGTGGAGGTGATATATATATATATATATATATATATATTTAATGGACTTTAGTGGTGTCTCAGGCTCTTCTTGTGGAATTTGATAAAACCAAGCTTCTGTAGCTCCTCATGATGTGCTGGCTTTGAGGTCAACCTTAATGACTTTTGGAGCTTGGATTAGCCCTGAGTCTCCAACAGAGTTTTCTACTTGTTGGCAGTCTGTGGAGTTGTTCTGGGCTCCTATGCGGAAGCTACGGTGGTGGACCACTTCATCTGGGGATAGCTCCACATGCACAACTTCTCTGACCCTTCTTCTGGGGCTGCTCTGCAGGACGTTGTGGCTCGATGATTCATTAATGGTTTTGGTAAGGGAATAAAACGTTGAACACTACAAGTCAGTGAAAGCAGATAACATTGGTTAGCTTTGTGTTTAAATGATTCTTCACAAACACCTGGTTAATCTCGGCTTCTTGGCACATGAATTTCAATTTGATTTGTGCGGTGCTTTTGTAACCTGGTGGCATCCGCCTTTAGCGTTCTTACTCCACATAGCGTATGACATTAGTATTTGGGTAATGGCGCAGTACCTTTAATTTGCGGACATTTCAGTGATTTCCTGGCTAACGACGCATAGACATTCAATGTCACTTTCTTCATCTTTAAACATTTTATATAGGCAGGCATTGCGCTTAGACTCCACCGGTGCCAGCAGCGATTCTGCACTACGTCTGCAGCACACGGTGCACGCACAAACAGTTTGCTGGACCACAGAAAACTCTCTAAAAGAGCACTTCCAGTGTGCAGGCTTCCTATCCCCTATCTCGTCACCAATTGTATCGTCCTGCCAGCCCACGTACTCGCCAATAGCCATACACAGAGAGTAATTTTACACTTCTTTTTTCCTCTGCGTGTAAGTCAGATTTCAAGGTTCTAAGTCTGCCTTCAACTCATTGTATCAACGTTCACATTACAGCCCTACTGCATTCTTTTAATTTACAAGACGCTACACTTACTATCTCCAAGTCTACTGCGGTGGGCACCTGCTTTGCCCCAGCTTCACAAATCATTTTATAGGCTGGTGAGAGGAGCAAGTGGTCTGAACAGAGGAGAATGACCAATACATCTCAAACATTTGATGGGTCTAGTATATTTATGATCTCTTCTTTATTTGCAATTAAGAGTGGAAGAAAATGGAGGAGTTTTTCTGGAGATTGAATCTCAGTTTCACTTACAAAATCAGTAGGGAAAGAATGGAATATATAGATAACCATTTGAAAGTGAAACAGGATACCCTCACTACCAGACTGCATTGCATGGAAACATTGGGAAACAACTTACTACACGCTAATAGCTACCACCCCAGAAGCTTAAAATGGGGCATCCCCTGTGGGGAATTTTTGAACGTAAAAAGAATTGCTCTAATAATGAGATATTTTATTTGGAAGAACATGAGGTCTCAGCAGATTCATGGAGAGAGGTTACCCAAACAAGGTATTACGAGAGGCATCCACCAAAGTAGCAACAAAAAACATGATAATCTTCATTTCAGTAGGAAGGAAAAAGAAAACACTCCTGAAAAATCTGATCAAATTAATTATAGATCTCAACAAAAAATCAGGCATTTGACTGTAATGAGTAACATTCGAATATTATAACATTGTATTCCATTTTGTGACATATGGTAGGCCCTATGTGTTCACAACATATTTACAAGTTGTTTTAGTACACAGTGAATTTGAGGAGCCAACACTTACAAGATGGTTGGATAGCTTCAGTGGCTCTTACAACTGGGGAAGCTGTAAAGCCTTAAAACACAGTAGTCACTTCAACACATTAACATTGTCCACAGGGAATATCCAAAAGTTTTCCAAATTCATTGCATGTTGTTCGGAATTCTGTATTTACATTTTGGAGTGTCAATGCAGGCTCAAATAATTTCGAAATATGATTTTTCCACTTAGGAAAAGAATTCTGGAGCACTTAGTGCTAAAAGAAAGAATGATATTGCTTATCCTGTGGCCAGACATTTGAATGAAAAATGTTATTAGCAACGGAGACTTATTTACCTTTTCTGGTATTAACAGGATTTAGAAGACTAGTCTGGTGTAAATAGAGAACAATCACTCAGGACTTTGCAGTCGAGACTGATGATTGACATAAATATTATTTTAATTTAAATGCTTGCCACCCTATTCCCTTACAGCCTTAACAACCCATAAACTATCAAATAAAATGAACACGTTAAATAGTTAATTTACCAAAATAAATAACCAACTAATTATTGAATTATAACTAACATATATATTTCACTCATTTACTGTTTGAAAATCCCCCCAAAAAACAACAGACCATTTGTAATAATTAAAATTTGAAAACAAAAGACACAATTTGACAGCTTCTACCTCCCAATTACTGACACAAGCTCGACAGCCAGTGCAAAACGTTGCATAAATATATACAGCGAGAAAAATAATTATTAAACTACAATGCGTTGAAAATAATGACTATTATAATTTGTAATTAAAAAACTGACAAAGAAAGTGATAAGTAAATTCTAAATAGGATTACACATACTTAAAATAATAAAAAAACAATAAATGAAATTTACCAAAAATAACCTTATAACAATAAATCAAAAAAGTAACTTCCATAATTAAATGGGATGCGATATACAAAAAAAATATATTTTCTAAATACAAAAAACGTTCTTCTTACTATTGATATTATGTCGCATGATTTCCTGGACACCACAACATTTTGGAAACTAAATTATTGTCCAATAATATTCCTGAGTCAATATTAATGCACTTGGTACGGGTGATTCCTACTTGGAAGGTTGTTAAGGGTTTCTGCCGTCTACTGTCTAATGGTCTATTGCCGAACTAATGAAGGAGCACACCAACATAAGATTCACTCTACCAGAGGTATTTCAAAGTCAAGTCTGTTTTACGGATCCCTTTTCTTGCACTTCGTGCATTTCTTGAAATTCTGTCTGCTGCACCTGATTGCCATAATAATGACCAACACGATTAACATTATCCTTGAGAAATATATTCTATATTTATTAATTAAAACAACATTTAACTTCTCATTTGTCAGTGATTGTGACTATAAAAAACTTGTTTTTTCTTGAAAAAAATAATTGAGAAAAATTTCCAAAACAAACATTGGGGCATATTTATGGGGATTTGGCGCAGGACAGTGCAGCAAATCATCTTGCAGAGCTGCCCTGCGTCAAAATGAAAGGGTATCTATGTCCTTTGCCCCTCCGCTGGCACCGTTTCGGCAGTCTAGCACCAATGCAGGCACCCTTGCACCATGCAAGGGAGCCTGATTTGCATGCAGGATTGGTTATGTGCAGAAAGAGGAACCTTTCTTCACGAAAACAATCCTGGTAGGCTTTTTCCTTTTTTATGTGTGCTGCGGAAGGAAGTATACAGAGAAAGAGGAAATAAATGAGGAGAAATAAAGTTATTTATCCGCGTTGCGTCTCCCCATAAAATGTTGCCACATCCCCAGGTTTACATGGTCTTGCAAATCTGGAGATGCAGCAAAATCCATGGGTGTTGCGTGCGAACACCCAATGCAAAGTCCATGTAACGCCTCCCTAGAGCAGTGCCTTGCCTTACTCCATATCTAAGAGACCATTCATAATATGATTTGGTGGTTTGTATCGCCAATTAATCCCAAAAGGTTACTCAACCGAGGTGCAAGGTGCTTGCAAATATGCCTCTCTTTTTATTATGTTCAACAATGATAGGGAGAAAATATGTTTTTGACCTTTTTTAATGTATTGTAAAGAACTAGTGGTTTTCTAATAAAAATAACAAAAAAGACAACATGTGCAACTTAGGAAATGTGTTCATTGCACAAACTGTGCTAACGAAAAGGAACTATTTATGTCATTTGAAATAATTCATCCATGCACAATAATTGATATTGAATAAAAAAACATAACTATGTACACATGTCAAAGAATTCACAAAAACACTTAATCTAGTCCTTTCAGACAAAGAAGTTCAGGTTTTCCTTCCCCTCCTTTCCTAAACCAGTCTGTACACTATTAGGCATGGAAGTGTCGGTTAAGATGAAAACTCGCCACATGATAATAATGTGGGAAATCATGAAGGACAGCACTGCAACATGACGTGGTTGTAAGTAAGAATATCTTTAGAAAAAAAAAATTCTGACAGAAACATTGTGCCTTAAATAAAATCCTGGGTGGTGAACTCCGCTCCATGGGCAGAGTTTACGGAGTTTGTGCCACTCCACACTACGCTTGGAGGGTGAAATTCAGCAAAAACTCCACCAGCGGAGCAGAGTTCCCTGGTATAGGGAGATTTACCTCCAAACCCAAATTGGTGTCCTGCTGTCCTGCTCCCTCTGCTGGACCTAGCTCCGCTTCCACTGCTCCGGTTGAATTACAGGAAGAACTGCAATGTGCATGGCATACCTGTGTGAAGGAATGCCTGACCCTATCAAATGCCATGATAGGGTCAGGCATGCCTTCATGCAGTACGTCATATGCACTGCAGTTCTTACTGTAATTAAATGAGAGCAGCAGAAGCTGAGTGGAGCCAGGCCCAGCAGCAGACGCAGGACACTGTTGGTAATTCTCAGTCTACTTTAGTTTTCTCTTTTGCTGGCCTTACTACTACGCAGGGCGGGAGCTGGGGCTTTAAAGGGAGGGGGTGCAGGGCTGGGGCTTTAGCGGGGGTGCAGGGTTGGGGGAGGAGCAGGGGGGCACTCCACCAGGCCACTGAATTTCACTGAGTTTTCCAGAAACTCCGTGAAATTCCATGGAGTACCATTATCGTTTTCAAATTTATTGTCCCATTTGGTGTACATTTTCTACTGGCAACTGCAATGGGACAATATTTGTGGTAATGATATTTATGACACAATATTCAGCAGCAGCCGCCACATGTAAAAAGTGTAGAGTCGAGGGGAGGGGGCACGGAGGGTGCAGTGTGGAAGGGGGAGCTCGGGGGAGGGAGGTTAATAATAATTTTAAAAAATTTAAGTTATACCTACCTGCTGCCTGGTCCCACGTCAAGCCTCCATGTTTGTTCTTCCTTTTCCCAGCACACACTGGGACTACATCAGACTCCCTATCCAATCCCTATGCTGCTCTCGAGCAGTGCGGGATTGGCCTGAGTTGGCTGAAAAGATGCTCTGTTCAGGTCAGGGGTTCTGTGTGGTTTCTTCTGCCTGGCTGTTTTATACAGCTGGATTAGAGAAACCTAAGTGCGCATATATGCTTGGCCGGCCTGAGACAGTCGGCATTGAGGAACATCATTAATCAGAAGGATAAGATGGAACGAGCAGAAGGCTGCCACACTAACATCTTGGAAACACGCACAAGAACACAAAAGTAACCACCCTAGCACCGAACATACAATTGAAAACTGGGGAACATGGATATCTGTCCTGAAAACAACCCTTTGCAGAAGAGGATAGGAAACCTTTCGAGTAAACATTCCACCAGCTACACAAATCTGGCAAGACAATATAAAACTGTGGAAATTAGCTCGTAATTTAAAAAAAAGGCAAAAAAGAATCACCACATTGCTGGCACACAAACTACCAGGCAGAAGTGTACAGAGCTCAATATCGAGAACAAACATCTGATATGGACCGTCAATCAGAAGAATTTAGAGGAACACTGGATTATAATCCATGAGCTATCTAGGCACCACAAACATCAGCAGTTCTAGCAATACATTGCCCGGTTGGAAAACAATAAAGTGGATTGACACAACTCTGTCCCCACTGATGTATGGTTAAGTCACGTAGCTACAATCTACATAGAAAACAATGGCAACGGTCAGCAGAAAAGTATAGAGAAATGCTTAGTAAAGTATATAAATTATGCTGATGAGCCCAGCTTAGAAGCTGGAGGTAAAGTTCAAGATGGGCCGGCCATTGAGAAGATAAGAAAAAAGATAGGAAAAGACGGGCACCTGATACTAATGGGCTACCGGGAGGAATGTTCAGAGAAGACCAGGCATACTGGGGAGGAGTCCTATCAACTCTATGCACTGAATGTTAACTGCAAACCAATGTTCTGGAATCATGGCATGGCTCATTGTTACAACCTATACTTAAGAAAGGAGATAACACAGAACCAAAACATGTAGATTGATTGCACTTCTGGACATCCAAGATAAAGCCTAGGCTAGCACATTACTGGCAGAGCTGAATAGGTGGATCAATGACAAAGGAATAATTTCCGCACATCAAAAAGGGTTTCTCCAAGGAGGGTCGACAATTGACAACATAGTGGCTGTATCCTATTTGAGCCAGCAACCCAAAATCAACAATGAAAAAACAGTCTTTGCCTGCTTCGTCAATTATTCCGCAGCATTCAATGGGGTCTCTTGACATAAGCTTTGCAATAAGCTAAGAAACTGGCAAATCCCAGCAGGCCTCCTAAATACCACCATCTCCCTATATAGAAAAACCTGGATTAAAGTTAAACTAGCAGATAACACATTAACAAAAATGTGCTTTACAGACCGGGGCCTAAAACAGGGCTGCATTCTTGCCCCCACTCTCAACAACCTATAGACAGCAGACTTAGGGAAGACGCTTCAAAATGCCAACCTCGCAAGTCCCACAATAGACCTAAACAAGTTCCAAATACTGACTCAGACGATCTGGTAGTAATGGACCACACCAAAACAGGCCTACAAAAGGGACTAACTGCCCTTAACATCTTTAACGTGACTAACAAACTAGTCATGCATTCACACAAGACCAAAGTAATGATTTATGGGCATTGTGCAAAAAAAGCACTGCTTAAAGGGAAATTCAGCAGAGAGACAATCTCCACCACAAAAACATAAAACTATCTTCTTGGAGCATGGCTTAGCGATTCTGGGTAATCGACTTTACACTTACACAAAATTAATTCAAGTCGACAATTTATGCTTTGTGCAAACTTCACGAGAAACTGCATAGTCCAATGGCAGTTCCAATAAGAAAAGTCATACAATCCAAAAGAAGGTATATAGCGGGGTGCGCTCAGCAGGCATTCCCAGGCAAATACATTAAAGGCAGCACAATGCCAGGCGTACAAATGTATATTCAAGCTACCTAAACACACCCGCAACAGCTTGATTTGCCTAGAATTTGATCAAAACCTAGAATGTCTGGGAACGCAGGGGAAATAATATTTCCAAGTCTCGAAAGCCCCAAAGGGGATTGTAAAGAATATGCTCAATCACATCTATGAAGGGACAGCCAACCCATGGCAAATCTACATGCAGAAAGCTGTGGAAACACTGGGCCTAACCACACAGAACTGGGGACAAGAGTGCTTAAGCTATGCAGTAATAAAAAATGCACTTAACAAACATATTCACCAATTGTCACGGAAAACAGACCTAGCAAACTATACAGCTGGGGGAGGACTCCCCAGACTGATTATCTCATACAAGGAGCATAAAATACAGCCCTACTTGTGGCTAACATTGGGGAGAAAGGCTCTAAAAAAATTAAATGGCCCACACTGGAGCCCCTTCGAACCAAAGAACTAATACCTGGATGGGAATCCCTTGCATCTATTACCAGGTGTAGAATCTGCAAGTACAAAAAAGAATCCCAGCTACATTTAGTGTGCTGTTGTCCCGGCCTAATACAGTGTCCGCAGAAGCTTCTTAAACCAATGTGTCTATCTAGGGGAGTTCTGACATGCAAAAAAGAGGTATCGGCTTGTTCTCCTGCACTGCACTGACAGGCTTAGCCAAATTTGGGAAATAAATAGCTGAGTTGCGCATCAGTCTCACAGAGAATGACGGTTCAGAAGACACAAGACGAGTTTGTACAGCAGCAAGCACCCAAACAGAAAATAGACTTGCTTCCTAATTTAGTTTTACACGACACACGGAACTTAAAAGCATATTATCAAGGGGGTTTATCTCTGCTTTTTTGGCTTTAAAAGCCAAGAAAGCGGAGATAAAATTATCTCCCTATTACCTAGCTGTCGCTAACACCAGTTAGCGACAGCTAGTAGGACATAGCGACCATCTTGGGCCCCACTTTGCATGTCAGTGATATTTATCACTAATGACATGCAAAGTGGGAGTGCCAAGATGTTAGCGACTGGAAACAGTCTCTAACATCGCTATCTCCTATTATCAACTTTTGGAGATATTCGCGCTAAGCGCGAATATCTCCAAAAGCTAACACCTGCCCTGAGCAGTTCTTAGCCATGTTATCCAATGGAAGGTGGATAACATGGCTAAGAGCATTAGCTCGGTAATGCATGAATATCGCTGACTTTTCAGCGATATTCATGCATTGCGGCCGATTTTTATCGCATTTGCAATAAACCTTGGTAATACCAAGGTTTATCTGCGATAAAAATCGCCGCAGCTCAGCGGTAAATTTTTGTCTCTGTCACTTTAAACTCAGTGGCGCTTAGACACAATGGTGGCCAATATGGAGGTCATCTCTGTCTTACAAGTCTGTCGCACGACGCACTCCACCACGGAATGTGTTATTAATCTTTTATTTAATGTTGCTAAAATAACTCCTTTTCAGATGAATCCGTATTTCTTACAATTTTATCACTGTATTTTACTCATGTTTTTTTCACGTTTTAAATTTTACTCATGTTTTCACTTCACAGATGTAACACAAATTGCAAAGGGTTATAAGTAACTGTGCAATACATTTTTCTTTTCTTTTCAGTCGGCCAATCACACATGGGCACTTATAGAGTGCATATAGCACTCCTTCTCCCCCCCTTCCATGGCCCGGCCCCGCACCTCCCCGCACACGCTGGCTGAGCAAGCTGCTTCAGAATAAAATGATAATGAAATATCGTTTATTTTTTAGCTGCTGGCTCTGAGTCAGTGGGACAACTCTCCTCCGACTTCGCGGAGGAGCCACCCCTGACAATATTGCTTTCAACCGATATTTTGGTTACCGTATTCTGGTATATTTCTGACAGGTTGAATGGTGTTGCACATTCTGGTGTGTGTTGAATTACACCTTATTTTACTGGGAAAGGGTTGGCCAGTTATGGTTTTTAGGGGTATGCATTGTCACCTATACATCACAGCATTTTCAAAACTGAAAGTAGAAGGCATTACTGATTTTGCTATATAAAAGTATCTGTACGACAACATCTTAGTGATCTTAGTGATTTGGATAAATAAAACATATCTCACAATGCAGTTAGCTCCTTTTATTTTGCAAACTTCCCATCACCGCTGGTATGCAAAAGCTTCGCATAATGAACGCAGCATGGGTGGTTTTGGTATAATTGGCATTTCAGATGGTGATGAGGAGGGCTGCAGTACTTGATATTTATACTTTAGTTGACTATTGCATTTTGCATTTCATGTACAACTAGTTTCAGGCTGTAAATTAAACTAAATGTTCATTAGTAAAGTTGACGATGTCCTGTCATGTACGTTATGTAGATTTGTAATGAGCATTCTGATCCAGGAGGGTATACTGGCACTGAGCAGGTGTGCATCTAACCAAGCCTTGTGCTAAACATGATTACTCAAAGAGCTAGGTCTTCAGCTTCTTGCATAATTGAAGAACCAAGGGGAGGCAAGGATGTGAAGCAGCAGGTCGTTCGAGGCAGAGGGAACGATGTAGGAGAATACTCAACCACCTGATCTGATTTTCTGAACCTGTATGATGTCTAGTGCTTTGAAAGTGTAGATGAGGAGTTTGAATTGTGCTTCTCTGTGTTTGGTTAGCTAGTGCAGCTCTTTGAGTTAATGCAAGATGTGTGTATTGCATGGTAGGTTAAGAGTGATCCTGGCTGCCATGTTCTGAACGGTCTGCAACTTCCAGGTGAGCTGCTTATTGACCCTGGTGTAGAAGGTGATCTCATTGTCCACCTTGCTGGTGATGAGTGTTTAAGTGACAGTTTTTGGGGTGTTAATTAGTAGCCATTTGAAAATCATCCTTAAAATATTCAGGGTGCTGAAGCATAAGGCAGCGATACAATGACTTGGGCAGTCTCGTCGAGTTTGCGGTTGATGATGATCCCTAGGTTCTTGGTATTGATGGTGGAGGGGGTGTGGTCTTTGGTCTGTCAGCCACCAGGAGGAGTCCCACAGTGAAGAGCTTTTCGCAAAGATCATGACTTCAGTCTTGCCAGTATTCAGCTTCAGACAGTTTCGCTTTATCTAGTCAGAGGTTTTGGTCATGCATGCCATGAACTTGTTCTGGGTGCTAGGCCTCTTGCTCTTAAGGGAGAGCAGAAGGTGCATGTTGTAAGTGTAGGAGACAATGCTGATGTCCTGAGAGCAATGGTACTATCCATATGAATCATGTAACCGTTGAAGACACTTGGCCACAGGGAGGATCTCTTAGCCTCACTTACGATGCTACTGAGTTTTGTGGAAAATCATGAACTTGGAGATGTGTTTCAGCATTGCATTCCAGACATTCAATGTAAATCTACAGAAAGCTAGCTGTGCAAGACACATAGCTATGAAGACAATGCCTTGGGAATATTTGGTGCTAAACACTGGCTCACAGCATGATACTTTTTTCTTCAAATCTATATTTATCAAGTTCACCATGTATAGGATTACATCCCCATCAAACCAGTGTGTCATTAACCCTCTCTCCCAAAGCATGCTGAAAATGTTCCTATGCAGCTAACCTTTGCACATTGGAGCAGACAACATCTGGGTTGCACTCCATTTTCTAGTGGCACTTGCTGTTGACGTGCCATGTGTTTTTCCAATTAATATCAGCACTGCATTATAATATGCCTACACAACATCACTGCTTCAATTCCAGCCACCCAGAAATATTGGCTGCCAAGTTGGAAAAATGCAGAAGTTTTTTTTAGTGGCATTGAACAACTGCATTGGAACAGGATTCTATAAATATGCTCTCTGGCCCATTGAGACTTGCTGCTAGAAAATTAAGACGTGAAAACTGCTACGGACTGAAACTTGTCATAAGACAAAGGTACTAACAGTAGATCCGTCATGAGACACTACTACTACAAAAAAAAGTTGGAGTCCTTTTGGCTTTTAACAAACCAGAACAAGTATTTTTCCAAAAATGGGGACACATCAAAATCACATGTAAACTAAGGAAATGCAGCAAATACTACAAATCCAATGCTAACATTTTCCTTCCCTTCTGCACTCCAACCAACATCGGCACCTCAGAGTTGAAAGAAAATCTGAGGGTGACATTTTCTAATAAATTGGAGGGAAATATGTTTGGTGGATTATTCTTAGGGACTGATTATGAGTTTAAGTGTTATTTAACACACCTAATAAATAATGATACCACAAGGTATGTTATTTATCAGGTGCGATAAATAACACATATTAAGAGTTTGTAGGGAATAAAATGTGGGTTTTGGTGTTTAATGCACCCAAATCCCCATAACACGGTTAATACAGTGTGCTTTTCCCCCCGCTAAATTTCGTCAGGTTTTATCTTCCGAAATGTAACTAAGGTTCAGGTAATTAACTCATCAGATAATTAACAAATGCATAAAATAACCCGAAACTCATATTTTTGATCCATGCGGTAAACAGGAGTTTATGCACAAGTCAGAATTAACTTACCCACTTATAATCAGACCTTTAGGGCCAGATTCATCAAGATTTTTTGCGATCGCAAACAGTGCAAATCACAAAAAGTGAGCGTTTGCGAACGCAAAATAGCAACAAGCAATGTATCAACCCAAATCGCAGAATATCCCAAGTATTCCCAAAATTTAGCGAATACCAAATACAACGAATCCTTATTTGCAATTAGTATTTGCGTATTCACAAATTAATGCATGAAGTGTCGCAAATTGCAAAAAAATAGGGAATCACAATTTTGCATTTGCAAAATACCACTAAATCAAACTAGGTGGTAACCAGGTGAAAATACTCAGAACAGGTGGGGAACATCAGGAAAGTATTTAAACAGGCCCAGAAGGCCTCAGAATGTTTCACAATGGCAGGGCTCTACATCATGGCGAGGAGGATGAGGCTAAGAACAGCAGCATAGAGGAGAAGAGGGATACAGAAGCGTATTTTCATAGTGCGCGCTACTCTGTTGGGGCAGACAGATGAGGAAATCTATGAGAAGTACAGATTGAATGCAGCAATGATATATGATCTACGTGCTGATTTAGACCCACTACTACAGCCTCAATCTCACAGAGCACATGCCATCACTACCCATGTGCAGGTCCTGTGTTCCCTGCACCTCCTAGTGTCCGGCAGCTTCCATGGGGTAATAGCTACAGCTGGCGGAGTGTCACAAAGTTCACTTTCGTGTTTCTTTAACGCGTTCCTGGACGCTTTGTTTTTGCGATGTGCCAACACATCGTATTCCCAACCACCCCACAGAAATTGTTGGAAACAAAAATGGACTTTTATCAGATAGCCAACATCCCCCATGTAAAAGGCTGCATATATGGGACACATGAAGCCATATGTTCTCCCGCAGTGAATGAGTATATATTCCGGAATAGAAAGTCATTTAATTCACTAAACATACATGTGAAATGCAATGCGAAGTACATAATCACATACATTGTGGCAAGATACCCAGGTGGTACTCATGATGGCTACATCTTTAGGCACAGCAGCATGCTTTGCAGAGAAATCTATTGTTGGACTCCAACTACAGACTCTGGCTGCAGGGTGGATACCACAACGTCCTTCATGGCTGTTGGGCCTGGCTTGGGTTGATGGGCCACCTCCAGTTTTTTTTGCTTCTACAAGACGATCCACAACCCTTTCTCATGCACGACTGCGCAGGTCGTACCACCTTTTGCGCAAATCTCCAATGCTGCTGTGAGCAACTCCCACTGCATTAATTTTAGTTTGCATTGCCAGCCACAATTTTCTTTTTTCTGATTCAGGGACTTGCAATGAAAGTTTCCCAAACAATTTGTCATGGCTCCTCACCACCTCTTTGATTGGCAACTCCAATTCCTTCTCACTGAACTTCTTCTGCCTTTTTCTCTCCTTCAGGGGTGTTTCCTTAGCCATGCTGCTGTCTGCACCAGTTTCAAAAACACAAACTCTTCCTAATTGCAGTTCTCAAGTGTTCTTCCCCCTCCTCCTCAGTCTCAGCACACAGGCAACTGCATGGGTGTGACCACTTCCTGGTTCTGACATCATCATGGTGAACAGTACTCTGGGATTCGCATTTTGCAACTCACAAATAGCGATTTTGCAATTTTTGTGATTCACGATTTTATTCTCGCAATTTGCAATTGCGAATTTTACCGATTCGCTAATTGTTTGTGAATTTTTACAAGCATTGCGGTTTGCGACTCGCAAATTGTGATTCAGTAAAAATCGCCAATTGCGAGTCGCAATTGTAAAGTATGATGCTTATGCCCCTTAGTGCTTAGTACTTACTTCCAAAGTCGAAGAATTTTACTTTATCAATGCTAGAGCATGAATCAGTTTAAATTAAAGTGTTTTACCACCTCACACAGGTATGATCTCCCATTATAATTATTTTTCCAGTCTCAGGTCAGTAATGCAACAGATGTATACCAAAGGAGGGAGGGAGAGGGAAAGTGGATTCGATCTCCCCTGACAGATTACATAAACAAAATGGAATCCACTCTGGTAGTGGTAGTGGTCCCTACAATGGTGGGGAGCACACAGTGTTGTTTTGAATACCCCTCACACACCAGCAGGCCCCTTGGTGTCATGCTTCATCATTGGGGTCTTCGCACCCCTCTATGGGATGCGGCGTGCTACGACTCACGACTGCGTAGGAGCACTTGAAGTGTACTATGTGTTGGTGTGTGGAGGGTAATTGAATGTGAGTGGTGAGGTGGTGAAATGTGATAGTTAAAAGATACCTGGCTCGTAGGATGAAAAATAAAATGTATTAAGCCCTCGGCTGGTATCGTTAAAAGGGGTGCAGAGTGAGGTTGCTACTATGTATTAAGGTACATCAACCACAGAAAGTGCGTCAACATTTTTCGGAGTGTAAAAACTCCTTCTTCAGGACGAGGATATGCACAACTCTCCTCGCCTTACTCACATGTGGTGTAGCTGTGAAAGTGAACTCTACAAAAAATATTTAAAATATTTAAAATTAACTATAGGTGTAATGATCCTAATAGTGTTTCAAAATAGTAGTCTGTTGCGCCCAATTGGCGTGAATAGAACAAGACTTATAAGCTAAGGTTAGATGGCCTCATGAGCCTTTGCGTGGTATTGGGGGTTGTCTTCCAGCTCAATGCGGCAACGGTTTCTGCAAGACCCGGTAGGCTGCCTTCCCCTTAACGCGGCTCCGACGTAAGAAGGAGCTTTTACTAAGCATGGGCGGAAAATCCGTTCCGCTCGCGGATTTTGTGGATTTTCGGTAAATTCGCAATCCGCGAGATTCGCGAATTTCCTGCAAAATCCGCAAACAAAAATCCGCGAACGGACGGATTGGATCAAAAGTTCAAGCTGACTTTTGTAACTCTTTTAGAATGGCGCCAGCAAGCTGCCAGAGCCATTCTAAAATAGTTACAAAAGTCAGCTTCAACAGGAAGCTCTAATAGATAAAGTAAAGCAGGTGCTGCTCAAATTCAGTTACACAATCATTAATCACCCCAAACTTGGGGTGATTAATGATTGTGGAACTTAATTTGACCTTCAACTGGAGCACCTGCTTTACTTTATCTATTAGTGCTTACTGTTGAAGCTATTTCTAGCTATTTTAGAAGGGCGCTGGCAGCTTGCCGGCGCCATTCTAAGTTTGGCTGAGGGCAGAAGGGCACAAAAGTGGGACAGAGGGCAGAAGGGGACAAAAAATGAGTGGGGCAGAGGGCAGAAGTGCACAGAAACAAGTGGTACAGAGGGCAGATGGGCATAATAAACAAGAGGGTGGCAGTGATTAAGCAGGCAAAAAAAAAAACCTGCGAAATTGCAAAGCGCCTCACGAACACCCGCGAACACGCAAAGTGCCTCGCGAACACCCGTGAACACGCAAAAATAAAAAAATCCGCAAATTCGCACGAATTCGCAAATTTTGCAGATTGCCAATTCACAAATCCGCAAATTCGCAAATTGCCAATTCGCAAAATTCGCCCATGCTTAGCTTTTACACTCTGAAACATGTCGACAGGTATCGAGTGTGAAAAATTTATGTTATCATAACTACATATGAGGTCTTTCTATTTCAAGCCTACTTTCCCATGAACATGCCTACATTTCTAACCTTCTAGTAAGATAGACTGTATGTTAGTTTAACAATGAGCTATGAAAATTGAAACAGTTATAATGACAACCATTATGGGTACCACATCTTGCACTAGAAAATAAGAAAAAATATGTTAAAAGGTCAACATTTCAGTGCAAACATTGCATTTCGTATGTGATTATTTTTCACAATCCCATTAAACAAATACGCCTGTAACAAACATGGTGAAACATTATTATATTAATCGGAAACATTTTGAAGATTTATGCGAAGCATTCATTAAAGGCACAGTTATTAAAAGGTCAGGTTCTGAATATTGCATGCATTTTCAGCACATCAGGTAGAGTTACTTATAAGGCAATGCTGCTTTTAGCATTTTGGGGCATAGTTTGAACAAGTATTTCTTCCCACTGCAATTGCACATTTTAAAAAATATTTCTCGGTTCATTTTAAATTGCATATTAAAAATACAGTTAATCTTTAACTATATTCTTTTACGTTTTTTAAAAAATTCCCTATCAATTCTCCTCCTGGATGGTTCCCTTAACCATCTCACTTTCGCATGTCACTCTTTTCAGAGATCACACTCATCTTCAGTTGAGTCTTGTCTCTTTAAACGTAAAAATTATTTTGATATTATATATTCTTCATTAATGTGATAATTTAGTTCTATTTCTTTCTCCAATCTTTCACTCATTTCCCTGTTCTTTCTTCTGTGACTGCAATGTCTACAGTCCTTGAATAAAGCAAATAGGAAAAGTAAACACAGCCCTGTTATTAATATTACCCAAAAAATAGCTTGAAGGATTCCTCTTCCTACAAATTAAAAAAAAACATGAGGTGTTTCTAACTGTTCTATTTCTAGTTTCAAATCTGAAATGTACTTTTCAAATTTTATTTTCTTACTTTCATCTGGTATATTTGAACAACAAGGCTGAGTTTTCAGCATTTTGCACACGCCTCCTTTTTCTGCGAGTAAAAAGTCTAATGCTAATCTATTTTGCAAAACCATGGATGTGATTGCCACTAATTCCGCATTTACAAGTCATAAAACTCAAGAGGTACTGGTTGCCAGCTTGTCCACAACTATTAAAAGCTTTCTAATCTTTTCGTCATTCAGTACGACTCCTACTGATAGTATGATTGCAACAAAAATGTCTAGAACTATTAGAGTTCCATCTTCTGCACTACATGTCTGTCTGAGTGATGTGTCATTGTTAATGCATCTATACTATATGCTTGATACAGCTTTGGAAACATTATAGCCACATAACGAATACCCTTCCAATCAGCAGGTTCTTGGAAGTAAGCATCTGGTCCACAAATGGAATAAAGTCCTGGAATTGAAGTTTCTTCCCTATGTAAGATTTGCCATGTGCCCCCCCATTATTTCAAATGTGTTTTCACAACCCATAATTCCCACATGTCTGGTTCTACTGTGTGTCCTTTTTGTTTTCTGTCTAAATTCAACTTGGGATAAACCATTTTCTTTTTAAATGAATCTCCTTCTTTCTTACAGACATTTGTCAAAACAACTTCTTCTCTACTTTTACTATGTGATATGTTAGTATTTCTTCCATTCAATGTCATAATAAAGGCTTTTATTACATTTTCGTTAAGCATGTTCAATTTTCTTGCAATTTGTTTATGTTATGCAGCTTCTTTTACACAGTCTTTTTATTTTCCAAAATCTTTGTATAGACATCCTTAACCCTAATCCTGTTCTTCTAAAAATGCTATCCCTACTCTTCTACTGCAGCCCAGAGCCCAGGTAAATTCTTCTAAAAATAAAAACTATTTCATTTCAGTCTTTTGCACATTCTCAAGCAATAAATTCCCTCAAATGTCTCTCAATTTTCTTTTCTGAAATCAAATAGCTTCATCCCGTTTTGTTATTAGAATGATATCATAGGGGTTCAAGCAGCTTAGATTTCACACCACACAGTTTATTAACTGATACATTCAGTACTTGATTTATGAAGTGAGTCCAATCAGCTCCAGAATACCTCTGACAAGGCACTCTTGTTTCTTTTTACTTCCGCAGTCTTTGCTGATCTTCTGTGTTACTTGCACCACTTGACTCTGTCTCCTCTGTGATAATCGGTGATATTCGATCAACTGATATACTTCATGGGGGGCGTGGCCAAGATGGCGGCCGCATTGGAGGCTCATTGAGAAGCTCCACACTGGGCACAAGCAACAACCTGAAATATAAGTGATGGTGAAACCCTGGCAAGACCATAATCTAATCACAGCAGCCCTGGGACACCTCGGAGTGTGAAACTCTCAACCACAGACCCATGGATTGATCGGAGCAGACCAGGGTGGTGTGCCTCATCCATGGCGACCTGAGCTGGGCCACGGACTCAGGAGTGCTGCTGTGGTGTGATGCCAGGTTCCGCAGCATCGCGAGCCGGAGCTTGGAGGTGCCTTTGACTGGGGGAGCTGAGGAGAATGGTACACCCAGCCTGAGATGTACCATACTGACCCACGGCATTGGACCTGTGGCGGTGACGTGGCACGAGATCCTACTATGGTGAACTCTGGTTGCGCCAAGGATATCTTCATCTGGGACCTATAGAGTGGCCCGGTGAACGCCCTGGAAGGAGTGCCATGGCTAGCGGATGAGCACGGCGGGGCCGTTGACCAGCACCATGCTGGATCCCACCTCCAGAGCCAGCCACAAGGTGACTAGATCCTCATCTGGGGAGTTACCTAGCTCAATTGACTGTCTTCCCCTTGCTTGGGACTGGACTGCCAGGCACACGTGGTGGGCCCTGTCAACCCGCGCCACATTGAACCTCTGCCCTTGAGGCTGTCCCAGTGCCCAGGGCCTGAAGTGCGAATTGCTGATCCCTCTGGCTGGCGTGCCCTGGCTAGCAGGAGGTTGTGGTGTGGTCCGGCAGTTTGCCTTACACTGGGCCTCCACCTGCAGAACTGCATTGCAGTGACCTGTCCCTCGCCTGAGTAAATCCCTGCTGACATAGACAGCATTCTTAGAGGCTGAGACTTGGCTGCCTGGAGCATATGGCGGGGACTGTTGACCCTCGTCATACTAGACCCTTATATCTACAGCCAGCCACGTAGTGGCGTTGCCTGCACACAGGAACTGAGACCTGACAGAGATAACTGAGGGGGGTCCTGCCTCTAAGGGAATGCTGGGCTGAGTGGCACTTGGCAAGACTGGATGTCGCTCCATGAGAGGAAGAGACCCTTAGTTATCAAGCACTGACCAGCTTGACATTCCATCTGCTGGAGGCCACAGTTGCCTGGAAGTGTGGCCAATGGGATTCCGAGGACTGTCTGGTGTGGTAGAGGAGACCTGATGGGCTGAGGCACTTTGGGACCCTAGCAACTGGACCCCTATACGATGCTACCTGCTGGTGATAACTGATCCACCTCCTTAGGGGATGCTGGAGTTCGGAAGATGGCTGTACATCCTTAGCCATGGAGGACCCACCTGCTTGGACTGGTGAGCATAGGGGGGGCACATTGGGAGGTGCCCTGAACATTGAAGGTCTATGGGTCTTAGGGCCTTGCACTGCAGTAGGATCTGTCCTCCCTTCCTGGATAATATGGGAAGCCTGAAAGTAACCTGGGAAGCCTGAAGTGTATATTGTCGCTCCTGATTGGGACCCTTGCATTTACCCTGCAACACCTTTGTGCAATATCAACTGTCCCAAGCGAAGATCCTTGCCTGAGCTTTCTCACTTGTCAAGCCTCGGGAACCTAACGTGGGGGGATCCCTTGGAGTAGGATTGCCACGGCTGCTGGGAGTGCGGGACTGCAAAGTGCTGGTGCTGCATGGAACCAAGGGCTGTGTGCAGCTGCTGAAAAGTTATAGCGCGTGGACTCCTCTTCTCGCCTGTTGCCCTTGCCTGGTCATCATGGGTGCCCCCGTACTATCTGTTGTCCTCCAGCAAGTCATGGACTGTGACCCTCCCCTTTGCCGACCACGCTGGGACCCTTCTTGCTGCCACATCTGGTCACGCATAGTGCCGCTCATATATATCATGCCGAAATGGGGAAGAACAGGTCCAACAGAACGGTGCCTGGTGAGGCAGGTGCAGAGATACCCTCCTCGTCTGTGCTGACCCCACCCATGAACCCGCAACAACATCTTGAAGACACGCTTCACCAGCAATCAAAATAGTTCAAGAAAGTACTGCATGCTATCCTAGACACCTTGCTGGAAGCAAAGACAGATGCAGTGTCCCTTGATGTGGGCCTCTTGCATGCGGTCCACTGCAAGCTGTCTGAGTAGAGTAGATGAATCAAAATCAGCGATAGGCCAGCTGTCCCCTTCGGAACGTGAACTACAGTCCAAGCTAGCGATGTTGCCGAAGGATGTGGTGGCTTTGTATTGCAGGGTGAAGGATGCACCGGGGTGCTCACATGCACAATAATGTTCGCTTCACTGCATTCCCGGAGAGGGCAGAGCTTCCCAGTGCAGAGCTCTTCTGGGAAGAATGGCTGATGGACACAGTATTGAAGTATAGGTTCTGTACTCTGTTGTGAGGGAGGGCGCATTGCCTCAAGCTGGGGCACCATCACACCCTCTCATTGCCCGACTTCTCAACTTCTGGGATCGAGAACTCATCCTACAACTCTTTCGTACCAAGGGCCCATGGCACTTTGAGAACGCAATAGTTACGGCCTAGCCTGACTTAGAGGTCCAACGCCAGTGTGGCTCCTACATTAAAGTTAAACAACACTTGCGTGAACTGCAAATCTGTCACGTGCTCTTATTCCCAGTGAAACGTACGGTTATCAATGATGATTCCACTCATATCTTTGCCATTCCAGATGATGTCTGGGCCTGGCTCCATGCAAAGGGTCTAATCCGCATGGCAGACACTGAATGCAAAGACAACCCCAGGGTGACACCCAAACCACGGCACTGAAAGATATTGTGCATTCGTCCAGACCAGACACAAGTAGCTGTAGAACAGGCATGAGCAGTAGGGGTTGCAGCACATCACCATCATGTCAACTCCTTCGCTGTCCTGCGAGACAAGCCGTCCGAGGACTCTTGTTCTAAGACCTGTGTTTCTGCGTCTTCATTGGCTTCCAGCTCCATGGCCCCAAAGGTCATGTCAAGATCCACTGATTACCTCCTTTGACTTGTAGCATGAGACGCTGGCCACATTATTCTTTTCACCACTCGCCCCGTTGGTTTTTATGTCACTACCTCTCTCTGTTTTTGTGCCCTGCTTGGTCCACATCTGCATCCAGCATACAAGGCAAAATACACACAAATGATAAACGGAATGTGGAACAAATCAAACATTCAACCCAGTCAAGAGATCTGGATTAAAGCAATTGTTTTATTGCTCACCATGCCATCCCAGTTTAGACCCATCCATATGCAAATCAGTCTTGACCCAGCTTCTTATGGGAACAGTGCAGCTCGAACTGCCAAACCAGGACTTCCATGGAAAGTAAACATGCATCCTTGGACTGGTTTTGAGGTATCACCCCTCATAAGATGGGCAAGCTTGAATCCTGTGGCACAGTGAGCCCGGGACCCACATCTGGGCATACCCAGCGCACGTAGGGGGAGAAAGCATAAGACACACAAATAATGGACAGAATGTGGAACAAATCAAACATTCACCCCAAGTCTCTATTTGGGTGAATGTTTGACATTGTTCAGCATTCTTTCCATCAATTGTTCTTTTTGCATTTGTAACCCTAAGTGGGATGGGTATGCCCAGATGTGGGTCCTGTGCTCTCCATGCCGCTCAAGTTAGCCCTGCTGATAGGGGTGAAACCCTGAGACTGATCCTAGGATGCTTATTTCTGATCCGGGGAGAACCTGGCCAGGGCGTTCAGGCAGGACTGTTCCAATGGAGAGCAGGGTCAAGACTGATTTGCATATGTACTTTTTTGGAGCCCTACCAGTTGTGCTTCTGTGGAGCTTCTTCCAAACGTTTAATGGCTTACTCCTTGACTTGATATGGAATGCTGACCATACCCGCGTAGCCTTTGCCATGATCCAGTGGCCACTTCTAGAGGGCGGACCTGGCCCCCAAACTTTGAATTATACTATGTGGCTCAACTACAGTGGACAATGGCTTGGCTGTGCACTGCTACCTGCCCAGAGCTAACCCTTATTCAAACAGTGCTCAATGGTACAGGAATTTATGGATGGTGGTGGCCCACGGTTCCTGGCAAAGATTCATGCATCTAGGGCATCTTCTTCTTCCTTACTCATCAATGATTGCTGTCTGGGACATACCATTACTCCATGGAGTGGACCAGCATACTGACAGGGATTCTGGAGGGAAACGGGCATCAAACAAGTAGGAGATCTCTATTTGGGGAGTGTTGATATGCCATTTAAAGACATCATGGACACTTATGGTCTGCCTGACGGTCAGTTCCTAACTTATTGCAATATACAATACGCATTGCAGGATGCCTGGGGCAGTGGAGATGAGAACCTTCCACCTCCACTGTACTGCATGCATTGTTATCTTCCACTGGCACACAACATGCCATCACCACCCTGTAGATGCATTGCATGTGAGCCTGCTGGACCAAGCGACGGGTGTGTTTGCCCAATGGGACACAGTGTTTCAGCAACCCTTGACAGATGGGGCCTGGTCCCGAGCTCTACAGTTCAGGTTTCCACGGTATAATTATGTACACCAAGACTTGGCCCCTCATCATATCAAACATATGTACCCAATGCTTGCCCTGTCTGCCTTCGCTGTGGACTGCAGGAAGTGGGATTTTACCATATGGTGTGAGATTGCCCGGTATTGAAATCAACATAGCACATGCTAGTTGAGATAGTGTCAGATCTGGCAGCCCACACCCTCCTCTTATGCCTCACTCCTGCCTGTTGGGACTGCACCCCTGCATAGTGGGAAACAAACACTTACAAAGGTTCATTGACCTTACATTCATTCTATTTAAACAACAAGTTGCCATGGCCCGGAAATCTGCTGCACCGCCGGACCAACAGCTATGGATCCACAACCTCCTGACATGGATTCAAGTGGAGACTCACACCCTTCGGGAACTCCAAGGGTGGGGGATCCCCTGCACCTGTAGCGAGTGTTAAGAGACTTTCCTACTTAATGTGGAAGTCAAGAATGATATAAGACCACCCTGAACCCAAATTGCATCGATTCAGCGGACGGGCAATCACTGAAGTCCCTACATGAAACTGTCCAGCAATTGCGACTATCCTCTAATATACGCACTGTCCTATCCCTCCCCCTGCACTAGCTAAAGATGGGCTCCTCTACCCCACTCCCTACCCACCAGAAGATATATGCAGATGCATTATTAGTGTCTTGTGACTTAGTGGTCACCTGTCTAGTATGCCCTCCCATCCCCCCTTCTCTTTAGAGCTGGACCTCTTACCTCTTCCTTATGGTCTCAAGAGCTTATTTTATTTCTCCTGTTCTTATTGTTATATTGTTTTATTTACAATGCTGGTGTTTATCATTAACACCTTGATAGCAGACATAGAGGTACCGCCTATGCTATAGCTTGATATGTACCCGGTGCATGTGACAAATGTTGCGGCAGTTCTCCGCCTGCTGCGCTGCTTGTAGCACCTCTCTTGTCATTTGAATAAAATTGAATAAACACATTCTAAAAAACAACCTGATACACTTGTTCTCAAACTCCTTTGACCCTAGTTTCATGACCACTCAACGTTGCGGGTGATTCTTCTTGTTCCTTCACCAGAATTTTCCGTTTATTCTGCTGCTGTCTCAATGGTTTTCTCAAGTTGAGCTTTGGCCTCTTCTTCTTTATCAGAGACTTCAACGGCACTTTATGAAATGTCAGGAACATGGGGGCATATTAACAAGGAACAGGAAAAAAATTAACGCAAAGGGCGCTTAGAGTTAATTTTTTTAACACCTGCTATCGCTGGATAATATCGCCTGGTTATCGCTTTATTAACAACGCTAACCGCCTAGGCGATAAAAAATTCAGCGATAGCGCCATTTTGGGAGGTTATCGCTGGTAATGCAGTGATAAAACTACAAGGATAGGGATATGCTTATTGATAGCCCATGGTCCCATGGTGGACTTAGCCATGTAATCCACCTCCCATTGGATTACATGGCTAAATCTGAAAATTAGCAGACTTAAAAAAGCAGATTTAACCATGGTTAGCGCTGTTTTTTCCTCTCTAACAGGGTTAGCATGAAGCTTAATATTAGGAGAAATGTCGCTTAGCAACATTTCTCCTATTATTTCGCTATGGAACGCCCACTTTGCATCTCATTAGAGATGCAAAGGGAAGCGTAGTGGAAAAGAGTGCTAACATGCGATTTTGCATGTTAGCACCCTGTTGTTGATGGGGCGATATTTTTATCTGAGCTTCTTTGGCTTTTAAAGTCAAAAAAGCGGAGATAAAGCCCTTGTTAATATGCCCCCTGGTTCTGTATGGCTGTCTGTAGTTCTTCACCCCTTTCTTCTCCTTGTTGCTGTTGTGATCCTTCCATTGCTGCTCTTTGTGGATGTTCAATTTATTGTGATTTATTCACCAGTGCTCTTCATTCAGACTCAGAGAACAGAATTTTTTCATATTTATGCCTTACTCTGCAAGTGTGTGATGCATGCACCCAGTTTGGTACTCCAGCACACTTAACAGCAGTCTAGGATCACTTAGAAGGGACGTTTCCATCTTGGTTCCAGTCTTCTGAATGTGCTTCTTGATCATGACACAATCTCCTGGATTGAGTTAGTTGCACTGTTCTTGATGCAGATCTAGTGTGGCAGCTGCAACGTGGTGAGAAACGGAACACGCAACATCAGCCAATCCCTTTCAATAATCAACTACAATGTCATCTGTGATGCTCACAAGTGCATTTGCTGGTACAGCAGACATTCATCAGACGAAATATATGAAGAGAACAGTATACAATTGATCAACAAGTTCAGACAACGCGCCTACCCTGACCCTATTCTACAAGAAGCTGTGAATCGAGCTCAAGCCAAAAGCAGGAGTGATCTTCTGCAATTCAAAGCCAAATCTGACTCTAAACAAACTAGAATGGTATTTGTTTCAAAATTTTCCGTAAGTAGCATGAAAATCAAGTCTATCATAAAAAAATATTGGCCACTGTTACAGTCGGAGACAGACTTCAAAGACATTTTTCAAACACTTCCTATCTTTGCTTACCAGCATAGCAAAAATGTACTGCAATTACTGAAAAAAGGTCAACCAGGTCAAGTACCTATTTTTAAAGGGACTATCCCTTGCCACAATTGGGGTAGTTGTAACAACATCATCAGGGGGGCCAGGGTGATCCACCCTTCAAAAGGAACACCCATTAAACTACGGGTTAATGCTACCTGTGACTCAAGTTTTTTGGTGTATCTATTGAAAAGCCCATGCGGCTTGCCGTATGTGGGCAAAACTGAAAGGAAAATCAAAGTGCGCCTTAATGAACATGAATGTAACATACACACTAAAAACACTAAATCCGAATTGGCAGTGCACCTTATGGAAGCAAGACATAACATCAGTCAACTTAGATATATGGTTCTTGAATTGATCACCGAGAAGGCAGGCAGAGACAACTGCAACTTCTTGTTACAACGTTTATTGTTTTGGATACATCAACTTGATTCCGTACACCCCAAAGGGCTAAATGATTGACTAGAATGTAGTTGTTATTTATAACATGTTTATCAATGATTACCCATATCTTAACGTTTGAGAGGTGTAGGACCTGTTTGTTACACACTTTATATTGCAAATATTGTTTTGGCATTTACTCATCTGCAATTTATCTGTCAGTAATAGTATTGTTTGGAGTTTTTACCATAAGAATTTTTTAAATTTTTGTGCATTCACCTGAGGACTTTTGCAGCAACTTCATTAGTAATCATTTGTTGCCAACATGTAATTACTGTACACTGCGGAGCAGTGGTTTCTTTTTTTCACTTTAGGGACCCACTTTATTCACTCTTTCTAATTTTGCACGATTTTTCGTAATTTGCTTCTACATTCATGTCACCGTACTTATAACACAGTGGACAACGGTTCAGTGTATGTGCGTTTCCTTGGTTACTGGGTCACATGCATGCGCGTCATCTTGGGGTACTCTCGTTTTCACTTGTAGCTCCGTTCAGTTTCGTATTCATTATTTATTTTTATTTTTTACACGTTTTTATTAGCAGACGTGTAGACACTGATATACTATTCACCTTATTAGGCGCGATTTTTAATTCAGAGCGATTAAGAGCTCGACTTAATATCCCGGATACACATACATAAAGAGCCGTTTCATGGGTCACCTTCATTTACTTCCGGGTCTCAGTACGCAAGACTTTACCGATACGCGAGATAGCGCTGAACATAGGGAAGCGATACGGTTCACGTTTACAGGTGAGCTTCACGCGATTTACGCGTTCGGGAAACTTTACTAATTTACGTTTTACTTTTGTGGGAGCACTTTTCACATAGACGCTAACATGCACTGTGTAATGAAATCAGCTTTTACTTTGATCGGAACACTGGATTCTCCAGTAGCGGTCCAATTGATATTCGCACGAATTTTGGATCTTTCACTCCTATTTTTGTTCACAAGCACTTCATTTGAGCCTTTTCACATTAACTTTCAAGGCTTTTAACATCTATTTAACATCTATTCTTAATACTGCACTAGTTAGCGCTGCAATGGCATATTGGTTAGGATATGCATGACCATGAATACACTCCACAAGTAGAGACAGTTTTTTCAATTTCATGCCCACATTATATAGTTATTGCGCAGGGTATTTCTGATAAAATATGTGTTTGCATTATTCATACTCCTGGGTACAGCATTGTTTCATTTATACTTGTAGGATATTGTCCATGATGAAGGGCAAGACTCGAAATGCATCGGGCAAATTATGTTGGGGAAATCATGTTACTGAACAAAATAATCGGTACCTTGAAGAAGCTTTCTTGAATATGAGAGTTATCATATGAAGCATTGACAGTATTTGAAGAACTTCAATAAATTCTTTCATGAAGAATCAATGAAATATGAACAATTACTTTTTTTTTAGTTGGCATCAACAGTTTAAAGCGCCAAGGGCGCCAAAATAGAGTGCTGAAGTGAGATCGTCTTTTCCTAGCATGAGGACACATTTTGGTTATATATTTCACAAACCTCGCCTGATCAGAAGTTGGTTCTCACTAGCACCTAACCCAATCAACTTGTGTATCAGAAATAAATTTGGAGCATCACGGAGTGCGGCCAATTCACATTTATTCGATTGAGAAACAGAACCCGCCACATCAGCCAATCCCTTGCAATAATCAACTATCATGTCATCTGTGATGCTCACAAGTGCATTTGCAGGTAAAGCAGGCATTCTCATAGCACACCCCTTAAGGATCTCCTGAGGTGATAAACCAGTCTTCCTATCAGGAATAATTTAGATATTTATTAGTACCAAAGGCAAAGCATGAGGTCATTTCAGTGATGTTAAAGCACAAACATTTGCCAATTGAGACATAATGGAGCTCGACAATACTAAAAGCTTCAGGTCGATAGCTCCAGGACAATCTCTGCTCAATTTGTAATGCTGCACATAGCATCTTCAGGACCTCATTAATGAAATAAGTTCCACAATCTGATTCCACAGAAACCGGATCTTCTTCCACAGAAACCGGCATCCATACCTGAGTATCAACTCACACAACAGCAATTTAGCTATAATGAGACTGTCATTTCTCTTGTTGGGTGCACAATTTAACCGGGACATATCTCAACCCATTGCAAACAGGTATCTCAATAAAGTGCATTTGCATACTATTGCAGGGTCCACTTGATTCCCTATGTGACTCAGTAGGACAGGAGTTCTTTTCCTTACATTCATTTGTTGACATATTACACAACTATGGCATAATTCTTCTGCGAGCATCCTAAATCTGGGGTTGAACACATTTTGTCTGAATAGCCTCACCTTTGCATCCCTCCCTAGATGTGTGTGTTCATGGAAATGTTGTGTCATTGGAAACAACAAACTGTCAGTTAGCACTGTCTCCGATCAGCTGACACCCAAATGTTGTTTGCATTTCTTTCACAACTTGCTCCGATCCAATCTTGCTGTTTTGATTCTGTAACTTTTTTTGCACTCCTTTGAGCTCTTCCTATGTGCCAGTTACTAACATCAACATTGGAAAGACAGAGTCCTCTTCATAATCACATGGGTAATCCCTGTTAAATGTGCAGGCCACCAATGCACAATATTGTGCAACTTCATCAGCGTATTTATTTCCAACTGCGATGTAACCATTGCCACTTCTGTGAGCTGCACATTTAACTACTGTAATTTCTATTGGCAACTATACTGCTTCTAATAGACTTTTCATATGTTCGCCGATTCTGATGGACATACCAGAGGGTGTCATAAAACCTCTTTGTGACCATAACTGTCCAAAGCCTTGGACAACATCAAAGCTGTACTGTCTATCTGTAAATATAGTCACTCTTATTAGGGCTGTCAATTTTCAAGCTCTTGTACGGGCAATAAGTTCTGAAACTTGTGCTTAGGTATTACCTCAAAACCAGCTTCCACAACATCATTAATCATGCAGAAAGTGTAAGCTGCTCTCAGGATACCTTTATTGTTTCTCAAACAAGAGACATTAACAACAATATATAAGCATACTCATTCAGGGGTTTATCTTTAATATCTGGCCTTGGCTTGATGCATAGATCTGTGAGATCTAGACAATCATGTTCAATGTCATCATCATTAAAAACGTCAGTAATGGGCAACAGATTAGACAGGTTCAAAATCTGGCAGCACTTTAAAATCACATTATCTGCTGCCATTGTCTGCTGCTCATATTTAGTGAACCTATTGTGCGTCATGTATTGGGTTTTTGTTCTGGTAAGCAATATTCCAACTGAGTGTGGGACCATTGCAGTTCAGGGATGTCCCAATACTACGCTCTTACTCCTTTCTATACTGACACCAACAGCTGTGACCAATTTAAGGCATCCAGGCAGTCCTGTGGGAACAGGGTCAAGGGTTATTGAAAATTAAGCCATATGTCTTCGAGTATCTTCATGCATCTGAATAAGCACTGAGAGAGTGCAGTCCTTTATCTCACTGCAAAACAATATAAGCATCTTACTGTAATCAGACAATCCAAGTGCCCGGACACAGCAGAGACTTTCAGCTAGCCCTGGTAAAGCGTTCAAGCAATCATTGTCTCATGGAAGCGGATCAGGCACATCTTTGTGTGTCAGCCTCAGTAAAGTCTTAACCCCTAGAGAAAGGTTAGGTATCCACTGTCTACAAGAGGGAACCAGTCCCAAAAACATTCTGACTTCTCTCTGTGTTCAGAGTTGATGCATTTGCAGATTTGCTTCCACCCCAGATACTGGACTTCTTTTTGACAATATTGAAATTTACCTGGAGACACATCATGTCCATTCACAGTCAGGTGATTTAGAAGTGCAATTGTGTCCTGTTTACAAGCTTTTCATTTTTCAGATGCCCCAAGTAGGTTATCAATATATTGCATGATAATTTAATTGTAGGGCATCTTCTATGACCCCAGCTAATTTTTCAAAATCTGTTTGAAAATGGAAGGACTCTCCGTATACCCTTGTTGGACTTGACATCATACCAAAACTCTCAGTTGGGAGACAAATGAGAAAAGGTACTGGCTGTGTTTGTGCAATGGCACTGAAATAAACAGTAAACTTTCTGCCAATCACCCACTTTTCCTCCCCCACAGGGACCATCATTGGGAATTGTCAGAGTCAAATCCATCATTATCACATATAGGAAACTGCTAAAAAAGGGTTCTGATTTTGGAATGGGTTTACATTTGCCTTATGGAACTGATTCCAGCTAAATCTAAGGTTTCCCATATTTTGTGGGAGCATCTGAATGAGGGGGGCCTGCATCATTGGAATTTGTTTCTACAATGATAATTGCATCTTCTGAACTGGCACATTTGGCATTTGCATTTGATTTCCTCCCTGCATTTACACATTTCTGTTTATTGTGTCAGGATTAAAGGCCTTATTACATATTTGGCGGGCCTCCTGTCAACCTGCCACTAACACGCCATCAGGATGACCACCAAGCCCACCCGACAGGTTATGAGTGGCCGGGTGGTGCTGCGGCAGTCTCATGGTGGTGACTTTGTAAGGCTCATAGGAGAGCCTTAACAGCAGACCACTGCCATGACAGCACCTGCAGCACATTTCTGCATGGTGTGGCATGCACCATGTCATGCATGTCAAACAGCGCAGAAGTGGGAGTGCAATTTCAGGGGGGCACAACATGTATCTGCATGCCCACCACCCTTTTCATGGCAGGCTCACTACCATGAAAAGAGCAGTGAATATGTAGCTTGCAATAAGCTCGGCGGTGCCAGCATTGGCACTGCCAGCGTATTGAGGCCGGTTGCAGACCACTGGCACAGCAAGATCCTTGATTCCGATGGAGCCGGGGGTCTCGTGAAAATGCAACCACAACACTCCAAATACAGAGGACGGACCCGCAGGGGTGGTGGTCATCGAAGCGCTACTGCGAATACATCGATCCACCGCTGTACTTGGACAAAGGCCCTAAGTCTACACTCCCTTTTCCAATGCCTGATCTTGTTACAATAATGACAAGAAGTCATTTTCTTCAAAGTCACAACATTCATACCTGAATTCGGGTCAACCAGAACACCTTTACCTCTACCAAATCCTCTTTGAGTACCTTGTACACCAGCTTGAAAACCAACACTTTGCATTCCAACTTAATTTCCTGTAAATGACTGATTTTGAAAAACTTTCAGAACAAACTTTGCATGGGCTAGCATGAAATTCTCCATAAACTTTCTCTGTTTCATCTCTTGTTCATCACTACAGTATTTTGCATACCTCAGAATTTTGTCCAACAATTTATTCTGCCAGCAGATCACACTTTGTTGTATATGCACACTAATCTCTGGTCATAACCCTATGACAAACGAATACACAAAGAATCCCATATCACTGCGTTTGGGATGCTCTCACCCAATGCATTGCTGAAAACACCTGTATCAATCACTTGTTGCAACACCTGTAACAATCGCTCATAGTAATCAAGCACTGATTATTTTGGTTCTTGTGAAGGCCTTCACCCAATCAATGTCTTTTGGAGGCATCTTGCATTTCTGGAGAGTAATCACTGCTTCATATATTTCCATTATTACAGGATGTGGAACATTAATGCGAGCATTTCTTGTTGGCTCTTCATGTGGCCATTGTACAACAACTTTGCATTCAGTCCACAGATCCAGTGGCATCACAATGGCAAAGAAAGTATTTACATCAATCCACAGCACTTTTGACATTTTGACAAATATATCAACCTCTGAGTACTACTGTACCAGCTTGTCTCTTAATTTTGGAAAATTGTTCGTAAATGCTGCAAGATCATCTCTGCTCCATGGTTTGTGAACATACACTTCACCTGCAATTTCTCTCAGGAGGTAGCCAAAGCTTTCTCCTCATCTTATGAACCTGTTGCTAGATTTTAATACTCCCCATCCACCTCTGTTTATTTTTCTTTTCTTGTTTCTTTGACTATATATTCTCAACTTTTTCAAATTCACTCATTTACGGATGCGTTTCACCAATTCAGTTATGTGCAAATGCATTACTGCCAAATGCATTGTCTCAATTGTACCATCATCTATTGAACTCTGTAACTTCCCTGCAGAGGAAAACATTTTGAAAGATCTAAATCATATTTTCAGGCCAAAACAGTTAATTTATCTTATGTAATTAATCAACACCTTGTAATTTCTTTACTCAGTTAAGTCAATTATTTTTCTTGATACCGGTTTGAATTCTAAATATCCCCTAATTATCTCCTCTAATTCCACTTTTAGTTTGGAAACATTAAGTGGTCCCTCTTTTTCAGATTCTGGGGTAACTTGACATTCTGTACTTTCTGTCTTTCCAAACACAGCAGCTTCCTCAAATCATGGTGGAACAATCCCCTCCTCAAATATATTGGGCTCTTCCTGAGATATTGGGGTTGTAAATACAATTCTTCCCCCTTCTCTCAATGATTGAATTGTTTGTGATGATATTCAGGCAACGATCAGTGAATTTTGCGATGTTGGAATGAACCCTGTTGCAGCCACTTCTCATACAGCTCCTTGAGCTCCTGAAGTTGGGGCAATATTTATTGGGGCAGTCGCAATTGGTCAAGGTACTGTTTGTAGTTTTGTAATTTGTGGTAATTGTTCCGGAACAGTCATAATAAAAGCAGTAATTCCTGGTGTGGCGATAGTTGGTGTCAGTGGAGAAGCGTGGCTCAGTGGTTAGAGGCGGCAGGCCCGGAAGCTGAGATTGACCGTGGACCAGGGTTCGATTCCCCGCCTTGGCGGGTCTCGGGCTCAAAATTCCACGGACTCGACAATTCTCGCTCTGGTGCCTACTCAACTCACGGGGTCACACTCTACGACTCTGGGCAATAGCTTGCTTAATCTCCACTACGGCCCCTCGTGGTGGGATGCCAGGCTTTCACCTTGTGGACACCCTGCCGTGGTTTCTCACAGGGGAATACCAGGACGGGTTCCCTAAGCAAGCGCTGGGACGCTTACGGGCAGCTGTGCGCTTTACAAGTCCAGCACATTTACATTTACATTATTGTCATCAGGTGGTGGAACAATCTGGAGTATTTGAAATGATCTCTAAATCTGAGTTATACTGTTTTCAACAGGGGCAGTAACCACTGTAGTACTTGTAGGTGCATTACTATCAGCACTAGTGGTATAGGTGCCACATAAGTTGGTGGACACGAGGCTAACATTTCATCCAATATTTCATCCCCTGAATTATTATCTGTATCTGACTTCTTGTCTTCTTTTTCATCTTCTTGTCCCTGGATTTTGCTTTTGGTTTATCAGATGTCTGTTTAGTAATAGTTGGTATAGTCTAGTCCCTTCGACTATGGCTTTCCTCGGTCTCTGCTGTTCCTCATCCCATTGACCACATGCATAATTACTCACTGCCTTTATAGACTTAGTCTGGTATTTCTCTCTTTCTCTATCTCGTGCTATCTTTTCCAACATTTTTAGAGCTTTGTACAGTGTGGGTCTGGGCAGTAGTTTCATTTTGAATAACTTTTCCTTCAATCTTTCAATAATTCTAAGTTTGAATGTACCAAATCTCAGAAAACTCAGTGGACTCTTTCTCAGTAATCTTGCACCATTGACAAAGCCACAAACATGTATGTAACCCAATTTTGTTTTCATATAATGAGCAGGTGTACCCTTGAGAGGCATCTCTTCACCTTCCCTTAATGGAATTGTGATATGACCTCTGACCAAATTCTTAAATCCTTTAAGGCATTTCATGATTTTTGCAAATTTCACGGAATCCAAATAAAGACACAGATTTACAACTAGTGCATCTCTGCTAATCAGCAGGGATGCACCAGAACAGTTGCAACACGCCAAATCACCTGTGCGCTACCACTGATGTGCCACATTTACAATGCAGCAGCACTCTATGACGTATAATCTCGCTCCTTGCAGCAGTTCACTCTCCTTTACAATTTCTCATACACACAATTCTACAACTTTTAACAAACATAAACAAACAATCTTTGTCTGCTCTACTAAAGAAAACAAAGGCAGCTCTCACTAATCGGAATATTAAGGCATTTACACCGTCCAACGTTTTCCACACAAATGAATTTTCACACCATCATATGAAATCTCAACACGTGGGAAATCATTCTAATCAATATATATTCACCCTCCATGCAATAAGGTTCTGCCAACATCAATCAATGTTGATACAATCACAACAGATCATTATAATCCCTATCTCAATTATGTAGTCGAAGGTACCTCATGATCTACACCACAAACCTCAGCAGAAAACGAAAACCATAAAGTTTATTCTACACATATCTCTCAACTTCAACATCAATATCAATATCCAGGGATCTTAGGCTACGCCAAACCATTTCAACTTATTCTCAATAAACACATAAACATACCAAATCATTCAACACACGTACTGCAAATGTAATCAATAACACAACAGCAATCACTGACGCATAATCCAATTTATACTCACACCTCCAATACAGCAACTGCTTTAGAAAATCGCACCTCGTCAGTCTTCAAGTTCTGTGCATTGGCTTTGGGACTCGGCATTACTCTAACTTGGGCAAGTATTTATAGATCCTCTTCCCAAGATGTAACCCATAACTCTTCTACCAGAATTTGCTAGAGCGGGAATCAGTTAAAACTCAAGCTATTTATCATCTCCAGGGGAGAGGATGTAGCTTAATGGTTAGGGCGGTGTATCTCAGATCTGGGGACCTGGGCAAATCACATAGGGCCAGATGTTGGTAAATGTGAAATACCGATTTCTTAATAGCGAATTTTACCGATTCGCTATTATGAATTCAGTATTTCCTATGTAGGAAAAGATTCTGTAAAAAATACAGAATCCTTAATATTCCTTATTACCGAAACGGTAATTGAGATTCGGTAATAAGGAATAGGGCCATAGGAATGAATGTGAAGACATTCAGTATTAGCGATTCGGTATTACCGAATCGGTAATATCTGGAGGTATTTCAAGGGTGCCAGGATGTCCAAAGGACACCCTGTTGCACCCTTGAAATGTGCATGTGTGCACATGCATGCCCTAAGGGCATGGATGTGTGCCACATGGCACTTTTAAAAAAGCAAAAAAGTGCTTTTTAAAGGAAATCTGTAATTACCACCAACTTGAAGTTGGTGGTAATTACCGACTTCTTAAGGCCCAAAAGCACTCTTTAATGTGCTTCCTACATTGCATTTAAGGAATCGGTATTACTGATTCCTTAAATGCAAAAGCAATAAGGAATCGGTATTAAGGAATCAGTATTTACTGATTCCTTAATTACCACTTCCTTACCTACATTGGGAATGGCTAAATACTGGTTGGTAATACTGAAATTTACCGAATTTTGGCGTTACCGACCGGTATTTAGCCACCTACATCTGGCCCTTAATCTCCCTGTGCCTACAAAAATGAATGTGTCCTTGTGTAAGCAACTAGTGCTCATGTAAAGTGCTCTGATACCCGAAACCTTTGGGTCAAGTTTGCGCTATATACAACTCTGAAAGAAAAAAAAATCAACAAATCTCACACAGGTCCGATCACTGCTCATAATTATTGCTCCAGTCTCACGTCAGTAATGCGAAGGACCTTGGAGTCCGTATTTGAGAATATCAGAGCAAATCTTCACATAAATTTAAATCGCAAGTTCCTATTCTAAGTTTTGTTGTCAATAATGAGAGCTTTAAGAAAGTTTTAAAGGTTTTATTATTCAAAGTTTAGTAAATCTTCTTTTTATTTGATTAGTTCAATATATCAGTTATTAAACATAATTGATAATGATAAAAAATATAGTCTGATCAAAACACATTAATATGCATTAAGCCTGTTTCATAAAGGAAAGAACCCCTATTTTAAGAATGGAGTGAAAAGGTATCAGTAACCCAAGAAGAGTTCCAGGTCGAAAGAAAAGAGTGGAATAGAGCACAAACATCTAAATTAAATTAATTGATAACAGAAAAACTTCCCTTGTAGAAAGGTTGACAAAACTCAGTAGATTCCCAAGGCAATAAGGAATAAGGTGGGATAATCATGCAGCAGCAGTAGCAACTGCAATCAGCAATATGCTTTGAAAAAGTATGGCAATGGGTAGGAATGGAGTAAAGTTTATGTTCACCATTAAGCCTTCATCCTTGAGCCTCAAATGTGTGTACCTACTCTAGGAACACGCACTATTATAAATAGCCAAAAGAAATGTTGCAGTCCATATTGCAACTTTTCCTCCTCTTGTCCAATTGCCTTTTAGTATTTTTCTGAGATCAGGCTCACTCCTTCCTTATCCATGTAGAGTACAATGGTCTTACAGACAGTTATCACTGAGGGCCTGATTCTGATGCAGTTAGGAAAGCATTCCCACCTAGGGCCTGATTCCGATGCGGTTAGGAAGGCCTCCTAATTGCATTTTCTCCTTCCAAATCAGATCGGGAATATGTCTTCCTGACACAGGATCCAATTATGATGCAGTTAGGAACATATGCTACCATTGAAGTCAATGAGAGTCCAACCAAATCGTATCTGAAGGCATCCGGGTGCATCGTACTCTGTTGGTCGGACTCTCCCGATCCAAGTGGGTTGGAAACCATTTCTAAACCGATTCGGTCGGGCAGCTTCCCAACCCGTATCAGAATCGGCCCCTGAGTGTGAAACTTTGTTGTTGCTATAACTACATATGAGGTTTTTTGATTTCAAACCTCCTTTCCCACGAACATTACTGCATCTCTAACCTTCTAATAAGACAGAATGTATGTTAGCTTAACAATTAACTTTGTAAAATCCAAACATCAGCTGTAACAATAAAACTATTAGCACCCGATTAGAAAATAAGAAATAAATATGTAAAGAACCAACATTTCAGTTCAAGCATTACATATTCTTGGGTGATTATCCTTCATAATTCCATTAAACAATACAGTTTTAACAAACATTTTGAAACCTTATTATATTAATCAGAAACATTTTGCAGACTTATGTGAAGCATCCAGTAAGGCACAGCTAATGAAAGGTCAAGATCTGAATATTTTGTGCATTTTCAGCACATGTAGTCAAACTACTTAGAAAGCAATACTGCTTTTATCATTTTGAGGCCTAGTATGAATAAGTATTATCTAACCACTACAATTGCATATTTTTAAAAGCATTTCTCGGTTCGTTCTAATTGCACGTCACTACTACAAAGATCATCTTTAACTATATTTTTTAGCAATCTTAATACAATTTCCTTTCACCATCCATCCTAAATCAGAGTCTCTGTCCCTGTTTACCCTTGGAAAAACAGTGTAGGACTGCCATGGCATGAAGCTCTTACCAGACACGAGAAGCAGCGGCTCCTCCTCTAAGGCGGAGAAGTGTCACCCCACAGGTAAAATAAAATGATAATAACACACTGTTATTATCATTTTATTTTTCCATACTGGCTCTGTTATTTGCGGGCAGGGTGAGGCAGGGCGGGGGCTGCCCACGGAGTAAGTGGAGGAGTGGTGGGCACTTTCTAAGTGTGCATGACTGTTTAGCCGGCCAAACAGTCATGCGCACTTAGCATGTTCTCCGCCTGGCTGTACTTCATAGCCAGAGTGAAGAACATGCACAGGCTCCCAGTCTCTGTCTGAGCACTGAACCATGGTGCACAGACAAATCAAGATGCTGCTGTCATGCTGGTGACAGCAGTGTCATGATTGGCTAAGGGAGTTTGTGTGCTTTCTGTTTCCTATGTTGGACAGAGGAGAGGCAGTTGCTGTCAGGTAAGTGGAATATTCTATTTTTTTGTGAAATCTCCCCCAACTATTACAGCTCCATAGCAGCTCTACCGAACACGAGAGTCACTAACATTCTGTGAGAAGCTAGCTCAAAGTACTGTGCTATAGTAAAAGCACTGAATAGTCCGAGCATAAATTTAGCTTTTAAAGCATGTGATAAAAATAAATCTAAAAAATGGCTTTAAAAATACAGTTGTACTCAATGTATGCATTAATACAGAGAACACAACTACCTGCAAATGATTTTCATGTTTTCAAAAGCCTCCTGCTGTGGTACAATGTGTAACCTTTTCCATCTTGCTGGCACTTTGCAGTCAAAGCAGTAAACAGTTCTGGATTTGCTGTGCTAGACAAGATAAATAGGTCTGGCCATTTACCTGTCGAGGAGTGTAACGATGAGTTATGAAAATGTGCAGCATGTTGTTGCCAAAGTACCATAATAAAAGTAAAAGCTTCATTAAGCACCTTCTTTTCATATCAATCTCTGTTGTTTTTTCTCTCAAATGTCCCTGAAACATCTGTCATCCTCATTGTGCTGTAGTTTCCTTTTGGCCGACATTCAGTTATAAAAATAAAGAAAGTAAGAATAAGTTAAATGAGTACACATATCAGATTGGCTCTGCCAGTGATCAGTCCAACGATTTACATGTTGAAAGAATTTCCATATCTGGAAAAATTGGAATATCACAGAGGTGCTTTCCTAACCCTCTCAGTAGAGCTGCCTTATTACTGTGTATGTAAAGCCATGAGACTGCAATGTGTTTTTGATATGTTAAGTACTAAAGTTTGATCCATGGCCAAGGTCATAATTTGAGCATAGGTAATGATTCTTACTAGTAAGGGGCCGATTCCGATCTGGGTCGGAAAGCACTCCCACCGAGCCGGATCCGGGGTGTTTTCCAACCGACCCAGACTCCTGCAGTCCGACCGAGCAAGTACGATGAGGACTCAGTTTGGTCAGACTCCCATAGAAGTCAATGGGAGCCGGTCGTAAGACGCGTACATGGACTCCCATTTACTAAATGGGTATGTTGCGGATAGGTGCGTCCCCTACAGTGAGTATACTTTGATGCCATCTGCACCATACTTGCCTCTGTGGGGGAGACCTATGGGTCTCCCCCTGTGTCTGAGTCGTACGGCTGCGGGTAACAGGGGGTCCGACGCGGACCCCGAAGTCTGGCTCCGGGAGTTATTACGAGTCAGACGTTCGGACTCGACCCGGCTGTCTGAATCGAGCATCGTTCTAGCTCGGCCATGAAATGTCACCATTGCTCGCCACGGTTTGCTTGCGACCGAGTCGCATGGAGCGGTTCGGTCCCGGATACGATTCGGACGGAGATTTTGCGCTGGTTCGCATTGTACTTCGACTTCCGGGCCCGTGTGCGACTCGGACGGAAATTCAGCCTCCGAATCGGATCCGCTAATGCCAAACCTGATTCATTGTCCTACCTGCGAGATCGGAATCAGCCCCTTAATGAACTTGCCAAAATTCTCCTCTGTCTATAAGGGACTTGCATGACCGATCTACTTTGAGTTTTTCACATTTCTTTTCAAATAAAAGTACCTGCTGCTGGTGTGGACAGTGCCAAGCTTGCAGCCAGGATACCATTAGGCTGAAGACGAAGAAATGCAAGAATAAACATTCAGAAGGTAGACTTTCTCTATTAGGAATGCGTTTTTTATTTTGGGAGAGGGGAACCCAACCAAACTTACTGAACACTGTTCTGAAAGTCTCTGCTCAAATCCTGGTAGCTTTGGTGCGAGCACCAGGCAATCTCCACAGAATTGTATACCCGGTTCAAGCAGTATCAACAATTTCAAAGTAAAGAACAGAACACAGTGAAATTCCCAACCCAGTTTAGAAAAACAAAGAAAAAATTTAATTAGCAAAAAAGCCCTAAGCTCATCAAAATAGGTTATAGGGAATTAGCAATATGTCTTTTTAAAGTTTTATGGCATAAAGCACCTAGAAAATAGTCAAGCACTATGGAAATATAACAGTTCACAGTAGACCAGGACATAGGCACAATTTGGATACACCAAGAGGGTTTTCCCATTGAAACTTGGTCCCCAACTATTGGGAAAGCTCCTTCTGGTAAATCCCGCAATCCCTACTTCCTCAGGCAAGCGAGTAGTCACAAAATTAAAATACCCCCAACATAGATTCATCTCTCTGAAGACATTAAAGTGAATGAAGCGACCAAACTCCACCCAATCTAGCAGAAGTCACTTCATCCTGCCTTCCATCCATCTATCTCTATCTCCTCTACTCATCCTTTCACCATTCCATCCATTTACCATTTCATCATTACAGTCTTGCATCTATCCTTCCACTCACATGTCCAACCATTAAGCCATAATTTTCCCATCCATCCATCAATTCACTGTCCTTTTATCAATCCACCAATCTATCCTTTCACCCTTCAATTCAGCCTTCCATTAATCAATCCATCCATTCATCCAGCCTTTCATAATTCCAGCCACTTTCTTTCACCCACCAATGCAAATCATGTTTTACCCTTCCATGCATAAGTGTTTTTAGCGTTGCATCCATCCGTTCATCCACAACGTCTTCCTTATTTTCATATGTCCTTCCTTTGACTTTTCTTCCTGAACCTCTCCCTCTCTCTTTCATTCCCTCTCTTTTTCTCTTAATTCTTTAGCTGTGGTTATCCCCCTGATCTCCGTTATCATTTTTCTTTAGTTGTAATTTTTTTAAAGCTTGTGTCTGCAGTGGTGAAGAGACAGAATATTGAGTCATAAATATCGAGTTGCAGAAATATCGAGGCACAAATATCGTGGGTCAGAAATATTGACAGCAAGAATATTAATGTTTAATATCATTTGCAAAAACTCTAATTGTTAAATATTATCTTTTTTATTATTGTTATGTGTTTAATATATATTGTATATGTATGTGATGTGTGTTTGTATATTAATATATGTGTTACATTTTTAGTAAGTATTTTTTATTTTTTTTATTTTGTGCTTTTACTTCCATAGTCGGTTGTGGGTTTATAAGGGAATAGGGTGGGAAGTAATTTAATTATATTAAATGTATTAATTTATTTTTATTTGAATTTTGCGTTTTTAGTTTTGTAGCGGGCTGTGGTTTTATGGGGGAATAGGATGGGAAGAAATGTATTTATATTAAATGTATTGATTAATTTTTATTTATTCATATTCATTAATTAAATGTATTAATATTTGTTTATTTGAGATTTTATAGTGTTAAATGTGTAAAGTAAATTATTATTAAATAATTAATAATTGGTTGTTAATTCATTTTAATTAATTAATTTCTAATTCATTTTAGTAATTGTGTAATTAATGTTAGGTGTGTGTTGTGGTTTTATAGGTGTAAAGGGCGGGAGGTAATTTTTAAATGCTAAATTAATAATTGGTTGTTAATTGATTTTAATTAATTAATTGGTAATTAATTGTGGTAATTGTGTAATTAATTTTAGGTGAGTGGTGTGGTGTTTATAGGAGTAAAGAGTGGAAAGTAATTTGAGTTTAATTAAATAATATATAGTTTTGATAATTATTGTTAATTATTTGATATTTATTTTGGGTAATTGTTTGTTTTCGTGTGTGTTATTTTTACTGTTAAAGGGGTAAAGGGTGGGTATTAAATACATGTTAATTATGTAAATGTTCGATGTTAGTAATAGTTTTTAATTTTTAAAATAAGTTTTAACTGTGTTTTATTATTTTAGTTTAATTTAGGTCTGTGTAGTGGATATTATAGTGTTAAAATTTGTGTAGTCAATTATTGTTTTTTATTAACAATATTTGTATTGATTATTAATTATGTTAATTATGTAAGTAATTTTTTTTTTAAATAAGTGTTTGAGTGAGAATAGTAATTTATTTTTCTCCGGTATCCAACACTTTACATACAGTTACATTCACTGGAGTGGGAATAGTACATTTTACACCTCCTCTATCCAGCAATTTCTCTACTGTTGCACTCACTGGAGTGGGAATAGTAATTTTTACCCCTTTGCTATCCAGCACTTGCCCGACTGTTGCCCTCATTGGAGTGGGAATAGTAATTTTTACCCCTCCGCTATCCAGCACTTTCCCTACTGTTGCACTCACTGGAGTTGGGATAGTATTTTTCACCTCTCCGCTATCCAACACTTTCCCTACTGTTACACTCACTGGAATTGGAATAGTAATTTTTACCCCTCTGCTATCCAGCACTTTCCTTGATGTTGCACTCTCTGGAGTGGGAATAGTCATTTTTACCCTTTTGCTATCAAACACTTTCCCTACTGTTGCACTCACTGGAGTGGGAATACATTTTTTATCCCTTGGCTATCATACTGTTGCATTCAGTGGAGTTGGAATACAAATTTTAACCCCTACGCTATCCAGCACTTCCCTATTGTTGCACTCTTTGTAGTGGGAATAGTAATTGTTGGCCATCCGCTATTCAACACTTTCCCTACTGTTGCTCTTACTGGAGTGGGGATAGAACATTTTACCCCTCCACTATCCAACACTTTCCCTACTATTGCACTCACCGGAGTTGGAATAGTAATTTTTGCCCCTCCGCTATCCAAACCTTCCCCTACCGTTGTACTGTTTGGAGTGGGGATAGTAATTTTTACCCCTCCACTATCCAACATTTCCCCTATTGTTGCACTCCCTGGAGTTGGAATAGTAAATTTAATTATTTTCCTATCCAACACTTTACCTACTGTTGCACTGATTGCGTTGGGCATTTTAAGGTTTTAATTTAGTCTTGAATGTTTTTTTAACATTTTAAACTACACATATATATATATATATATATTCACTGAAAAAACCATAGGGTTCAGCCACGTTATAGTTAGGAATTAGCATTTAAAAAACCTTAGAAATTCACTGAAAAAACCATAGGTTTCACACATGTTATAGTTAGCTGGACATTTCACTCATACAAAACCATTGAAATTCCCCCGTTATAGTTAGTTCAGCTAACTATAACTCGCGCGCCCGCAATGCACTGCTGATGACGTCAAATATTACATCACTCATGACATGGTCAGTGACATCACTCATGACATCACTGATGACATCTCAAATGACATCACTGATGACATCACTGATGACATCATCCAATGAATGTGTGTCTTTCTGAAAAATAAATATTTTTTATAAATGTATTTCTTAAGGTCGATAGAAGAATACATGGGTAAATTAGTGTCTAAATGGATGTTTTTTGGGGTAAAATTGATTCTATTACTGACTTATCAAGTGTATCTTAGTTAATACATGTATTAGCGAGTAATGTTTAAATATGTATCAGTGTCTCACTTTGTGTATAAGTGACTGCATGGGTTGGTGAGTAGCTACATGAGTGTCTATATGGGTTATTAGTTTATTTTTTGAGTGTCAATATGAGTGTCTGTATGGTTTGGTGGGGGGTATTACTTAGCGCATAGATGCATGAATGACTGACTCACTGTATGTGTTTTGAAGAGAGCATGTGTGCAGGACTGTATGGGCGGATGAGTGTGTGTATGGGTGTGTTTGTGAGTGAATAACTGTCTCAATAGTATCTTTATGAGTAACTACATATGTTTTAAACTAGTATATGTGAGTATTGATGTATATAAGTGAGTATATGTGAGAGTGTGAGAGCATGGAAGAGTTCCTGTACAAATAAGTATGTGTTTCTATAAGTGATTGTTTAAGAGAGTAAGTATGTGTACGTTTCTGTAAAAGTAAGTTTAGTGCTGTGTTTATAGCTGTATATGCAAGTAAATGGATGTTTGATAGTTTATTTGCATGTGTGAGTATGTGAGTGAGTAACTCTATGGATGAGTATCGTGTGTAACAGGATGTATAAGTGTATGAGTACATGTGATGAGTGAGTGCATATATGAGTGACCATATAGAACTGTTGGTGAATAAGTGGATGTGTATGTAGATTTTGTAATTACTGAATAGGTTGTTGTAACTGGTATTGGTATCTCCATTGTTATGAACATTTTAGTTTCTATTTTTCAATGTGTGTATCAAAGGTTATATTACGGTGAGAGGAGGTCTGCCACTCTTTCACAAGGATGATGTCATCACTGAAGTCATTTGAGATGTCATCAGTGATGTCATGAGTGATGTCACTGACCATGTTATGAGTGATGTAATATGTGACGTCATCAGCAGTGCATTGCTGGTGCGCAAGTTATAGTTAGCTGAACTAACTATAACGGGGGAATTTCAATGCTTTTGTACGAGTGAAATGTCCAGTGAATTTGCAAGGTTTTTAAATGCTAATTCCTAACTATGACGCGTGTAAAACCTATAGTTTTTTCAGTGACTTTCAAAGGTTTTGTAAATGATAATTTTTAATGTATTATTATAATCCTTTCTTTTTATACAAATTTCCTACATTGTTATTATACATATTTATATTTATTTTATTTTTTAAATTATATTTCATATTGCTATTGTAAAATAATAACAAAACTAAATAGATTTTTCTTTTTAATTAATTATTTATTTCCAATATATTAAAATAGAATTCTATATAATTCCTTTATCATTGTTTTTTTTTGGTAATCGCACTGTACGCGTACGCTAACGGAACTACACCAAATTTGGCAGAGAGGTAGAGTTTGGTTTGCAGATTGTGCTTTTTGTTAAATGGTGTAAATCCGTTCAGTAGTTCATGAGAAAAGCCCTATAGATAATGCATGTAGTCTTCTATGCACCGGGAAACTTGTCTTTTATACCTCCAATTCCCTAATCTGTATCCTTACACTTCCAGTAAACACTATCACACTTCTGCTTCAGTATTGTAGTGAGCCATACAGCACTATGTGTTTATCTATACACTGTTCTAAAAGAATCCATTTACTACATTAAAACACTAATCAGCAGAAGTACAATAAGTGGTACATCCCCAGAGATATGACAGTTATTGTGTACTGTGATATCACCTCCTTCTGGCGCAGAGCTTTATAATATGATGTACCTTCCACACACTATGGCACATCTTTTGCACTACCAGTGCATCACAAAAGTGATGCAGCGGCTGTGTTAAAAGAGGCACAAGGGGGTTGTAAATCCAACTGTAACACATAGAAATTCATCCAGGCAGTTTCACCAGCAGTGCAAATTGAAGCATAGACTTGTAACATATTTATGTGCATATGCTACACTCAAGTCTTTCAGAGGTTATACAGTATACTATAGGTAAACTGCTTATATGCTGTAGCAGTCCCTTATAGTTCTGCAGTTTCACATTCACCATACACTAGTAATATATTCATTCATTCATTTATGAACTACACATTCATTCAGAGAAATTTTTATACACTCACACAGAAATATGGGGGCCCATTGGGATGGCGGGTGGATTGCCCCCGCCAGGATGGCGGTAGCCACCGCCAGCCTGGCGGGGGCAATGCGCCCGCCATGCGCACCTAAATCCCCCCGCCATATTAGGATGGCGAGGGGACCGCGGCGGACGGAAAAACAGTTTGCCGCTTTTCCGCCCGGTCGCCTTGCGGCCGGGGCGATAAAGGTTTACTATGGTGGCGGTGTCTATTAGACACCGCCAGCCATATTAGCATGGCCCAAAACAGATGCCTTTCCGTGGCGGCGATGCTGCCACGGAAAGGCATGCAGTCTTCACCTCGGGGGCCACCGGCGGGCCCAAAGAGTGAAGGACAGGTGCGGGGTGCACACGGGGGGTACCTGTGGTACCCCGCTGCATTTGCATTAACAAAGCGGCAGGCACAGAGCGGTGCTTGCCGCTATGTTAATGCAAATGCATATATGCATTTTTAGCATTGTGGCGGGCGGTGCTGAGAGCAGTATGCAGTATGCGCCCACCACAGTGGTGGGCACATCCTAATCCTCCCCACGGGACCCCCCCTTATGGCAAGCGGTCCCAAACACCGATAGGATGGCGGGCGGACTAAGTCCACCCGCCATCCTAATGACCGCCATAGTTCTTTCTTTGACCAGTAAAGGTAGTTCTAAAAAGAACTGTTTTTATTGTGTTTTTAGTTTTTAGTTTTCTATTTTTTTTTTTTTATGTTTGGTCAACAAGTTTTTTTTTAAACCAAATAAATGAAACTGGAACCCAAAAAGTGTCCAACAGGGACAAAAGAATGAAAAAAAAAACTAATGTCGAGGACAGCCATGCTCCTGCTTCCTGCGTTTTATCAGGTCAATCGACTGTTCCCCTTAACACAAAAGTTTATCGCAATAAATGCATAGAATTTTAACTTCACCAAAATCAAGATCAATTTGTGGGTGTGGACTGCTTGCTGAAAATGCTGCTGCAGCAGTTGATGTGCTTGGTGCAGTAGCAGGTGGGTTGTCCTGCAACCTCCATGTTGCAGCTCGAGCAAAGTTGTTAGGGTGCAGGTTCCTCTTCTTTGGAGGTTCTTAAGGTATGAAATCTCTTAAGAATGGCTGTAAGTTGAGTCCATTGCTGTCATTATGGTGATCTTCCTTCTATTTGACAGGATTCTCAGAAGAGATGCTTCTTCTTAGAAAGTCAAAGTAGAATGATTAAAATCGGATGGAACTTTCAACAGTTGGAATAGGAAGTGTTATGAACCAATCAAATCTCTTCTTTTAAAGTCACATGGCTTTGCATACGCTTACGGTGTGCTTATGATGCTCTACGATGCGAGTGTGATTTGTGTAATTGCTTTTAAAAATAATATATGATTATTAAAAGTTTAAAAAAACTATTTTCATAATGACCCTAGATAATGTGTTCTGTTAGTATGTACATTAAATACATAAATATATGTTTTTAAACAATTAAAAACATTTGCGCCTTTCGCGTATGGGGCGCCGTACATGACGTCACACGGAAGCTTTGATGCGACGCGTAACGTCAAAGCGTATTTGTAACGGGGTGGAAAGGGAAAGGGAAACACCGGTACCATGGTGGATACTGCCCCTCCTTCTCCTCAGTCTGAATGGGACACCAGTCCGCTGCTGTCCGAGGACGGGGAGGAAATAGAGGAGGGCGCCTTTAACTGGGCCTTCACAGAGGAGAAGACCACGCCCCCTCATGACGTAGGCGGACCCGGGTTGGAGAAAAGCCAGGAAGCCCTCTATTCGGGGTTTACACCCAGGAGGAAGTGGAGCGGGAGAGGAGAGACGAGGATCGGGAGGAGGACGGAGAGCCGAGGAGATCACGAGAGGAGACCGAAAGAGAGAGAGTGGGAGACGGAGGAAAGCCTGGAGGCCAATGACTCGGCGAACCGCCGTGCCACACTCCCGAGGGAGGAGTGTGGCTTCACAGGTACGGCGGCGTTGGGCAGCTTGGGTCAAGGGCAGGGGGCCCATGTTACATAGTGTAAATAGTCCCCTCCGCACCTTCCTGTCCCTTCCAACACTTCCTACCTTCCTAACCCCCCCCTCAAACCTCACTATCTCCCGAGCACCGACTAAACTCTGTGAAGCACTGGTGTTCCCTCACTACACTCGGTCCCGTGGGTTGTTCGCTATCAGATAACGTGACTGACGGTGTCCCTCTGTTGGTTTCTCTTTTCTCGGAGCCGACTCTTCATAAGAAGCCAAAGCCCCCCTTGAGGAGATCCATACCAGCGAGAGGAAGAAGAGGACAGCCTCGTCATCCTCCAACAGATCGGACGCCACCACGGACCGGGCCAACTTTGCTAGAGAAAGACTTACTTTCAGGACTCGCAAAACCTTCATAAAAATAAAGCCATCCTTACGTAGAACCAGTCTCCAGCCTGTTCATACATCCCCTGTAGTAAGACCACCGCCTGTCCACACACCCACGCTACAAGTGGTGTCAGAAGTGGGATTAACCCCTTCCATCCAGGAACCACAGATGGATCAGGTAATACAACACCTGATAGAGGGACAACAGAAACTGGAGTGGGCGGTTAGTCAACAAATCTCCACAGCTGATGCCGATAGGACATTGTTCAGGAACACCATCACAGCACAGATAGAAGGTCTACAAAAAGTAGTACAGAACCCCAGCATCCCGGTACCGGTGGAAAGGAGGAATTACGCACACCACCCTGCAGGGGTCTCTCTCCAAAAGTATGTTCCAGGTGAGGATCCAGATGCTTTCCTCACCAACTTCGAACGGGCGGCACGTGCCTGTGGTTGGCCCGAAGAAAAATGGCCTTTCTTTTTGGCTCCCCTCCTGTCCGGAGAGGTGCAAGCGGCGTATCAAGTCGCTAATCACGCAGGAACTACCTCATATCCGGATATAAAAGGGGTAATACTGGACCACTTAGGGCTAGACACGGAGGCATACCGCCTAAGGTTCAGAAAGGAGAAAGGAATCACAGGGGAAAATCCAAAGACGTTGTTTCTGCGACTCAAAATGGCAGCAGACAAGTGGCTAAAACCAGAAAGTCGCAGTAAGGAAGAGATCATGTCCAGCATATACCTGGAGCAGTTTATGGAGGCCTTGCCTTTTGGCACACAAAGGTGGTTACGACAACATTCGGGTCTCACCGCCGCTCAGGCTATCGAGATGGCGTCCAACTATGCTAGGGCCCAGCCACGTACCTTCCCTTGGGAAACGGACAATGGAGGCAAACCTGTTCCGATAGCGAGACAAGAGAAGAAAACCAAACCAATGCCCGAACCCATGAAAACAAGACCCCTCGAAATGGACATTGCACCTCCTGTGAAAGGGCCCCAGTGCTTTGAATGCGGGGAATGGGGGCACATAGCGAGACTCTGCCCGAGGAGAAGAAGCGGAGAAGAACCCATGGAGGTCGGCTACATTCCCAGGGCAGTGCTGTACACCGCGGAGATGGGGCCTTCTTTCTACGTAAGGGTCCTGGTCAATAACAAAGGGATTAAGGCGCTTTTAGATTCAGGATGCAGACAGTCTGTCATTCAGAAAAGACTAGTACATGCAAACCAACTGAGTCCCAATGTCCTGGTACACATTAGATGCATTCACGGAGACGTAAAACCCTATCCCGTGGCACATCTCACTCTTCACCCGGCAGGCAGATGCCCCTGTAAGGTTAAGGTAGGGGTGGTGGGCTCGCTCCCTGAGGATCTTATCCTGGGAGTTGACAACCCTGACTTCTTGGAGCTGTTTGGGAGGGAGATGAGAGACCAGACTGCAAGGAACCCAATGGGTACCTATTTGACGACAGAGCCATGGGTATTGGACCGTAGTTTTAAATTTGCTCAGGCCAATGACCCCACCCTGCTAAATGCATGGGAATCGGCTCATATAGCTCAAGATAAATCAGACACTCCATATCCACGGTTTATGATCAACAAGGATCTGTCGTATAGAGAAGGAAAAGCAGGCGACTCACCTCAGCTGGTGGTGCCCCAGGACTTTAGGGAACAAATCCTGTATTTTGCCCATACGCATTTGACTGCCGGTCATTCGGGGCCTGAGAAGACCACCCAAAACATAGTGAGGCTTTTCTTTTGGCCCGGTATCTATAAAGAGGCCGAGACCTACTGCAAACAATGAGAGGTATGTCAGAGGAAAAACATGAGTAGGCCTACAGCAGTTCCCCTCCAACCATTGGCCATCATAGGGAACCCTTTCTAAAGGGTGGGAATGGACCTAATTGGACCCCTTCCCCGCACCTCAAGGGGACACACCTACGCCCTAGTAGTGGTGAACTACAACACCCGCTTCCCCGAGGCCTTTGCACTCAGTTCTCCGACAACAAAGAACGTGGCAGACAAACTGATAGAACTATTTTCGAGGGTAGGCTTTCCCCGGGAGATCCTCACAGACCAGGGGACTCCCTTTGTCTCGAGGTTGATGAAGGAGGTTTGTAATACCCTAGACCTCCGACAAATACGCACCTCCGCCTACCACCCACAAACGGACGGGTTGGTAGAGCGGTACAACCGAACCTTGAAAACCACTCTGAAAAAGATGTTGTCTGCCGAAAACAAGGAATGGGATAGGCTACTGCCCCTGGCTCTATACGTCCTGCGTGCGCAGGTACAGAGCAGTTTAGGGTATTCCCCGTTTGAGCTTCTCTATGGTCGCCAGCCCCGATCCTTAATGGAAATCACCAAAGAAGCCTGGGAGCAGGAAGAGGCCAGCGAACAGAGATCAGTGTTGGAATACACACAGCAATTGCAATCCAGGCTGGGTAAACTTAGAGACCTCGCCTATTCAAACCTTGAGCGAGCCCAGCAAAAAAAAAGCAGTATTACGACAAAGGAAGGAAATGGAGGACAATGGAAAAGAGTGACTGGGCCTTGGTGCTCCTTCCCTCCTCCACACAGAAATTTAGGAGTGAGTGGAAGGGTCCATATATGATCACCGAGACCATAGGTAGGACCACCTACAGAGTACGGATCACTCCCCGTCGCCAACAAACCTTTCACATAAACATGCTAAAAAAATGGATAGGCCCTCCTCCCAAAACAACACACTTGGTGTTGCCCACATGAGGGGAGGCCTCGACGCTACAACACCTCCCTACCAACCCAGAATTGACCAAGGACGAACAAAGTGAATTATTCCATGCATTACGTCCTTTTTCCGACCTGTTTTCTGACGCTCCGGGTCTCACCCATATGGCAGAACACTGCATTGATACGGTGGAGGGAAGGGTGATTAAACAGAAGGCCTACAGAATACCCGCTGCCAGAAGATCCGACGTGAAAAAGGAGGTAAAGGACATGCTTGACCTTGGGGTAGTAAGGCCGTCTAAGAGCAACTGGTCATCCCCGATAGTAATGGTCCCCAAACCTGATGGGTCCACCAGGTTTTGTATGGACTTCAGGGCACTAAACGCCATATCCACCTTCGACGCTTTTCCAATCCCAAGAGTGGACGAACTCATAGAACGAATAGGCGGGGCCCGATACATTACCACGCTGGACCTGACCAAGGGCTATTGGCAGGTACCATTACGGGAAAAGGACAAGCACAAAACAGCTTTTGCTACGGACGATGGCCTGTTTGAGTTTAACGTCCTGCCTTTGGGCCTTCACGGGGCCCCAGCAACCTTCCAGAGGTTGATGACGGAGGTGTTGGCACCCCACACCCGATACAGTTCTGTGTACTTAGACGACATTGTCATCTTTAGCTCGTCCTGGAGGGAACACTTGGATCACATTTCCAATGTCCTAACTGCCCTGCAGCACGCTGAACTTCACGTAAACGCAAAAAAATCCAGAGCTGCTTTTCCCAAAGTCAAGTACCTGGGGTTCATGCTAGGTGAGGGAGTAATAGCCCCACAGGAGGAAAAAATCAGAGCCATAACCAATACCCCTTTTCCCTCCACCAAAAGAGACTTAAGGGCGTTTTTGGGTCTCATTGGTTATTATAGGAGGTTCATTGAGAACTTTGCAAATGTAGCTACCCCGTTAACAGACCTCCTGAAAAAGAATGTAAAGAACATCCTCGGGAATCCACCCCCTGGGGAAGCAAGAAAAGCGTTTGAGACTCTAAAGAACGCGATCACCTCCAGCCCAGTGTGGATCCCCCCGGACTTTGGGAAACCGTTCACCCTAGCTACAGACGCTTCTGACACTGGGATAGGAGCAGTGTTGTCCCAAGAGGGGGAGGACGGGCTAGAGCACCCGGTTCTGTACATTATCAGAAAGCTACACCCCAGAGAACGCAAATACCCCACCATGGAAAAAGAATGCCTGGCAATACGCTGGTCTGTAGAGAAACTAAGATACTATGTAGAAGGGCAGCCGTTCATACTGTATACAGACCACGCTCCCCTCAAATGGATGCAGAGAAACAAGTCCCAAAACCCAAGAGTCTTACGGTGGTTCCTCTTCCTCCAGCCCTACGCCTTTACGGTGGTGCACAGAAAGGGAGTGGAGAACGGTAACGCGGACTACCTGTCCAGGACTCCATTTCTCCCCGATCGGGAGAAGCCAGGGGGGGAGGGGTGTAACGGGGTGGAAAGGGAAACACCGGTACCATGGTGGATTGTTGCTGATACTGCCCCTCCTTCTCCTCAGTCTGAATGGGACACCAGTCCGCTGCTTTCCGAGGACGGGGAGGAAAAAGAGGAGGGCGTCTTTAACTGGGCCTTCGCAGAGGAGAAGACCACGCCCCCTCATGACGTAGGCGGACCCGGGTTGGAGAAAAGCCAGGATGCCCTCTATTCGGGGTGTGTTTACACCCAGGAAGAAGTGGAGCGGGAGAGGAGAGACAAGGATCGGGAGGAGGACGGAGAGCCAAGGAGAACACAAGAGGAGACCAAAAGAGAGAGAGTGGGAGACTGAGGAATGCCTGGAGGCCAACGACTCGGCGAACCGCCGTGCCACACTCCCGAGGGAGGAGTGTGGCTGTCACAGGTACGGCGGCGTTGGGCAGCTTGGGTCAAGGGCAAGGGGGCCCGTGTTACATAGTGTAAATAGTCCCTCCGTACCTTCCTGTCCCTTTCCAACACTTCCTACCTTCCTAACCCCCCCCCAAACCTCACTATCTCCCGAGCACCGAGCACCGACTAAACTCTGTGAAGCACTGGTGTTCCCTCACTACATTTGGGTCCCGTGGGTTGTTCGCTATCAGATAACGTGACTGACGGTGTCCCTCTGTTGGTTTCTCTTTTCTCGGAGCCGACTCTGCATAAGAAGCCCCAAGCGCCCCTTGAGGAGATCCATACCAGCGAGAGGAAGAAGAGGACAGCCTCGTCATCCTCCAACAGACCGGACGCCACCACGGACCGGGCCGACTTTGCTAGAGAAAGACTTACTTTCAGGACTCGCAAAACCTTCATAAAAATAAAGCCATCCTTACGTAGAACCAGTCTCCAGTCTGTTCATACATCCCCTGTAGTAAGACCACCGCCTGTCCACACACCCACGCTACAGTATTATTATTACCGTATACGCGGGTACGCGCTGAGTATGATTAGCAGTACAAAGTATGGTGCAATCACCCTCTCAGTTTTAGATCAGAGCACAGGGCGTGCTACGAGAATGGTTACAAGTGGTCACTCATTGGAGATCCAATTCTGGGCCTGCCTCTGCGCACATGATAACCCCGCCCCTGTCTCTCTCTGTGGTGAATTGTTGGTGCACACACTCGCACTTGCACATGCGCGGTGAACGCCCGCCAACACTCCCCAGATGTCATCACCTAGCTTTCTTGCTATTACTAAGCCTGGAAGCCAATACATTAGCCAATGGGAGGTCTCCCAGGGCCGTCATTCTTGTAGAGCGCAAAAACGCTACCAATGATGGCCTTGGGCTTGGTTTGGTCAGCCCCCGCGGTTCCCTTATAACGCGGGCGACTTTCGTCGTCGTCGATTGTACTACGAACTGTTTGCTCGAGTGGAGGAGGACTCGTGACACTCGACGTAGTGTCGCTGCTGCCGCCCAGCCAGGCCACCATAGGGGCAGTGGCGGCGGTGCCCGTACCCAGCCCACCAAAGGCCCAGCCAAAGTCCCAACCTTTGTAGACAGGACAAGAGACGACAGAAGCAAAGGTAAGAGAAGCCGTCACAACATCAGTCTCCGCTGTAAATTGTACCTGCATCATAGTATTTTTTTTTACTGCGTCACTTGGCCCTCCCAGCTCTGTTTTGCTTTATTTTTGTGTGCCACATGCTTTGTGCTTCATCGTATTTGCTCCCTCCCAATCCTCCTGTGACTTTTAATATTTATTGCTACCTCACGTGGCCTTCCCAGGCCTCTATTTTTATTGATCGTATATGGTTGATCGTAATATTTCCTTCTGCGTCACGGGGCCCTCTCAGACCTTTTTAAAATAAATTGTGCGTGCATGATTTGCTGTGTCATATTTTTGAACTGTGTCACGTGCTTTAGCCTGTATTGTTATAAATTGTGCCTTCATAATAGTATTATTTTTTTACTGCGTCATAGTGCCCCTCCCGGCTATTTTACTTTATTTTTGTGCACCACGTACTTTATGCTTCTTCGTATTTGTTCCCTCCTAATCCTCCCGTGTCTTTTAATATTTATTGCTGCCTCGCGTGGCCTTCCCAGGCCTCTATTCTTATTGATCGTATATGGCTGATCGTAAAATTTCCTACTGCGTCACAGGTCCTCCTAGGCCTTTTTTAAATAAATTGCGCGTGCATGAATTTCTGTGTCGTATTTTTTAACTGTGTCACGTGCTTTAGCCTGTATTGTTATAAATGGAGCGTTCATAATAGTATTTTTTTACTGCGTCACGTGGCCCTCCAAGCTCTGTTTTGCTTTAATATTGTGCGCCATGTGCTTTGTGCTTCATCGTATTTGCTCCCTCCTAATCCTCCCGTGACTTTTAATATTTATTGCTACCTCACTGGGCCTTCCCAGGCCTCTATTCTTTTTGATTGTATATGGTTGATCGTAATATTTCCTTCTGCGTCACGGGGCCCTCCTAGGCCTTTTTTAAATAAATTGTGCGTGCATGAATTTCTGTGTCGTATTTTTGAACTGTGTCACGTGCTTTAGCCTGTATTGTTACAATTTGTACGTTCATATTAGTATTATTTTTTTACTGTGTCACATGCCCCTCCCATCTCTGTTTTGCTTTATTTTTGTGCGCCACATGCTTTCTGCTTCCTCGTATTTGCTCCCTCCTAATCCTCCCATGACTTTTGATATTCATTGCTACCTCACGTGGTCTTCCCAGGCCTCTACACTTATTGATCATATATGCTTCATCATAATATTTCCTTCTGCGTCACAGAGCTCTCCTAGGCCTTTTTTAAATAAATTGTGCGTGCATGAATTTCTGTTTCGTATTTTTGAAGTGTCACGTGCTTTAGCCTTTATTGCTACAATTTGTCAGGTCTAGTCTAGTCTGGATATTTGTATTGCGCAGCATATCACTTCCCTAGGGAGTCTCATGGCGCATGCAGACAGTCCCAGAAAAAAAGGAGGTCTAAAATGAGAATTTAACTGAAGAGCCATTTTTTCAGTTTTTTTCGAAAACACATGAGTTCGGTGGTCGTACGTATGTCTAGGGGGAGTTTGTTCCATAGGGATGGCGCCATAAAGGAGAAGGTGCGTCCTCCATTTCTAGCAGTTAGAACTCTTAGTGGAGTAAGTTGTGACTTGGAACTTGATCTCAGTTGTCGACCAGGCTGGTACCATGCCAGTTTTTGATTCCAATATTTTGGTCCTGAGCCATACATGTGTTTATGTACCAAGCACATGGTTTTAAATATGGCTCTTTTTTTAACAGGGAGCCAATGTAGACTTTTTAGGCATGGCATAGAGGGGGATCGTCTGGGTAAACCCAGGATCAGGCGAGCAGCCATGTTTTGCACTACTTGCAATTTCCTAATGTGGCACTCATTTATGGCAAGAAGAAGAGAGTTACCATAATCTAGCCTGTTTAATATGAGTCCCTGAACCAAAGTTCTGCGTGCTTCTGCTGGTAACCATTTAAAGACCTTTCATAGACTTCTCATGATTCCAAAACAGGTGCCTACAGTATGGTTTACATGGTCCTTCATGGACAGGTTGTTGTCCATGTGAAATCCTAGGTTACGGACTGATTCTTTTGGGATGGGGCACTCCCCCAATTCCGTGGGCCACCAGTCATGTGTCCAGTGTTTGCTTGCTTGCCCAAAGGTCAATATTTCAGATTTAGTGCCATTCAACTGGAGATGGTTTAAACTCATCCAGTTTTTTACCTCTGTCAGGCACATTTTAAAACGCTTTTTGGTGTCATTTATGTCCGGGCCAAGGGTAACCAGTATTTGCGTGTCATCCACATATGATAACACGTCAAATCCGTATGTCCTGATCAGTTTAGCCAAAGGGGCCATGTAAATATTAAAAAGCGAGGGGCTAAGAATAGAGCACACCTCTTGTAACAGGCCGAGTACTGGCCAGGGTCTGCCCTATTTGTAAGGTAGTTGTCCGATTAGACAGATAGCTGATAAACCATTTTAAAACCTGCCCCTTGACACCACACTCCCACAGTCTACTAATCAAGATCTGGTGGGAGATGGTGTCAAAGGCAGCCGATAAATCCAAAAGCACCAGAATGCAAGGTTGGCGTCTGTCTAGAGCAAGTCTGATGCTGTCGGCAACCTCGACCAGGGCTGTTTCCGTGCTGTGCGCAGCACGGAAACCAGACTGTGAGGAGTCAAGTAGATTATTTGTCTCAAGGTATGTTACCAGCTGTTCGTTTACAAATGCCTCCAGTACTTTTCCTGGATAGGGCAGCAGGGAGATGGGGCGGTAATTAGACAAGGTGTTTACATCGGCACCAGACTTTTTCAATAAAGGTTTGACTCTGGCTGCCTTCCAAATTTTGGGAAATTCCGCTTCTATCAGTGATGTATTTAAAAGTCGGGAAAGAGGAGCTGTTAATACTGGTGCAAGAATAGTAAATAGTTTTGAAGTCAGTTGATCGCTAGGGGAGCCTGATTTGATTTTACATCCTAATAGCATAGTTTTTTCGTTATCCAGCTGATCGAATGTGGACCAGCTCGGAGATGCGTTCATATTAGTATCATTTTTTTACTGCGTCACGTGCCCCTCCCATCTCTGTTTTGCTTTATTTTTGTGCGCCACATGCCTTCTGATTCATGGTATTTGCTCCCTCCTAATCCTCCTGTGACTTTCAGTATTCATTGCTACCTCACGTGGTCTTCCCAGGCCTCTACACATATTGATCGTATATGGTTCATCGTAATATTTCCTTCTGCGTCACAGAGCTCTCGTAGGCCTTTTTTAAATAAATTGTGCGTGCATGAATTTCTGTGTTGTATTTTTTAACTGTGTCACGTGCTTTAGCCTGTATTGTTACAATTTGTGCGTTCATATTAGTATTATTTTTTTACTGAGTCACGTGCCCCTCCCATCTCAGTTTTGCTTTATTTTTGTGCGCCACATGCTTTCTGCTTCATGGTATTTGCTCCCTCCTAATCCTCCCGTGACTTTTAATATTTATTGCTACCTCACGTGGCATTCCCAGGCCTCTACTCTTATTGATCGTATATGGTTGATCGTAATATTTCCTTCTGCGTCACGGAGCACTCCTAGGCTTTTTTTAAATAAATTGTGCTTGCATCAATTTCTGTGTCGTATTTTTGAAGTGTCACGTGCTTTAGCCTGTATTGTTAAAAAATTGTGCGTTCATAATAGTATTTTTTTTACTGCATCACGTGGCCCTCCCAGCTCTGTTTTACTTTATTTTTGTGCCCCACATGCTTTGTGCTTCATCGTATTTGCTCCCTCCTAATCCTCCTGTGACTTTTAATATTCATTGCTACCTCACATGGCCTTCCCAGGACTCTAATCTTATTGATCGTATATGGTTGATCATAATATTTCCTTCTGCGTCACGTGGCCCTCCTAGGCCTTTTTTAAATAAATTGTGTGTGCATGAATTTCTGTGTTGAATTTTTGAACTGTGTCACGTGCTTTAGCCTTTATTGTTACAATTTGTGCGTTCCTATTAGTATTATTCTTTTACTGCGTCACGTGGCCCTCCCAGCTCTGTTTTGCTTTAATGTTGTGCGCCACGTGCTTTGTGCTTCATCTTATTTGCTCCCTTCTAATCCCCTCGTGACTTTTAATGTTTATTGCTACTAAGCCTGGGTGTAGTTCGCGTAGCCGCACTCCGCGGAGCTACGCGAAGATGCACTTGCACTCCGCGAACTACGCATAACTCCGCGAGCATGCGTAGTAGCTTGCTTGACCCGTTCGCGAGCCATTTTTCGTCTTCGGGAGCGCCGTGGAACTCTGGAACCTGCTCGACACCACATCTCCAGACGTCGCCTTCCTCACGGAAACATGGATGAATGCCTCCTCAGCGCCCGACATCGCCGTCACCTTCCCGGACGGATACAAGATCACCCGGAGAGACCGCGTCAACGAGACAGGAGGAGGCATCGCCATCGTCCACAAGAACACCATCCGCATCACGACCAACTCAGACGACACCCTCACAGCCGCTTAACATCTTCACTTCCAGATACACACCGACCCCAAGACCACACTCAGAGGCACCCTCATCTACAGACCCCCAGGACCTCGCACACAATTCAGCGAAGACATTGCAGACTTCATCAGCCCGCACGTCCTCGCCTCCGCTGACTACATCCTCCTAGGGGACCTCAACTTCGACCTGGAGAACAACAACGACAACACCACCACCACCCTGCTGGACAACCTCGCCAACCTCGGACTCATGCAACTGGTGAACACCCCCACCCACTACGCCGGACACACGCTTGACCCAGTCTTCTCCTCCAGCAAGTACATCTCCTTCAGCCACTCCACCGGACTCCACTGGACAGACCACAGCTGCGTCCACTTCAGCTTCAGAAAGACCACGACTCACCACCACCCGCAACAGGTTCTCCGCAGGAACTGGAACAAGATCACCACCGACCAGCTCACCACTTCACTGAGCCAGAACCCTCCCGCCAGCTCAACGGACCCCAACCAAGCAGCCAACAACCTCACACAGTGGATCACCAATTGCGCTCGCCCAACCAGCCTCGACCACTCGCAGTCCGGCTTCCGCGCCAACCTCAGCACCGAGACCGCCCTCATTGCAGCCACTGACAACATCCGAGCCCTGCCTGACAACTGGGAAACAGCGGCCCTCATCCTCCTGGACCTCTCCGCAGCATTCGATACGGTCTGCCACTGCACCCAAGTGCAGCGCCTCAGCAACATCGGAATCCAAGAGAAGGCACTGGAGTGGATCATCTCGTTCCTCACCGGAAGAACCCAGAGAGTCCGCCTCCCCCCGTACAGATCCAAGGCCACCGAAGTCATATGCGGCGTACCACAAGTATCATCCCTCAGCCCCACCCTCTTCAACGTCTACATGAGCCCCCTTGCAGCCATCGTACGCCAACACAACCTCATCATCATCTCCTACGCCGACGATATCCAGCTGATCCTCTCCCTCACCAACGACCCACGAACCGCCAGAACCAACCTACACGAAGGGATGAAAGACGTAGTCGAGTGGATGAGGAACAGCCGCCTGAAACTGAACTCAAACAAGACGGAATTCCTCATCCTTGGATCATCACCCTCCGCCTGGGACGACTCCTGGTGGCCCCCTGCCCTGGGCAGCGCACCCAAACCAACGGACCATGCACGCAACCTGGGCTTCATCCTGGACTCCTGCCTCTCGATGACCAGACAAGTCAACGCCGTCTCATCATCATGCTTCAACATCCTACGCATGCTCCGAAAGATCTTCCGATCGCTCGCCACCGAAACCAGGAAGACGGTCACACAGGCACTCGTCACCAGCTGACTGGACTACGGAAACACCCTCTATACCGGAACCACAGCCAAACTCCAGAAAAGACTCTAACACATCCAGAACGCCTCCGCACGACTCATCTTGGACATCCCCCGACACAGCCACATCTCTGGACACCTGAGAGACCTTCACTGGCTCCCTGTCAGCAAGAGAATCACGTTCCAAATCCTCACCCACGCACACAAGGCCCTCCACGACCTGGGCCCCAGGTACCTCAACAACCGCCTGACCTTCTACACTCCCACCCGCCAGCTATGATCGACCAGACACGCCCTCGCCGCCGTGCCACGCATCCATAGATCCACCATGGGAGGAAGATCCTTCTCCTACCTGGCAGCCAATACTTGGAACTCCCTCCCCATCCACCTCCGCCTGACCCAAGACCACCTCTGCTTCAGGAAGCAACTCAAGACATGGCTGTTCGAGCAGTAGCGGACCCCCCTCCCCCAAGCGCCTTGAGACCCTCTGGGTGAGTAGCGCGCTATACAAATATCCTGATTGATTGATTGATTGATTGCCTGCATGCTTGGGATGTGTAGCGCGCGAAGTTACCCATGAGGTTTGTCCCGCCCACTCGCGTCCCCTTATTTCCGGTCACTACTAACGTGTTCGCGAGTTATTCTGTGCCAGATTGCAGTTTCTGCGTGTTCAGCAACTCGATCTTACCGACAAGCATCCTCGCGCACGCGAAAATGCTATTGAGCGCGCGAGAACTACGCTACGCAGCAGTTTGCGGAGTATTCGACAACTTCGCGTTCTCCGCGGAGCGCGGAGTTGCCGAAACTCTGCAAACTCCGCGAACGGAGCGTAGTTCTTCGACCAGGGTTAATTGCTACCTCACGTGGCCTTCCCAGGACTCTATTCTTATTGATCATATATGGTTGATCGTAATATTTCCTTCTGCGTCACGGGGCCCTCCAAGACCTTTTTTTAATAAATTGTGCTTGCATGAACTTCTGTGTCATATTTATGTTACTCTTGATAGTAAAGTAATGTAAATGCTACTAGTGGGCCTGCAACAGTAATTGTGCCACCCACACAAGTAACCCTAAATAAAAAAGTCAGGCTTGGCACTGCAGTGCCTGAGCACCCTTTCTAAAACTGCCATGTTTTCAAACTGCATCCATTTGGCAAACCTTACCCGTCCCTTTGTATGGACTGTACTCTGCATCCCTCACTTAAACTTTGTGGGCGTATTGAGCTGTAAAGACGGGGTGACAGTTGTTTTACTAATTATATATTCACACATCTTTATAGTCATTTATGTCTTTATACTTGAATGTGAGCATATAAAATGTGTTCTTTACATCTATAATGCTTTTCTTCTAACGTTTTTTCCCGTTTATCTTCATTTTCCATAGAAATTAATGCCACTCAGTACCAAGAGCTTCTGGATTATGTAAGCCGTAATGTGTATCCTGATGGTTTCAGTAAATTCCAGAAGCATGGATTGCGTAGACTATCTAAAAAATTCTCTGTTGACGGTAGTATAATTTTTTCAGTATTGGCACATAATTTGAATGTCTAGATTAATGATGTTATATTGGCTGGTGTAATTCTCTCCTATATAGGTGAAAAGTTAATAGGTTGAAGAACAGTACGTGATTATTTCTTTCTGCACAGAATATATTTTACAAACTACATTAATGTAAGAAAGGTATTTCTGATGAACTTTTTGTGTTTGAGAAAGGTTTGTGGTAGGTTGTTAAACTAATTTCTTCTTTAAGAAATGTTACTTTTTTTGGATAGTTGAGGTTAGTTTCATCTACATGTAAATTGTGTATACTAATTCTAATAACGTATGATGTACATGTTGGTTCCTCTTTAGAAGATCATGTGCTTTCATATATTTTTGCAGGTAATCGATATCTTCCTCTCAAATATGTTTGTCAAGACCAAATGTATGTATATTTCTATTCCTAATACAATTACCTATCTTTAAGAAATAATTTCAAATCAATGTGTGTACTGAAATCCTTTCATTTTAACCTTAGTGTTTAGCAATATCAGCAACACTGTTGTCTTGTATCTTCCTCAGCAAATATCGCTCTTCTACTTTTTAGGTAAATATTCATATCTGTTATGTGGCTTTTCAGTGTTACTGGTGCAAATACTGATTGTCATTGGATACTTTTGGTAAGTGCATTTATCAACCTATTTTGAAAGTTCTTGTTGGAAAATGACTTGTTGCAATAGTTCAAATTGTCAAAGAAATATTTTTCAAATATTTTAAATGCTAATTTTTCTAAATCATTTTGAAATGTATCTAGAGCACTGAAACCTATGTTTGGTTTTCAACCTCAAACCTTTTGTGATTAATTGTTTTATGTACATTAACATTCAGGCTGCACTTTTGCTCAACATATACATTGGTTATTATGATTTCAATTTGAAGAATACTACCAAACTCAGCAGCAAGTTGCCGAGATTTTTACTAATGTAATATTTCTAGGGAATTATCTACTGAAAATTTCAATGGACCTAATAGAGTCATCAGGTTTGACTTTAACATTTCAATGATAAATAAGGTGTCACACTGTAGTGTTGTCCTGAACATTGGATTAATCTGTATTTTCTTTTTTCATAGAAGGGCTTTTATAGATAAAGGCATATCATTAATTTTTAACATAGTATAGTAAGATATTGTCATTATAGTTGTGAATTTTCAATAATGTTCGTAGTGAAGCCATTTGAATATGTTTGCAACAGTTGTGACTGTCTCTATTCCTGGATCTGAAAACACCTAGAATCATGCATGATATATTGCAAAATAAGTTTTGAATTGTTAGCATTTCTGTTATGATGTGCTAATGTACATCTTTTTTTACATTAGAGTATGTTAAAAAGTATTGTGCTGTCTGCAACCAAGATGGTTCATCAATTTATATGCAAAACTTACTGGTAAGTACCCTCAATGACTGTAGATGCTGAAGATAAAAATTAAGTGATATAAGTCCTTTGGGTGTTTTGGAGACATTAAATATCCAGTTCACATTCGTCTGATTCAGGGTGTATCTTAGTATGACTCATATGACTCAGGCATTTGCAAGGGTCTTTTGAGAGTTACGTCCACCATATTGCTTAGCTGGCTGTGCACCCTTCCTAGTTATGGACTCATTACCACTTTTCCACTTATGGTTGAGAGGTCACTATGTTTACTATGTAAATACATATAAAGTTTTCATTTCAAAAAGCTATTGACCTTTAAACAATGCAATGTTAATAACAATTTACTTTTCACTATCTTCCTAACAGGCCCAATGTTTCGAATGCAGCAGATGGGTCCACCTTGAATGTATCAAACCAAATGTAACATCCTGGTTACCTTTTACTGGTTACAAATGTACAAAATGTATGTCTTGAAGTAAAGATGTGATCGCATGCAAGATGTCTAATTAGATGTTTTGCATACTCCTGCGATCTAGTGTTTTGTCCGGATTATTATAAGAAGTAATGTTGGGACACACTTCCTTCAGCTGTCACGATTTGCACAATCCCTTTAGAGTAGGGCCAGAATTCCTCTAACATTCCGTCTTAATTTTCTATTTCAAATCGAGCAACTATTTTGTTAAGGTGTTGAAATATAAATTTAAATCTTCCTCCTCTATGAAAGTCAATAAGCAATACCACTCCTCCACACATTATTGTTCAATAGTAGTCTAAAAAGTAGTGGTAATTCCACTATCACTAAGGTAGACGTCTGACAATAGAATCTATGATATAGTTACACCACTATTCCATGGTCATAATCCAAAAGGTGTGTTTAGAGTCAACAAAAAGAACAATTATGCACATTTTATGCTGGACAGTATTGCTTCTAAACACCCTTTCACTGCTTTCTTCCATACCTTCAAAAAAGATTTCATGGATTTACATGCATAGTCTTTCAGGTCTGTATATCTGTAATGTTTTTCTTTTCTTTTGTCACTGACATATATAAACTCAGTCACTCCTATGGAAAGCTTTTACAATCCTGAATGTTGAGTGCTGGAATTTGTGTGAGAGGGTGCTCATGCATAAGCATACTAAGTTTTCTTTGGCTGCATGGAAACATGTAGTGTAACCTGTCAAACACTTTGAAATGCTACCCGCTCAATAGTCCTACAGGCAGATGTAGAATTCAACCATTCTACATAAAATAGAATTGGATGTCACTAAGTACAAAGTATTTCTGTATTATGCAAGCCCTAATGTGTTCCTTGAAGATTCCAGCGAAGTCCAGACACATACTCACTGAAACACACCAACCATTAGTAACCTGTAAAATTTGCCAAACAACTCTTTCAAGGGGTGATCAATCCAAAAAAACACTCCTTTGGCACAGCAAATATGGTGCAACACGTAAACAACTTGCACCCCAACAACTTTGCTCGAGCTGCAACACAGAGATTGCACGACAACCCACTTGCTGCTGCACCAAGCACATTAACTGCTGCAACAGCACCTTCGGCAAGCAGTCCATACTTGCATATTGATCTTGATTTTGGTAAACTTAAATTTCTATGCATTTATTGCGATTAACTTTTGAGTCACATGAAACAGTCTATCAACCTCATAAAAAACAGGAGCATCGCTGTCCTCAACATTAGTCATTAGACATTTATCAAGCTTTTTTGTTGTAACAACTACCCCGGCTGCAGGCAGTGGGAAATTTGCACACTTGCTGCCTTTCTTGGCTGGGGTTATCAATTATTGTTCAATTTCATATTCTGATTCAAAGTCAAGAACCTTTATCAAGCCTTTTTGTTGGAACTACTTCCCCGGCTAAAGGCAGTGGGTAATTTGCACACTTGCAGCCTTTCTTGGCTGGGGTTATCAATTATTCTTCTTGTAATACAAATTCAAAGGCAAGGCCCTTTATTGAGCCTTCTTAGTAACTATTACCGGTGAATGGCAGTGAGTAATTTGCGCACTTCCTGCCGTTCATGTCCAAGAAAAGCTTAACAAAAGTCTACCAATATTAAAAAAGAGCCAATATGGGCCATGGTTATTCGTTCTTCTGTATGTTATTCTAATTCAAAGTGCATGCCCTTTATTGAGCCTTCTTGGTAACTACTGCCCCTGAATGGCAGTGGGTAATTTGCGCACTTGCAGCCTTTCTTATTTTTTACATTATTCATCTACCACTCAATCAACACATCATCTACACGTACACACACCTATTTGCTGTTTTTCTTGGCTATAGGTATCAACTATTCTTCTATTTCATATCCGTATTCAAAGTGCAGACCCTTTATGGAGCCTTTTTGTTGTAGATACTACCCCGGCCGAAGGCAGTGGAAAATTTGCACACTTGCTGCCTTTCTTGGCTGGGGTTATCAATTATTCTTCAAGCAATTCAAATTCAAAATGCAGAACCTTTATTCAGCCTTCTTGGTAACTACTTCCTGTGAATGGCAGTGGGTAATTTCCACACTTATATCCTTTCTTGTGATGCACAGTCTGTGTAATGAGCTGGGTACTCAAAGATCTACTTCCCTGATAAGGCAGTGGTTACTCTGTGCGTCTGCAGCCTTTCTTACTTTTTACCTTATTCATCTTCCATTCAATGTACACATCATCCACACATACACACACTTACATGCTGCCTTTCTAGGCTGGGGTTATCAATTACTCTGAAAAAAAGGGGAAATCCCTTGGTGGACAAAACTAAAAGTCAAACATATGCTATATTGCATAAACCAGAGTTAGCCCAAATCCTTAGTACTATATTCATCACTTGTGTATTCTATGCGTAAATATCTACTCCTTGTTACACCTCTTTGAGATCTAATCATTGGTTTTACTAGTAGAGTGTTACATTCTATAAGAAGCAATAATTGTTCAGCAATTGTCATATATACACATATAAAATCATACTTCTCCAGTTCTAGTATATGGACTTCTAGGACCATACTCGAAGATCCCTACATGCTCCTTTTAAGGAAAATACATGTATATGTAATGGCCTTATTCACCACCCCCTTAGTTGTTACACAGTGTATGCTTAAATTTGTATCACTGGAACTGTTTGTAAGGGGATATTAATTTCTTAATTGTTTACCTTATTGCATATTGCTTTTCTGCATTTCTCCTGATTCTTTTATTTTTGTTTATATAACCATCATGTCTTTGCGTTGGTTCTGTAACATAAATGGATTGTATTGTTACTAATATATGTTATACATTGTAACCACTCTAATTGTGTGCCTTATGGGCTCTGTAAACAATTGCCTTGTTGTAATATAGTTTTTAGGAATTACTTTTATGCGGCAACTACTTCCCGTCTACGATGTCCTTTCATATTGTCTAAAAGGGAATATAAAATTTGGACTTCGTCTTAGCCCTAAATAAACATCTCTTTATAGTTTATCCTAACCGTATGGTATTGCTGTTATACCTACTTTGAAAACAACCCCGTTTAGTCTTCTTCTTCGCAAGAAAGCGGGGAGCTGCACCGGCGATTAAACCTTTCTCCTAACTATGGAGTTGCTGGCCTTTATCTCTCCTCTGAGGGGGGAATGGAATGGGACTCTAGTCATTATAGGCATATAAAAAAATATATTACCATGCTCCACCTGTCCAAATTGAATAGAAACCAAGACATTAAACTTTAATGTTAAAGTCTTGGTTTTGAAAAGTCTCAATAATTGCAGGAGCAAGAGCGTAGTATACTGTCTTGTCTGCCCCTGTGGCTTAGGCTACGTGGGGGAGACAGGAAGTGAGCGTAGCATCAGATTACTAGAGCATAAATCATCAGTAAAAAACAAAAAAGAGAATGCGCCCCTTACTGATCTTTTCCAAAAATACAATCATGACTGCAATCAATTTACTTGGTTCATTTTGGAAAAAGTAAATGTAAGCAGGAGAGGCGGGAATCTAGAAGCATTAAGGAAGACACGTGAACAATGGTTCATGTGTTACCAGATACAATAGATAAAGGCCTCAACTCCAGAGAAGAATGCATGAAGCTAGTAGCCAGTCAGTAAAAAACTGTTAAATATGGATTCCATTAAAACCCTGTTAAAAAAGAAATAAAGGAGTTCTAATAATCAGCCCCAGCCCCCCACATTAGAAGAAAAATGAGCTCATAACATCTGTTGATAAGTCAATGTTCAACAAGATAAAGTTAAATAACAATATATCTGGATGAGGTTAATAAATAATAATAAAAGTGGTGATATATGATATAATTAGTTATTTCATAGTTAAAATACATTGGTGCATTCAATGATGGGTCTCGTAGCGATATGGTATAATGCACACACACATATTTGTTTTTATAAAATGCTGTAGAGCCTGGAAGGGTGAACGAAGAAATACGAGTTAGATCGTTTTAAATGAGACAAGAGGGAGATACACGCTGAGTTGTGCACCAAAAATCCAGCGGATGAAAATGTGATATGATGTGGCAGTAAGTAATGCCAAATAGAAAGTATCTAGCCTTTTATTCGTGAGATGCAATTGGTCACCTTAACACACAATATGAATAAAATAATAACCAACGAGAAGGGTAACACTGGGGACAGAGTTGGGATGCCACGGATTGGTTACATCCCGGCATGAGAACGAGGCTTGAAACTCGGCATAAACTGGGGTCAAAGTGAGGCTTGGAACCCGCTCCGTTTCGTGCTTCAAACTGAGGCTTGAAACGCAGAAGGAAGAAACAGAATTTGGCCTGGGTAGTATCACGCGTACTCTGTCAGGCAAAATGGCCAGATGATAATTAAGCGCGCGAAAACAAGTAGGCACACCAGGAACCGTTTAAGGACCAACCAATGAGGACTTAGGTCAAACGATATAAATATGTAATTAAAAAAAACAGAACGAATCGAGCGGCTTTTCGGTTGCAGACGACTCTGTTGCAGACGACTCGAGTGTGGAGAAGAGCGGTCCCAGCAATTTTGGGGTAAGGAGGAAGAATTCTGCCCAATTATTAGTGTATTAGAAGTAGAACTCTGGGGTATGAGATAGAATACTAATTTGGATTCTGTATATCTATATTTATCTCTATACAGAATCAAAATCAACAAAGGACAGAAGTTTAAATCCACACCAGTGATCCAAATTGTGTATGGATTTTTGATAAGGGACCTCCTGAGCCATAGACTCACCTTGGTAATATATTTTTTTATATGCTTCTAATGACTATAGTCCCATTCTATTCCCCCCTCAGAGGAGAGATAAAGGCCAGCAACTCCATAATTAGGAGAAAGGTTTAATCGCCGGTGCTGCTCCCCGCTTTCTTGCAAAGAAGAAGAGACTAAACAGGGTTGTTTTTAAAGTAGGTATACCAGCAATACCATACGGTTAGGATGAACTTTAAAGAGATGTTTATTTAGGGCTAAGACAAAGTCCAAATTTTATATTTCCTTTTAGACAATATGAAAGGAAATCGTAGACAGGAAGTGGTTGCAGCATACAATTAATTCCTAAAAACTATAGGACAACAAGGTAATTGTTTGACAGAGCCCATAAGGCCCACAATTAGAGTGGTTACAATGTATAACATATATTAGTAACAATACAATCCATTTATGTTACAGAACCAACGCAAAGACATGATGGTTATATAAACAAAACTAAAAGAATCAGGAGAAATGCAGAAAAGCAATATGCAATAAGGTAAAAAATTAAGAAATTAAAATCCCCTTACAAACAGTTCCAGTAATACGAATTTAAGCATACACTGTGTAACAACTAAGGGGGTGGTGAATAAGGCCATTACATATACATGTATCATCCTGAAAAGGAGCATGTAGGGATCTTCGAGTATAGTCCTAGAAGCCCATGAACTAGAACTGGAGAAGTATGATTTTATATGTGTATATATGACAATTGCTGAAAAATTATTGCTTCGCATAGAATGTTATCAAAAAGCGAGCAACCCAATATACCCTTGAGGGTTCGGGCAAGAAATATGATAGGGTAAAGGTACCTACAAGGGATTTTGTTTGTATTGTTTATAACTTAAAGCAAATAGCGCAAATTTTGAGACTCAAAGTAATTTCGGTCAATTGTGCAAATATGCAACAGTGATTACTTATTCAAATTCAAACAGTCACACTTGGTGATCTAAGCATAAAGAGCAAAAGCAGAACGGGTGTATATGAAATATTTCTATTCAATACGTTTCAAAAGATTAAAAAAGGGTACACAATCAGTGTCAACAATGTTACAAGAAGTACATGTTAAAACAATTAACTGAACACGTCTTTAAAACAATTGTCTAAGCTTTTCTCCCTATTCGCAATTAATATATTGTATTCAACAGAGAAAAAGCGTGAGTCGACGTTTCGGTCTCTAGTAGTCAATTGATGAGACCATCTTCAGGACAAAGGGATATTTCTGAAGACCCTAAAAATGATATAGAATTGTCATTATTGTCATATTCTTTATCGAATCTAGCAAATAAAAATTATACATCATGTACATATCACACCCGTGATCTTTTTCGCTTTGAACAAATATTTACATCTAGATCCATATTTTTAGCTGTTTGCAATCTTTGCCTATCTCCGAACAGTAGCCAAGTACTATAAAAAAAACTCTGGTCATTAGGAGCTCATGTTTTATACATACATTTACCATTTAGATCTACATGGTCTTTTGAGCTTGAACAATTTGTTTAAATAAATGGCACATCTCTAATTATATTTAAAAAAAATGAACACATTCAAGGACAAGTCAGCTCAGTTTTCAATCTTTTTTAACAGGGTGTACTGCCCTACCCTGCTTTTATAATAAAGAGATCATTATTTGTATAAATCTATGTATACCTTGACTGCCGTAAGGTAAGTGTCCTATGGGCTGATGGCTATTATCTTCATCGGTGTTTCACTCGTTGAGAAATTCCTGAAGTATATATGTATAGGCATTTCGTTGTCACACAACCTAGTGATCTCATGATACAATATTCGTAGACCGTAAATATTTATCCTACAGTTCCAGGATATGCATTTTAAAGGGATCACAGCTTAGTGCATATTTGCAGAATGGATAACATCTTACTGCAAATATAACCAATCGATGTTGTATACGATGTGGTGAAAAAGCATTCCATTAAGTCCACTGACGAACAGCAGGATGACCCATAAGGAAGTGGTCTCAGGATTCACAACATTAGAAACTCTATCACAAGATACTTGATCATCTCAGATTTTGGTCATATATTGACACACATTGTTCATGCTAAGTTCATGCCTACTGTCTTTTTAAGCTTACGTACGAAGTATTTTGGCCTAAATCATCACTGGCATAGATAAATTAGAACGTCCCTGTAATATCGAAAAGTATAAAGTAGACATATATACAGAATCTAAACATAAACTGAGTACCTGAAGTTAAAATAATCTTCAGTCAGGAGCGTGAAGGCTTGTTAATTTATACAGCACTCTCAGTATCGATAGATCACCTGATTAAAAAACATATCATATATTTAGGATGTTAAATATGCCATATGGTTTAGAGAGATCACTTTCAGAGTTAAGACTACTAGAGACTGAAACGTCGACTCACGCTTTTTCTCTGTTGAATTCAATATATTATTGCGAATAGGGAGAAAAGCTTAGACAATTGTTTCAAAGAAGTGTTCAATTCATTGTTTTAACTTGTACTTCTTGTAACATTGTTGACACTGATTGTGTACCCTTTTTTAATCTTTTGAAACGTATTAAATACAAATATTTCATATACACCCGTTCTGCTTTTGCTCTTTATGCTTAGATCACCAAGTGTGACTGTTTGAATTTGAATAAGTAATCACTGTTGCATATTTGCACGCTTGACCGAAATTACTTTGAGTCTCAAAATTTGCGCTATTTGCTTTACGTTATAAACAATACAAACAAAATCCCTTGAAGGTAACTTTACCCTATCGCATAGAATGTAACACTCTACTTGTAAAACCAATGATTAGTTCTCAAAGAGGTGTAACAAGGAGTAGATATTTACGCATAGAATACACAAGTGATGAATATAGTACTAAGGATTTCCTGGCAATGTAATCAGATAGCATGTTGGCATTCGGAGAAATAAACTGAAATTTAAAAGACAAAAGAAATTATGAATGTGGCATCTATGCATAATACTCATGTAAATATGTTTATCTACAGTTTATCTACAGGATATCTTTTAAAGTGGCAACCAACCAGTGCCCTTAATTAGGAAATACATATAATTCTGCCTTGAAAAAGATGGTATATTATTGTTAAAAGCCATTGAAACGCGTCGACACCTACATCCGCACAATCAAGGGAAAAAGTCTATCCTGCAGACAAGATAAACTAAGCGTGTCCAGGATTAGTTCTGTTGAATATTGGGTTTCCTGATGTGCATTTTTATGACAAATAGAAGTGTCTGTGTCTGTCTCTCCCCTCTTTTTATATGATACAGTGTGATAATAAGTTGTTGTCTAAAAAATTTGTTTTGCCTGCAATAGATTTATGAAATTCAGATGAATATTATGGTGATGATATTGTATATGTTTTTAATGAAATTATAATTCGTTGTTTTTATGACCTGTAATACTTATGACATTTTTTTTAACAAAAGAATAAAAAAGTGATTAATCGAATTTTTTGTTTGTGGATTACATATTGTTAGAGAATAGTGCTAATACTAATATATGGGCTAACTCTGGTTTATGCGAAATAGCATATGTTTGACTTTTAGTTTTGTCCACCAAGGGTTTTCCCCTTTTTTCACTGTTTGCAAGTATTCCCCTGGTGTGTTAAGGGGTCTCTCTCAACTATTTGTGTTATCAATTACTCTTCAATTTCATATTCTGATTCAAAGTCAAGGCCCTTTATCGAGTCGTTTTTTTCATGTAGATACTACCCCGGCAGAAGGCAGTGTGAATTGTGCGCACTTGCTCCCTTTCTTCGCAGCGGTAATCAATTATTGTTCAATTTCATATTCTGATTCAAAGTCATGGCCCTTTATGGAGCCTTTTTGTTGTAGCTTCTACTCCGGCCGAAGGCAGTGGGAAATTTCCGCACTTGCTGCCTTTCTTGGCTGGGGTTATCAATTATTGTTCAATTTCATATTCTGATTCAAAGTCAAGGCCCTTTATCGAGCCTTTTTGTTGTAACTACTTCCCCGACTAAAGGCAATGGGTATATTTGCACACTTGCAGCCTTTCTTATTTTTTACATTATTCATCTTCCACTCAATCAACACATCATCTATACATACACACACCTACTTGCTGCCTTTCTTGGCTATGGTTATCAACTATTCTTGAATTTCATATTCTGATTCAAAGTCAAGGCCCTTTATCGAGCCTTTTTGTTGTAGCTACTACCCCGGCCAAAGGCAGTAGGGAATGTGCACACTTGCTGCCTTTCTTGGCTGGGGTTATCAATTATTCTTCTTGTAATACAAATTCAAAGTGCAGGCCCTTTATTCAGCCTTCTTGGTAACTACTTCCCGTGAATGGCAGTGGATAATTTCCACACTTGCATCCTTTCTTGCGATGCACAGTCTGTGTAATGAGCTGGGTATCCAAAGATCAACTTCCCTGATAAGGCAGTGGTTACTTTGCGCGTCTGCAGCCTTTCTTACTTTTTACCTTATTTATCTTCCATTCAATGAACACATCATCCACACATACACACACTTACTTGTTACCTTTCTTGGCTGGGGTTATCAATTACTCTTCAATTTCATATTCTGATTCAAAGTCAAGGCCCTTCATCGAGACTTTTTCATGTAGATACTACCCCGGCAGAAGGCAGTGGGAAATTTGCGCCCTTGCTGCCTTTCTTCTGCAGGGGTTATCAATTATTCTTCAGTTTCATATTCTGATTCAAAGTCATGGCCCTTTATCGAGCCTTTTTATTGTAGCTGCTACCCCGGCCAAAGGCAGTGGGAAATTTGTGCACTCTCCTCCTTTCTTGGCTGGGCTTATCAATTATTGTTAAATTTCATATTCTGATTCAAACTCATGGCCCTTTATCACGCCTTTTTGTTGTAACTACTTCCCCGACTAAAGGCAGTGGGTAATTTGCACACTTGCAGCCTTTCTTATTTTTTACATTATTCATCTTCCACTCAATCAACACATTATCTACACATATACACACCTACTTGCTGCCTTTCTTGGCTATGGTTATCAACTATTCTTCTATTTCATATCCGTATACAAAGTGCAGACCCTTTATCAAGCCTTTTTGTTATAACAACTACCCCGGCCAAAGGCAGTGAGAAATTTGCACACTTGCTGCCTTTCTTGGCTGGGGTTATCAATTATTCTTGAATTTTATATTCTGATTCACAGTCAAGGCCCTTTATCGAGCCTTTTTGTTATAGCTACTACCTCAGCCAAACGCAACACGACATGGCAGGACTATGAAAAGCATCTAAATCTACAACACTACATGCCCCCAAAAAAATGCTTACTGTGTAAGTGACATTTTCCATCTGTAAGATAAAAGATCTGTCAATAGAAAAGAAACATGTTCTCAGTGAAGTGAAATTAGTTTTTGTGATATATTGAAGCTATTTACTGTTGTTTGTTGTTTCTGTGTTTTTCAGTGTTTGAGGTGGTAACAGAAAATAAATGTAATACATTGTGCTGTGTGGCTCACTACAATATTAAAACAGAAGTGTGATAGTGTTTGCTGGAAGTGTAAAGATACAGACTGGGGTATTGAAGGTATAAAACACAAGTTTGACGGTGCATGGAAAAGTGCATGCATAGTCTATATGGGTTTGAAGCAGTCCATGCCCTAAGGCCCACTTTGCATCATGAGTACTTCAGTACTAGCTGAATGATTACAATTCTGCAAGAAGAGTGTCTCAAACCATTATTATTATATAATAATAAATGTATTCTTGTAACATCTCATAATTTAATAGAGCTTCTAAACTAATTTCATCATGTATTTCATTTTCCTGATTATCAATTTCAAAAGTCATATGATCATACTCGATGTCATCTAATGCTACCACAAAATCAGCATCCAAGGTTTCATCTAGGAAATCACAACTGATTTCTGCAGCATTCTTCCTTTTCATTCTCGCTACTTACAAAAAAGTATGTTTGGCTCTTCTATGACACTGTTACTAATTTCGAAACCGTCTTCCAAATTGTTTTGTTGATTTTCCATACTGAATTTCTTATGTTGTAGGTCCTTGTACAAAAACATAAACCCTTCATTTTATCCTTACTGTAATATCAGCATATGTGATGATTCTCATAAAATAAATTAAATATTTATCTTGAAAATGAAGCAACAATATTTTGTACTTGAGTGTATATCATTTTGAAAACATTTGAAAAATAAATACAATAAATACAGTGTCACTATGCATTGTGTCAAGTGCTTTATTTAGGATATACAGGAAAATGTTACCTTTGATTGTAATGACATACAAACCAAAACAAGATAAAACACTGCAACTAAAGCACATTACATAACAGTACAAAGCATGTCATTGGAATGTTGGGTATTAGGCTAACATACACAACTCACATATAAAATGATTTCAGAAACTTGCTACTTTTTCGATGATAAGGATTACTAATATCTTTCCAAGAAGATTTGAATATTTAAAAGGGTAAACTAAGAAGTAAAGAAAAAAAGGTAAGAGGTTACATCTCAGCATGCAAGAATGGATGAAAAGGGTGGTCCAAGGTCTGCATGTACAATCGCCAGTGGAGACGTTTCGAGGGCCGATACACTCAAGGTGTTCTATAATGTGCAATATGTGGTGGCGGTACCACCACACAGAATGCACAAGAGCAGATAAAATGTAGGATTGTATGTGCTTGGACTATGATGAGAATACACTTTTGGAGGACCACAGTCAAGTGCAGAGATGTAAGACGACAGGAGTGCCTTACTTTGACTCCCCCCATTACGTTGTCAATTAGGATGAAGGGAGAGAAAGGAAAGGAGTAAACTACATGTCTACAGATGTATTGCTATGTTCAGGACACTGGATCAAGCACTAAATAAACAAAGTCAGATACAAAAGAAGATACACAAAAGAAGGCTGCACAAAAGATACACAAAGTAAAGCTACACAAATAGGACAGCGAATCTTCAACACAAACTGGTAAGTCAGCACAAGAACAAGAAAACTAACAACACTGCAATGGACGCTACGCTGTAAAACACATTGTGATGAGAGGTAAAAAGATACTGTACATAAAGCGGAATTCAAATAAAGAAAAAGTTAAAAAGATACATGGATGACAAAGTCACTGGGGTAATACTCTGTTGCCCAACACAAAAAACAAAAATGCTAAAATTATATGTTCGAATGTTTAAAGAGCTGCAAAGGGGGTACACAAACACCATTACCCTGGTGAACACACACTGCCAACCTAGAATCGGCCTGTATAACCTCCCTTTAGACTTAGGGGGTACACAAAACCACAGGGAGAAGAAATACTATCTGTTCACCATCAATGGCAGCCGAACACCAGTCAACACACACTGCCAACATACATTCATAGAGTCAACATAGATAGTAAAAAAATAAATAAAAAAAGCCTCTCACTAATTTTTTATAATCCCTGGGGACCCCATCCCCCGGGACTCAAAAATAACATTGGGGACTGTGGGGAGAACCCCAATATCCCGACGGTCCCAGCCGGCTCCCCGCGTCCTTCGAGAGCCGGCATTGCTTTGTCAGAGAGAGCAGCTTATATGCTACTTTCTCTAGCGAAAAGCAATCTGCTTTCCTATTTGAAAGAGAGAGCAGATTAAGTTACTCTCGCTTTCAAATACGAAAGCAGTTTTCTGTAGTAAAGTGGGAGCCGCGAAGCTCCCGACCACCATAGCAAACAGCAGTGTCCCGTGGGTAGGCAACCCGGGACACTGCAGGAGCCGGCCCTGGGAGGTGGTGGTCGCCAGGGCCATCAAGGGCTCCACGAGGGAGGCCGCGCGACCCCCTCCCAACATTAAAAAGCCCCGGGAGGTGGTGGTCCCCAGGGCTGGGGGGTCCGTGCCATCACGGACCCCCCATTTTAAATATTACTGACCCAGGAAGGTGGCAGTTCCTGGGGCGTGTGTGTGGGGGGCTAAAAACATACTTTAAAAAAAAACTTTTCAAAAAACCCCAAGGGGTAGCAGTCCCCGGGGTTCTGGGGGGGCCATGAGCCCCCCGCATACTTTAAAATAAAACCCAGAGGGGTGGCATTCTCCGGGGCTCAGAGGGCCTTACAAGCCCCCCATTATGGAAAAAGATTGCTCCTGGGATTTGGCCCCCACCGGGGACTAATTAGGAAAAAAACGGACTTCTAGTTTTTTTTCCCTTTTCCACCGCGTACGCATACCATACGCGTACTCTGCGATTTAAAAAAAATTAAATAAAATTTGGGCCTAAAGATCCATGTGGGACGCCCTGAGCAGGCCTAGAGGGTCAGGATGTTTCAACCCTGCCCCCTTTCATTACTTTTTAACTTTCTTTTACTGTTTTCTTGTGACTCGGTTCTACCGAGGCACAACATGGCTGCCAACACTTCCTGGTTTAGACTGTTGACAGACAGTTGACATCAACATGCAGCTCGTGCTTGTAATTGTACAGTTTTCGGTACACTTACTGTATGCGTGGGGGGGCGGCTGAAAACATACTTTAAAAAAATTAATAAATTCAAAAAGCCCCGAGAGGGTAGTGGTCCCCGGGGCTGTGGGGGGGCCCGTAAGCCCCCCGCATACTTCAAAATAAAACCCCAGGGGTGGCGTTCCCCGGAGCTTGGGAGTCCTTACAAGCCCCCCATTATAGAAAAAAATTGCCCCTGGGATTTGGCCCCCCTGGGAGCTAATTAAGAATAAAACGGACATCTAGTTTTTTTTTCCTTTTCCACCGTGTACGAGTACCATATGCGTACTCCGCGATTTTTTATTTAAAAAAAAATGTTGGGCCTAAAGATCCATGTGAGTCCCCCTGAGCAGGCCTAGAAGGTCAGGATGTTTCTACCCTGCCCCCTTTCCTTATTTTTTAACTTCGTTTTACTGTTTTTTTGTGACTCGGTTCTTCCGAGGCACAAGATGGCTGCCAACACTTCCTGGTTTGGAGTGTTGACAGACAGTTGAAATCCAATCAACTTGCAGCTCGTGCTCGTAATTGTGCGGATTTTCGCGTACAGTACTTCGTCTCTAGATATCACTATGATTTTACTTTTTATTTTTTCAGGAACTACGGATTTACACCATTTAACAAAAAGCACAATGTGCGAACCAAACTCTACCTCTCTGCCAAATTTGGTGTAATTCCGTTCAGCCGTTCGGGCTGTAGCGCTGGCTAAAGGTCCCTATGGAAAATTGCATAGAGAAGACATGTTTTGGGACCCCCTTTTTTCTCGCCCCCCACTGGACGAATTACCCCCAAACTTTCAGGGAAGGAGTGGAGCAGAGCAGGCCATTTTCTTGGAGAAATTCGCGAAGATTCGTCCACCAGCGGCAAAGTTATTCCAAATAGAATGTTGTGGTTTTCCTATGGAAAGTAGATCCTAACTATAACTACCTACCGACGACCGTAGGTAATATATATATATATATATATATATATATATATATATATATATATATAATATATATATATATATATATATATATATATATATATATATATATTGAGCTCCAAGTTTTCTCCCCATTTGAAGAATACACACAGGCTGCTTCTGAATGCTTCAGTGATTTTATTTAAGGCACAAAGTCTGGTAGCTGCCTACCAGACTATGTGCCTTAAATAAAATCACCGAAGCATTCAGAAGCAGCCTGTGTGTATTCTTCAAATGGGGGGAAAACTTGGAGCGCAATTTTAAGGGTGTCCGGCACCCGCACAGGCTCGCCGCAAAATTGAAACCAGGAACAACCGGGTTTGGTGGTTCGCAATATATATATATATATATATATATATATATATATATATATATATATCCGGGTTCCACTCTCCACGTAGCCTTTCTCACCACGCTTCCACAGAATTGAAAGAGACGGACTCGTTTTTCGTTCAGCAGCCGCCGGTATTTTTTATTATTTCATGGTTTCAATAGTGCATTGCTGTGACACAAACCAAACGCGTTTCTGCATTCCCTGACGCCTTGATCGCTGGTAATAACCCTCCTACTTTTTGAAAGAACTAGACCCCTTGTGATTGGCCAAGGTCACAGTAGTAAAAATAAACAAGATACTTTCAAAGCATTGAACAATCCAACAGCGAATAAAATATACGTAAAACAGATTACATTTAAATTCTGTCTGTGCACTTTGTGAATTCCTGTGCAATGTATTTCTTAATCAAAAATTTATATTGTAATTGAACAGAGATACAATTTGCATACTTCGTGCAGAATAGTTATACATTTTTTACTATTCCTATCAAATCAATTGTAACCTGTTTAAAAAGTTTCACTATTACATCTCGACGCTGTTGGTATGTAATTTCATTTCAAATACCTCTGTGTCCAAAGAATTCACCCATATATGTGCAAAGTGCAAAAAAACATTTTTCAGAATATTTTACATTTCGAAGTTCTATTGATTCTACTCCCAGCCGGGAGTATATAATGAATTTGAATTTGAATTTAAAATACTTATATAGCGCTACGTTCACCGTACGGTTTCTTGGCGCTGTGGAGACAAATTTAGCAGAGAGAGGCCGTAAATAACTGGCGCAGTGAAATAGGTAGGACAAATTTACAGAGAGAAGGCCTGTTTGAACAAAAAAGTTTTAAGGTCTTTACGGAAGGAGGAGTAATGTAGAGCAGACCGTAAGTGGTCGGGGAGGGAATTACAAAAAGTAGGAGCCAAAGTTGAAAAATTGGCTCCTCCCCACTTTTTGCGTTTGTAACGTGGAATTTGCAGAAGTGATTGGGACGATGAGCGAAGCTCTCTGGCAGGGACGTACTCCCTAATCAAGGAGGAAATGAAGGCGGGAGCGGAGCCCTGACGGGCCTGAAAAACCATACAGCCAGTTTTAAAAAGGGAACGTTCCCTGACAGGAATCCAGTGGAGCGCCTTTAATAGGGGTGTTGAATGGTGAGAGTGGGAAAGGCCATACACCAATCGGGCCGCCTGGTTCTGAACCATTTGGAGCTTCCGTAGGCTGTACGCCGCGATGCCGTTTTAGAGGGCATTGGCGTAATCCAGCCGGGAAATCACCAGAGCGGACATGATCAGTTTAAGTGCCAGGGGAGAAAAGAAACGGGAAACAGTGCGAATAGTACGAAGAGTGAGAAAACAAGAGGAAACAACAGAACTAATTTGTGAATGTAGGGTGAGATGATTGTTCATTTTGATACCTAGAGTCTTGTCTGTGGAGGAAGGAGTGGGGGGACCAAGGGAAGAGGGCCAGAATAAAGAGTACCAGGGACTGGAAGAACCACCTGTGAGAACCAACTCGGTTTTGTCCGGGTTCAACTTCAGATGGTTGTGGTTCATCCAGTCCCTGATGAAAATCATAATAGTCTGAAAGTTAGAAACAGAGTGAGAAGAAGAAGAGAGATTGAAAATGAGCTGGAGGTCATCCGCATAGTTATATACGGTGACCTCCAGCTGCTGGAGTGCAAAAATTAAAGGATAGATATATAGATTAAACAGTAAAGGAGAGAGAGAGGAACCCTGGGGAACACCACAGGTGACCTGAAGTGGGGTGGTCGTGAAATCCCCCAGCCGGACCGCCTGGGTGCGGTCCCTCAGGAAGGACGATAGCCAGACCAATTCCCGCCGCTCTGACACGTGAAAGCAAGATGGTATGGTCCACCATGTCAAAAGCGGCGGAGAGATCGAGGAGCACCAGGGCCTGGTGTTTGTTTTGGTCCATGCCCTCCCTGAGGTTGTCCAGGACCGACACCACAACAGATTCAGTAGAGTGCCTGGGACGGAAGCCGTCCTGACGAGACGCCAGGCCACCATTTGCTTCTACATGGGCGCTGAGTACCGATGTAACATGGCGCTCAAGCACCTTGCCCAAGTAGGGCAGTAGAGAAATGGGGCGATAGTTAGCTGGGGCAGAAGGATCAGCACCGGACTGCTTCAAAATAGGCACTATTGTGGCTGATTTGAGTGCGGGGATCACAACCCCCTGGGCAAGGGAACTGTTAAGGAAAGTGATCGGGGGCTGGGTGCAAACAGAATAATTCTGTTGGAGGATACGTCCCGGGCAGATGTCTGCCGGAGAGCCTGATTTTACCTTTGGGAGTATCTCTAAGAATACTTCTTCGGTAAGGGGAGGAATCAAGGAGAGACAACACTGGACAGTAGGGGGAGAGGGTTCAACAAAAGTAAGAGACGGGGGAGGAATATTGGCCTTAATAATTGCAATTTTTTCCAAAAAATACGAATTTAACGAATCACACAAGGACTGGGTGGGAGGGGGTTGAGGTATAGCCCTGTCAGAGTAAGCTAGATCGTTAATTATTGTAAAAATCTCCCTAGATTTGTTCTCTGCCACCAGGATTTTTGTTGAAAAGTAGGCAGTTTTGGCGACTAGTATAGCTTTTTTATAATCACTTAGTAGTGTGGAGTAGTGATTTTTTAATGAAGGACAATAGTCCCTTCTCCATTGCCTCTCAGCCTGTCGTACGGCCAGCTTTTGTTCCTTCAGGTCTTCGCTGAACCACCTATTTGATTCCTTAGGTCGTCGAGTTGAAATCCGACGTAGAGGGGCTACCGAGTCGCAGCCTCCAGCGAGCCAGGTGTTAATAGCGGTGGCTTGTAAGGAAGAAGATAAGCCTGTCAGGTTAGGAGAGGAGTTCAGGAGCAGGGAAGACAGTGAAGGGAAATCAACACGATTCCAGTTCCGCGCCCAGGTGTTTTTGGCGCGCGGGACCTTAGTGACAGAGTTGAGGAGAAGGGAGAAGGAGATAAGGGAATGGTCTGACCAGGGACAAGGAGATACAGACATGGGGGAAACAGAGATGTTGAGAGACCAGACCTGGTCTAGTATATGACCATGTGTGTGTGTCGGAACATGTATGTGAGGGACGAAATTCAAGGATTGTCGTGATTCAGTGAACTGTTTAGAAGAAGTGCACTCAAGGGGGTCCGAGGGCCAGTAATTGAAATCGCCTAGCACTAGGACTGATGCGTAGTTGACCGCCAAGGTGGCCAGCAGGTCCTGAAAAGCTGGCATAAACAGAGGGGAGGACTGGGGCGGACGATACATTAAGAGACAAGTAATCGGAGGAGAAAATGTAAGAGAGCGAACTACTAGATGTTCAGTGGGGGTAATGAGGGGGGAGGGAAGAAGTTGAAAATTATATTCGGACCGGGCAATTAGAGCCACGCCACCCCCTGTCTTACCCGCTGGGCGGTCAGCATGTAAAGCCACGTAGGGAGGGGGGAGAGCAGCTAAGAGTGAGGGTAGAGATGAATCACAAAACCAGGTTTCGGTCAGGAACAGTATGTCAGGCTTGTGAGAATCAAGCAGAACAAACAGCTCGTGGTAGTGTTTAACCGCTGACCTGGTGTTAAGCAGAATAATAGATAAAGGAGAAGTGGGGGGAGGGGAGCCAGACAAAGAGGAAGACGGCGCCAATGGTACTGACAGGGGAGCAAAAAGCTGCGGGGATGAGGAAGCAAGGCCAAGCGAGGAAATGTGGCTAATGACAGAATCGGATAACGGCCAATGGCCCTGTATGGCTTTGAGGTCCTCAGCTGAGTACGACAAAGAATTGGCATAAAGACGCGCCCCACACCCCGTCCGGCCGTGGACGGGCGCAGACGGGCTTGACTTAGGCTCGACTTCGGCGCGCCTTCGTCGCGCCCGCTGCGCTCGTCCGCTGCGCTTCCTCATTGGGGGACGTTTAAATAGGGGCGGAGCGCGGGGGTGTGGCGCCGAGCTAGGTCGCCTAAGCAGCCCGATCTAAAATGGCGCCCACATACCACCGAGTCCTGGAAAGATAAAGTAAGTTATTGACCTGTTGATTTTCAGGAATGTTAAAACAAAGTATTACAGATAAAAATGCAGTTCCCCTGCTCTCAATCAGCAGGGCGCTGATAACGCACTCAGGAATCTAGTGAAGCTCCTGCCTGCAGACGCGAACCTTCTGCCACCGGGATCGCCTGCCTCCAACAGCGAGCGCTACGCAAGCACACCTAAATAGGGCCGGAGCGCAGGGTGTGGCGCCGAGCTAGGTCGCCTAAGCAGCCCGATCTAAAATGGCGCCCACATACCACCGATTCCTGGAAAGATAAAGTAAGTTATTGACCTGTTGATTTTCAGGAATGTTAAAACAAAGTATTACAGATAAAAATGCAGTTCCCCTGCTCTCAATCAGCTGGGCGCTGCTAACACACTCAGGAATCTAGTGAAGCTCTAGCCTGCAGACGCGAACCCTCTGCCACCGGGATCGCCTGCCTCCAACAGCGAGCGCTACGCAAGCACACCTAAATAGGGGCGGAGCGCGGGGGTGTGGCGCCGAGCTAGGTCGCCTAAGCAGCCCGATCTAAAATGGCGCCCACATACCACGAGTCCTCGAAAGAAAAAGTAAGTTATTGACCTGTTGATTTTCAGGAATGTTAAAACAAAGTATTACAGATAAAAATGCAGTTCCCCTGCTCTCAATCAGCAGGGCGCTGCTAACGCACTCAGGAATCTAGTGAAGCTCCTGCCTGCAGACGCGAACCCTCTGCCACCGGGATTGCCTGCCTCCAACAGCGAGCGCTACCCAAGCACACCTAAATAGGGGCGGAGCGCGGGGGTGTGGCGCCGAGCTAGGTCGCCTAAGCAGCCCGATCTAAAATGGCGCCCACATACCACCGAGTCCTGGAAAGATAAAGTAAGTTATTGACCTGTTGATTTTCAGGAATGTTAAAACAAAGTATTACAGATAAAAATGCAGTTCCCCTGCTCTCAATCAGCAGGGCGCTGCTAACGCACTCAGGAATCTAGTGAAGCTCCTGCCTGCAGACGCGAACCCTCTGCCACCGGGATCGCCTGCCACCGGGATCGCCTGCCCCATATATGTACTTCGGAGTTTCGTTAAAATATCAAGAGGGGGTCAAGGGTTGGGGAGACAGATGATTTGAAGTTTAAAGGCTAAAATTCAAGACTGCATCAATTTAATGTGCAATTCAATAAACTTATACCCGTACAAATACAATATACCATTCAATGAACTAGGCACATATTGTTAGTTCCAATTTCATATTTTTAGTGACATGAGTCTCATGATTTTATATTTGCCCACAAATCAAGATTCGAATTTTTATATGTATCACCACACCATTATCATTTGGAGTATAAATTGTTACAGTCCGTGATTTACATTAATAGCTTTTAAATAGATGATAGGATTTCATGTTTTTCATCTAAGGTTTTCATATATAATATCATCTATTAACTACACAGTATCCCATCATTTAATAACACCGTATAAAAAATATAAATATATAAATATAGACTAAAACCTTATCTTTCATTTGCAAGAAATTTTCTATGTATTTGCAAACCGTAAAACGCTTATAATTCACAAAATTAACTCCATATATAAAATGATCCTGTGTAGGTGTAAACGGTCATAATAGCTCAGAGTCACCCAAAGAAGTGGTGTAAATCTTCCGCAAATATTGAGGCCCCCTGAACTTTTGGTCTCTAATTTAACTATATAACTGGTTTTTAATCGGCGCAATTGCTTTTCCCTGTCTCCTCCTCTTATAGTGCCAGGAATATGATCTATCACGAAATAGCTGAGAACGTTTAGATTACCATCGTGCTCAGCTTTTACGTGCCTGGCTACAGGATACGAAGGGTCCGAGTTTACTGTGGCCCTTAGATGTTGAAGGATCCTAGCTTGGACCGGTAGCTTAGTGCTTCCGACGTATCTCAATCCGCAAACACAAGTTAAAATATATACAGCATACTCAGTTTTACAGGTATAATACCCTTTTATCTTTATGGGTTGATCTGAGAATGCACTTGTGTATGATGTTGTATTGGAGCCGAATTTACAAGCTCTGCAAGAGGAGCATTTGAAAAAAACATTGCGAGATGAAAGCCAGTTGTCCTTACTAAAGGCCTCAGGACTGGTTTTCACCAAGTCAGATTTCATTGAATGGGCTTTGCGAAAAGTAAAATTGGGCTTATTTGAATACATGTCTTTTAAAATACCGTCCGTCATCACTATTGGCCATTCTTTGTTGACAATTTTTCTGATAGTCTTAGATTGCCTACTGAAGGTTGAAATGAACCTACATGTTTTGCTGGATTTTTCTCTTTCATCACATGAGTTCATATTGAGGGAAATTTCTTGAGTATTACTATCTACTCTGGACTGTAGTAAGGTTTCTCTTTCGATCAAGGCAACTTTTCGCAAAGTGGCATTTAGATTTTTCTCTTTATAGCCCCTCTCTAATAGTCTACGTTTAGTTAGGGCGAAAGCTTCCTCGCATGCCGCGACTGTACTACATGCTCTTTTAACTCTGAGGAATTCGCCATATGGGAGGCTAGCTATGGTGTGGCTAGGGTGAAAGCTACTGGCATGTAGCAGGGTATTTCCTGCTGTTGGCTTCTGGAACAAGTTTGCTTCTATTTGCCCTGCTGTGATATTTACTTGAATGTCAAGAAAGCTTATAGTGGTGGCATTTATATGGTGAGTAAATTCCAGGTTACATGAGTTATTATTAATAACCACCATAAAATCAACTGCCTCCATCTCTGTGCCTTTCCAGATAATAAATATGTTGTCTATAAATCTCCATAGACGTACAACATGGCAATCATACAGGGCTTTGTGTTCCCCCCTGAGGACATGCTCCTCCCACCAGCCCACATGTAAACATGCGTAACTGGGGGATAAACATGCCCCCATAGCAACATCTTGTTTTTGCCTATATACTGTACCATCATACAAAAATCTATTGTTGTAGAGGCATCTATGAATCATATCAAGTAACATCTTATATATAATAACTCACTTCAAAGAAACAAGCAGAGGACACAGCGGGGAATATCTCAGCGCTCATTTATTCACCAGTAAAACAGGGCATAAGGCATTTCGGCGTATGCCTTCATCAGATGCCTGGTTACACTGGGCTGCCATCGCACCCTCATTTGAATGTAAAAAAGCACTCCCATTGGCTGGAGTGAAGCAGACTTCGTTCTTGATTGTTTGCAGCTGAAGTCCGGCTCATCAAGGACTCCAATTCCCAGCTTGCATCATTCTGGCAAGTTTCAATAGTGGAGCTGTCTTGTGCTCATGCTGTGCATGACAAAGGGGGGAGATAGCTAATGGTAGCCGAGTGGATCCCGCATTATCGGTGTTGGTGGCCGCCTCGAGTCACCAACGTCTCAACCATAAGTCCAGCATAAGTCCAGCTATATACTAGTTGTACCCAGCCACGCTTTGCTGTGGCTCAGTCTGGTTAAATGGAGGAGAAAGAAAAGAGTAAGCGCACGTGTCTAATATGTTTAATTTCACAATGCTTGTGGGTATACAATATGTTTTTGTGACTATTGTCTCTATGCGTCCCTTGTAGTAGTTGCTCAGCAAGCAAATCGATAGGGTCTGTTCGGCCTTTCTATTAAAAACACTTGCGGATTGTACACCTGCGTATTTGAATCCAACGTTGTGTATATATAAACATGCGCTAATGTTGCAAAGTGAACCAACTCCTCCCCCCTCCCTCCACCCACTTCCCTGTCTGCCATCCTGAAACCAATGGTCCATGCTAAATTATGTAGACTATTGTCTCTATGCGTCCCTCGTAGTTGTTGCGCAGCAACCAAATCTATAGGGTCTGTTCGGCCTTTCGATTAAAAACACGTGCGTATTGGACACGCGCATATTCAAATCCAACGTTGTGTATGTATAAACACATGCTTAATCGAATCCAACATTGTGTCAAAATTTCCAAGCAATCTGTGAAGAACTTTCGGAGATTTAAGATTTTGAACAAACGAACATTGACATTTTTATGTGTCTGTTCAGCTTTCGATTAAAAACACGCGCATATTCGACACGTGTATTGGAATACAACGTTGTGTATATAAAAACACGCGCGTATTCAAATCCAATGTTGTGTCTAAATTTCAAAGCAATCGGTGAAGAACTTTCGGAGATTTGCGATTTTGAACATTTACATTTTTATTTATATAGATATATATATATTTTATTTTTATATAATGTTAAAGTTTTAAGATAAATTAAAGATAATAGTTTAATAATGATTTTAAAGTAAATAAATATATGTATAAATTATAATTTTTGTGCGTTTATTTTTTTAAATTAAGTTTATTTGTTATATTTTGTAGAAATGTATATTAAACGTAATTTATTTTGTTGAAATTGGTATTCACTTGTAATATATTAAATATATATTATTTTATATATATATTTAAATCGATATTTTTTACATCTATATTTTGTTAAATCTATATTTTTGATTCAATATTTTTGTACTTACCTGTTTAGGTATGGGAGTCAATATTTTTGTAGATTAATATTTTTTCCGATATTTTTGACATTGATATTTTTAGCATCGATATTCTATCATTGAACCGTCTGCAGTGCTTCAGACAGGACACGCTCATGAATAACTATATTTGTCAACATCAACCCCGCTTAAGCTGTGAATGCGGGGGTTCATGATGCCACTGTCCTCAGGCCTGGCTTCTGTGCACCAGATAATTCTCCAGCCAGGTCTCCCGCAGAGTCTAGTCCTCTTCAGACAGTTTCAAAGCAATCGGTGAAGAACTTTCGGAGATTTCCGATTTTGAACATTTACATTTTTATTTATATAGATATATATATATTTTATTTTTATATAATGTTAAAGTTTTAAGATAAATTAAAGATAATAGTTTAATAATGATTTTAAAGTAAATAAATATATGTATAAATTATAATTTTTGTGCGTTTATTTTTTTAAATTAAGTTTATTTGTTATATTTTGTAGAAATGTATATTAAACGTAATTTATTTTGTTGAAATTGGTATTCACTTGTAATATATTAAATATATATTATTTTATATATATATTTAAATCGATATTTTTTACATCTATATTTTGTTAAATCTATATTTTTGATTCAATATTTTTGTACTTACCTGTTTAGGTATGGGAGTCAATATTTTTGTAGATTAATATTTTTTCCGATATTTTTGACATTGATATTTTTAGCATCGATATTCTATCATTGAACCGTCTGCAGTGCTTCAGACAGGACACGCTCATGAATAACTATATTTGTCAACATCAACCCCGCTTAAGCTGTGAATGCGGGGGTTCATGATGCCACTGTCCTCAGGCCTGGCTTCTGTGCACCAGATAATTCTCCAGCCAGGTCTCCCGCAGAGTCTAGTCCTCTTCAGGCAGTTGGGCTTTCTGGATTTAGGAGTCTTTCTACTTTTTTAATCCCAGAACCAGGTAAACAGGAGCTCTACGACTCGGCCCTTGGAGAGCAGTTTCCACACCTGGGGGCCAGCAGGGTTCAAGGGTCCTTGAGCCCTTGAGTCCTAGTGTGAGTCCTCTTCTTCCAGCAGGATCTTGGAGTCAGGAATTAGAAGTGAGAATGTATCTTCCATTAGGACCCTCCTCCTCAGATGGAGTCTTCCCAGGTGCTGGAATATTATGAGGTGGTGATGTAGTAGGTACTGGATTTATCCTGCACTCAACAAGTGATTGGAGCAATTCTGCCCCAATCCTAATAATTTACTCACAGTCCCCCACCTATCTTTGCAGCACTTTTTCTATGCCTTACTGTGATATTAACCATGAGACCCTGTTTCAAATTGACAGGACTCGGCTATTACCAGGCAGGACTCTCTTCAGCTTCTTGACCACTTACCTACCTGACAGTGTCAAACATTTTCCGTCCTACTGTGGCTGCACCCTACTGTTCAGAGGGTCCTGGGGAGGAAAAGAATCAGGAGAATCCCTGTCTACCATCTCCAAGACAAAAAAAGTTGTGTTAAAGCAGCCCTTTGCCCGTCCAATTTCCCCTTTCCAGTCCCAGATAACTAATCCCTGCTAAATAGAGAGAAGCTAACACCTTTACATTGTTTTCTGATCAAATGTTGTGTGCTCTACCGGCTATGGAAGTGTGTTTCACTTCTGGAGGTAATATAGGTGGAAGAAATGAGTTTCTCTCCTACAGTGATTGGGACCAGATTGTTTAGGAGGATCTAAAGAATCAATAGAAGAAGTCCTCCCTGGTATCTTCATGCCAAAAGAGGTAGGCTAAAGCTGCCCTTTGTTCTGACAACTGTTCTTGACCACTCCCAGATAGTTAATCACTGCTTGGTGGTCAGTAGTTAACATTCATTGACCTTTCCGGGCCCATAGGCAAGCCACTGTTATAAGTGGGTAATCCGCTGCAAATACTATATTACAGAAAAAATATACCATACTGAATAACGTCTCAGAAGAGCATAAGGTATAAAATATCCAATAGACTTCTAGCTACATGTATGTGAATTTAGCCAGTTTTGGCTCGAAAGGTAAATGTCTGTAGGTCTTCACAGGGCATGAAACATTTAGCTCAATGGCAATCATGCTAAGGTATCAATTTATTTCTCATTGTGAATGGTGTCACATGGAACACCAATGTTAAGATAAAGGCAAAGAAAGACAGTCAGCTCAAGTCTGGGTTCTATGTTTAATTATTTGTCAAGTACTATAGATATATGCCATAGCCATAAAGAAAGTAATAGAAGATATCAGTGCTTCTTGAAGTTTCTGAGTCTTTGCCCGAGGTGAAGCTTACCTTTACTGTTACACTATTCCCTACAGTTTGAAGCCCCATCCAAGAATGGCAGAATACCAAGCTGTAGGGAACTGGCTTGTGAGTGAGATTTTCTCGGCTGTCACTCTGGCCTGCTAGTAGGCCCAAGAAGCGTTGGAGAAGCAAAGTAGCCACAGCTTATAAACCATATCCATGCTGCAAAAAGTCCATTCCATGACAGTGCAGCACTCACCAGACCTCAAGTGATCAACCTGAGAAAGAGCTTTCAGGAGTACTACAGATAAGGGCTTTGGCTCTGTCCACATGATGGTAGACAGGAGTAGGTGATTTCTTTGGAAATAATTTGTGTGCTTCCACAGAATAGGTTCTTACCCTTCACGAGTTATAATTGTTTGTTCATCAAGTTGAATGAGCCAGAACTCTTTAGCTAGTCAAGCTAGTCTGTTACGACACAACACCTTCATGCCACTGCAATGCTATATGCCTCATAGATAATTATGGGGTTTGTCCTCTGGGAGCAGCGCAAATGGGAGGAGGCTTGTTAGGAGGAACGTGCTGCTGTATTGCAGACTCAGTCAGCTCCCCCTTCCCTTTTCGTCATCAACTTCAGAGAAACCTTAAGAGGGAATTCTTCGGGAGAATGGTGTTTTTTTCTTCCTAATTTCACATTTTACGATGTATATGCTAGAGAGAATGTTTTTTAAACTCCTTGGCTCCCCCAAGTTAATTAATTATTCATTTTAATGTAGTTGATTTCTAAAAAGATATTACTACTCCTTAATGCTACCTTTCCAAAAACCCTAAAAACCCTTAATTATCCTTTATCGTTACCTATCCCTGAACCCTAAAAACCCTTACAACCTCTTAATGGGATTGTTGTTTGAATCCTAAAAAACTCTACTACTGCTTTACTCCATCATTCTCTAAACCCTAACAATTCCTTAATACACCTTAATGCTACCCTTCAATGAACACTAGCTATCCCTTGATGCTGCTCTTCCCTGAACTGTAAAAACCTGTCACTACCCCTTAATCCCTCCCATCCCTCAACCCTTCCATGAAGCATCAAACCCCAATACCTGTAACGCAACCTTGGATATGGAAAATCTTACTACCCCTTAAACTATCCATCCTTGAACTCTAAGAACCCCTTACCACTCCTTAACACCACCTTTCCCTGAAACCTAAACACTCCTTAGTATCCTTAGCACTACCTTTACCTAAGCCCTAAAAACCCCTTACTGTCTACTAAAACGACCCATTCCTTAGCTCTACAAACTCCTTGCTACACCTTAACACTAACCTTCCCTGAAACCTACAAACCCCTTACTATGCCATAATGCTCTGAACACTACAAACGCTAACTAACCCTTAATGTTATCCTTCCTTTGACACTAAAAAACCCTTATCACCCCTAAACACTACCCTTCCCTCCAGAACCCTAAAACCCTGTATTGCACCTCTATGCTACAGTTCCCTGATTAAAAAAAAACCTTGATACCACTTAATGCTACTTCTCCCAGAACCGTAAAAACGTTACTGATCCTGAACGTTACTCATCCCTGAACCCTCAAAAATGCTTTTTATTCTTTAATACTACCTTTCTGTGAACCATAAAAAATATTTTACTCATTACCGCTACTCATCCCTTTACCCTAAAAAACCTTATCACCTCTTACAGCTACCCTTCCATGGCCCTAAAAATCAGCCACTATTCCTTAACATTATCCTACATTGAACCCTAGAAACCCTCGCTACCCCTTAATGATATTCATCCCCGAATCCTAAAAATCATTATTACCCTAATGCTATCCTTCCCTGAACCACGATAACCACGTAGTACCCAGCGACCCATCCCTGAAGCCTAAAAACCCTTTGTTACCATGCAAATGTACTCTTCCATGAACAGTAACAACCCCATGCTAACTCTTAACGCTATAATTCTCTGCATGATAAGAACCCCTTACACCTACTTAACACTGCCTTTCATGAACCCTAAAACACCTTACTGCCACACAATACTACCTTCCGTGAACTCTACAGACCCCCTTACTATACCCTAATTCCACCCTTCCCTGAAATTTACAAACTCTTCAATGCTAACTGTCTCTAAACAGTAAAAACCCTCCACTACACCTTAATGTTTTCCATCCCTGAAACTTGAAACCTTTCTCACTCCGCACCACTCTTTCCTGAATCCTAAAATATCCTCTCTCCTATTAATGTTACCCTCTCTGGAACACTAAAATCCCTTGGTATCCAAAAATGCTAGAATTCCCTGAACTCTAAAAAAAACTATTGCGCCTTATAAAAACCTTCCCTAAACCTTAGGGCACTTTCCTACTCCTTGATGCTATTCTTCCCGGAACACTGAAAGCCTCTTCCTATCCAAGGGGGTCATTAGCATGGCGGGCGGACTTTGTCCGCCCGCCATGCCCCCGGGAAACGTGACCGCCCACTTAGGGTGCGGCGGTCCCGCACTCCCAATTAGGATGCGCCCGCCACACTCGCGGGTCCAAAGCGCATTTCTTTACATTGCGGGGGCGGTGCTGAAAGCACCGCCCGCCGCAATGCCGCAAAGGCAGGTTGTGTCTTTCAATGCACAACGTGACAGGTACCGGCTGGTGCCAGCCACGTTGTACATTGAAATACAGGGGTATACCATAGGTACCCCCATGTGCACCCCCCCACCCCCCAGAGTCAGTAGGGGCCCGCAAAGGGCCCCCGCAAGCAATCTCTGCATGCCTTTCTGTGGCGGCAATGGCGCCCAGGAAAGGCATGTTTCCGCCCACATAGTAATATGACTGGTGGAGTCTAACAGACACCGCCACCATGTTCTACCGGGCGGAAAAGCGGCGGCTAGACTTTCCATCCGCTGCGGACCCCCCAGCCATAGTAATATGACGGGGGTCTTCGCTGAAGGATGGCAGGCAGATCGCCCCGCCGGGCCGGCAGTGACTACCACCGGCGGGGGCGATCCGCCCGCCATTCTAATGGGCCCCTATGATTGTAGACATGTTTTCTGAATATTAAAATAGCCTTAAATGCACTTAAAAACATTTTTCACACATTTCACTAATTATTAAGAACTTCTTACATATAGACAAATGTCCGGAAATCACAAAACACACCAAATATTTGTCCATGGCTATTCCAAATGTTTTATGATCATGGCCTATCTAGGTTTGGTAAACTTTACATTTAAGGTCTGGCTTGATAGATGTCTGGGTGATTTTATTTGATCAGTCATTTAAAATATGCCTAGAGTGGGGGTTTACTTCACTCCATCCAGAGGAGTAGTACTCTCTCATCTCATGATATCAGCTGGCAAAATATTATTCTCCGTTCCAGGAAGTGCTTCTATTTGAATGCACAAGGGCTTATTTTAAATCTGAAAAAATCTCAACTGTGCTGCTTGCCACATGCAGTTATTTTTCTCCTACATGCATTCCACACAGAAAGCAATGTTTTTGCTACTTTTTCCAGCTCCGGCAAAGCCAGTAAGACAGGCATTGTTGTGCTAGACATCATTTATGCCAACAATGCAAGCAGACAGACTATGCTAATGCCTGTGATCACTTTTGCTGATACATTACAGACAGATACATTGGCTTTTTCAAGGCCTGTTTTAACATGTTTCCAACTTCACAGTTTGCGGCACTTCACACATTTTTTAAATATAAATTTGCACACCATTTCCAACATGCGTATGGAAGCCATTGCGCTTACCCATGATGCATTTTGGGATGCCTTTTATACTTTTTTGCACCTTAGTTCAGCTAGTTGAACATTTTCCTTATGTACCCTAATTTCACCTGAATTTCTAAACTTTGCATATATTTCACGTATCAGGATTGTGATTTGCAAACTCCCCTAATATGTGTGTCATTCATAAATCAATGATCGTTGCCTAGTCTGTATCAGTTTTATGCTTTAGGGGAGCACAGAGTTAAATGTTTTATCTCTTGCAAATATTCCATATTTGAAGAATATTAACAATTTCTAACTGCAGGTTTCAAAATATCCATATATGGATTTTAACATGCAATTTGAGATTGTTGTCCCATTTACGTTGTTGCTAGAAACAAAAGATAACAAACGACCACATTTTCAAGGAACACAGTTTTAAAGTCAACTTTGCAGTGCCAATTAACAATCATTAGGAAGTATTGACAGTGTACCAGGACCTAAGCACTGGAAAAATGAGATACCACAAAAGCAATGTACAACAGAGTAGTCATGATCTATGCTTTGCTTTGCTTGCATAAGCAAGTCAAGTACTATCCTGTTCAGTTACTCTTCTCCCTCTGTCCGCCCAATCATTGCTCTCAAACTCTAACTACTAAAATGTGGTGGGTGAACCATTCATGTCCAGAGTAATACCTTTGTAGTGTGGTGGATGCAAATGGTTTTTCTACCGTAGTACAAAAAATAATCTGTCTGGTGCTCCCACAGTAGGATTGATTTTTTAAAAGATAACGTTGAACTCAAGCAATGGGGTTCCCTAGTGCCTGAGATTTTTTGGGGATGTGTGCGATGTGCTTGGTTTGCAATGCACTGGTGTTACACTAACTGAAAGTGAAAGCTATCAGTACCATTACGCTTTGACTGGTTTCACTTTGATCAGTGCTTGTGGGGGGTCGATCCGGCAGGAGAAGTACTGCTGGAAAGGGGATAATTTTCCCTTTCCAGTGATACCTCTGCCAAGTGTAATCCTGCTTCGGAAACACCTTCAGAGGGTGGTCTGCAAGCAGGGTTCCTTCCACTGGATACCAAGGATTGCATTTGAGGGGAAGCACCTCCATGCACAGTAGACAAATAGTCCCCCAGAATTTTTTTTAGTCTTTGAGTCCCCCTCTCCAACCCCCGGTGGCAGATCCAGTGGGGTTTTACCACCAATCGGGCCCTCAGAAAGGGAAGAAGTATCACTAGAGATGAGGGAGAATTCATTTTATATTTTGACGTTTTATTGCAATGGTGTGACAGCCTGTTTGCCCCCAGGGTGGACAGATTTGATGAGGTTTACTCACAACCCACTAAACACCAGTTACAGAATAGAATGAGAAGAAAGAAGGGGTTATGGGTGGTCCGTCGAGGAAACTGGCTTAAGAACAATCCCTAAAGGGCACCCAGTCTCTCTACTGCTCTGGGTGCTGATCGACTGGTTTAGACCCAAGCTGCTCCCCTTGGGGGGAGAAGGGGCAAGCACATCAGACATATGAAAAAATGACCCTCCCCCACCCAAAAAAAAGAAGGGATGGTGCAGCCTGCCCAGGCATCTGGCCATGCGACCACTTCTAAACAGCTCAAAAGTAAATCTGTCCTCCAATGGCAGAAAACCCACCAGAATGCATTAATATTATTTTTTTTAAAGAAATGGTGGAGTTGGCGTGCTCAGGCAGCAGAGGGTTCTGCCACCTTATAATAGCCCTACAGACAGAAAGCCTACTAGACACCAGAGAAAAATGGTCAGGAAAAAAGGAGAGTTGGGCATGGCCCACCTATTCATCAAGTCACGCTCTCATCACAGATTGGCGCTGCCATGTTGGTGAGCCCCGTGGGGTAGGCATGAGGTTTACCCCAATTTGACCCCTAAATGAGCTGGAAAGCCCACTAGACACCAAGGATATTATTTAAAAAGAGTTGGATGGTCAGTCAGGCATCAGCCTGTGTCCCACCCCACAATGGACTCCATAGACCTTTTTATATTTGCATAAAGCATTCTTCTTTAATCTCAGTGACCCCGAGGGCTAATATCTAGAAAAATAAATGTCTTCCCATCTCACAAAAGATGTAAAATGTCGATATCTTCCCTGGGTACAGCACACTAAGACTGAGCACCAATAAAAGCAGGCAAAGCACCCCAGCTCCAGCCTGAGGTACAACATTGGAGCAGGCTCTAATCCCAATGGAGAAATGATTTTTCACTCATTAAAGCCAGACCTGATTTAATACACTAAGAATTAGAATCTGAGATGCTCTATTATAATTTACTGACACCATCAACGGTGTTTGCATTAACAACAATACGTCCAGCATCGATGCTGAGGAAGGAGAAACAGCTAAGAATGGGCCAATTGGATAATGTTCTGCCTTCCACCAAACTCTTAAAAAATTAAATCCATTTCCAGTGTGGCTTCCTTATAATCGGAATCTGCCACTCAAGACACCAAAACTCTCCATCGCTGCAATTCGCAACCACCAAACCGCAATAAAGTTAAGTTCAGCAGCGAACAAGGAGCCAACACAGCAGTGATGTGTGTCAGTCATTTTAATCTTAAAACTGTCTTAAATTCTGAACTTTACTTTTTACGCCATTCAGTGCCATGACTCATCTTCTGTGAAGAATATCGATTTTTTAAAAGAAATATTTGGAGGGTTGGCAAGAAATATACATAGTTGCATTTGAAGGGTGATGAAACACATTTTAAATCCTTTAGAGACAATGATAGGAAATAAATGCGTATATTGCTTGTCCAACATTATTTCTCCTTTATTTAATGTTAAGTTTTCTGTAAGATCCCTTGGTATTACTTTGTCTTAAAATGAAACTGTTTTACTTATCAGTTTGTCATCCCATTTTGGATTTGAAGACTGGCATCCATGTTTAGGAGTGGAGGCAGTACTTTTATGTCAACCGTTTTAAAATGGAGAAAACACACTTTCCCTAATGATATCTTGTGAAATGTAGAACGCTATCACGGTGTGTTATTGTGCGAGTGGTTCACAATTTCCCACATACGGAAAGCAAAATGTCACCCCTATGAGACACTAAGGGCCATATTCATGAAATCTGCGACGTAAGTCACCTGACTGTACTGCCCTGCGTCATAGGCAAAGGGCAGGAATGCCCCTTATTTATCCAATACGGTGCATTCCTGTACTTTCCCCGTCTGCCGGCTCCGTTTTGGCAGCCTAGCCCCAGCACCGGGAACCATGCACCATGGTGCAAGGGTGCCTGTGTTGTAGGCAGGATTGCTTTTGTGAAGGAAGGGGCACCTTCCTGCACAAAAACAATCCTGAGAGGCTTTTTCCTTTTTCTATGTGTGCTGAAAAATGCATATCTTTTTGGGGCATTCCCACGTTTAGAAGTCTTTGTAAATCCGGAAATGAGTGAAAACCATTGGAGTTGTATGGAAACACCCATCACAACGCCCAGGGAAGGCCTTCCTTGCATAGAGTAAGGCAAAGTAGCAATTTGCGCAGCATTGCCTCACTCTAGATTTTTGAAGTCATACAATGCCACGCAAAGTGGCTTTGCATGGCTTCATAAATTTGGCTTCAAGGTTTACCTCACGCATGTACCACGCTGTATGGTGCAGGCATGACGCAAAGCGCCTAATAATATGCCTCTAAAGGTCTAGAGCCCCTGGTGCATGACAAGTTATTAAAAAACATTTCATTTATTTAATGTTAATTACTTTTTTTATCCGCATCTGCCCTAGTATTATAGCTCTTCACAGTAACCTTAAATCAAGTTCATCACTACAAGGAGGCAACACTATGAAAGAGACAAACAATAATTATATTGGTAGCAGTTCCCAGTATATGTAAGAACACACTGAAGAATTAGGAAACAATTGGACATATAAATATAAAATAACCTGACTAGGTAAAGAGCAAATGAATTCAGAAAGGGGATTGTTTTTTAGATGTTTCCTAACGTTTAATAAAAATCACCTTGATTTGCGAGCACATAAGTATCGCGCATTAGAACATGCCATTCCCGTGCAGTGCATCCTTCTGCAGGGATACATAAGACACTTTGGCTGTAGGTAGTCAGATTTATTGCTTGCATAATGAAGCATTTATAAACGGAAATAAACTCTGGTGAACGTTAGCAGCTGGTTGAAGAAGGGATTGTTTTTGTCCTCTTTTTATAGCTCTTAATAACTAGGTGCTTTTCAAACAGGGTAGCATACCCGAGCATCATTTTGTTGACAAAGTAAAATGCTGCTTTATGCAGGCCTCTCTCGAGACCCCCTACCTGGGCTGCAGCATATGCTGCACCTTGTGAATGGGGCTTTCAGATATGTCAGTGACCGGTAGCCATCCACATTGGGCTATTGCTGACAGAGGAGTTATGACCAGCCTCTTAAGAAAGTGAATTCACAGCTATGCTCCTGCCCTCCAGTTTCTTCCCTGCCCCAACAATGTGCATGTGAACCGTCAGGAGAACTTTTGTAAACAAGCTCATGGAAACCTTGGTGTAGAGCCATCGCTGAGTGACAGACATAGTTTAGGGTGCATGTACCTGATTGTGCAATTACTTCCATATATCAGACTCGGTTGATGATTCATGTGTGTTGCCAGATGCCCACAAGAGGCTGCATTCATCGACTATAACGCTAATTTCTATAACTTTGCTGGAGGTGAACGATATACATTTTGCTTGGACTTCAGGAATTGTAAGAATTTGTGCATCATACTTAGGAATTAACTTTCTTAATTTTTTTTTTTTTTGAACCTCATAAAGTACTGCATATATCATGCATATGGTTCCCTGTCACCAAAGGAGCAGTCTGACCATGTTGCCAATCTTGCCCTCGCGTCAGCTCCTCTTAAAGCAGACCATTGCCTACCATCGCCTGAAGCAGATCAGGTAACAACTGAAAGACGCACCCTAATCTTTTTCTCTATCTCTCTCTAGATCTTACATTCTCTCTTTGTTGTTCTCACACATACAACATGAATCAGGATACTGCGAGTATGAAAGTATCCCTATGAGCTGCTAGGGAGGTGAAAGAATGAAGATAGGCCTTGTGAAGTGCCTGATGTCCCACCTCGTCCTGTACTGGTTCACTTTAAAAAAACTAGAATGTTAGCATTCGTCTTGAAATAAAGGACAGCGGCTAAGTTGGGAGTGTCGGGCCCCTACTAGGCCTTCACTTGTTCATAACGCTGTGGAGAGCAAGTGACCTTGGACAGGTATGGAGGTGGCTCCCTAGTAATGGCCAGCTGCAGCCTGGTGAAAGGGCGGATTATATGCCTGGACACCCTGACCATACAAGTTTGGCTCAGCTAGTTGTCTAGGGTTTTATTACACAAACTACCTCTGTTATTTGATTCTATCTTACCTTTTGCGACCTATGCTCAGTACCATGCTATGTATTCAACCTACAGTATTTATGCATTATAAATGTTGGGGCAGATTTATGAAGGGCTTGCACCACGTTTACGCCGCCGTTGCGTGACGCAACGGCGCGGAAACGTGGCGCATCCCTGCGCCCTATTTACAACGTGATGCATCTAGGAGATGCGTCACGTTGTACAGCACTGCGCCATGAGGAGGCGTTCCTGCGCAGGAGAGGGGGCGTTCCTGCGCAGGAACGCCTCTTGAAAGTGGCTGAGTGAAATCTATGAGATTTCACTCAGTCACTTTCAGGGCAATGCTGCGTCAAAACCCTGCGCCTGCTTGAAGCAGGCGTAAGGCTTGAGGCAGCATTGAAAGAATAGGCCCCCCCAGAGCATTGCTGGAGCTGCGTCGCGCTTGCGACGCAACTCCAGCAATGCGCCACATTTCCAGCACAGATGCGTCACGCATCTGTGCCGTTTTTGCCCCATGGTGCGCCGCATCATAAATGCGGCGCACCATGGGTGGCGTAGCTGTGGCGCACTGTGGCGCATGTTAACTGGCGCATCCCTCGGGATGCGCCAGTTAACATAAATCTGCCCCGTTATTTTTTAAAGTTCCCCGCCATCTGATTGTTTCTTGTTCATGCTTTGTAAACCTGCAAATAGATACATAAATAAATAACATACACATGTAAACTCTCTCTCGCATAGCCACCTTGCTAACTCTTGTTTTAAAAAAATGCTATTTGGGCCCTATGGTAAAATCAAATCAAAATCAAATCTATCCCCTCCCCAATCAACCTCCTTGATAGGTACTTGCTCGCTGTCTCACTTATTGCCCCCATGCCTGCTGTTGCATCTGTTTAAACTGTTAGGAGACTCCTGGGGGCATAGTTACAAAGAAGTGACGGAGTGCGACGTTAGCCTTCCTGGCCTAACACAGCACTCCATCACTTCTGAAACGTAGGGCTGCACCATATTATAACAATCTGGCGCAGCCCTGCATTTCCCCCTTTACTGGCGCTACATTTAGCAGCCTAGAGCCAACGCAGGCACCCTTGTTCCAGAGTGCAAGGCTGTCTGCATGAAGGGGAAGATTCTTTATGTTCAGGAAGGTCTCTCTTCCAGCACATAAATAATTTTAAATGGCGTTTTGTAATTTCTAATTGTTCTGCTTATGCAGCACACATACAAATTGCGAAAGGTAATTTTTTAAAATGTTTGTTCATGTGCAGGAAGAGATACCTTCCTGTACATAAGCAATCAATGGCATTTTGCTGTTTCTATGTGTGCTGCACAACGCAGCACACATGGAAACAGCAAAAACAACGATAAATTAAACATTTCTCCTCATTTCGCCAGGTTAAGACCAGGTTTTCCCGGATCTTACTTGCAGCACTGCTTCCTTTTTACGCCTGCATTGTAAATATGGGGAAGCATCAAAATCAATGGGAGTAGCAATAGGGGTTTGTAAATCTTTCCCTTCTTTGACGAATCATCAAGAGGCTACAAAACAATAGGGAAATTAGAGAGTGAAAAGGAATCAGTGACAAGTCCGGAAGGGGACAGTGTGTTCTCTTCTACAGACATGAGCACGTGTGCAGACTGCATACAGATGCAGCGATAAAAGGCGAATTGTACGTACCGGTAGCTTCGCCACAGATGCTTTTGTAAGTCACCAAAGAGTACATCAAACAGACAGTGTCAGCCTTTGAGGATAAACCCATGATGGCTCGTGCCGCTCTTTCAACTACCTCTGAGGCCGAAACACAGAAAAAAGCAGGGGAGGGGGGACTCTTCATCTGCATCCATTGGGAGGGTTCAGAGCTTCAAAGAACAGAGCTATAGATCCAAGGGGGACGGCACTGATTGAAGGAAAGGGTTTGAAACAGCCTAAAATAATTACCAGAAAGTTGGAATCGACTGAAGTTTGGCTGTGCTATATTTTATCTTTATTGGATTCCCACTGACACAGTAGGTTAAGTCAAAGGGAATCTGCATGCATATTAAAAGTAAATGTGGTGTGAATAATAGATGACATGTATTAGATGTAGCAGCATGCGGTACTTTTTCTGTCATCGCTGAAATTAAATTAAAACAAATCTACTTTATGAAAAGCATTATGTTATTACAATCACATTTTTCAAAAAGGTACCTGTTAATGAAAGCGCGTGTCAATATGTCTTAGCAGTCTGCTTCGCAGCAGGACTGAGTCATCCAAAAATGATGTAGACACGCACCTGCAGGGTCACTGGGTGCAAATAAAAATAATTGTTAAAATAAAGCAAAAGTTTCACTGATGTCTACATTGCAATCAATCTCAAACATGCATTCCTTTCAACTTAATTACGATATTCATAGACAACCGAGACCACACTGAAATTCAATAAAATTATGGGAGTATGGCCAGTCTCCAGAACAGACACAGGAACATTCAGAAAAATGGGTCTGATCACTGTCCATATATGTCCTGCAATGGAGACTCCTCCACTAAGTAGAAGTGTCGCTCCACTACTCTTTGAGCCGTGCAATAAAAAAAATTAAAAAATGATAATAGCAAGACATTATTATCACTTTATTTTTCACTGCCAACTCAGAGGCAGATTAAGGCAGGCGGGGCGTGCCAAAGACCCTAAGTGAGCATGACGGTTTGGCTGGACCTTTTGGGTTCGCCAAATGGTCATGCACATATTGCATGTTCCCCTCCAGGCTCTAATGCACAGCCTAGTGAGGAACATGATCAGGCTTCCAGTCCCTCTCTGAGCGCTGAACTATGGCACTCAGACCAATCACAACGCTGCTGTAAAGCAGCATTGTGATTGGCTGGGAGAGTCTGGGAGCCTGGGTGCTTCCATTCTGCCAGTGCGCTGCTGAGAGAAGAGGACGTAGGAGAGGCGGTGTACGTCTATTTTATTTTATGTTATGTTATGTTAAGCATATTTATTATGCGCACAGATGCTCCAGCGAAGGAGCATCCTGGCGCCCGACATGGTAGCAACACAACATAACTGGACAGAACAGAGCAAGGAAAATTAAGGAAACAGAAAAGTTTTTACAGCTCTGCGAAACGAAAGCAGGTCCCCTAACGCGCGAATCGCAGGGGGAAGAGAATTCCACAACACTGCGGCTCGAACTTGAAACGAGCGGCGCCCTGCAGAGCTTGAAGCGGAGGACCACCGCGAGTTCTAAATCTGAAGATCTTAAGGCTTGGACCGGAACATAACAGGACAGGAGGTTGGAGAGGATCATAGCAGGGGATCCCTTGAGAATTTTGTAGGCTACACAAAGGACCTTGAACTGGATCCTTTGTGCAATCGGTAGCCAGTGCAGCGTACGCAAGGTGTTCGAGGTTGGACAGAATCTTGGTAGTCCCACAACAGCTCTCGCTGCAGCATTCTGGACCCGCTGCAGGCCGGTGATTTCCGCTTGATTTAGTCCCGCTAGGAGGGAGCTGGCGTAATCAAGCCGGGAGATCACGGTTGCTTGAATCACAAGTTGCCTGGTGCTAGCATCAAAAAATTTCAGTACAGGCCGTAATCCACGCAGGATACCAAAGCAGCAGGCCGCCGTGCGCTTGGTATGGCAGACAAAGGTGAGTGTTGGATCGAGCCAAACCACAAGGTTTTTTAACTCAGCGACCGGGGTTGGTGTAGGACCCAGGTCCGAAGGCCACCACCTGTCTCCCTAGAGTTCCGTTTGCTTGCCAAAGATCATAACCTCCGTCTTGCTTGCGTTCAGCTGGAGACAGTTGGAGGTCATCCAGCTGGCACCCGCCCGAAGTCCATTCTGGAATCTGGGGGCATCCAAATCCGCATCCCCGCTGATCGTGACCGCTAACTGGGTGTCATCGGCATATGACACCATGGTCATACCCCACTGCCTGACCACCTCAGCCAGCGGTCTCACGTACAGGTTGAATAACGTGGGACTCAGCGAGGAGCCCTGGGGGACCCCCAGATCCAGAGGATGGAGTTTAGACTGGTAAGGCGGGACAGTCACGCAAAAGGAACGGTTGGCAAGAAAAGAACGGAACCACTGGAGAGCCAGGCCCGAGACCCCAGCTTCCTCCAGACGCAGCAGAAGGATAGGGTGGGACACGGTGTCAAAGGCGGCGCTTAGATCTAATAACACCAGCGCCGCCGTTTGACCCGCATCAAGCACGGAGCGTAAATGCTCCACCATATAAAGTAGAGCAGTCTCCGTGCTGTGCCCGGCCCGGAATCCATTCTGCGTACTGTCTAAGATGTTTGCCTGGAGGAGATGGTTCGAGAGGATAGAGTTGACATATGCCTCCGTCACCTTAGCTGGCCACGGGAGAAGTGAAATTGGGCGTTAGTTTTCGGGCTTGCCGGCGTCCAAAGACGGTTTCTTAAGAATAGGCATAACCACTGCCTGTTTCCACTTCAGTGGGACCACGCCGGATGCTAATGAGGTGTTAATCAAAGAGCAAACCGGCGAGAGACCATGGGAAGCTAGGTCTTTAAACAATACTGGCCGTAAAGGATCAGCCGGAGACCCTGACTTAACCTGCTGGGCCAGTTTACTGAAACTTTCAGATGTTAGGCTCGGGAAAGAATGTAAAACATCCAGAGTTAGAAGCTTGAGAGGTCTGCCACCAGGGGGTACAACCGAAGGAAAGGCTCTATAGATGGCATTAACCTTTTCCAAAAAGAAAGCCACCAAGGTTTCACAGTGAGCGATAGAGCTCTGATGAGTCGCCACCACCTTTTTGGCCATAAGGTTTTTCAGGGCCTTAAAGATAGTTTTGGAGGGGTTGGTGCTGGTACGAAATTGCAAGGCGTAAAAAGCCGCGCGGGTTCTGCAAACTGCGCGATGGTAAAGTTTTACAGTGGCCATATACAAAAGTTTTTTGTCACTGTTATAAGTTTTGCGCCATTCCCGCTCAGCACGCCTACAGGTGCTTTTAAGCGCCCGCAGCGTATCATCATACCACGGGCTCGGATCCCTTGACCCACACTTACACGAGGCTATCGGGATAAAGGAGTCAAGGGCCCTAGTGACCCACTCACAGAAACGGTCGTAGCCCACATCCACAGTCTCGATTGAGCCTAGCGGGTCGGTAGACAGAAGATGGAAAAAGTCATCAAGTTTCAATTTATTCCAGCACCGTCTGGGAATAGAGCGCATCGTGGGTTTAAGCTGCGGCTCATTCAGGGGGCACTGGCTACACACCAGGTAGTGATCAGTCCAGGCCAGCGGAGATATAGTGGTGATCCTGGATTCCGCTAAATTGGTAAAGAAAGGGTCTAGGGTGTGACCACCTACATGGGTGGGCTGCGACACCAACTGACCAAGCTGAAGAGCCTCGAGATCAGCGACAGAACTGTATACCGCTGGAATAGACATATTGTCATAGTGTAGGTTTAAGTCGCCAAGGATGGAGAAATTGGAGCAACCTGCTGCCAAAATGCTAATAGCATCTGGGAGTGCCTTCCTGAAGGCCACATCACTACCAGGGGGGCGATAAATCAAAAGGCCAGAGAAAGAAAAATTGGGCGTAATAGCGATTTTAAACAGCGCGCTTTCACAGCCGGAGATTTTTTGCCCTTGCCAAGAGCACGAGTAGCAGGACTTAACCGCAAGCGCTATTCCCCCTCCTCTGGAGGCTCGGTTAAGAGTATACACCGAGTACTCGGGCGGGAAGGCCAAGTTGATGGCGGCCGTATCAGCGTCTAGTAGCCAGGTCTCCGTTAAACAAACAACATCTGGCGACTCCTTACCTAGCATGTCGAAGATGTCTTGATGATGTTTGACCATCGACCTGACATTCAGGTTCCAAATGCGGAAAGATGGATTGGCGCTGTCTACCGCAGTGGCGGTGTCATTGCTCCCACATAGCAAAGGGGCGGGGAGATCCAATGTCCCGCAAACACATGAATGAGGGCCACACAGCGGCTCCACCCGCGAGACGTCACAGCTCTTGTGCCGTTGACCGATGGTGAGCAACGAATCCCTGGAGTAGCACAGCATGGTGTACCTCGTAACATCCAGAGGAAAAGACCTGGGCCCTACCCCCCCGTCCCACCACCCCTTTCCGAGGCAGTCGCTGATGTCCCAAAACTTTTTCTGTCCCTTCAGGACCTTACCGGTGGGGGGACAGGGCACCAAGCACAGATACCTTACTCGCTGTATGAGCCCAGCCCTTAATCCATAGTTAAGTAGCATGCTTGTGGCGAATAGACCTGGGAGAGGACCTAGCGGAGGACAAATGAAGGTATTGCTGTTCCTTAATCCGACTGCTGTCCCAGAATTATCGATTGAGTCTCATCCATGTAAAATTCCTCCACCGCATATGTCGTACCCCGGCTGCTTTGCAATAGATGGGTCTGTTACTAGAGACTTGACGTGTGCATTGCGTGGCTGCTGAAGCTGACTTTCTGCACCTTGCTTGGTGCTTCCCTGCAATTGCCACCTATTGGTCAGTCATACTAGATTGTATTGGCTCAGTGATAGCAGACTCTTTACCTCGTACTCCCCTTGTTATCCTACTGGGGTTTGCCAAGCAAGTCCCAGCAGGTGCCTGCTGTCTGATTAAAATGTTGTTACCCCTCGCCAAGAGAAGAGTCGCAGTCCACTGCTTCCTATTGCTAAGACTGCCTTGAACACAACTCACTTATAATGACCATCTGATCTCACCCCAAGGACATTTGGAGCCATTTGAGAACTTATCTGGCCACCCAGGCGGCTTCCGGTTTTTCCTACCCAACCCCGGACTCTGTAGCGCCTATGCCTAGTGCATTGCTCTCATCCCCTATGACCCCAAGGCTATCTGTCTAATCATTGACTGCATGCCACTGTTTTTCACATGTGTTTACCCTAACCATCTTTGTAATGATGGAAACTTCACTGTGTTTTGTGGTTTGTTCTTGTTTTATTGTCTAGTTTGTACTGTGACCTTTTGATCTCAAAAACCCAATAAACACAGTACAAATAAGTAGCTTGACTGTGTCTACTCAGTTGTTATGCAAATGCTCTCCTCAGCCACCTAGGGTTAGTGACAAGAGCCTGGTAATGTCTGCAGGCTCCTCCCATTGCACTCTTGACATTGATTTAAAGGGCCCTCATATGACCATGTAAATAATACGATTTCTAACGTTTGGACCTGATTTCAAGTAGGGAGGAGCAGTATTCCAGGGTTGCATTCTGCCCTGACTGATTACACATGCCTCAGTTTTCTGGAAAATCCTCCCAGTAAAATCTTAGGGGGACTGAGCAGGGTATTCAGGCACAAACGCACACTGGCCCTCCTGACCCGCTTCTCTGGCACTGGGAAGCATGGATGACGATTCCCTACCTGACCCCCTATCACCCACGTCCATGAAACACACTCAACTCCATCCCACCACAACACAGATTCCCCACTTCCATTTACTGCCTGCTCACAGTGGGTGGTAAATTAAAGCATTAATGCACCTGAAATACGGGGCTGCATACGTATTTCTTATTATGTTGGAGTTAACATGTAACCTCACAGTGGTGGGTGGGTATTACTACATTGTATTAGAGTTTATGGGTATAGTGTTTGCCCCCCTCAGTACCTTGTCATGTGTACCCTGGTACTGAGACAGGAGTGCAATTTTAATTCTGTACTCCACTCCTCATGTATTTAACGAGATATGATGTCCAAGGATGTGCAAGTTGTCCAAGTCTGACTTAATTAGTTAGCCAGCAGAATGGTGCAAATAGAGGGACCTAGTCAGAATGAATAAAGGGCTACTAAGCAACTTGGCTGAAGGTTGTTTCATCAATTCAGACCTGCATTTCAGCCAATGACAACTAATCACTGTTTGTAGAAAATTCTGATTGCTCAGAAGCCTGTCAGGACGGTGCTGGCTGTCCGAAGAATGAGCTGTCACTTCTGGGGTGGGTGACACATTAAGCTCTCAGAGGTGTGCAGCTTGCTATGGGATTCCACTGTCCATTACCCAATATTTATGTGCCCTCCAATGCTGAAATAAATCCCAGAAAAGATAGATTTGCCAGGTGACAAGCCTCCAGTCTGGAAACCTTGGCAGAAAATCCCTATTTCCACCCTTAGCTAATAAATCAAACTCAATCAATCAATCAGGGTTTTATAGAGTGCGGCTAATCACCCATTAGGATCTCAAGATGCTGGAGGGGCAGTTCTGCAGTTCAGTTAAAGAGCCATGTCTTGAGGTTCTTCCTGAATTGAGGAAGTGAAGGTGATTGCCTGAGAGGTAGAGAGTTCCAGATCTTTTTCCTACCAAGGTCTTGCAGATCCTGGGGATAGTGGCCGGGGCCAGCTGTGTGGATCGGAGACATCTGACGGGTGTGTAGAAGGACAGGCGGTGGCGGAGGTGTGCAGGTCCAGTTGAGGTTCCGTGACAACCGTAAGTGGTGTTTTCGACTCGTTCGAATATGGACGAGTTCGGTATCTATGAACCGCAAATGACGAGTTTAGTGGGTGTACGCGTTTTCGCTATGCTGACCTGAACCGTTCATCTTGTTCGTGGGTTTCTTCATCTGAACCCACGGGTTCCATTTTAGATATGGCAGCCATTTTGTCTCTTGCCCTCAAGTAGCCAGCGAACGGACGCTGTCCGCTTTGTGACCCTGGGATTCCCAAACTCTTGCGGAAGACACGTGTTCCTTTGAGGGTGTCTTTATGACGAGGGGGATGACACTGCTAAGGCAGATGGCCCCGCTCGAGGCTCATCTTGCCGTGCCGGTCTATTGTTGCAGCCGTGCATTCATTAGGCGCGTCTCCTTTGATCCCTGCAATCGTGTTTCCCATATCACCTCCTTGCACTCTTTTCAATCTGTTGATTATCTTTGTCTTCCTTTGCACCTGTTTCTGACTCTTCCTTAACTCGTTTACATCCGGAATGGAATGCACTAATGGTGGGAAGATGTACTTTTACAGTTGGGAACCGGCGATGCTACTGTAATTATGTTCCGGGACCTTGAATACATGAAAGCAACCCCCTATGAAATTTACTGTGGGAACTGTATTGTAACCTTTTGTTCGCCATGTTGTTCTATGACGAAAAACTGTATAAAAGGAGCGATCCACAGATACAATTTGAAGCAGTCTCCTAGAACCTACATATGTTGTACTTCTTGTGACTTCTGTGTTCCCTGCAGTAAATAAACCTCGATCTTTGATGCCGAAGGAAGTGTCCCGTGTCTCTGTCATTTGTACGCCGGAACAGGTAACTCACGAAGGTTTCAGGTGTTGTCCCCTGGCACCGCTGGGTCTTACGAAAACCCAGTCCTTCAGTTGGCGCCCAACGTGGGGCGGCATCAGCGGTACCGGTCCAAAGCCCGACGATCATGAGGAACTTCGTGTGAAATCTCCGAGGGAAGGTGCACCCCGCTTCATCGATCCTGTTGTCGAAACAAGTGGCCCGAAGACTTTTCCCACGAAGATCCCCCGCCTCCTGATGGCTGCGACGGACTGATGCCCTGACTGTCGACCTGTTTTGGCACCTGGCGTAGACCTTTGTACAGCGAGACGATTGACGGGCCTTCCTGGTGACACCATTGTTCTTTCAGTTAAGTATTTATGGGTCGCTCCCAGAGTCCTTAGTTGCTGTTGGTGCTTGGTTGTTTGCATGGTTCCATTTCATTTGTGGTTCTTAGTACTTGGTTCTTAGTTGTTTTATTTTGACGATTGCAGTCGCCAAAGACCAAGGGTCTTACATTTTTGTGAGGATATCGTAAATCGATAACCCTTGAAGTTTGTGAAACTCGGTTAGTGTGCACGATGCCTGGCCGTAGTACTTTGTTTAGTTGCTTTAAAGGTTGTGGTGCGGATTCCCGATTGAAGGATTCATGTCCGATACCTTCAGTTGGAACTCCAGTCTATGAGTTATATAGTCGCCATGGTGTGGGTCCTATCGCATATAATGAGTGCTGGGTCCGTTACACTAAAGATGACGGTGTCCTTAGTTGGCCACCTCATGGTAGTTTCGAAACAGCAACTTTGGATAATCTAGAAGCAACATTGTTCAAAAAGAAAGCAAGGCCGGCCATGTTCGATTCCTTTCGGTTATGGCGTAAAGAAGCCAAGCAGAAAGAAATCAAACAGCTTAAACGCAATAAGAGAGAAGGTATCGTTACAACGATGAGAAATGCAGAGCAGTTTCAGCGAGACAAAGAAGAGAAGGAAAAGGAAATTTTTGATAGATTACAACGTATGACAATGGATAAATGTTATCCCGTTTTACCGACGGGTACTGATAAGAAGGGAGAGGAAGCAATAGAGGACCCCTTGTTGTCCTATTTGCTGAAGTCGCCACCTCCATATGCACAGGATACCACAGCCCCTGTGGTTCTCCCTGTTCCTCAACCTGCTGTTCCGGCAGCTGTTAATCAGCCTGTCGCTGGTCCTGTCCTTGCGAATCCTCCTGTCCCTATTCCTCTACCTGCTCCTGTTCCTACTGCTCCACTGCCTATACCTTCTCAACTTGCTGTTCCCGCTACTTCTGCTCTTGTGGTTACTCCTACTGCTCCTGTTTAGTCCTCATGTTGTTGCTCCTGTACTTTTCTCCTCTTCTCCGTCTGTTCGAAGACGCATTCCTAATGCTGTTGCTAATCTTTACTCTCCTTTTGGACCGCTTCTTGGGTCCGACGTTTCTGATGTTCCCCAACGACGAAGCCAGCTTCCTGGTGGTAAGGAACGCGATACGTTAATTAGGATGGCACGTAATTGGATTAGATATCCCCTTAAAAATTCCCCGCGCATAGTTTTTGAGACTTTCTCTCAATTCAATGAGCCAACACAGAGATTTGTGTTTGATGAAATGTGCAAATTTTTATGTGAAGCGATATCAAATGATGAGGTAAACGAAGTACCGATCGACGTAACTGAACTTCGGCTTCAGTTTTCGAGTGGTATGATTGTGGGTAGCAATGTTCGACGTGCTATAGAACATCTTCTATCCTTTCGTCCCACTGTGATACCTCGAGCATTGTTTAAAGATGAATCTGAGGAGTCGATGGCGACGCCTGGTCAGTATCCCATGCGTGAAGTCCCCCCAGTGTATATGCCAGGTAACCCTGGTGCTGCCCCTCCGATTCTGCCACACTTCCAGAGAGTTTGGATACACCTTCCATGGAAGCGATCGGAAGTCTTACAGGTTAAGCAATCTTTGCCTGACCCCCGTAAAAATCCTGCAGGGTATTATAAAGAGTTGTCCCAATTAGTGGATGAAACGATTATGAATCTTGCCGATATCGACATGTTGTTCGGCAATGTCGTACCGCAACCGGTTTGGGCGAAAATACGTCAAGAGAATCACGCAGGCGAGTTAGGCGGTGATTGGGCTGCTCTTGCAGCGGCTGACGTACGACAAGTTGGTGGGGCTAAGCCTGAACAGCTCATTACTGATCTTCCGCAGAGAATAATTACCCTTATGAAGACACTTATGCCAGCAATGAAAGTTAACTGGGATAAACTGTCTGCCTGTAAGCAAAAGAAGGACGAGAGTGTCTCCGATTTCTTTACGAGATTTGAGGAGGCATTCATCGATCATAGTGGTCAAGATATGAGCACTGAGGGAGGTCAGAGATTGTTTGTGGATAAATTTGTATCAAATTTGTTGCCTGAACTTGGCAACAAATTGAAAAATTCAGAAAGTGCATGGGCTGTTTCTACCGCTGCTCAGATATTGGCCACGGCTCAATATTATGAAAATAGAGAGAAGGAGGAAAATGATCGTGCGGAGAAAAAGACAAAAGATCTCAAAACGAAAGTTTTGTTGCAGCAAGCGTATCCTCCGCGCTCAAATCAGAATGACTCTCAGCAGCGGAATAGATCGCAATCGCAGTCCGCTAGGTCGCAGTCGCGGAATGATTCTTCTTCGCAGAGATCTATGCTTGGATACAATCAATGTGCCTATTGTAGAGGTGAGGGTCATTTGAAATTTGATTGTCCGGTTCTGCGCGATCAAAATAATGGCAATTCATCTAGAGGAGGTCGTAGTGGTCCTCAACAGGCTTCGCGAGGTAGAGGTCCTGGTGTCACTCAGAATCAAAATGAGCATTCTAACAATTCATCTAATTCTAATAATTGTTTTGATCAGCGAGGTTCATCATGAGGTAGATCCGCGCAGTACCATGTGGACGGTTTTTATGTCGAGCAGGGTACCGATGATGGTAACTACTAGGACAGCCACGAACAAAGAGAGGGAGTAGTATCAGTTCCAGTTGATCAGAGAGGGCCTTATGTCGAAGTTGCCACATCGGGCGTGGTTGAGCCTTTTCTGTTGTACACTGGTGCAGCGAAAAGTTCTATTATGCATTCGAAACTCCCTGGCGCACCTTTGTCTGGCTTAATAAATGTTTCCGTTGGATTCTCCGGCGCCCCTGTTAGCAATCCGGTTTCTCGCCCTTTGCCCCTCACAATTGGGCCTCGTGAGCTGAAAGCTCCTTTGATTTTGACTGCTGGTTGTGGTGAAAATCTTTTGGGCCTGGATCTGCTGAAACGTTTATATGCGACTTTGTATTGTTCTCCTGCGGGAGTGGAGCTTACATTGGGTCAGAGAGTGATCTCTCCTATGTACTTGTCAACTGATAAGCTCCCACCGGAATTGAGTTCTCTTCCTGCATCTTTGTGGGCCACAGGTCCCAATGACGTGGGTCTGCTTGACATCTCCCCTTATGTTGTCCAATTGAAATCGAATGTGCGATTACCACGTATTCCCCAGTATCGTATCTCCCTTGATGGTGAGCGAGCGTTGTTAGCGATCATCTATGACTTGATCGAGAAAGATGTTATCGAGGAGACTCAGGGAAACGTGTGTAATAGTCCTGTGTTACCTATTCTGAAACGCACTGATCCATCTAAGCCTCCTGTTTATCGTTTTGTCATTGATTTACGGGAGGTGAACAAAATTGTAATTCCTCAGTTCCCTGTGGTGCCTGACATTACGGCTTTACTGACTCTGATTCCAGCATCTGCTTCTTGGTTCTCAGTGATCGATCTGAAGAATGCTTTCTTTAGCATTCCGATTGCTGAGGAAAGCAGGGACCTATTTGGTTTCTCGTTAGGTGGTCGCAGCTTTAGGTTCAAACGCGCTCCTCAGGGCTATTGTGAGAGTCCATCAATATACAGCCAAGCCCTGAAGAGTCAACTTGACGCATTTGTGTTACCGGCTGGTGCGGCCTTGATCCAATATGTTGATGACTTATTGGTGGCTGCGGACACACGAGAGATTTGCAAGACTGCTACGGTGTCTCTGTTACAGCATCTCTGTGACTTACATCACAAGGTGTCACCTTCTAAACTGCAATATTGTTGCCAAGAAGTAACCTATCTAGGTCACTTATTGTCAAAGGAGGGAAGAAGGTTGACCCCAGAGAGAATTGCAGCGATCGCTCGAATGACTGTGCCAACAACTCAGAGAGATGTGCGTGCCTTTCTAGGTATCACGTCATACTGCAGGCAATGGATTCCAAATTTTTCATTGCTAGCGAAACCATTGGTAGCCCTTACGTGCAAGGATGTTCCAACTCCTTTGCCATGGACGGAAGAATGTCAGAAGAGTTTTTCTGAATTGCGTGATGCGTTGTGTTCGGCTCCTGTGTTAGGTACTCCTGACTACAGTAAGCCGTTTACACTATACGTTCACGAGAGGGAAGGTTGTGCGTTGAGTGTTTTGACGCAGCAATTTGGTGGTAAGCAGCGCCCATGTGCATATTTTTCCTCGACTTTGGACCCAGTAGCCAGAGCTTTGCCGAGTTGTCTAAGAGCGACAGCGGCAGCTGCGGTGTCCATCCGACAATTTGCAGGATTGGTCATGGATAATATGCTTACGGTAATGGTTCCGCATGCAGTTGACACTCTCTTGAATCGTACGAAAACCCAACACTTGACGAGTGCAATATTGTCCGGTTACGAGTTGACGCTTTTGGCAAGTCACATCCAAATAAAGCGCTGCAATGTCTTAAACCCGGCGACGTTGTTGCCAATCAATATGGAATCAGACGAGGTACCTCCACATGATTGTTATTTGCGAACTGAGGAGGAAACGAAGGGTCGTGTTGACCTAAAAAACACTCCATTGGAAGATCCCAATGGTACTTTGTATGTGGACGGTTCATGTTTTAAGTTGCCGAATGGTGATGTGACGACTGCGTATGCTCTGGTAACGTTGAGTACGGTTGTGGAAACTGCGAGATTGAATCAGAATTCTTCGCAGGCGGCAGAGTTAATTGCATTGACGAGAGCGTGTGTTTTGTCGAAAGGAAAGCGGGTGAATGTGTTTACCGACAGCCAATATGCTTTTGGCGTCGCACATAGTTTTGGTCGATTGTGGCGAGAGAGAGGCTTTATGACATCGCATGGCACGAAGATCCAACACGGACAGCTCGTGAACGATCTTTTGGATGCACTTACATTGCCCAAGCAGGTGGCGATTATTAAATGTAGTGCCCACCGTAAGGTGACGGATGATGTTGGTCGTGGTAATGCGTTTGCTGATGAGATTGCTAAGGAGACTGCTAGAAATCTTGCAACTAGAATGTATGTGATGAGTTCGGTAAGGTGGCCTGCAGAAACTGGAATGTGTGAGGATACTGTTGAAAGTGTGAAAGCGATTCAGAATGAGGCCACCGAAACTGAAAAGACCAAGTGGAAGGAGAGCACAGGAAAGTTGGATGCGAATGGATGTTGGATTGATTTGTCGGAGAATCGAAGATGGATGTTGCCGGATGCATATGTGCTAGCTGTTGTGACTATGGCACACGGCTTGTCACATATTAGTGCGAAAGGTATCTGCAAGTTGTTATCCCCTGTATGGAAGAATGATGGTATTGCTAAGTGTGCTGAGAGATTGGTCAAGAATTGCATGGTATGTATGATGTACAATCCTGGCAAGGGCACTCCTAAACTCCCTGGCCATTTTGCTCCTCCTACATGTCCCTTTGAAGTAATCCAGCTGGACTTTATCCATATGGAGAGATGTAATAACCTGAAGTACGTTTTAGTTGTGGTTTGCGCATTCTCCCGATGGATCGAAGCCTATCCTCTCAAAGACAATACTGCCCTGTCCACAGCGAAAGTCCTACTGAAGGAATACTTCCCTCTGTATGGAATGCCACGGATTGTATGGTCTGATAACGGAAGTGAGTTTGTGGGGAGGGTGATGAAGAGTGTGTGTAAGGGCCTTGGAATTACACAAAAATTCCACAGCGCCAATCATCCCCAGTCAGCAGGGTTGGTTGAGGGGTACAATGGTACTCTAAAATTAAAACTCGCAAAGATTCAGGCTACGACTGGTCTGTCGTGGCCTTATGCTTTGCCTCTGGCTCTTCTGTCGACTAGGGCGACTGTACACTCTCGAGGAGGGCTCAGCCCATATGAGATTGTGTTCGGCCGTCCTGCAAATATTTGGGGGGTTCCTAGACCCAGGTCATTCGCAAATCTTGAATACCCAATGCTAATTGATTATCTTCATGATCTGACTGCTAAACTGAGGTTAATTCATCAACAGGTCTTTGAAGCACTACCGGCACAGACGGAGGGTCCAGGCCACCGGCTCCAACCGGGAGACTGGGTGGTGACCAGAAATTTTGGCCGGAAGCGAAACCTCGAGCCGAGGTTTGTGGGACCCTTCCAGGTGCTACTCGCCCCGAGGACTGCAGTTCGTTTGGAGGGCCGCAAAAATTGGGTGCACGCCACCCACACCAAAAAGGTACCAATACCTTTACCAGCGGACTCGTGGGTGAGGACTGGCATTGCTGCATCAGAGACAGAAACTCTGCCGAACTTTGTGCCGTTCAGTGACGTTCAGCCTGTGGGAGATACTTCAGTGCAGCCAGATAACTTTGTTGAACCTTTGCCATTGGAGAACTCAAAACCTGAACTATCGTCTGACCGACAGGACTCTGTTCCACAATCTGACCCATTATTTGAAGAGCAGACTCATCCTGGAAGAAGCAGATATTTTCTTCGTTCCAATACCAGAGACTAATAAATTATTAATTTTTTTTGTTTTTCCTTTCTGAAATTTACGTTACCCCCCATTATCATCTTGAACATTTCTGAACAATTGTGGTTTCTATTAATTTCTGAGTTCTTTTCCACGTGTGTGTTTTTCCACAGCTAGGAGATTTTGTATATATTGTTTGATTAAAAGAACCTTACATCCGGGTTGACCGTAGGGCCGCGCGGGTACTTCCTTCTGTTTAGTAGGTTCCTGACACTAGGTCGGAGGCCGTCGATTCCTAGGAACTCCTGGGAATTGACAATTGCTCACAGAACGAAGTGCGTCAAGAACGTTGCGGACGGTTTTAGGGGATGGCATTCTCAAAGTTGTCGGAAGTGGAGAAGACTCTTGCGCAAAGATCAGTACTACATGGGGTTGTACGTACCAAATGCTTTCTGTTTCAGGTGTTCCTACTGTTCCTAACTGTTTCTATGTTATTGGTGGGTGGGGTATACTACGGAATACAATCGTTATTGCCTTCTGCTTCACCTACCCTTTCCTCTGAACCAAAACCTACTTCCACTGTTTCTCCTCATTCTTTTCACCTCTTACCCCAACACGAGCAGGTTAGACGTGCGGAATTCATGAACCACTCCTTCGTAAGCATGGGCGGAAAATCCGTTCCGCTCGCGGATTTTGCGGATTTCGGTAAATTCGCAATCCGCGAGATTCGCGAATTTCCCGCAAAATCCGCAAATCCGCGAGCAGCGGATTTTATGGCTTGCTCGCACTGTTCGCGTGAGTTCGCAGCTTCCCAGTTCAACTTCGCGCCCCGCGAATAAGCGCTAAATTGCAGAAATACGATCTTAGCAAAACTGAAACTACTTACCAGGTTCAAAAGTTCAAGCTCATCATTAGTAGCCATTTCCTGTAGTGCTTCCTGAGGGGCCCCTCCAGAGTTCAGTTGCCTACTTGCAACTATTATGTGACCCTGCTCTGACCCTCAGAATAGTTACACAAAGGTCCTGAATTACAGCTAAGGCAGACAAGCAGGAGCCAGGCTGGAAGTTCAAATCCAGTGACACATTAATCAGCCCCTAATTCATTATTGTCAGTTGGGGCAGGGCAGGTGTTGTAACTAATTTTGCAACAATGAAAGAACTTAGCAAGTGCAAAAGATCACTAATCAGGAAGCACTAAGGAAGCAGGTGCCAGCTAAAAAAATATTCTGTGACACATTAATCAGCCCCAAATTAATTCAGGTCACTTGAGGCAGGGAAGGTGTGCTTTGCTTTGCCACAATAATGTACACTGGACAACCAGGGGGTGCTGTGACGAAACAGAGGGTGGCATGGGTGGGCCAGAGGGTGGCATGAGTAGTCAGAGAGTGGCAGTGGTGACAGAGAGTGGCAGTGATGAAGAAGAGTGTCCCAAACAGGCTGGACACGTAGAAACAACAAGTTCGCAAAAAACCGACAGAAACCCGCGCGAACACAAAAAAAACCCGCAAATTCGCGAGAATTCGCGGATTTTGCGGATTGCAAGTTCGCAAATCCGCAAAATTTGCGAACGCGAGATTCGCAAAATTCGCCCATGCTTACTCCTTCGTTCAGCTCCTTCATCAACACCAGTTGGTGATGAATACTACCAACTGTTGGGTGTGTGGGTTAATGCCACATACCACGGATAGGGGAATTCCGTACATGGTCCTTCCTTACAGTTCCCAGGGTTCAGCTCGAGCATTCCAAACAATGTTTCGTAGCGCACTAGATTCCTACCCCCATCGAGAGCCACGCACTGCAGATCATGGTCCTGGCCCGTACCACAAGCCTTTGGCAAGAGCGATTGCCGATTTAGATAGGGATATCTTCGACGCATCGCTTATCCCAGAGGAAGAGGTGCGAGCATACAGAGATCTGAGTGAGGCTGAGTACAGCATGTCAGTGGGTGATCGGCAGCTTAAAAGCTCGTCTCCGATCTGGATCGTACCCCATCTCGGTAATTTCTGTCTGAAAGGTCTTGGCCGAGCTCAGCTTGGGAGGAGTGCCTGTACTGAAACGTATGTTTTACCGACGGCCTCTTCCCATGTTTTTCTGACTGCCAAGGGTACATACTTTGTTTGTTACGACCGCGCATATACATGGTTGCCTCGTGACTTCTCAGGTACCTGTTATATTGCAAATCTGTTGCCACCGACCTTCACCGTTGGGTCGGATTATCATAAGACCAGAATTGTGAGAGGTGTAATTAGCGAAGAAGACACTGCCGGTCAAGAAGCAGGAGACTTCTTTAAGGGTTTCTTGCCGTTTTGGGGACCTATGATCAATAGTAGGAACCTGAGACAGTTGACTCGAGTGGTGGAATCAACTGCTAATATCACTGCAAGTGCCCTTGGTAATATAACAGTAGAGCTTCAGGCGGACAGGCTTATGACGTTACAAAACCGTATGGTTTTAGATGTCGTTCTTGCAGATAGAGGTGGTGTATGTCAGGTGATCCATTCGAGTTTATCAAGCCATCTCGAAGTTGCATAAAAATCTCCGAGTCCATACACGTGGACGTAGGTGAATGGACGCTACTAGGATGGTTTTGGGGCCTTATGTCGACGTGGGGTTGGAAAATTCTGATGATCATTGGGGTTGTTGTAGCATTTCTATTCACGTGTTGTCTTTGTGTACAGTGTGGTCCTGCCTTATGTGGCCTCTGTGCCACAACGTGTATAAGACGGCCACCTGTTACCAAGAAAGCATTGATGGATAGAATGATGTTGCAGCAACATCTGGATGGTCTGATGAATATCGAGATCGATTTTGATATCGACTAGTGCTTGCCTACATCTTTGTGGGCCACAGGTCCCAATGACGTGGGTCTGCTTGACATCTCCCCTTATGTTGTCCAATTGAAATCGAATGTGCGATTACCACGTATTCCCCAGTATCGTATCTCCCTTGATGGTGAGCGAGCGTTGTTAGCGATCATCTATGACTTGATCGAGAAAGATGTTATCGAGGAGACTCAGGGAAACGTGTGTAATAGTCCTGTGTTACCTATTCTGAAATGCACTGATCCATCTAAGCCTCCTGTTTATCGTTTTGTCATTGATTTACGGGAGGTGAACAAAATTGTAATTCCTCAGTTCCCTGTGGTGCCTGACATTACGGCTTTACTGACTCTGATTCCAGCATCTGCTTCTTGGTTCTCAGTGATCGATCTGAAGAATGCTTTCTTTAGCATTCCGATTGCTGAGGAAAGCAGGGACCTATTTGGTTTCTCGTTAGGTGGTCGCAGCTTTAGGTTCAAACGCGCTCCTCAGGGCTATTGTGAGAGTCCATCGATATACAGCCAAGCCCTGAAGAGTCAACTTGACGCATTTGTGTTACCGGCTGGTGCGGCCTTGATCCAATATGTTGATGACTTATTGGTGGCTGCGGACACACGAGAGATTTGCAAGACTGCTACGGTGTCTCTGTTACAGCATCTCTGTGACTTACATCACAAGGTGTCACCTTCTAAACTGCAATATTGTTGCCAAGAAGTAACCTATCTAGGTCACTTATTGTCAAAGGAGGGAAGAAGGTTGACCCCAGAGAGAATTGCAGCGATCGCTCGAATGACTGTGCCAACAACTCAGAGAGATGTGCGTGCCTTTCTAGGTATCACGTCATACTGCAGGCAATGGATTCCAAATTTTTCATTGCTAGCGAAACCATTGGTAGCCCTTACGTGCAAGGATGTTCCAACTCCTTTGCCATGGACGGAAGAATGTCAGAAGAGTTTTTCTGAATTGCGTGATGCGTTGTGTTCGGCTCCTGTGTTAGGTACTCCTGACTACAGTAAGCCGTTTACACTATACGTTCACGAGAGGGAAGGTTGTGCGTTGAGTGTTTTGACGCAGCAATTTGGTGGTAAGCAGCGCCCATGTGCATATTTTTCCTCGACTTTGGACCCAGTAGCCAGAGCTTTGCCGAGTTGTCTAAGAGCGACAGCGGCAGCTGCGGTGTCCATCCGACAATTTGCAGGATTGGTCATGGATAATATGCTTACGGTAATGGTTCCGCATGCAGTTGACACTCTCTTGAATCGTACGAAAACCCAACACTTGACGAGTGCAATATTGTCCGGTTACGAGTTGACGCTTTTGGCAAGTCACATCCAAATAAAGCGCTGCAATGTCTTAAACCCGGCGACGTTGTTGCCAATCAATATGGAATCAGACGAGGTACCTCCACATGATTGTTATTTGCGAACTGAGGAGGAAACGAAGGGTCGTGTTGACCTAAAAAAACACTCCATTGGAAGATCCCAATGGTACTTTGTATGTGGACGGTTCATGTTTTAAGTTGCCGAATGGTGATGTGACGACTGCGTATGCTCTGGTAACGTTGAGTACGGTTGTGGAAACTGCGAGATTGAATCAGAATTCTTCGCAGGCGGCAGAGTTAATTGCATTGACGAGAGCGTGTGTTTTGTCGAAAGGAAAGCGGGTGAATGTGTTTACCGACAGCCAATATGCTTTTGGCGTCGCACATAGTTTTGGTCGATTGTGGCGAGAGAGAGGCTTTATGACATCGCATGGCACGAAGATCCAACACGGACAGCTCGTGAACGATCTTTTGGATGCACTTACATTGCCCAAGCAGGTGGCGATTATTAAATGTAGTGCCCACCGTAAGGTTACGGATGATGTTGGTCGTGGTAATGCGTTTGCTGATGAGATTGCTAAGGAGACTGCTAGAAATCTTGCAACTAGAATGTATGTGATGAGTTCGGTAAGGTGGCCTGCAGAAACTGGAATGTGTGAGGATACTGTTGAAAGTGTGAAAGCGATTCAGAATGAGGCCACCGAAACTGAAAAGACCAAGTGGAAGGAGAGCACAGGAAAGTTGGATGCGAATGGATGTTGGATTGATTTGTCGGAGAATCGAAGATGGATGTTGCCGGATGCATATGTGCTAGCTGTTGTGACTATGGCACACGGCTTGTCACATATTAGTGCGAAAGGTATCTGCAAGTTGTTATCCCCTGTATGGAAGAATGATGGTATTGCTAAGTGTGCTGAGAGATTGGTCAAGAATTGCATGGTATGTATGATGTACAATCCTGGCAAGGGCACTCCTAAACTCCCTGGCCATTTTGCTCCTCCTACATGTCCCTTTGAAGTAATCCAGCTGGACTTTATCCATATGGAGAGATGTAATAACCTGAAGTACGTTTTAGTTGTGGTTTGCGCATTCTCCCGATGGATCGAAGCCTATCCTCTCAAAGACAATACTGCCCTGTCCACAGCGAAAGTCCTACTGAAGGAATACTTCCCTCGGTATGGAATGCCACGGATTGTATGGTCTGATAACGGAAGTGAGTTTGTGGGGAGGGTGATGAAGAGTGTGTGTAAGGGCCTTGGAATTACACAAAAATTCCACAGCGCCAATCATCCCCAGTCAGCAGGGTTGGTTGAGGGGTACAATGGTACTCTAAAATTAAAACTCGCAAAGATTCAGGCTACGACTGGTCTGTCGTGGCCTTATGCTTTGCCTCTGGCTCTTCTGTCGACTAGGGCGACTGTACACTCTCGAGGAGGGCTCAGCCCATATGAGATTGTGTTCGGCCGTCCTGCAAATATTTGGGGGGTTCCTAGACCCAGGTCATTCGCAAATCTTGAATACCCAATGCTAATTGATTATCTTCATGATCTGACTGCTAAACTGAGGTTAATTCATCAACAGGTCTTTGAAGCACTACCGGCACAGACGGAGGGTCCAGGCCACCGGCTCCAACCGGGAGACTGGGTGGTGACCAGAAATTTTGGCCGGAAGCGAAACCTCGAGCCGAGGTTTGTGGGACCCTTCCAGGTGCTACTCGCCCCGAGGACTGCAGTTCGTTTGGAGGGCCGCAAAAATTGGGTGCACGCCACCCACACCAAAAAGGTACCAATACCTTTACCAGCGGACTCGTGGGTGAGGACTGGCATTGCTGCATCAGAGACAGAAACTCTGCCGAACTTTGTGCCGTTCAGTGACGTTCAGCCTGTGGGAGATACTTCAGTGCAGCCAGATAACTTTGTTGAACCTTTGCCATTGGAGAACTCAAAACCTGAACTATCGTCTGACCGACAGGACTCTGTTCCACAATCTGACCCATTATTTGAAGAGCAGACTCATCCTGGAAGAAGCAGATATTTTCTTCGTTCCAATACCAGAGACTAATAAATTATTAATTTTTTTTGTTTTTCCTTTCTGAAATTTACGTTACCCCCCATTATCATCTTGAACATTTCTGAACAATTGTGGTTTCTATTAATTTCTGAGTTCTTTTCCACGTGTGTGTTTTTCCACAGCTAGGAGATTTTGTATATATTGTTTGATTAAAAGAACCTTACATCCGGGTTGACCGTAGGGCCGCGCGGGTACTTCCTTCTGTTTAGTAGGTTCCTGACACTAGGTCGGAGGCCGTCGATTCCTAGGAACTCCTGGGAATTGACAATTGCTCACAGAACGAAGTGCGTCAAGAACGTTGCGGACGGTTTTAGGGGATGGCATTCTCAAAGTTGTCGGAAGTGGAGAAGACTCTTGCGCAAAGATCAGTACTACATGGGGTTGTACGTACCAAATGCTTTCTGTTTCAGGTGTTCCTACTGTTCCTAACTGTTTCCATGTTATTGGTGGGTGGGGTATACTACGGAATACAATCGTTATTGCCTTCTGCTTCACCTACCCTTTCCTCTGAACCAAAACCTACTTCCACTGTTTCTCCTCATTCTTTTCACCTCTTACCCCAACACGAGCAGGTTAGACGTGCGGAATTCATGAACCACTCCTTCGTAAGCATGGGCGGAAAATCCGTTCCGCTCGCGGATTTTGCGGATTTTCAGTAAATTCGCAATCCGCGAGATTCGCGAATTTCCCGCAAAATCCGCAAATCCGCGAGCAGCGGATTTTATGGCTTGCTCGCACTGTTCGCGTGAGTTCGCGGCTTCCCAGTTCAACTTCGCGCCCCGCGAATAAGCGCTAAATTGCAGAAATACGATCTTAGCAAAACTGAAACTACTTACCAGGTTCAAAAGTTCAAGCTCATCATTAGTAGCCATTTCCTGTAGTGCTTCCTGAGGGGCCCCTCCAGAGTTCAGTTGCCTACTTGCAACTATTATGTGACCCTGCTCTGACCCTCAGAATAGTTCCACAAAGGTCCTGAATTACAGCTAAGGCAGACAAGCAGGAGCCAGGCTGGAAGTTCAAATCCAGTGACACATTAATCAGCCCCTAATTCATTATTGTCAGTTGGGGCAGGGCAGGTGTTGTAACTAATTTTGCAACAATGAAAGAACTTAGCAAGTGCAAAAGATCACTAATCAGGAAGCACTAAGGAAGCAGGTGCCAGCTAAAAAAATATTCTGTGACACATTAATCAGCCCCAAATTAATTCAGGTCACTTGAGGCAGGGAAGGTGTGCTTTGCTTTGCCACAATAATGTACACTGGACAACCAGGGGGTGCTGTGACGAAACAGAGGGTGGCATGGGTGGGCCAGAGGGTGGCATGAGTAGTCAGAGAGTGGCAGTGGTGACAGAGAGTGGCAGTGATGAAGAAGAGTGTCCCAAACAGGCTGGACACGTAGAAACAACAAGTTCGCAAAAAACCGACAGAAACCCGCGCGAACACAAAAAAAACCCGCAAATTCGCGAGAATTCGCGGATTTTGCGGATTGCAAGTTCGCAAATCCGCAAAATTTGCGAACGCGAGATTCGCAAAATTCGCCCATGCTTACTCCTTCGTTCAGCTCCTTCATCAACACCAGTTGGTGATGAATACTACCAACTGTTGGGTGTGTGGGTTAATGCCACATACCACGGATAGGGGAATTCCGTACTTGGTCCTTCCTTACAGTTCCCAGGGTTCAGCTCGAGCATTCCAAACAATGTTTCGTAGCGCACTAGATTCCTACCCCCATCGTGAGCCACGCACTGCAGATCATGGTCCTGGCCCGTACCACAAGCCTTTGGCAAGAGCGATTGCCGATTTAGATAGGGATATCTTCGACGCATCGCTTATCCCAGAGGAAGAGGTGCGAGCATACAGAGATCTGAGTGAGGCTGAGTACAGCATGTCAGTGGGTGATCGGCAGCTTAAAAGCTCGTCTCCGATCTGGATCGTACCCCATCTCGGTAATTTCTGTCTGAAAGGTCTTGGCCGAGCTCAGCTTGGGAGGAGTGCCTGTACTGAAACGTATGTTTTACCGACGGCCTCTTCCCCTGTTTTTCTGACTGCCAAGGGTACATACTTTGTTTGTTACGACCGCGCATATACATGGTTGCCTCGTGACTTCTCAGGTACCTGTTATATTGCAAATCTGTTGCCACCGACCTTCACCGTTGGGTCGGATTATCATAAGACCAGAATTGTGAGAGGTGTAATTAGCGAAGAAGACACTGCCGGTCAAGAAGCAGGAGACTTCTTTAAGGGTTTCTTGCCGTTTTGGGGACCTATGATCAATAGTAGGAACCTGAGACAGTTGACTCGAGTGGTGGAATCAACTGCTAATATCACTGCAAGTGCCCTTGGTAATATAACAGTAGAGCTTCAGGCGGACAGGCTTATGACGTTACAAAACCGTATGGTTTTAGATGTCGTTCTTGCAGATAGAGGTGGTGTATGTCAGGTGATCCATTCGAGTTTATCAAGCCATCTCGAAGTTGCATAAAAATCTCCGAGTCCATACACGTGGACGTAGGTGAATGGACGCTACTAGGATGGTTTTGGGGCCTTATGTCGACGTGGGGTTGGAAAATTCTGATGATCATTGGGGTTGTTGTAGCATTTCTATTCACGTGTTGTCTTTGTGTACAGTGTGGTCCTGCCTTATGTGGCCTCTGTGCCACAACGTGTATAAGACGGCCACCTGTTACCAAGAAAGCATTGATGGATAGAATGATGTTGCAGCAACATCTGGATGGTCTGATGAATATCGAGATCGATTTTGATATCGACTAGTGCTTGCCTACATGAGGGCAAAAGGAGCGTCTGAGGTTCCGTGACAACCGTAAGTGGTGTTTTCGACTCGTTCGAATATGGACGAGTTCGGTATCTATGAACCGCAAATGACGAGTTTAGTGGGTGTACGCGTTTTCGCTATGCTGACCTGAACCGTTCATCTTGTTTGTGGGTTTCTTCATCTGAACCCACGGGTTCCATTTTAGATATGGCAGCCATTTTGTCTCTTGCCCTCAAGTAGCCAGCGAACGGACACTGTCCGCTTTGTGACCCTGGGATTCCCAAACTCTTGCGGAAGACACTTCTTCCTTTGAGGGTGTCTTTATGACGAGGGGGATGACACTGCAAAGGCAGATGGCCCCGCTCGAGGCTCATCTTGCCGTGCCGGTCTATTGTTGCAGCCGTGCATTCATTAGGCGCGTCTCCTTTGATCCCTGCAATCGTGTTTCCCATATCACCTCCTTGCACTCTTTTCAATCTGTTGATTATCTTTGTCTTCCTTTGCACCTGTTTCTGACTCTTCCTTAACTCGTTTACAGCCGGAATGGAATGCACTAATGGTGGGAAGATGTACTTTTACAGTTGGGAACCGGCGATGCTACTGTAATTATGTTCTGGGACCTTGAATACATGAAAGCAACCCCCTATGAAATTTACTGTGGGAACTGTATTGTAACCTTTTGTTCGCCATGTTGTTCTATGACGAAAAACTGTATAAAAGGAGCGATCCACAGATACAATTTGAAGCAGTCTCCTAGAACCTACATACGTTGTACTTCTTGTGACTTCTGTGTTCCCTGCAGTAAATAAACCTCGATCTTTGACGCCGAAGGAAGTGTCCCGTGTCTCTGTCATTTGTACGCTGGAACAGGTAACTCACGAAGGTTTCAGGTGTTGTCCCCTGGCACCGCTGGGTCTTACGAATACCCAGTCCTTCACAGTGTTCTGGAGGTATTTGTAGGTGTGCGTGAGCAGCTTGAAGGTGATTATTTTGTTGATCAGGAGCCAGTGAAAGTCTCTCAGGTGACCAGAGATATGGCTGCAGTGGGTGATGTCCAGGATGAGTCTGGTGAAGGCGTTCTAGATTCTCTGCAATTTATTTAGTAGTTTTGGGTGTTGCGTTGTCGTAGTCAAGCTTGCTACTGACAAGTGTCTGGGTGACCATTCTTTGGTGGGGATCCGCTTGAAGGTCTTCCAAAGAAGGTGTGCGGAAGCGGTAGGTTGAGACCGCATTGATTTGGCAATTCATTGAGTGTGAGGAGTCGAGGATGATGCCAAGGTTGCGTGCATGGTCAGTGGGTGGGTGGGAGGTTCCGAGTGCTGCGGGTCACCAGGAGTCACCACAGGCAGAGGGCATGGTGCCCAGCATGAGGATTTTGCTATTTTTTCGGAGTCCAGTTTGAGGCAGTTGTCCTTAATCCAGGTGGCGTCTGCCTTCAAAACTACTCAGTATTGATAGGAGATTTATTTTTAGGATGTGCGCTGGGCTGTGGTTCCTCATAAAACATCTTAAAGGTTGTTAAGAAATATTTAAAAATGACCCTCCCTATGATATTTCATTACAGAAAAGAACCCTGGAGCTAAAGGAAAATAAATTACGACCGTAAGTCACCAATTGCTTCTACCTACCCAGTAAACACAAGCGATATTTTATCCAGCTGCTCCCAAAACCACCAGGGAGGCTTTTCTTTCTTTTATAATGCTACATTTGTGATCACAGAGGAAAAGTAATAGCTTAATTGCAACTCCAGAAAAGATGAAAAATAGACCACTAGAGGAATGATTAAAAAATATGTATAGGTTTATAAATCACGAAAAACAGTACTGATGAGGAAATGAGAATCTGGGATGGTATGATTTGTTCTGTCAAGTGTTTGTTTAATGATGTCTGAAACATATCAAGGACGTGATGTCAGTCAGTCAAAAGCACTTTGTTATGTTCATGAGGACCATAAAAGCAATATAAATAAATATATCATTATAAATCAACTGCATGCTCAAAATTACAAGGTTAAAACAACAATAATAAAATAATGTAAAAACCATAGTATAACCCTTGCCAAAATCAATGTACAGAAATATATTTGCATTCCGTCCATATAATATGAGGTGCATATCCAACGGATTATGACCAATCAACGATATTAACAAAGTGCAAGTGCTGTAAACAGATCTACATTAAAAAAGATAAAAAACACAGGACCTGGAAAATCTTAGGACCAGTAATCCTGGCCTTATCACGACCTTCAAGCCCAAGGTGGTAAGGGCTGTAGGTTCACTTAATGTCACATAACCAGATCGCACATCTACTATAGCTAGAGACCCAAATATGTCTTTATCACTCCCACTGCTAATAAAAATCTGCTCAAGCAGAAAACCGTTAACCTGCTTGTATCTGAGTTGAGTATACGGAAGGAAGGGTAATAATGCCGGAACCCTGAATTCTGACATTAGGGTTTCAACCACTTGCTTCTAGCACTTTTGTACAGCAGGCAACTAAACAAAACATGCTCAATAGTTTCCACCCTATCCAAACAAACAGTACAAAACGTTATACCCGGGGACTCCATATTTGCATGTCTATCTGTTCGATGCCAGGGAACCAACCCAAAACTTAATGAAGAGTTTTCTTATCCAATAAGGAATACCCACATCAAGGTATGTTTCGAACTGCAGGTAGGGATTCTTAGCCAAAAACCTACCAGTGAGGCTATTGCTGACCGTGACCCGTGACATTTAGCTTTGATAATCCCATAGAATCGTTTCTTCAGAAGTGGTTTTGATGAACAGTTGATAGAAGAACAGTTGGACCACATGGCTTCCAGACCCAAAATATAAAGCCATATTTAAACGTGCAACAGCCACAGGACAGTCAGATTCTTACCCAGCTGCACCAGTTCCTTGGGGTCCTCTCAAAGGGTTTCACTTCTCAGTGCCCACTCCTTGAGTCATGATTGATACGTCATATTTATAATATGACGCATCATGTCGCAAGGAGTTACAGATTCGTCAGTATTTCTGACGTATCTCTAGGCGCAAAAGTAACGCATTGCTGAAATGTGTAACAAAAGTGACGCAACTCCGGCAATGTGTACTTTCACATGGGCAAGTTCCATGTTGTTAGTGCCTACGTCAGTCTTACGCCTGCCATGATGCAGGCGTAAGATTTTGACGCATTAGCAGCCAAGAAATGGCGCAGTGAAATCTTATAGATTTCACTGCGTCTCTTCCATGACCCTTTCTTGCGTCAAAACGCCCCCCTTGCACACATTATACCTTGCGCAGGTATAATGTGGCACAGGGGTTTACAAAGTGCCACATCTACCTAGATGCGTCACTTTGTAAATATGGCGCAACAAGGCACATTTTTTACGCCACTGGTGCATCACAAAAAGTGACGCACCAGCAGCGTAAAAGTGACGCACTGCCTCATAATGAGGCCCTAATTGTTTCCAGTTCCGGGGTAGACCAAACCCTGATCTATTAGTCCAGAGGTCTCAGTACTTCCTTTCTGATCCTTCTTCAGAAGAAGTCTTGTCTGTTTGTCCGGTGGAAGAACCAGGATTTAAACCCAGCAGGGGCACGCCCAAAGTCTTCGGATTCACCTGTCTTGGAATACAGAGACACGGGATACTTCTTGGTGGCGTCAAAGATCAAATCTATTGGCTGCAGCCAGTAACAGAGGTCCTAGAAGTACAACACGGTGTATGTTCTCAGGAGACTGCTCAACTTTACAAAGCAGGTCGTCCCTTTTTATGCCAAAAATTATGCTTCAGGCAAACATTCCTTATTTACAGTTTGACCACTCACATGTTTCCACGACAAAAGCATTTGCATGATGACAAACCCATTTTTCAGTTTGTCCAGCCCATAATTAATCATCAAACAAACCCAAGATAAACATTCTTCTTTAGACAAGCTGGACAAGCCCATAATAGAATGGCCCGCAGCCCACATCATAAATAGACCATAAAGAAGGAACAGAAACAGATAGGAGTAGGATAAGTCATGTTTGTGTGCAGTAAAAACTTTACAATGTCCTGTGCTCTGATCCTTAATCTTGATCAGCTAAAGGGCAAGAACTGGTTTGGCAAGGTCAGCTTCAGGCAACAGGGTCAGTTCACTCAGGTCAAACAGAAGTCAGCACAAACTCAAGCTAAGGTGCACGTGTCCTAGAGACGTGTTCAGCCACAGTCATAGGCCTATGTGAGGGCAATCCACAAAATGGCTGCCATGCACAAAATGGAACTCAAGGGTTTCAGAACAAAATTGTCAAATACACAGTGAATCCATCAGTGTAACATGACGAAAACACTCATGCTTGCTGATCTCACTGTTTACGGTTCGTTGTTACCAAAATCGTAACAGAACCATAACCTTTATGACCCAGGTTCAGAGTTCACGGAACCTCAGACCCTCCTTTTGCCCTTACATAGGCAATAACCCAAACTCATGTTAGTCTGAATCCAAGTCTATATTCATCAGATCATCAAGATGTTGCTGTAGCATCATCCTAGTACTTAGTAACTCTCTCTGGACAGGTCTCCTTGCACACGAAGTAGCACACAGGCCACATATAGCAGGAGCACACTGTATGCAAAGACAGAACAGGAAAAGGATAGCTAAGATCATCCCAATGACCATCAGAATCTTCCATCCCCAGGTGGATAACAATCCCCAAAACCATCCCATTAACGACCAATGTCCTTCGTCCTCATGTACAGACTCGGAGATCTTATGTAGCTTGAAAATGGCTTGGTACACTGTTGGAGTGTTGTCTGGAATGAAAACGCAGCAGCTCGATTGAATCAATTTACATACCCCCCCTCTATCTGCAAGTATGACATCTAACGCGACTCCGTTCTGAAGAGTCATAAGGCGATCCGACTGGAGCTCAGCAGTCAGGTTACTAAGGGCACCGGCAGTTTCGACTATGGTGGACTCAACCACTCTCGTCAACTGTCGAATGTTCCTGCTGTTAGCCATAGGTCCCCAAAACGGTAGAAAACCCTTCAGAAAATCTCTCAATTCTTGTCCTGCAGTATCTTCCTTACTGAAGACACCTCTAACAACTCTCGTCTTGTGGTAATCTGCCGCAGCTGTATACGTAGGAGGCAACAGGAACGAGACAAAACATGTGCCCGAGAAATCAGGGGACAACCATGTATCATAGAAAACAAAATAGGTACCCTTAGCTGCTAGAAACCATGGGGAAGTCTGGCACGCAAAAACATATGTCTCAGTGCAAACACTCTTCCCTAACTGAGCTCCCGGATTCTTGCGTTTGCCTTGCAGACAGTAATGACCCTGATGGGGTACAATCCAAATCGGAGAAGATCTTTTCGCTTGCTGGTTCTCACTCAGACTAACTCAATATCCCGTAACGTTCCATCCAATATATGCTAGCGTCTCATCTCTCGGGATAGTCTAATAGGAATCTATTCCTATAATCATATCTACTATTCCCTTAACTAGAGCACTATTCTTTGGACTATCTTTCACAGAACATAGGGGATAGACTTCATGAGCATAGATGAACATCGTTCTGTATGCCCATACGGAACCATTGTAACTAAAAGGCAAAACCAGGTAAGGAATACCTTTATCGGTAGTTTGGGGCATAAGGCCGCACACCCAACAATTAGTCGTGTTCACTACTAGCTGGTGTTGGTGCAGAAGCTGAACAAAGGAATTGTTAGCGAATTCCAGTCTTCTAACAGATTCATGTTCAGGCAGAGGGTGAAAAGAATGTGAAGAAACAGTAGGAGGAGGCATAGGTTGTGTAGTGGGCATGAACGTCACTTGGAAAGAGAATGTCACATATCCAAATAAAAATATCATTAAGCTAAGCAACATAAACAAACACAATTTTAAGAAACATTTTCTGCTCATGAGTTTACACATTTTGCTCTTAAAGCTCATTCTTTCAACTGGTCTCTCCATCTCGAAAAACTCCATCCTCTAATCGTGCTGCTCGCGGCGGTAGGGTGTTCCGTGCTAGGGAATGCGTCTGTCAGTCCAGGTAACGCCCTTAGACCAACCAGAACCGTCGACCTAACGTCTTAGGCTTGCACTCCAAAGACTTGGCACCGCGACCCTACAGCTGAACCCGGATGGTGGTTTGAAAAACAAAAATCAAAATAGTTCCTCGGAGGAGAGCTTAACCTTAAAAGTCGGAAAAGAAAGAATGTATTACTTTATTTGTCCATCGACTCTCGGTCGCAAATTATAACGCTCTTTGCCAGGCAATGTCTGTTCTCGGAACAGGAGCTCAGGTTCAGAAGTGTCCAAACGATTCGACGGAGGCACATCTTCTTGAAGAAGATCGTCACTTTCTCATTCAGTGTTCGTTCCAATCAAACGGGCATCACTAAAAGGCAGAAAACGAGGCACGGTCTCAGTCTCAGAATCAGGAAGTCCGTTCTGGACCCACCGGTCGGACGGCAGAGGCAAAGGAGCCCTCTTACAATGTACGCCGTGAATCCAGTTCTTTTTACCGTGCACTCGTACTGCGGAACAGGTAGCCAAAAGAACTAAGTAGGGGCCAATCCAGCGGGGCTGCTCGTTCTTGGTCCGCTGGAAGTTTTTAATTAGGACCCAAGTGCCAGGTTTGATGGCGTGTCCTGGATCTTCAGAAGCTTGTGGCAGTGTGTCATGAACCTGTTGGTGCAAAACACGCAATTTAGCCGTCTATTCATAAAGGTAATCAAGCAACACAGGGTGCTTTATCTCACTGAATTTTGTCGGCCGCGGCACTCCCCAAATATTTGCCGGGCGACCAAACACGATCTCATATGGACTAAGTCCCATTCGTGAATGCACAGTCATTCTTGTGGACAGAAGGGCTAACGGCAAGGCATCTGGCCATTGTAAACCAGAGCTCACCTGAATCTTGGCTAGTTTTAGCTTAAGGGTGCCATTATAGCATTCTACTAAACCAGCTGATTGGGGGTGATTTGCAGCATGGAACTTTTGACGGATTCCTAACCCATCACACACTCTCTTCATCACTTGACCCACAAATTCACTCCCATTGTCACTCCAGACCATTCTTGCCAAACCATACCTAGGGAAAAATTCCTTACTAAGGGCTTTAGCTGTGGATAAGGTAGTGTTATCTTTCAAAGGGTATGCTTCCACCCATCTCGAAAAAGAGCAAACAATCACTAACACATACTCAGGTTGTTGCACCTCTGCATGTGGATGAAATCTAGCTGCAAAGCCTCAAACAGATACGTTGGAGGAGCAAAATGACCAGCTGGGGTTGGAGTTCCCTTACCAGGATTGTAGATCAAACAAACCATACAATTCTTAACCAAATTCTCTGCACACTTAGGAATACCAACATTTTGCCATACTGGAGCTAACAACTTGCAAATCCCTTTCACACTGATATGAGCCATTCCATGAGCCATCCTAACCACTGGAAGTACATACGCATCAGGTAACAACCATCACTGATGCTCTGACAACTCAATCCAACAACCATTCAAATCCAATTTACCCTTGCTTTCTCTCCATTCACACAACTCTTTCTCTGTAGCTTCAGCTTGGATGGATTTCACCCTCTCAATCGTATCTTCACACATACTTCTATCCGGAACCCATCTCACCGGACCTGCAACATACATTCGACTCATCACATCTCTCGCAGTTTCTTTCGCGACTTCATCTGCAAATGCATTACCACGGCCAACATCATCAGTAACTTTCTTATGCGCACTGCATTTTACGATCGCAACTTGCAACGGAAAATTAAGCGACTCAAGAAGTTCATTCACCAACTCACCATGCTGAATCTTAGTTCCATGCGAAGTCAGGAACCCATGTTCTTTCCACAAACGTCCAAAATTATGAGCCACACCAAATGCGTACTGGCTATCGGTATACACAGTCACTCGCTTCCCTTTCGACAACACACACGCTCTTGTCAATGCAATCAACTCTGCTGCTTGCGCTGAATTATGTGGGATAAATCGTATGCAAAGTCGTAACAGCATATGCCACAGTCGTATCACCATTCGGAATCTTAAAGCACAAACCATCAACCCATAAAGTACCATCACATTCTGCAAGAGGAGCGTCCCTAAGGTCTATCTTCCCTTTCGTTTCTTCCTCTGTCCTAAGGAAGCAATCATGCTGCTCAGTAACATCTGTCTCAACTGAAATCGGCAACAACGTAGCTGGATTCAACATGTTGCATCTCTTTATACACATGACTCGCTAAGAGTGTCAATTCGTAACCCGACAACCGAGCACTAGTTAAGTTCTGTGTCTTGGTGCTATTCAACTAGGTATCCACTGCATGTGGAACCATCACAATCAATGTATTGTCCATCACCAAACCAGCAGACTGTTGAATCGAAACAGCCGCTGCTGCTGCAGCTCTCAAACAACTCGGCAACGCTCTAGCTACCGGATCCAAAGTCGACGAAAAAAAAGCACATGGACGTTGCTTAACGCCGAACTGCTGAGTCAAAACTGACAAAGCACATCCCTCTCTCTCGTGGACATAGAGTGTAAAAGGCTTACTATAGTCGGTAGTACCAAACACAGGAGCCGAACACAACGCATCACGCAATTCTGAAAAACTCTTCTGACATTCATCAGTCCAAGGAATAGGATTTGGAGTATCCTTAACAGTAAGAGCTATCAAAGGTTTCGCAAGAAGCGAAAAATTTGGGATCCACTGTCTGCAATACGAATTAATACCCAGGAAAGCACGCACTTCGCTCTATGTCGTTGGTACACTCATTTTCGCAATCGCTTGAATTCTTTCTGGGGTCAGTTTCCTTCCCTCCTTCGATAAGAGGTGACCTAAGCAGGTAACTTCTTGTCGACAATATTGCAACTTCGAAAGAGACACCTTATAATGGAATTCAGACAAATGACGTAGCAATGACAAAGTAGCCTCTCTACAAATCTCTTCATTGTCAGCAGCAACTAACAGATCGTTAACATACTAGATAAGAGCAGCACCATCAGGTAAGACAATCAAATCAAGCTGTGTTTTCAAAGCCTGACTATAGATCGATGGACTCTCACAATAGTCTTGAGGAGCGCGCTTGAACCGGAAACTTCGGCCTCCTAAAGAGAAACCAAAAATATCTCTACTCTCCTCGGCAATCGGTATGCTGAAGAAAGCATTCTTCAAGTCAATCACCGAAAACCAAGTAGCAGAAGCTGGAATCAAAGTCAGTAAAGCAGTGATATCTTTCACAACTGGGAATTGCGGAACTACAATCTTATTCACCTCGCAGAGATCGATCACAAATCTGTACACAGGCGGCTGAGAAGAATCAGTACGTTTCAAAACAGGCAAAACCGGACTATTGCACACATTACCTCTCGTTTTTTCAATCACATCTTTCTCAATCAGATCATAAATGATCGCCAAAAGTGCTCTTTCACCATCGCTGGAAATCCGATATTGGGGAATACGAGGCAATCTAGCATTCGCTTTCAATGTCACAACATATGGCGGTATCTCCAAAAGAAGACCCACATCATTAGGACCAGTAGCCCAAAGAGAATCAGGGAGAGAAGACAATTCAGCTGGAAGTCGGTCTTTAGACAAATACATCGGAGAGATTACTCTCTTTCCCAATGTAAGCTGTACTCCTGAAGGAGAACAATATAGTGTTGCATACAATCTTTTCAACAAATCTAATCCCAACAAGTTCTCACCACAACCCGTCGTCAAAATAAGGGGTGGTTCGAAATCACAAGGTCCAACAGAAAGAGACAAAGGACTAGAAATCGGATTACTAACCGGGGCGCCAGAAAAACCTACTGAAACATTTGTCAAGCCAGACAAAGGTGCGCCAGGGAGTTTAGAGTGCATGATAGAACTCTTTGCAGCACCAGTATCCAACAGAAAAGGCTCTGACACACCTGATGCAATCACTTCAACATAAGGTCCACTCTGATCTACTGGAACTGAAACAACTCCCTCTCTTTGTCTATGGCTGTCCTAGCAATCATTACCATCCATATTCTCACCTTCGTCATAATAATCGTCCGCATAGTACTGAGCCGTCCTACCTAACACACCATTCTGCTGATCAAAACTATTCTTCGAATTCTGTGGAGGCAAGGGACGAGCATTCTGAGACACACCACGTCCTACACGGGGTGTTCAGCTCCAGAAACACCATTCGTTCACTGTAACAGAACCGGACAACTATTCTTGAAATGACCCTCTTCCTTACAATACGCACACTGATTAGGGCCCACAGGAAAACGCTGTTGAGAAGACTTGTACCTTTGCGAGTTTCTCTGATACTGCCGAGGTTGCTGATAATCACGCTGATTATTACGAGGCGAATACGCTTGCTGTAAAAGAACCTTCGTCTTTAATTCTTTAGTGTTCTTGTCGGCTCTATCTTTCTCGTCCTTATCTCTATTCTCATAGTACTGGACAGTAGCCAATATCTGCGCTGACGAAGAAACAGCCCAAGAACTCTCAGAATCCTTCAACTTAGTGCACAATTCTGGAAGCAAATTATGCACAAACTTATCAACGAACAACCGTTGACCACCTTCCGTACTCATGTCCTGACCACTATGGTCAATAAACGTCTCTTCGAACCTTGTGAAAAAGTCAGACACACTTTCGTCTTTCTTCTGCTTGCACGCAGACAATTTGTCCCAATTGACATGCATAGCAGGCATCAAAGTCTTCATATAATCAATAAACCTACCAGGGAGGTCAGCAACTATATCCTCTGGTTTAGCACCACCAACTTGTCTAGCATCTGCGGCCCTAATATTATTCCATGTATCACCTAATTTCTGTGCATGATCCGTATGACAAATCAATCCCCATAAAGGCTGGGGAACTACATTTCCAAACAACATGTCTATATCAGCCAAATTCATAGTGCATTAATCTGCAGTCTGAGATAATTCCTTATAGTACCTTGCAGGATTTTTACGTGGATCAGGCAAAGTCTGCTTAGGGCTAAAACTTCAGCACGCTTCCATGGAACATGTACCCAAACATGCTGAAAATGTGGCTGAACAGGTGGAACAGCATTTTCATCACCCGGTCTCCAAACCAGGGGAACCTCTCGCATCAGGTATTGTCGCGCCTTTCTCCTAACTGAAGAATCAGGCTCAAACAGTCACTGAGAAGGAGATTCACTCCTAAACGACAACAACGTCGCAACTGCTTTCTCAACCTCAATACCCACTAAAGTTCCCTTCGCAAACTCAGACCGTATACGGAACAACTCAGGCGGAGCATGTCCTAACTCACCATCTTCCCATTCTTCACGAAGGAAAGAACACATCATATCAAAAGCATATCTCTGTGTCGGTGCTCCCCATTGATGGAAAACATCCATAACACACTCAAGACTATAGTGCAAAGGATAAGTAACCCATTACGCGCTACGTGATCCAACACTGTCCGCTCATCGGGACCAAGCAATTGGCTGCGCAATTGCTTACGCTCTGCAACAGGAGACATATCCAATGACCCAAAAAGAGGAGAAAAGAGACCAGCAACAGCATCGGTCATTCTCTGTCGAACAGAAGGAGAAGTTGACAAAAGAAAAGGAGACAAAGCAGAATGAGAGGAAACCAAAGTTGGAACAGTAGCAGAAGGAGCAGGCAATACAGGCGTAGGAGTAGCAGACGAAGGAGGTAGAAAAGGCGGCGGCCCTTGAGGAGGCTGCGCCAAAGGAATAGAAGCCAACTGAAGAGGAGCTGGCTGTTGAGGAATAACAAGTGGCAAAGCAACCGGAGGTTGCACAACTACAGGTGGTGGAGGTGCTGTAGCACTCTGCACATAAGGGGGTGGCGAACTCAATAGGTGCGACATTAAAGGATCTTTCTCAAGATCTTCTTTTTCTTCCTGCTGTTGAAGTGGCAGAGCTGTTTAGCACTTGTCTACCGCCAATTTACGTTGCCTAAGCAACTGTTTGCTTTCTTGTTCTTCCTCATTATCCCTAAACTGTATAGCAGCTTGCACCATTGACATACCTTTTTCTCTCTTATTTCACTTCGCTAACTTCATTTCTTTCTGTTTGGCTTCCTTTCGCCATAGGCAGAAAGAGTCAAACATCGCCGGTCGGGCTTTCTTCTTGAACAATTTAACTTCTAGATTATCTAAAATCTCCGTGTCATAACTACCATATTGGGGCCACTTTAGGACACCATCCTTCCTAGTATATCTAATCCATACTTCATTATACTTGATGGGGCCCACGCCATGTTTCATATAGAGCTCATAGGTCGGAGTTCCAATCGGAGGCACCGGAAACGAGTCCTCCAATCGGGAATCCCTATTACAACCACAACAAAATATCTTTCCAAGTCTGCTAAGACCAGGCATCTTCGCTCACTAGTCTAGCTTCAAACTTCAAGGGAATATCGAATACGATAGCCTCGCGAATACACGATTCCCTCGGCTTTGGAGCTTGCAAGTCCCAAATCAAAGATCCCAATGGGATACCCAAAACAAAACTAAGGACTGGGAGACGCTCCACTCATACTTAACTGAAATATCCATGACGTCGCCAGAAGACCCGTCTATTGTCTCGCCATACAAATCATCAAATGGCTCCAAGATAGGGCGACAGTCAGGGCAGCAGTCCTTCATAGCCGTCGGAAAGTGGGGAACCTCGCAGCAAAGACTTTCGGACCACGATGACATACAGGGGTCGATGAAGTGGTAGGCCTTCCTCCAGAATTTTCTCACGAAGCTCCTCACGATCTTCAGGCTTGGACCGGCACCGCTGAAGTCGCCCCACGTTGGAAGCGCCAACTGAAGATCCGGGATTTAAACCCAGCGGCACCAGGGGCACGCCCAAAGACTTCGGATTCACCTGTCTTGGAATACAGAGACACAGGATACTTCTTGGTGGCGTCAAAGATCAAATTTATTAGCTGCAGCCAGTAACAGAGGTCCTAGAAGTACAACACGGTGTATGTTCTCAGGAGACTGCTCAACTTTACAAAGCAGGTCGTCCCTTTTTATGCCAAAAATTGTGCTTCAGGCAAACATTCCTTATTTACAATTTGACCACTCACATGTTTCCACGACAAAAGCATGTGCATGATGACAAACCCATTTTTCAGTATGTCCAGCCCATAATTAATCATCAAACAAACGCAAGATAAACATTCTTCTTTAGACAAGCCGGACAAGCCCATAATAGAAAGGCCCGCAGCCCACATTATAAATAGACCATAAAGAAGGAACAGAAACAGATAGGATGTTGTGTTTGATATTATGTTTTGTTATTCTATGGAATTGTTTTCCTTCAAGCTTCTGTATCTCAGCTATGTCTTAACATTCTATGCTGGTTTCTTGAGGACAGTTGCTGTGGAGGAAGACCTGTCTAGGCTGTGTCCCACCTTGCTCCTGTGTTCTTGCAATAAATCTTAATTTACTTCAACTACCAGTCTCCTGACTTTACAATTGGCGACGAGGACACTGCTATGAACACTAGGAAACCACTGAACCCATTTTTATTCACAATTTTTTTTTAAGATTGTGAATACCTGCTTCAACTGATATTTTTTGAATTTCAACAATCATCTACAATTTTCTTCTATATGAACTTAATTGAAATTCATTTCATGTGAGTTATCTTTTATTTGAACTATTTTAATAGACATTGACTATTTATTTTGAAATTTGAGAAACTACAATCGAATTGGAGTGAGAAACTACAATCAAATTGTAGTTTTTTTTAAGAGACCATTGAGTTTTCACTGCTTTTATTTTGCCTTCGCTCTCTTACTTTTTTTCAATTAATTTCTGTATTCTCTTATTTTTACATATAGAGATACAGTAATTTTAAGTAAGGTTTGCGAATATTTAATTCTAGGCAATCTTTACAGTGATTCCATACTCATATTTCTCCTCAATCGATATTTCTCAAAAAAGAGTACTTTATTGCCACTATTTAAAGTTCATATACTTTAAAGGAAAAGTGTTCCGAGCAAACGAAGCCTTCTTGCCTGCTCGCGCAACCAGTCACTGCATCCTTTGAATTTTCCTCACGTCAGGCTGCATTCGCGGAATCCATTCTTCTCCGTTCTACTTGCCTCAAATGTGTGACGTGTAACGCTTCTCCCATAGTTCAAAGCGGAACTTCGTCATCACGTCTTCGTAGCGGCCATTTTGGGAAAGGATAACTTTGCGTTTCACTTCAGTGATACGCACACTTTTGACGATTCTGGAAATAATACTTGGCGTTTCACTTCAGTGATACGCACACTATTGCCGATTTTTGGGAAGCGTTTCATTTCAGTGATACGCACACTTTATCTATTTATTAAAATACTTGATGGCGATTTACTTCAGTGATACGCACACTTTTGCAACTTTACCTTAAAAAACGTGTTTGCGTATCTCTTCAGTGATACGCACACTTTTAACATTATTCCTTCATCTGTGATGTGCACACTTGGCACAGTTTAACTGTTATTTCTTGGATTTGTTAGTGTATACAGTAAGTGTTAATCTCTTTTCTTTTTACCTTCCACCATGACCACACAAAATTTTACTATCCAGTTTCCTGATGTTTTTTGGCCTTCTGGTTTAGAACCTACTATGAAATGGTTACAGTGGAAATCTTATTTTCTAAATTTCATTGATACCATTGATGAAGAAAATAAGATGAAAGCAGAAAGAAAGAAAAAATTGTTTCTACACTCTATTGGAGCTTGTGGTTTAAAAGTTTATAATGATATGGTTAAGACTCCTGGTGGTGGAGATTCTAATGTCTTTACTGATATTTTAAAGGATTTTGATAATCACTTTTCTCCCAAGGTAGGTATAGGCATCACAAGATATAAGTTTTTCCATAGGAAACAACAACCTGGAGAGACTATTGATGTGTATGTGGCTGAATTAAAAAAGATTGCCGAGGATTGTAAATTCGACCATCTTCAAGAACAATTGATTAGAGATCAAGAGCCTGATGTAGGTAAAATTGATTTACCGATTTTCAATTACCGAATTTTACCGATTCGGTAATTGAAAATCGGTAAATCAATGTGGTTGACATGTAGGTATTTCCAGATGTGTAAATACCGAATCTGTCACATTCGGTATTTACCGATTCTGTAAATACAGAATCGGTATTTACCATTGATTCCTATGGGCTTCAAAGCCCATTGGAATCAATGGGAAATACCGATTCTGTATTTACAGAATCGGTAAATACCGAATTTTGCAAGGGTGCAGGGGGTGTCACTTTGACACCCTCTGGCACCCCACAAATAGGCATGTGCGCCATGTGGCACACAGACATGCCCTAAGGGCATGTCTGTCTGTCACATGGCTAGGTGTGCATGCACACATGTGCATGCACACCTGAAATCGGTATTTTACCACACAATAGGATTGTGTGGTAAAATACCGATTTTGTAGGGCCTTTGGGACTCAGAAGAGTCCCACCTACATCTGAGATTTACCGAATCGGTAAAAATACCGATTTGGTATTTTACAGAATCGGTAACTTTACCGAATCGGTAAAGTTACCGATTCTGTAAAATTGTGCCCCTACATGCCAAATCATGTATACCGGTCGGTAACGGCCGAAAATACAGATTTTCGGCCGCTACCGACCGACCTACATCTGCCCCCAAGTAGTTATGCATGCTAGTGATCCAGCTATCCAAGACAAACTATGGATTAATGGTGATGCTGACTTAAAAGATATTCTTTCCATAGTTAGAAAAGCTGAACTTTCAGGTCGCAGTGCTAAAGCCATTAAAAATTAGAGTAAAGAGGTTGCAGAACAAGTTGTATCTAAAGTCCAAGAAAAGCACAAACAAAAATTTAAACCACAGTTTAAGAATAAGTCGAATTTTGTTAAAAAATATTCGGTTTTAAAATGTTTCAGATGTGGTAGTGAATCTCACTTAGCTAACAGTAAATTGTGTCCTGCGATAAAAGAAAAATGTTTAAATTGTGGTCTCATAGGACATTTCACTAAAGTTTGCACAAGGAAGAAGAATAAGAAAGTTAAAATTGTTTGTGATTCCAGCTCTAGTGATGATGAATTCATCGTCAAAAAATGTTTACATTGTTCTATTGAAGAGGAAGAAAATTCTCATGAGGAGAAACAATTTTTGTTCAACATTTCTGACCCTACTAGCAAATGTTTGATTAAGAAACCTATTTGTAACATGTCATTTGGTGGTGTATCTATTGATATATATATGCTGATTCAGGTTCTCCTTATACCATCATCAACAAAGAGGTGTGGAAATCTAAATTTTCAACATTTTTAGGTAATACCCTTTATGCTCCTGATATTTCTCCCGTGAGTTATTTGGGAGGAAAAATTGATTTGATTGGTTTTAGACTTTTAAACTTCAGATTTAAAGGAAGAGAATGTTTAGGTAAATTGTATGTTGCTAAAAAAGTACCTTCTGTCCTTCAAGCTTCTGTATCTCAGCTATGTCTTAACATTCTATGCTGGTGGCTTGAGGACAGTTGCTGTGGAAGAAGACCTGTGTAGGCTGTGTCCTAGCTTGCTCCTGTGTTCTTGCAATAAATCTTAATTTACTTCAACTACCAGTCTCCTGACTTTAAATAGGAATAGGATAAGGCATGTGTGTGTGCAGTAAAAACTTTACAATGTCCTGTGCTCTGATCCTTAATCTTGATCAGCTAAAGGGCAAAAACTGGTTTGGCAAGGTCAGCTTCAGGCAACAGGGTCAGTTCACTCAGGTCAAACAGAAGTCAGCACAAACTCAAGCTAAGGTGCACGTGTCCTAGAGACTTGTTCAGCCACAGTCATAGGCCTATGTGAGGGCAATCCACAAAATGGCTGCCATGCACAAAATGGAACCCAAGGGTTTCAGAACAAAATTGTCAAATACACAGTGAATCCATCAGTGTAACATGACGAAAACACTCATGCTTGCTGATCTTACTGTTTACGGTTCGTTGTTACCAAAATCGTAACAGAACCATAACCTTTATGACCCAGGTTCAGAATTCACGGAGCCTCACAGTGTGTTTTGACTGATTACCCCTGCTTCTCTTTTACATGTTGGTAACGTTGTGTGGTGATGTATTTTGTACATGGCTTGTTCCTAATGGTCTATAAGCCCATCCACTGGAATATGTGTACTATTATACTCTGCACAGAGTGCATCATATGTTTCTGTATAATATTTAAAGAAATGTAAAATAAAAAAGAGACCAGCTGTACAGAGCAATTGCCATCAAACGTTTTTCTTGACTATTCTATGTGAAATTCAACATAGAATAAGCAGGCATTTGCAATATAAATCTAGATTTTAAGTTATAACTCCTAAAAGTTAACACCACATCCCCCCCTCTCCTCCCTTTCCCCTTATTCATTCTCTTTTTCCCCTTTCAGTCTTTCTAACTCACCCATTGGGATTACACTGCGTATTAATCATGAACATAAGCAGCCCTTTACCCTTTCATCCAACACTGTGCGCTGGTCTTAAAACCCTATCCCCAAACTCATAAGTAAGAGTAAGAAATTGGGTTTTTTCAGTAGCAGGACATGTAAAACCTAAATTGACATGTCCTACTTTTTAATTACACTGCACCCTTCCCTCTGCTCCGTCCAGGACCTACACTTGGGGTGACCTATATATATTAAAAAAGAAGGTTTGAGCCCAGTGGCGGCTGCCACATACAATTAGTGATAGGGCGGGCGCATAGAGAGTGCGGGACAGAGGAGAGTAGTGGGAGGGGGGGCGTGGGAGGGTGGAGGGATATTAATAATAAAAATGTTTAAAAAGTTACCTTTACCTGCTGCCGGCAGCCTCCCGTGTCATGCTTCGGTGTTGGTTCTTCCTTGTCCCAGCAGACACTGGGACTATATCACAGACTCCCTGTCCAATCCCCATGCTGCTCTCATGCTATGAGACCAGCGTGGGAATTGGCCTGAGGAGGCTGAAAAGATGCTTGCTCAGTCACAGAGTCTGTGCTGTTTCTCTAATCCTGCTGTTCATTACAGCCGGGTTAGAGAAAAGTGCACACGTGTGTTTGCACATAGCACTTAGCACACCTCCTCACCCTCCCAAGCCCCTGGTCCGGACCTCCCTGCCCATGCTGACTGAGCCAAACCGCTTAAAAATAAAATGATAATAAAATATTGTTTTATTTTTTAGATACTGGGTCTGAGCCAGTTAGTCCATCTATAAATTACACTAGCATTTTCTCACAAATATTACACACTGATACTCAAAGTCAACCATCACAAAACCCCAACTCAAAGGAATGATTATAGTACCCTTAAGGAGACTTTCTGCCAGGTTTATCAATTTCTCATGTAGCGCAGTGCAGCAGCCGCAAATGCTGTGTTTCATGGGAAGGAGAGAGTAGGAAAGTGACCAATTTACTGAAATATAGCACTCTCCTCCTCTCTCTCTAGCGCCGATGCTGAAATTAGCTGTAGTGCACCACAGAGACACCTTTGTGCCATGGTGCAAGGGTGTCTCTGTGGGTCAAGCATAGATATTGTAATAGAAGGATACCTTCCCTGTACAAAATACTATGCTTAGACTAATTCTAAAAAATTTCCAACTTTGTTTGTGTGCAGCACACATGCGAAGTTGTAAAATAAAGGAGAAAAAAAACATTTGTCCTTAGGGTTTAGTGTCAGAAACCTTGGGTGGTTGCATGGGAATGCCCATGCACCACCCATGGCATGCCCCCTTGGCGCTATGCGCTGCTTCACATTACTTTCCTCTTATTTCCAGCGCTAAACTTATTTAGGGCTGGAAAGTGACGCAAACACAGCGTAAAATCTTAGTAAATCTGCCCCAAAGGGAATCCGAAGATGTTTTAATATAATGTAGTCCCACTTTATTTTGAGGCATATAAGCGACTTTGAATATGCAAAATAGCAGGCTACAATAATTATTAATATCACCTTTCTAATTGTGCTGCACCAGAAGCATACTACAAATCAATCCTATGAAACCGGAGCAGGCTCTTTTGGTAATGTACATTTTCTGATTGACTTGTAAAGGCATTTCTCTGCTGCGGTAAATCAGTATTGCATTAGCCGAGTCTCTCTGATTATAGATATTTAATTAAAATTAGTTTAATGGCAAGTAATACTGCCAGAACTAATGTGGTGATCATATGAAATGAAATAATAAGCAGGGCGCCTTTTAGGGTTTCGGGAAAATTATATGATAATTATTTCTGTAGCTGCAACATATTAGGCTCCACTTTCACTTGGAAGGAAACTAGAGGGAGGATATTGTTCAATGAACTGCTATGTCATTTACTGCCTTAATTGTGTCTCATTACAGCAAGACAATCATTACTCTGCTTGTCTGCCTGATTTAGAGACCACTAAATGTGTCCTGTAACAAGAAGCCATCTCCTCTGCAGCCGTCCTTTAGCTCTCACCCTCATTACTCAGGATCTGTCCAATTATTTGTCATTAAACGCAATAAAAAGGACTGCAGCGGCAAATGTGGGAGGTAATTGTTGGGAGGCTGCTGGGAGAAAAAACGCGCACTGTTTTCAAGGCAGTGGGAAGGTGACATCGCTAATTAAGTGTTAGGAAATATGCAAATCAGTCACATTCTCAAGAGACTGTGAAAAAACAGGGAAAACATTATTATCACTTGATGCACAGGGAGTGTTCTGCCTTCAGTAACGTGGCCTCGTCAGCTTCTAATGCAAGTGGGAGACTAAGAAAAGGCACGAACATTATTTAAAGGCAACGCTGGCAATAAGGATGCTGCTTTCCAGCCGCAGGTGTTGCAGGGGCGACTCCTCCGTTTGAGCGGAGGAACGTCGCCCCACTAACCAAGTCCTAAGTGCCCCAAAAATGCCCCAGAGATAAAAAAATAAAATGGTAATACAGTTAATTTATTAACATTTTATTTTTCATCCTCCCTGTCCTGAACCAATTCTCAGGACAGGCGGGGCTTGTTGTGTGGCAGCAGCAGGGAGGCGGGTGGACTGGCTGGCTGTGCACTTTTCAAAGTGCGCATGTCCCTATTGGCGGCCATCTTGCGACGGCCAGCCAGACATGTGCACTTTAAAAGCTCTAACCCAGCAATCTTAAGATAGCTGAGTTAGAGCAAGTAATCCGAAAGGAACACTTCAGTAGGACTCAGAGTTCTTTTCTTGCTTTTATTAACAATCTTCAAAAAAACGTAACCAACGCGTTTCGCCCATAGGACTTCTTCAGGGCGAAAGGAATTCATACGTTTTTTTCAAAATCTTTTTTGCAGAGCTCTCTATATTATCCGTGGTTATCCGCTCAAAGGTAAGTAGTAAATGGTAATACCGACCTTATTATATGTAGCAGTGGTCAAATTCCATGTTTTCCCAATTTTAGTTTTCAGAGCTTCAGAAGTATGAGGCACGAGTGGCCTTATTGTGAAGGATAACCTCTCCCTCGAACTACCGGTATCGAGGGAGAAGGCTTACGCTGCTCGTGATCAAAAACTGATGGGTTGCGGACAGTGAATAAATCCGTCCTTTGGTGACCCTGTGATCATGATGCTCAGAAGGATTTGATTGTTATCCTTCACGGACGAAACGCGTTGGCTACGTTTTTTTGAAGATTGTTAATAAAAGCAAGAAAAGAACTCTGAGTCCTACTGAAGTGTTCCTTTCGGATTACTGTTCTTGTATTTTGAGTTAGAGCAAGTGCAGGCCTCCAGTGTCCTCAGGAGCAGAGGGGGGTCGCTCCCTCCAATGCTGGTCCTGCTCTCATGCAGCATGAAAGCTGAGGAGTGTGGCTCAATGGTTAGAGCGGCAGACCCTAATGCAGAGTTCTGGTCCGGAACCAGGGTTCAATTCCCGCCTCGGCAGGTCTTGGGCTCAATTTCCTCAGACCTGATCATTCTCGCCTCGGTGCCTATTCTAATCATGGGTCCCACGCTGCAACTCTGGGCAATAGCTTGCTTAACCTCCACACCGGCCCCAACAGCGCTAGGATGCCTGGCTTCACCCTGGGGGTGCCCAGGAGTGGACACTTCACAGGGAAAGCCAGGAGGGGTTCCACAGCGGTATGAGTAATAGCGCCAGGAAACCGCTTGGTGACAGTGCGCTCTACAAATACCTTGACATTTACATTTACATTTACAGCAGCGGCAAGATTGGTTAGGGGAGTTGTTGACGGTCTGGCGCTGGAGGAGAAGACGAGAAGATGGAAACCGTACCGGAGAGCAGAGGACGTTCATGCAGGGAAGTGAGTTTTTTAAATGTATTTAATTTGTCCCCACCCAGCCATTTTTGAGGGAGCAACAGGCATTTTTTATTATTTCTGCACTCCACTGCTATTTTGTCAGATCGGCAATGCCTTTGTTTATTCAGGGTCTTCTGTACTAGATATTGCATGGGTGCAGATTTGGCACACAAAGAAATGGTAAGTGATTGTTCCTTCATTTGTATGTGCTACTTCCATCACCATATAATTAGTGGAAGAGCGTAATCTTTTTCTTAAATATATGCTAACACATTTGGGAGGGGCAAGAAGGATGCTAAGGAACCCCCTGCTCCCCTCACTTTCTCTACTCCCCTTCCAGAAGGAAGGCTGCTGTGTTCCTTTGCAGACACTGACTGTTCTGTAGAGTTTACACTATCAGTAACTTCTTGGAGGCACTCAACATCCCGGGACATGATGGAAGCCGCAGTGGGTGGGTGCAGACTGTGGTTGCGGCCACATTCAGGAGATTTTCAGGTCCTCAACAGTCAGGTGGTACCTGGACCCTAGCACAAAGTGGCATGTGAAATCTTGCTTTGTGTTTCTTTGGTAAGCTGTGCTGTCTTCTGCACATGCTCTAATTCATTGAGTAAACACGTGGACTGGACACACAGCACCTTTGTTTGCTAACATGTCTTGTGGTATGATAGGTGTCTGGTGCTTCCAGTCCTGGTTGCCTCAGATACAAACTGGGCCAGATGTCCAATGAGTAAAAAAGCCCCAAATAAGGTGGTGTTATAGAATCTAAAGGATGTTAGGTGCCAACATTAACCAATGCAACGGAGATACATGTTAATGTCCTCAGGTGTGGTGAGTTGCACGTGCATTAACCAATCCACAAATCCTTCCATAGGCCAAACTTGCTAATGGCTTGCAAAATGGGGCAGGGCCTTTTCTGGTTTCTTAGGGTTTTGTTAGATCAAGAGACTTGTCAGGGTGGCAGTCTGGAGGACGGAGCCTATAGCCCACAGGGGCTGTAGGGTCTGGTCGGAGCTCCTGGACCCGGCCGAGCAGGGGAGCCCTTCCTGTATCCGCAGGAGCCCGTCCCAGGGGCTTGGCCATGTGGTGGGCCAGAAGAGAAGGCCCAGAATGGGGGCACCCACCACAGGGCCTGTTGGGGCACCCACCCCAGGGCCCATTGGGGCACCCACCCAAAGGCCCGTTGGGGCACCCACCCCAGGGCCCATTGGGGCACCCACCTCAGGGCCCGTTGGGGCCCTGTTAGCAGCTTCTGAACCAGGCCAAGCAAGCGAAGCCTTCCCGTCCCTGGTATTTGTCAATGCGGCAGGCTGGAAGACATAGTCCAGGATGGGGGTGTCTGCCCTGAGGCCTAGCAGAATCACAGGGCCCTGTTGGAGCTCTGGGACACAGCTTAGCAGGGGAGGCGGTTCCGGTCCTGCAGGAGTCCATCCCAGGTGCTTGGCCATGAGGTGGGCCAGAAGACGGAGCCCAGGATGGGCTGTCAGAGTTTCAGAACCAAGCCCAGCAGGGAAAGCCTTTCCGGTTCCGATAGACCCCCTCCCAGGCCCATCCCAGGTCCTTGTCAGTGTGGCAGGCCGGAGGACAGAGCCAGGGCATGAGCCCTGAATCCTGGCATGGCCTTGGAGCCCTATCCTGGGCACTCTGCCATGTATCAGGGCTGAGGACAGTGATTTGGATAGGAGGGGCCCCCACCCCGCCAGGGTCCCTCTTATGTGGTCACTGGCTGAGAACCACCATACCATAAGTGGGTCCCTACTTTCTTCTGATCTGTGCGCACCGAGTGATAGAGGGGACTGAAGGCGCGCACACACCTGGCCTCCTGGAGCCCTGGCTGGGCTCAAGAAGGTAAATGAGCCCTGATTGGGCCTTCCAGGGCAGCCCGACCATCTGGTCCCCAATCTAGTGGAAAGCATGGCGAGCGACCAAATGGACAGGCTCAGGTGACCCTGCGGTCCGGATGCTCGGAGCCCCAGTTGGGCCTCAGGCACGGTGCTGTGAACAGGGCCCTGATGGAGCTCTGACCCAGGGCTCACTGGCACCTTATCATGCAGGCAAAGCAGGGGAGGCATTCCTGGGACAGATGGAACCCCGCCCTGGGCCCTTGGCGGTGTGGCAGACCAGAAGACAAAGGCCAGGGGCTCTTGGGCTCTTGGGCCCAGTCGGAGCTCCCTGGGCCGGGAAAAATTATAACACTTGGTCTACCATTTTTGTTTCCTGGCCACCGTGGCAGAGGACGTAACCGTTACATCCTAGGCACAGAAAGGGTTAACACTAAATTATGTAGCAGATGATCCACTTGCACAGAAGGCATGTGTTTGTCAATGACAGGAAACCTAACACAGTTGAGGTGGTACCTATCTTTCGAAATGGAACTCTGCAAGGTGGGTCTGGAAGTCCTTTGGGCTCACCATATGGAGTTATTGTCAATGACTATTGCTGTCTTACAATTCCTGAAGGATGATGCGAACACCCTGAGATATAAGTATGTTATGTTTTTCTGTCAATTTTTTTCAGGAAGATATCCCACAAAACCTGATATCAACATCCGTACTTGCCATATAAGTACCTGTGTAAAAATGTGCTTCAAACTTCTAGAGTTTAAGGAACTTTTGGGATACGTGGAAAAAACTTGATTCCCTGACATGATCTACAATTGTGACAAGAAAGTAATGGAAAGTTGTTCTAGCTCATGACGGAGTGTTCCATTTGGAAATAGCTTATGGGGTAGGTGGTTACCACATTAGTTATTATGAAAGTCAATGGAGGATAAGCCTGCAAACGTTTGATATTTTCTGATGGGTTGGCATGCTAATATTAGTGAATCAAGTACCTCAGTAGCAAAGATCAGAAATTGTTTCTTTTTTTTTTGTCCTCATATATGCCACCAGTAGATATTAGCTCTAGATGGGTTTACTCCAGTCCACTGACACAAACCAACCTTTCCTGCCCTTGAGTTTGTGGATAGCCGACGGAGATTGCCCAGAGGTAGGTCGTTTCCAATCCAACTCCCATTCACGATGTTACTTGCCACTTTGGGAGGACAGGACCACTTAACCTCTGGCATAATCATTGGACTTGTGATATTATTTCTCACATCATGCTTTTAATACAGACCAGAGCTTAATAGAATTTTCCCCACCACACAACATGTCTAGAAGGCTCACCGCCATGATGTTTCTAAGACAGGCTGCAAATTTCGGGGGATTTTCTGATTTCCACTCTTTACAGATCTCCCTCCTGGCGATGACAACCACGTAGAAAATAAACTGTGAGGTACAGCTTTTTATATCATAATCATAGGGAAGTCCAAAGAGAACTAATCTAGGACTACAAGTTATTGGTAATGAAAGTACCTATTCTAGAAACCCACACACCTGTCTGCAGTAGCTAGCTATTTCAGGGCATCCGACAAACATATGTCCATCATCTGCTGCTGGAAACCTACATCTTGGGCATGAGTATTCTTCTGTTGCAATCTTAGAAAGTTTTGCCGGAGTCCAGTAACCCCTATACGCTGTAAACAGGTGGTTTCTTCTCAAATTTTATGGTTTTATAATTTTTTGAGAGAGTGTGAAGGAGTCCGCCCAGACTTTTAGTAGGTCTCCTGAGATCTGTACTGTGGAATTGTCCCATAACTTAATGGTTTCAGGCTCTAAGTTATCTTTAGTTCCCACCAATGTCCTGTACCATAAAACAACCTCGCCTTTCCATCCCTTCTCCCTGCATATTGATTTAAAAATAGAGCTCTCCTCCTCATTGGTCCAATTCTGGCTCCCCCACCAAGCAGATAGCTGGTAGAATTTAAATCTCGGGATGGTGCCTTCTGTTAAGTTTGATAGGGATTCCCAACTTAATAATGTCGAACTGTTACACAAATCCCCCCATTTCATGAGACCAGCTGTTCTCAACGGAAGGGCAAGTTGGTCCAATAAACATTTCGGAGTACCCGGAGAATCCCATATTGGGGCTTGAGGATGGTAGTAAGGGATATCTAAAATTCTTCGTATTAATTGCCAATTATCTAGGGCGGTCCGTAAGAGCTTCAGACAAATTTTCTTAAAAAACTTCTGATCTCAAAATTTGTAGAGAAAAAAGTCTAAGCCATGTGGTAGGTCTGATAGCATAGCCTGAAAAAGTCTACCATGCGAAGAGGAGTCCAACTTGTTGGCTAAGAGTCTGAAGTTTTTAAACTGAAAGGCATAGCAATAAAAAAGTAAATCCGGGAGGGCCAACCCACCCAGTTTTAGTTCCCTTCTCAATTTCCTCCAGGCTTTTCTAGAGGACTTGGTAGCCCATTTAAAGGAGCCAATCCTCCCTTGCAGATTAGAAATATCCTTTTTATTGAAAGTTAAGGGGATGGAGTTAAATAAAAAGGTAACCTTTGGCAATATTATCATTTTGACTAGGTTCACTCTACCATAGATGTTTAAAGGCAGAGTGTTCCATCTAGTCAAAAGCTTTCTAACTTCCTTAACAACCATTGACCAGCTAGTTTTGGGAACTTCTTCTAGGTTGTGGGTAAGATAAATCCCCAAGAATCTAATTTTTGATTTTGCTTCTGGAATCGGGATGGGGTTGTTCCAGCTCATTATGTCCGTTTTATCTTTATTAATACTATACCCCGATACTGTACCAAAATCTTCGGCCAATTCAAATAACTTGGGTATAGCCTCCACAGGGTTAGATGTATAAAGATGAAGGTCGTCAGCATAAAGAGCTGTCTTAAGCACCAGGTCTCCCATTATAAATGGTTTAATTACTGGATCTTGTCTCAGGGAGCAGACAAAAGGCTCAATATAAATATCAAAAAGGAGGGGGGACAGGGGACAACCCTGCCTCGTTCCCCTAGAAATATTTAGCCATTCGGACAGACTACCGTTGACCAATACTTTGGCCCGGTGACCCCTGTATAGTGTCTCAATCCCTTTGATAAATACCTCTGGAAAACCGAATTTTGGCATAGTCTTCCATAGAAATAGCCAATTGACTTGATCAAACGCCTTTGCGGCGTCAATTGCCACAATACTAAGCGGCATCTTCTTCTCGGTTGCTATATCTATCGCTCCAATAACTTCGAATGTCAGTTCATTTAATTGGCGGCCGGGTATGAACCCCCTCTGATCAGAGTGAATTATGGACTTAATTATTTTAGCTAGTCTAGATGCACGTATACCAGAATAGATTATTGAGTCTGAATTTAGGGCTCGCCATATGGAGTTATTGTCTATGACTATTGCTGTCTTACAATTCCTGAAGGATGATGCGAACACCCTGAGATATAAGTATGTCATGTGTTTCTGTCAAATTTTTTCAGGAAGATATCCCACAAAACCTGATATCAACATCCGTACTTGCCATATAAGTACCTGTGTAAAAATGTGCTTCAAACTTCTAGAGTTTAAGGAACTTTTGGGATACGAGGAAAAAACTTGATTCCCTGACATGATCTACAATTGTGACAAGAAAGTAGTGGAAAGTTGTTCTAGCTCATGATGGAGTGCTCCATTTGGAAATAGCTTATGGGGTTGGTGGTTACCACATTAGTTATTATGAAAGTCAATGGAGGATAAGCCTGCAAACGTTTGATATTTTCTGATGGGTTGGCATGCTAATATTAGTGAATCAAGTACCTCAGTCGCAAAGATCAGAAATTGGACTGTGCACTGAATAAGAAGATAACTGGCTTTATTACAAACTTTTAAGTTGCGAATAAATTGAGGGAGTTTTAGGAAGCTATTATCGCAATCTGATCATACTATTTCCATTTTGAATTTAGGTAAGAAAATGTGTAAATATGTTTTATAACGTATTTAAGTTCTGTTTTATAGCTACAGAAGGTAAAAATCCAAAAGAACAAACTTATTGGTGATCTATAATCATATTTCTTTCTCTCTCTTCAAACAATCAAATATGGATCTAACTTTGCAGAATATAGCTCTTACTTTCTGTCAATATATTGGCAAATTTCAGGTAGGGTCGGGGGAAGATCGGAGCACACTTTGCATATTCATCACAGTTGTGTTTGACTTCATGGGTTCTCATTATGATGAGTTTCATGGTACCCGCGTAGTGGAAACTCTGCACATGAAATTAATGTTATGGTGTGATACCATGCCTGTGACGTAAAATTAAAAGTTAATCCTCTTGAATGGGGATCAACGATGTGGACCCATAACTTTCCGTGGGCTTAATGCTCACATTTACTATTAGCTCAAAGTAGGTTGAAAATGTGGGCTAGGGTCAGGTCCTGGGGTGGGAGGAGACTGGGAGATTAGGAGGGAGAATCTAAAAAAGTTAACCTAGCCCGGAAGAGCTTTATATGCTCCCACCTTGCCTAAAAATGGTCAGACAGGGATGGAAACAGGTGCTTGGCTGCAGTTGAAGACAAAGCAGCCAGAGATTTTACCAGAATAACTAGACAGTAAAATCGGGTCCCGTGATCCTCTACCCAGCAATAGAGAGTGCGGGAACCCGGTTCTAGCCGTGATCAGGCAGAATGCCACCCTGGTGTACCACTTTGCCTGATGCACAATGAGGGATGTAGTGTGAAATTTTAGGTGAATCTGAAAGTCAGTGTGAAAAAAAGAATAAGGTAAGAAAATAAGTCATTATATTTATTAAAAGATATATAGCCGTGACCCCACCATGCCGGTCACTGCTGCACGAGTGGCCGGTGCAGGTGAGAGCGGTGAGGCCTGGTTGGGGGGGGGATTCGGCAGACAACGATGAGGGAAAATGAAAAAAATATATATATTTGCCCTCCTTGTCATCTGTCGAAATCTGCCCAGCCCCCCAGCCTCACCGCTATTACCTGCAAGGGCGGTGGCTGGACTGCTGTTAGATACTACATCGCTGTCTGAGATACATTGCACCATTCTCAACTACCTTATTTTCCAGTCGGGTGCTGCACATAATAGGGCCTTAGACTGAGCTTTTATGCTTATTGATAAAATTTCGTATCTCTCTAAAAAGACCACACCACCCTCTTAATAACCACACAAACTTTCCAAAGCGACATTAATAAGAAAACCTGCTGCCAATTTTTGCTGAAAGCTATACAGAAACTAAATGAATGCAGAAATCTTTTAGTTAGTTAAGTATTTTAACAGAAATCGAAGAAAGCATTCTGCCCATGTCTTAACCGCTTCCTAGTTTATGGACAAATGATGAATTGTGTGTATATTTCCATGAAATTAGATTAAAAAATAAATTCGTTATGACGTAATGGCTTATATTTTCAAATGATTTCTATTATCAATGCAGTAGACGAAGCAAACCACAGCAGTTTAAATCATGTACTTCCTAATCTAAATTTGAGAATAACTCGGATGCCCTCAAGTGGAATCAAATCCATTCCACAGTAGGGCTTGTACGTGACCCCATGTACACTAATACAAATAAGTAATATGCATTTCAAGATTCTACAAAATAGCGTGATTTACACGAAGCACGAGTTATAGAGTAATCTTCTTTCAAATGTAATGCTTGCTTTGTTTACCAGTGTTGTTTTGCTCAGTACAGATTATCCTTAAAATACCCACGATTCAAATGAAATAATTGCAAAATGGTGCATTGATCTTTCCCCAGTGGGAATAACTAAAACCTAAAAACATAAATTGTTGCTTCAAACTTTGGTCTACAGGCATAATAATGTCTTCTCCGCAACTTTGTAACTTTTTTTTACTTAGGAAGTCATTACATCACGGTCATAACATTAGGAGTCTTAACGTACAGGTTTTCAAACCTGTACATAGGACATCATTACATCGCAGGTAAGTGCTAGTGATTTATTAAAAATATATTTTAAATGTACTTAATCTTTCATCATATATTACACATATGTGTGCTTTGATTACAAAACATCCAGTGATATAGAGACCCACATTTCATAATGAAGTATGGGAAATATTTGAAGCTACCTCTAAAATACAGAATTCAGCATCATAATGGCAGACCCCAAACCACTCTGTAGAACGTTTTGACTGTTGCTGAAACTAGATTTATGCAGCATGGTAGACCACATTATGAGCCAAGGATTTCTAAACGATGTGTAAGAATTAAAAAGTTGTGCAATATTCCCAGCAGAAATATTTTCATCCATTTTAGTTAGAAACAATTTTTTGGGGGTAATATGCAAATTATGTGGCAAATTATGTAGCATAAGCAAAAAAAGATAATAATGTGGGAATGTAAAATAGGTATGGCTGAAGAAACCCAAGAAGCAAGAGGAAAGGATCTGACAGCTTGCTTTGGATGATTTTGGGCCCCTGGATCTGTTGGAAATTCAAAGATGTAAGAAGCTGTGGTAGTTAAGCCTTGCACAATTCAAAGCCGTGATGTACATCTGCCTTGGTACGTCAGAGAGAAGCTGGTAGATCAATCTTAATTGTGCAGATGGAATCCTCATGACAACATTACAACATAGAATCAAACTTGACTCCAAGATTCTTTACAGTAAGCTTTGCCAAAGGGAAAGGGCCTAGTTCTCAAGGCCACATGGAAGGGGTCCATTCAGAGAGATTGTTACCAGTCACTAACATTTTGTTCTTATCTAGGTGGATTTTATTCCAGTGGACTCCGGTTTGTTTAGATGAAAAATGAGTTGAGTGGCATCAGTAAATGTATAAGAGGAGCATCCTTATTAGTTTAGTAATGGAATGTATGTATATATGGAACCGATATGCTAAGAGTATAGAACCTTCAGGAACTCCAATGTGGCAATTGATAGAAGGAAAAATATGTTAGCCATAACCTTTTGTGTTCTCCCCTCAAAAAAAAAAAGAAATACATATCAAGGTGATGCCACATTTCTCAAACCTAGTATGTAAAAATAAAATGATACACAGTGTCAACGGCAGTGGACTAGTCAAGTAAAATGAAAGCACAGGTGGTAAGTTCAAGGTCCGCAAGTATAGCAAGAAGGGCTGGTTCAGAACTTGTGTTTGCCCTAACAAGGCATTGTCTTTCAAGAAAGAAGTGCATTGACTCGGCACTATAATTTCTAGTATTTTTTGCTTAAGCGGGAAAGAGTGTAATAAGACAATAAACGTGGGTCGAAGCTGCCCTTCTTTATCAGCGGTTTGACTATCCCATTTTTCAATTGAGATGGGACAATGTCAGAATTAGTATAAAGTGTTGCTATTTCATAAGTTACCTTATGGAGTTCATGAATGCCTATGGTTAATTTTTCTTGGGATTGGATCAGTAAGAGAGCCTGATTTAAATTTCATGATATGCAACTGAGATAAACAAAGGAATATAATAAGAAAAGAGAGGAGGATTGTTCTTTTCACTCATGTTGCCTATGGTGTCATCAGGTAGATGATTAACTATCTAAGTAAGAAAGAGGTGGAGATGTTATTTCAAATACTACCCTGAATAAGATCAAGTTTATTTACAAGAAATAAGGATATTGCATCACAGACAGGTTGTGAACAAATAGAGGGAGAGATGAAGGAGGAGCTATTGAAGATTTTCTCAATAATATTGAAATATTTCTTTTGTTTATTTTTTACCAGAACAAGACGTGAGGAACAATATTCTTTCGTGACAACCAAAATGGATGTTATATAAGTCAACAGCTTGTTTTTGTAAATAGTTTTAAGTACCTGTCAATAAGTACAACACAATTTCTGCTCGATTTGTCTCAATTAAGCTTTTATGTGTTCAAAATATTTAGTAAGATTTTTTGTAAACATGAAAAACAAAAACGATAAAGCGTTGCCATATATGATAAAATAGCACTAACATTAAAATATTATCTTAACAATATCCATATACCAAAATAGTTACCATTGTCATATAAACAGTGAGTTTATAAAAGTTAGAAAAAGGAACAAGCGAGGCTACTCCACAAAACAAAAAATTTACAAAACTGTTTACCAAAGCAAATAGTGTTATAAAATATTTTATAAATACGCTTTAATATAATCTTCAATTGGTTTCCATAACTGTTGAAAAGACAATGTATTTTTTAATGGTCCCCTGTAAGATAATTGATCACCAGATCTAATAAAAATAAAATATGACCACCATGCATGGATTGATTTTGTTTCAGATGATTTCAAATTGGAAGCAATGTATTTATTAATAATAGAGTTAAGTAGACTGGGGACCCAATAGGGTATATGACAGTTTGTAAGATTTACCAATAAGTATGTTGTAAGTGAGAGACTCAGAAATAGGAAGTATTTCACCAATGATATCCCAATTTTTTTTCCAGAATCGACCTATTATATTACATTCAAAAAGCATATGTTTCAAAGTACCATCATACCATTTGCGGTTCCAACAAAGTGGTGAGTCTATAAGTTTAGCCTTATATAATTTATGTGGAGTCCACAGACAATTGAACAAAATAAAGGTGTTGGTTTGGGATAATGATACATGAAACCATTCAGAAATATTGATGGCCCATATTTGTCTCCACTCTTTTAACGACATATTCAGGGAAAGTTCTGCATTCCAAAAAGTGGATAAAAAGATAAAGGTAGTAGCATTTGTTCAATTAAATTGTTTATAAAATTTAGAGACAGTATGTTGTTGAGCAAAAAAAGCTTTATTACAACTTGCCAAATCTGGCGTCTTAATTTGGGGAAGTACATTCACAAAGATGTTAAGCAGTGTGTTATAAAGAAGTTCATAATTAATGGCTTCGGTATTGGGTAACATGAATATGGCCTGAAGTTCAAAAAAGGATAATAAAGCTGTATCTTCATAAATAGCCTGGAGAAAGAAAATGCCATCCGGAATCCATAATTTCCAGATTGTGATTGTACGATTAGATTTTAATGTAGGATTATGCCAAAGGGAGGTCATAGAAGAACCTGAAATACGTGAAGTAACTGATGCGCCAAATTCATTAATAATCCGGTAAGAGGATGCAATAATGGGGGAGAATTTAAAAAATGTAGATGAATTAGATATGGACAAAAGTGATGGGAGAGGAAATGGTGATACTAAATTGTGCTCAATCATTAACCCTTTAGGGTAATAGTTAGGGTCCAGGCATGAGAACCAAGGTGAACCTTTTTTTTAAATTATGAAATCAGGCAAACCAAATCATCCAATTAATTTAGACAGTTTAAGTTTAGTGCAAGAAATACTAGGAGGTTTGCACTTCCACATAAATTTAGAAAAAACTTATCAAATTTTTAGTAGACTGAGAGGGGCAATTGTTCTTGCCCAGACTTGCTTTTATTCCCCTGTGCCTGTACTTGCTTTCTTGCCCAGACTTTTCTTTATTCCCCTGTGCCTGTACTTGCTTTCTTGCCCAGACTTGTTTTTATTCCCCTGTGCTGTGCTTGCTTTCCTGCCCAGACTTGTTTTTATTCCCCTGTGCCTGTGCTTGTTTTCTTGCCTAAACTTGTTTTAACTTCCTGTGTCCAGTTCTCCTGCGGCCTGCCTGTTTTTCCCGGCACTGCGTCATGCGGCCCCGCCCCCCTGCACTCCCATTTGCCGCCCTGCTCCCACCTCCCAGCTGCTCCTCCCTCCAATATCCCCTCATATGGAAGTTGTGCAGGGACCACGCCCCTGGTTTGCCGAAGGCCTGCCTAAGGAAAGCCTGTTAGCACCCGTCCGCGCCTGGACTGCGCCCAGCGCCAGGACCCCTTGCTCCCAGTGAACGCCACAACGCCCGACACCGCTACGATGCCAGAACCCTCCAGGCACTCAATACCGGACGATCACACACCTGCTTCCTGGCCGCCCCGAAGCGCACCCATGGAGCTTTCACCTGCCGGAATTGCAGCTTCACAAGCATCCGCCCCACCATGCTGCCGACCAGGAAAAAACCTAACCACCTCAGATGCATTCTTCTCAACACCCGCTCCGCCCGCAAACACGCAGTTGAACTCTGGGACCTACTCGACTCAACCTCCCCAGATGTTGCCTTCCTGACGGAGACCTGGCTGAACCCCGCCTCGGCACCCGACATAGCCATAGCCATCCTGGAAGGCTACAAGATCACCCGCAGGGACATCACCATCGGAGCAGGAGGAGAAATCGCCATCGTCCACAGGAACACTCTCAGAGTCTCGACCAACACCGACGACACCCTCAGCACCGCCGCACACCTGCACTTCCAGATCCACACCAACCCCAACACTACCCTCAGAGGAACCCTCATCTACAGACCCCCCGGACCCCGACTACAGTGCGGTGACTCCATCGTCGACTTCTTCAGCAAACACGCCCTCACCTCCACGGACTACATCCTCCTCAGGGACCTGAACTTCCACCTAAACAACAACAACACCAACTCCACCACCCTGATCGACAACCCACCCACTCTGCTGGTCACACGCTTGACCCCATCTTCTCCGCAAGCCCCCATGTCTCCTTCAACCACACCACCAAACTCCACTGCAATGACCATCGCTGGATCCACTTCACCTTCAAGAAACCCAACATGCACCATCGCAGCCAACAGATGCCTTGCCGCTGCTGGACCAAAGTCACAGAAGATCAACTAACCACCCCCCTCACCCACAGCCCACCCACCGACCCCACCAAACCCGCCACCGCCACCCACAACCTCAGACAGTGGATCAACGACTGCGGCAACACCCTCGCCCAATAAAGAAACCCTCCAACAGTCACACCAACAAGAAAGCCAGCTGGTCCACTCAAGACCTCCGGGCCTCCAAAAAACATGCCGAAAGCTGGAGAAGATCGGGCTCCATGAACAAACAACGGACCGCCATGCAGCCCACAAGAACGCCACCCGCAGACACCATCACCTCATCGGATCCGCCAAAAGGGCCTCCCTCAAAAACTGCCTAGACAACAACGCGCACAACAGTAAAGAGCTCTTCAAAATCGTGAAGGAACTCTTCAACACCAACGACGTCCCACCCTCGCAAGACCAGTGCGACTCGCTGGCCACCTTCTTCCACCGCAAGATCGCAGATATCCACAACAGCTTCAATGCCAAGACCGCCCGACAACCACTGAGACCTCCGCCCCCACAACCACCATCCGCACCAACTGCCTGCTCTCCTGGACCAACATCAATAACGATGACACCATCAAGATCATGAACACCATCCACTCTGGATCTCCGTAAGACCCATGCCCACACCACATCTTCAAAAAAGCCAGCACATCCATCGCATCCCATCTCCGGAAAGTCATCAACACCTCCTTCGAGACAGAAATCTTCTCGGAGAGCTGGATGCACGCCGAGATCAACGCCTTACTCAAGAAACCCAAGGCAGACCCAAAGTACCTCAAGTACTTCTGGCCCATCTCCCTGCAAAGGTCATCGCGAAGAACGTCAATGAACAACTGACCCGCTACCTTGAGGAGAACAACTTCTGGACCCTTCCCAGTCTGGGTTCCACAGCAACCACAGCACTGAGACTGCCCGCATCGCCGCCACTGATGACATCAAGTCCCTGCTGGACAACGGAGTAATGGCGGACCGCATCCTCCTGGACCTGTCAGACGCCTTCGACACTGTCTGCCACCACACACTACGAACATGCCACCAGAACGCTGGGATCCAAGAGAAGGCCTTGGACTGGACCACCTCCTTCCTCTCTGGCAGAACACAGAGCGTCCACCTTCCCCCTTTCCGCTCTGAAGCCACCGAGATCATCTGTGGCGTACTCCAGGGCTCATCCCTCAGCCCAACTCTGTTTAACATCTACATGGCACCGCTCGCCCACATCGCTCGTCAGCAAGACCTCAACATCATCTCCTACGCCGATGACACCCAGCTGATCCTCTCCCTCACCAAGGACCACCAAAACCAATGTTCACGAAGGAATGAAGGCCGTCACTGAAAGGATGAGGAACAGCCGACTGAAGCTGAACTCGGGCAAGACGGAGGTCCTCAAATTCAGATCGACCCCTTCGCCCTGGGATGACTCCTGGTGGCCGACCACACTAGGAACCGCTCCAACACCCAGTGACCATGCACGCAACCTAGGGGTCATCCTCGATTCCACCCTCTCCATGACTAAACAGGTCTATGCCGTCTCCTCCTCCTGCTTCAACACCCTATGCATGCTCCGCAGGATCTACAAGTGGATCCCCACTGAAACAAGAAGAACGGTCACCCAGGCCCTCGTCAGCAGCAGGTTGGACCATGGAAACGCCCTAAACGCAGGAGCCTCAGCCAAACTCCTGAGACGCCTCCAACGCATCCAGAACGCCTCTACACAATGCTTGACATCTCTCGCCGCAGCCACATCACACCCCACCTGAGAGACCTGCACTGGCTGCGGGTCAACAAGAGGATAACCTTCAAGCTCCTCACCCATGCACACAAGGCCCTCCACAACACCGGACCAACGTACCTCAACAGATGACTCAGCTTCTACACCCCCATCCGCCAGCTCCGCTCCACCGACCTCACCCTCGCCACAGTTCCCCACTTCTGAAGAGTGACCGCCGGTGGCAGATTGTTCTCCCACCTTGCCGCCAAGACCTGAAACACCCTCCCCATCCACCTACGGCAGACCCAAGACCTGCTGACCTTCCGAAAACTCCTCAAGACCTGGCTTTTCGAGCAGTAGCAGCATTCCCCACCCCAGCGCCTTTAGACCCTCACAAGTGAGTAGTGCGCTTTACAAATTATGATTGATTGATTGACAAGGTATAGAAAACAATTGGGGCTAATACCATTTTAACAGTTTCAAGTTTCCCCCACCATGATAAGTGTAAGGTGGACCTTTGATCCAATTTTTATGTAAATGTGGTAAATAAAGAGTCACAGTTCATAGTAATGGAGTGCTTTAAGGAAGTCAAAAGAGTATACCAAAATATTTAATTTTCTCTTTTTGCCAAATAATTTCAGTATTGTCCAATATCGAGGGTGTACAGTGCAAGTTCAGGGGAACCAATTCTGTTTTATGAGTATTCAAGGTATAACCAGAAACAGTAGAATATTTGTGTATGACATCTAAAACAGCTGATAGAGAAGTGGCCGGATCGCTAAGATATAATAATACATCATCTGCGTAGGCAGATTCTTTAAGATTAACATTCGCTAACAAAATTCCTTCAATATCAACAGAATTTCCAATGTGGGAGAGAAAAGGTTTGATTGCCAATAAAAAAACAAGAGGTGACAATGGGCAGCCTTGCTGGGTTCCCCTATAAAGAGAAAAGGGATTTTAAAATTGACCATTAATAAAGAGACGGGCAGAAGGGGAGCCATATAAAGTTGATATCATTTTTGTAAAATTATTACCAAAATTAAAAGAAAAAAGTGTTCGAAAGAGAAATTGCCAGTAAACCTTATCGAACATTTGCTCCACATCTAAAGCTAGTAAGCCAGCAGTAGAAGTGAGGGTAGAGGCCTTGTCAATAATATGAAAAAGGAGTCTTGTGTTATTGACAGAGAAACGTTTTGATGTAAACCCAGATTGATCTATATGAATAAGGGACAGCAAAACTCAGGCTAATCTGGTTGCAAGAATTTTTGCAAAACTTTTTCAATCCTGGTTAATTAGTGAAATGGGACGATAATTTGAAACTTTGGTATGGTCTTTATATAGGTAAAACTATAATTAACGCCTCCATAAAGTATCTACCAAGCAAACCAGTTTGAGCAAATGTAGTGAACAGTTGACGTGGGTGAGGAATGAGAGTGTCAGCAAAGGTTTTATAAAATTCAGCAGGAATACCATCAGGGCCAGGAGATTTTTTGAGGCTTAAGCAATTGAATAGCAAATAAAAGTTCATCTGTTGTGATAGGGTTGTCTAATTTTATTTTGTCAGACAGGGACAGTTGAGGGAGAATGGCAGAGATAAAAATGTTATCAATCAGTTGAGGATCTAGAAAGTTCAGGTTACTATACAACGTGGAGTAAAATTTGAGAAATTCATCTATAATGTCAGGTGTAGAAACAGCAATGGTACCATTGTGTCTGTGGATAGCATGAATTTGATTTCTATCTCTCCTGTTACGGAGATAATTAGCGAAGAGTTTTCCTGATCTGTTGGCATTAAAAGCAAATTTAGCTTTCTGATTGGCAATCTGTATACCAGCCCTTTTACTCAACATGGAATTATACACATATCTACATTTTTGCAGCTTGGCTTTGAAATCAAGATTCTGTAAGAGATTAATAGCCGTTCAAATTTTGAAATCTGTTTTTCTAGGTGTAACAATTTGGAATTAGGCAATTTATTTTCATGTGCCATTATAGAAATAACAGTTCCTCTTAAATAAGCTGTAAAAGCTTCACATTTTACAATACGGGAGGTAACATCATCTTGGTTATGTAAAAAATATTCATGAACAGCTTTTAAAATGGAATCTTTATGAGCATAGTGAAGAACAACATCGACATTCAAGCAAAATCATGGCATGGTATGAGCTTTCAATAGTACCAATAGTAGGTCGAGTTATAGTCTCTAGAAACCAACAAATAATCTAAACATGAGTGAGAACTGTGGGGATTGGAAAAACGTGAATTCTTTCTGAGTGGGGAAATGTAATCTCCAGACATCAACCAATTTAGTGTTTTTAAATAACGTTCTACGGTAATGAAATGCTTTAGGAGGAGTATATTTGGTGAAAGATAGTCTATCTAAGCGGGGGTCACTTAACAAATTTAAATCGCCCCACAAAATTAAGGAAACTTTCCCAAGTTGAAGAACCTCAGATGTAATACAAGACCGAAAATTAGGGTCATCTGCTGTTGGTCCATAGATATTAATTAAATGTAAAATCATATCTCCAATTTTAACGTTGACTAAAATAAATCTACCATCTTAATCAGATTTTATGTTCAGAACTTGCAGCTGAAGAGCTTTAGAAAAAAGAATAGCCACGCCATTCTTTTTACCTTGCGCAGGTGGGGAGATAATCTGGCCAACCCATTTCTTTTACATGTATGTTAAAATGGTGTCATCAATGTGAGTTTTTTGTAGAAAACAAATAGCAGCGTTTTGCCTATGTAAATAGTCTAAAATCTTTAATCTTTTAACTGTATGATGTAAAGGTTTGATATTTATTGAAACAACTTTAACGTTAGGAGAACTATTCATACATTATTTAGTTATTTATTTGAGTTTTATATAGCGCTGGCTAGACCCGGAGGTATCAGAGCGCTTTACATATGGCCACAGAGTGTTACAAGTTACAACAATAATCACATTAATTACAGAAAGGTTACAAATTCAATACAGGAGTTATTATCGGCCATGAAAATCAAGATCGACAGAAAAGAAAAAAAGAAAAAGGCCAGGGAGAGCAGGGAGTCAGCAACGGAGAAAGAGACGAGACATAAGCCTGAGGTCGAGATGGGTAGGTGACAGCCAAAGCGGTTTGCCAAAGCCTATCTCCCATATAGCTGTCGGAGCAGCTCCACCGGGCATCGGTCATACATTTCGGACTACGCCGGATAAAAATGAGGATCAGGAAAGGACCAAAAGTCTAAAGTCCAGAGATGGGCTTGTGGAGCTGGCAAGGGTGGCAGGATAGGAAGGGGGGTGTAGCTTGGTAGTCATCTTAGAGTCAGGCAAATCGAATCTGTTGATATCCAAGAGTCTGTAGTTGGTATTGTCCCCGGATCTTAGGAATTGTTTCCTTTGCTAAGCCCATTGTCATAGTGGAACATCTGGACTCCCTTATCAGATGGGGCATCTTCCCATACTGGTGAAAATACATTGGTGGGTGCCATTTTAGAGTCCGGTTCCATCTAGAAAGTAAGTGCTGAGTTCAATAGGAGTCAAACTAGGTGCTAGCAGGATACCAAAACCCGAGCTCAGATTGTGAAAGACTGCCCCACGCGCCCCTACCTATCGCCTCAGGAGAGCATCCACTGAGAATTTCGGAGGACACTGAAGATAGAGTTCAAGTGCTCCTCCCTCAACACCTGCAGGCGTGTGATGTTGGCAGAGCGGGAACACAAGATGGGTCAAAGTGGCGGCCAGCAGGCACTTTGAGGTGAGGGTCGAGGGGTGGGGTAGATCGCTGGATTGGAGCAGTGGTTGGTGTCTTTACGGTGCACTTCATTCAGCCTCAGGCACTGGTTTGCAGCTCCCCGGGCACCATCTTAGATTGTTATTCAATGTTCTTGCATGGCCATAATACCAAGGTCAGGCACTGAACAACTATAGGATATCAGCAAGTTGTGAGTGCCCCCCTCTTCAGAATGCTCCATACAGTTGCTCACACTGCAGTCACAGCAAGGGAACTCGCTCTTATCTTGCATAAAACAGCAAAGTCAAAGCCAGCAGGATAATTCACACAGCACATACATCGCCGCCATTTTAGGGTCAGGACGTATTAAATAAAGGATCGCCACGAACCTCAGATTACGCTTGTAACATTATAACTACCTCATCCAAGGGTGTAGGTATTCGAGCTCCTATGGAATTGGTATAAGGCAGAGACAATCCGTCTTTTAGATGGGCGATTACTGACCTCCGAACATAAGACACTTGTGATCCGCCATTTTGCGCCATCGGCTCCCAGACACGGCACAGTTATCAATGGTGATTGCTCCCTTATCTGCAGGTTAAATGTAGCAGTGGGGACAACCACATACATTATGAGGTAAAAAAGAAGGAGAATAGATTAAGAGAGGAAGAATGGCAATATACTACAGAAGTAGTATAACAGACCAGAGAAGTAGCCAATGGACATGGAGGACATAAAAACAAAAAGACAAATATATATACAAAGTAGGAAAACATACATATACAAGGAAGAGACACACACTTGCATCCAAGAGGAGATAACAGAGGAGGGTGGTACACCCAAACTAAAGGACTCTCAAAATAATAACAGCAGCATTACAAGTTGGATATCAAATATACCTATGAGTTACCACAGTAATAATAAAGCATAAGTGGTAGCAGTAATAGAATAACTTCAAGTAGGAGAGACATGTGTATCCATTAATAGAGGAGAGTGGTTGTCAAGAAAACTTGAAGGTCTTCTGGTCAATGAAAAGATTTGGAGATGTCGCCTTTCCAAATATGCATTGTGGATGGATCAAAGATTCCATATTTGAATCCAGAGACTCTCGTGGTCTGAACGCTGCAAAATCTTATCGCATCTCAACCATTTCCTTGACGAAGTCCTGGTGGATGAAAATATTCAAGATACTAACTAGAAGAGAAGGATTCTCATGAGCTGCCTTCCTGAAAGAACGAGGTGATGATGGAGTAGAGCCTTGAAGATGATTTGCCTGGGGTTTGGTAGACCTGATTTACGATGAGATGGAATACGATGTGCTTTATCTATCTCAAATTTTTCTATGAACTTTACATTCAATAAATTAAGTAACCGATTCTCTAAATATCCCTTGCAATCATTCCTTTCAATAACTTCAGGAAAATTAAAATACATAAGTTATATTGCCTATTCCTGTTCTCTAATTCAAGCAATCTGGTACTTATGAAGGGGATTTTTGTAACCATTGGCAAAATCTGATATGTTTTGGTTATAACGTCATGCAGCTTGATTTCATTATCTGCAACCTTCATTGAAAGACTGGCCATGGCTTTGCAAAATTTTTAATTTCCATGGCAATATTGTCAGTGTTTGATCTAACTGCCTTTAATTCCCCCAGAATAGTGATAAGAGAAGGTTCCAGTGAGTCAACCATTTTTGACTTCAAAGGTGGAGGAGAAAATGTTTGTTTACGCTTATTTGCTGCAATCTTACTTTCCATTTTCAAGAAAATAAAGAAACCCAGGCAAAACTTGTCAAAATGGCATCAGAAATAAAGATAAATAATTCTCGCTGGTGCAGCAGCTAAAACTGGCTGTGGGAGGAGACCAAAGCCAAAGCCGGACCCTCTCTTGATTTTGAATTCCACCTTCCAGACAGGAACCTCGGAGCAAGCTGAAAGGAGCCTCGGTTGGAAGAGCCTGCAGCTGGAGGTGACCAGAAGGCATCAAATCGCCGCAAAAAAGCTGAAGAAATGCTCACCCTAGAGCAGGTGAGATGTGCTAATAGCAGGAAATGCTTAAAACCTGCAAAAACTGGCTTAATTAACCTTGTCATATGACAGGTGAATCAGAGCTTAATTTCAAGCCGCCATCTTGTTTTGAGCACTCGCCCGTCCCTCCCTCAATTAACCTTTTACCTTATGAAGGTATTCTGGAAACTATTGAGAAAATATGATTTTATTCAACAGGACTTGATTTGGTCTTCTCCACTATGGCCTGTGACCAGCTTAAATACTCAACACAACTGTGCTCTGGATAATTAACCCTTTCGATGCTGATGACGAGCTCAGCTCGTCATCACCCACGGGTGTCGTGTGCTGATGACGAGCTGAGCTCGTCATGGTGCCACTAAAATGGCATTTTCCAGCACAGGGGGGGAAAACGCCCAGCAGCCATGTGGTTAAAAATAGGGGAGGAACAAAGGAAACCTGGGTTTAGAATCTCTTAACCTATGCAAATGTTTTATCTTTTAGAGGCCCTATTAGTATAAGTGTAACTGAGTACAGTGTCACTGTCAAAAGTGGCAAGTGAATGCTCAGCCAAAGTTTGAGGAATCATCACAAAATACCTATTACTACTTGGAAATGCCAGGCTCCATGGAAAATACCACCAAAATCATGTGTAAGGAAAATTCACAAATTGTTGAATCCCTAAATCCTTACAATAGGTGAGGAGATGTTTATCTAAAGAATCTTCGATAGTGTCAAGGGCACATTTTTGCAACCAAAATGATACAAGAGGTGTGAGTAGATATGAAAGTGGTAACAAAGTCATTAAGCTTTGAGAGAACGAAGAGAGAAGGAGATGGAGAGCAACAGAATAGCAGAAGAACTCTAGTTAATGCTGAGGATATAGTTTTCTTTAATGAGCAAAGCCACTCCGCCACCTCTTTTGGGAACCTAGACAATAGTGTCACAGAAATGAAGCCTTTAACTCTAGAGGAAGCAGGTTAAACTGTACATGATGAGACCCAATTGTTCAACAAAGTCCTGCCAGTCTTTTAAGGCAATCCACCTTGTTTATTCATTCCAGTCGTTTCTTTCCTGGTAGGAGACAACTGTAATGTATTTGATAGAGATCTAGTCGACCTCAGTCCTGCGTCTAAACTATGCGATATCTTATTCCAATGAGCAGAGCCTATTGAGAATATAGGAACTACACTACATGGCGCCCAACGTTTGGTAAGGCACTAATTTAATGCTAGATAGTAAAGTAACTCAGTTTTGCTTTTCTCAGAGACCCCTTTTTCCCGTAAAATACTCCAATAGACATCTGGAGTGGGTAAAAGGATAAAATATCCACCGTAATTGAGTAGGAAGAGAATCCTATGTATTGGTTTTTTTGTTGGTTTTTTTTTGTTTTCAACGTTGAAGGATACAGTGTTCCAAAATATTGTGCACCTTATCTTTGTTTCCTTAAAACTTGCTCTGCAACCTTCATTAAACAATGTCACCTAATGGCGACAACACCGCGACCTGTGGAGCTGCAGCAGCTGCAGCCCAAACAGGCTTAGACGTTACGGGCTTAAATGAAGAAGATGCTATAATCATCCCGGAAAATTTAAGGAAAACCATCACTATAAAACTTATAACAAATGGCCTATCATCAAGAGGTGGTAGGGTAATTTTTGTGATAGAGGCACATGAATATCGGCAGACAGAGGTATTCTATTCATGGATTATCTGCCCTGAAGCGAATCCAGTAACACATGTGTTTTACTTCTACAAAGAAGAGGAACATTCAACGGAATACACTCCTTTCGAGGATGTTGAAATTCCCCTAACATACCAAGAGCATGCGCTCTGGTTTAAAGGCGCCCTACAACATCAAAATCACATTACCAGGCTCAGTCCACTAGGTAGACCAGGAGCAACATGGCCGGTATTAGCCAGCTATACACCACATCCTGCCATTGAAGAAATGACAGTTGCAGAATTATTAGTTCAACTAAAACAACAAAAATACATAGACAATTGGTTCAATATGTCATGCGGACTCTAACAGTCCAACCTCCTATAAGGATTCCACAACACATCCCTTACCAGGGGAACACAAATAAAATCACACCACAGACTATTCAATCAGTCATTGGTAAATTGCCTGCATAACGGGAACAAATTCCATTCTGTATAGCTCAAAAAATTATTCAGATCGAGGCAGTATTTCCCGATACTACACCTCATGAGAAACAAAGGATTCTAACAATATTTTTACCAATGGGGATCGCATCATACCTGGAGGACTGTGACACTTGGGGTACAGTCTTTGCTGCAATCTATACAAAAACACATGGTGTTCTGTCTATGGCGGTAATACCAGACGTCCTGACACAGATTCAAAATGAATACGGGTCAGAGCCTGCTTTAAATCTAGGAATGAAACTACTGAAAAATTTCAAACAAGTCTCAACAACAATATTAGCTAATATTAAAGGGCATCCATGGTGATCCTCCAAAAAATTAAGAGAATTTGATGTAAATGACCAACCATGTGAACCAGCCAGAATAATTGAAAACTCCTATGAAGAACTAGGTAGAGATAGTTTGGGTGGGAAACCAGTTCAACCCCAACTAAGTCCTGAAAAGGTCTCCCCAAAAGGAGCCCTCTGAAAAGAGGTATAACCTCAGGAACAGGGATAATTTGAGAAAACCTGATAGATATCAAGATACTGATACACGTTCCTCTCGTACCTTTCAGACTTCCTCACGGAAATCGGTAAGAAGAGGACAATCAGAACAAAAAGAAGAATGCGTGAAGTCCAAAGATGATCAACACGTTCCAAAAAATAAGAGAACCCAATTCACCAAAAAGAAGGTAGCAGGTCTTAAAATCAGACATGCCGAGGATCTTGAGGACACAACTCAAGAACGGGGAGTGGGCTCAAACAATGTTGGACAGCGCAGCAGAAATAACCATAGCTCGCAAGATCTTGCAGGATCATCTGGAGACAGTGGACCTGATTGAGTACATCCAGGTTAAAACTGCTGATTCCGGGGTCAGTGTCCCGCACAAGTTATATGAAGTAACACTCTGGATGGAGGGGGATATAACTAAGAAAATAAGAGCACTCTTTTGGGAGAAGCTCTCTAAGAGTTATGACATTCTTCTAGCTAAAAAGGACTGGCCACCTGAATTTGTCAGGGAGTGCCCGCATGGCGAAGACGTCATTATGCCAGCCTATCCAATCATATTCCAATTCATTTAAAATATACGTATGCCAGAGAAAGGCTCCTGCATTATACAAAAATCATGTAGGATGGGATGAGGATTCCCCTTTCCATAAAATGCAATTAAAAACACAACCGACTGCACAAAGGCAGTACCCAGTTAAGCAAGAAACTAAAAAACAGGTCAGGGAGATCTTAGATCAACTTGAATACCAAGGGGTGATTGAAACATGCATCTCGTCCATGAACAATCCCTTGTTTCTTGTTTCCAAACCAGACAATACATATTGTCTAGTTTTGGATTACAGACATCTAAATTCTTGTTGCAAAACCTTTGCAGTACAAAATGCACAAAGTGCAGCACTAATGAATATATTGTGCGTAAAAAATATAAAACCACATTCGATATTTCTAACGGTTTCTTCTGTCAAAACATTGCACCAGAAAGTAGGTATTTGACCACTTTAAGAAACTACGAATTGCCCACTTAAACATTCTTTTTCTAGGATACGAATTATGAAGTGAAGGCAAAAGACTGGAAGCAAACCTACTAGAGAAATGTGCGCTGCTCCAACCTCCAAAAAATGCTGAAAAACCTAGTTGATTCTAGGTTTCCTGAATTATGGAAGAACATACATTCTAAACTACGCAGAAAGGGTCAAACCTGATTTCAAAACAACTAATTGGACTCAAACACACACAGAAATTTTGCGTTCAGTGCAAACAGACGTGTTAGCAACAACACATTTACAGATTCGCGTAAACGTACGCAACCTTGCAATACGAATCATTCCAGGAAGATGCGGATTCACGTACTTAACCTTTAATGAAGGAGAGAAAGTACCAATAGCTTATAAATCACATTTGTACACACAAGCTGAAATGAAATTCACTTCTACAGAAAAAATTCTGACAGCGGTTCAAACTGCTGTAGCAAAAGAGAGAGCCCTCGCACAGGGAAAACGCATTATGGTCTTTACTCCTGTACCTGCTTTAGAAGCAGTGACAAAAGCAAGCATTCTGAATGCAAAGGCTTTACATCTGAGATGGATACAATGGGTTAAATCTCTTGCTGCAACAGACATTGAATACGTTTTTGACCCCTATTTGAAAACGCAAGAATTTCTACAATACGAACAAGAATGTCCTCTGCCCACTGAGATTCTGCCTCTAGAAAAGTGCGAATGTATAATGTGTGCTGACGAATCAGCACAGCCCACAATTGGGGGTAAACAAGCTTATAGTGCTGCGTGCGCGATCGTTAAAGGTCGCTGGCGCGATGGTAAATTCCGACCTATGGTCACTAAAACACAATCTCTCGGAGATTGTACAGCTCAGGGAGCTGAACTACAAGCTTTCAAGATGGAGTTTGAAAATACAGATCGCGAATTCCCCACATTAATAGTGTGCGCTTCGTATTATTGCGTTCAATCTTATAATCTTGAATAATCTTTAATCTTGAATACTTGCCGAACTAGATTGAAAACGGTTTCAAAGATGCGAAAGGTGGCACAATCAAGCATAAGTTGCTTTAGGAACAAGTAGTTCAGTTAAGAACGGAACTACAAAAAGCTCACGTGATCCATACACTGAGTTATCAACGGGATGGCGTTCACATTGCAGGGAATTCATTGGCTGATGAAACCACGAAGGCAGCTGTGCAAACGGTTTCCGTAGCTACAATCACTCAGTCAAAAACTTAAATAGACGGCGAAATAATGCTAGCTGTCAATGCCACAAGCAAAGGCAGTGGTAAAACATTACCAAAAGGCTTTCCACTCAAATACTCTTATATAACTGATGCAAATAATGTTCTGTTTGCTCAAATCCCTGGAGTGGGGGATAGAGTAATTCCAAACATGGAACAAAGATTAGGACTCATTTTAGCAGCACACGAAGGGCTTGCCTCTGCACACGTAGGTGTTTCCGCCACGGTGTCATTATTACAACAGTGATACTGGTGGCCGCGTATGGGGAAACAGAGCAGAAACTATGTTTTGGAATGTGAAATCTGCCAAAAGATGAAAGTATCTACAGTGAAAAGTCCTGCGCAGAAGCCCCTGTTAATTTCAGATAAACCATTAGCTTGCATTTACCTGGACCACTGCAGTCCCTTACAGAGTGATGGCAACTCTAAATATATCATGATTGCAGTGGATTCGTGCTCGAGATTCATTTGGATGTGGCCTCAGCGCTCAGCTGACGCTCGAACTGTTATAAAAGATTTGCAAGTCTTTATCGGCACATAAGCAGTCGGCACGCTACATACTGACCAAGGTCCTGCGTTTAGCTCAAAACCTTACAAGGAGGCTATGGCCAATCTGGAAGTTGCATTGTGGTACTCTAGTCCATTCCATCCTGAGGGAAATTCGGTTGTGGAGAGAAATAACAGGGACATAAAGCAATCTATAACAGCTAGGGTATTAGGATCGGGGGATGGGTGGGTCAAACATCTAATAATTGTCCAACGTAGTCTTAATAATCTGCCAAGAAGTTCTCTAGGGTGTATCACTCCATATGAAATCCTTTTTGGAACTAGAATGATTGTCCCGGACCTTGATTGTCACACTTCAGTGGTGGAACAAAAACCTTTTGATATCAAAGACCGTTTGGCTGTTTCGCAGGACTTAAATGAAACAAGGAAAAGTCAAAGGAACACTTGCAGAAGCCAACGGCCACTGAAGGGGAACCACCTGTCCCAGCAAGGCCTGCCTGGATTCCAAAGATTGGGGATCTAGTCAGAGAAAAGATCGCGGACAAGAAGGAATTTGGGCCTTCTTAAATACAACCAGTACATGCACTAGCAATCCACAGATAAAGAACAGTGTTACTACCGCCCCTTGCTGGAAGAAAGGAGAACAGGTTCATATCCATCGACCTGGTAAAAACACATAATGTTGCCGATCATAAGTAGTATGCCAAGTGGGCTCCAAAGATGTAGCACATGACCAAATCTGGCTACTATCCAAGAGGTTCAAACTGAGAGACTGATAACATTTGAAGACTCTGCAGCATAGAACAAAGGACCATGTAACAAAGCAATGGAACTTGTACCTCTTGAAACCCAAATAACAGTTTGTCAAGAAACACCTTTCCACAATGATATAGCATCCGAGTTTACTAATATGTAAGGGTGGGTGTAGTGTGCGTAGTGGGGCTACGCGAAGCTCCGTGAAGTAGGCAGGAAGCTACGCCCACCCACGCGCTTCGTGAAGCCCCACTGCACACTGCCCGCCTCCCTCCCGCCCTCCTCCCGCCCTCTTCTACATCCCTAATTTTGATTAAAAATACTGTAAGAATAAAGTAAAATCACTTACCTGATATGCGGCATCCCGTGGCTCCCTCTTCCGTTTCACGACGACTTCTTCCAGCCAAAATGCGCATGTGCGGGCACCCGCGCATGCGCATTTTTTTGCGAGAATTGTTCGTATTAATTTAGAGAAATCGCTCTCTGTAGTTGACAATGCGTTAATGACTCTGTCATCCAGAATTTATTCTTTAGACAGCATAGTATCCTCTGCCTTTGACATTATGGAACAGGACTTGGTCATGTTACAACATGGTCATTCGCAATTGCGTTCTATAATGCTGTTGGGCTGGACCTTGCAAAATCTTCATTCTGGCTATGTGCCATGGAGTCTAATTAACACCATGTCATTGTTTTCTGAATTTAACCTTACAGATAAACAAATCACTTTGGCACAGAGGGGAGCAGACTATACGGTGCTGAGCATTGAAAAACTGGAAAGATTACTATTAACTGTTTCTGAAAAACCAGTGACAGAATGGATAATACATGGGCCAATCACTCTGTCTGTGACAGTTTTCCATTTTCAGTATTGTTTGAAACATATACCTGCGGGCGTATATGGGATTTACCATATACACAAGGATGTTGGATTGGGGGAAAAGAAGTATTTCTTAGTGGTGCAAACTGCAAAAACGCGCTAAGCGGTACACTTTTATGTCAGTGTATTAACTTACACGGGCCTGTAATGGTTCTTCGACCAACTTATCCTGCCACCTGCAAGATGCTCCAGCTGCCGTGATTGATCCAATTTTTAGGCAGCTTTCTAATGGAAGTTATATTATGTTGAATGATCACAGCTGCTGTGGCATTTTGCCAGGTGTTAGAATTGGCTGGTCTCTTGATTGGCAGAGGTATTCACTTATGACAAATAGGGACCCACCTCCTCTAGTCAGGGAAAGAGGATCACACACTCAGATAACCCCTGCTCACCCCCTTGGTAGCTTGGCAGAGAAGACAGGCTTATCTCAGAGGCAGTGTGTTAAGCAGTTATGACCACATACAGTAATAAAGTGAATACACCACAAATGGACACAACACAGAAGGTATTATAAAAATAAGGATGTTTATATAAGGCTTAGCACAAGACCAAATAACGACAAAAATATACCATGATCTCAATAAATACTCTTTGGAAGGAAAAATATTAGTTCAGGTAAAGTTTCTCCTTAGTAAATAGTTCTTTAGCAACAAAGGTAACTCTTCTTCTCTAAAGCACAGTTCTTGGCAACAATGTAACCCCCACTGGAGTCACACGGCGTCGAGGCAAAGCTATTCCAAAGATTCGGCGTCAACCGCGAGGAGCGCTCCGTCGAGCCATGAGTCAAAACAGACCCCACAAACACAGTACCTTTTAGAATGAAGAAAACGATGATCTACGGCGTTGAGAAGTATCGGCCTCGGAGCGTCAGCGTCGATCAAGCCTCGGAGTCAGGGCGATCCGCAGCGGCGTCGAGAGATGTCGGGCCGGAGCAGCGCGCATGGTGACAAAGCAGGATACGGTGTCGTTGTCGATGTCGTCGTTGCAAGAGTGAGTCGAGAGGGGCCGCGGTGTCAAGGCGATCGGTAGCGGTGTCGCTACTGGCGTCGATCGGGCCCGGCTGCCGGTGTCGAAGGTGCGGGACACTGGAGTCGTACTCACAATGTCGAGCTGGATTCGGCGGCGTCGTGATTGCTGGTTTCTTTAGATGTGCTGGACTCCCACGTTCCAGCAACAGGCAATTTTAGCAGATGGTGAAGTCCTTTAGCCCTGTGACTTCAACAGGAGACTGGCACTCTTCCAGCCCTTGGAGATTTTCTTGGCAAAGCTTGAGAGTACACACTCAGTTCCTCTCTCCTTGTTCCTTGGCAAGAATGAAGAAGCAACTGCAGGATTCCCCCCAGCAAGCAGCACTCTGGCAGAAGGGGTAGGCAAGTCCTTGGATCAGCAGGCTTCTTGTCCTTGGTGTAGGTTTCCTTGTCAGAAGTGATCTAAAATCCTTGGTTCAGGGGTCCTTCTCTTATACCCCTTTTCTGCTTTGATCCCTTTGTCCATGCAGGGGAATTTCCCCCCATCCTGGGTTTGTTGTGGGTGTTGCCAGGCCGAGGCACCTGGCCTATTCACTGTGCAGGGCAGGGTCCTCAGCTGCCCGGCAGGAGGTGGAGCCAGCATTGTCACTGGCAGGGGCAGAGCCATCAGTCGCCTGGAAGGAGGTGGAGCCAGCATTGTGTCAGGTAGGGCAGGCTATCAGGAACTACTCTTCCCCTACTCTAAACGCAAATGCCTCAATCACCCCACACTGACTCATTCAGACCTCTGGAGCCACCCAGCCCCTGTCACACACACCAAACCAGCAGAGACCGGTAAATAGTTAGACAAGAAACTAGTCACTTTCTAAAAGTGCTAGTTTCGAACTCAGAATCTAAAAGACATCCATCCTAAAGGATGTGTTATCAAATTCTAAGTTCAGGGATACTAAACTCGACTTTTCACCATGCTCTCTTAGTCTGTTAGGATTATATAGTGTAATAATTCCAGCAGCCCAGTCTGGCCTAAGGAGAGCAGGTAGCCTTACAATAGTGAAAAACGAAAATGGCTGTAATTCACTATTAGGACATGCCACACACATCAGGGCTTGTCCTACCTTATGCTTACAATGCACCCTGCCCTGGGGCCTACCATAGGGGTGACTAACATGAAGTTAAGGGAAGGTTTTAGGGACTGGCAAGTAGGTGTACTTGCGCAGTCAGCATGGCAGTACCAGACTGCACGCAGGTTCTGCAATGGCAGACCTTAGACATATTTTACTAGGCCGCTTCTGTGGGTGGCACAACCAGAGCTGCAAGCCCACCAGCAGCATTTGTATTTACAAGCCCTGGCACTCCTGGTGCACTAGACTAGGGACTGACAGTAAACCAAATAAGCCAAACTTGGAATCCAATTAATGTATCAATTTAACATAGGGAGCACATGCACTGTGGCACTGATCAGCAGTGGCACAGTGCCCAAAGCAATATTCCAGCAAAACATTGTAAACAGAGGAGGCAAACAGACAAAAAATGGAAGAGAGATTCATGCCAATGATGCCAGGTCTAACACCAGGTATAGTCTATCTCGTAACTGTGTCAGCCAGGGTCACTTGCTGTCTGCAAGTATTGTTTCCTAAAACCAAGACAGACAGGGATTCGCCGTTAAGGCCTTCATTGAACATCTCTTACGAATTGATACTTTAGGCAGAATGAAAGCCATTCCTTTACAAACAGCATTTGCAATGCAATAGGTCTCGCAGCATTCAAGTTTGAGTTATTGGCATTGTATATGACAATGTGTTGCATGAATTTTTTTGCAACCTCTGTATTGGCTGGTGATGTTTGTGCCCGGTGAAAGCGTGCACGGACGGATGGGGGTGTTTGTGCCTGGTGAAAGCATGCACTAACAACTTATGGTGTCTGTGCCTGGTGAAAGTGGGCATTGAAGGCTGGTGGTGTGTGCCCAGTGAAAGCATGCACTGACGGCTGGTGGTGTTTGTGCCCGGTGAAAGTGTGCACTGATGACTTATGATGTCTGTGCCTGCTGAAAGTGTGCACTGACGGCCGGTGGTGTGTATGCCTGATGAAAGCGTGCACTGATGGCTGGTGGCGTGTGTGCATGGTGGAAAAGCGTACACTGACATGTTTAAAAGTAAAGTGCGCCATACTGCGATTGCTACAATAGTTAATTGTGGATGTGTTAACAATTGATGCGTGCGCGGATGGCTGGTGGGGTGTGTGCCTGTAGAAAATGTGCACTGATGGCTGGTGGTGTGTGTGCCTGGTGAAAGTGTGCACTGTCAGCTGGTGGCGTGTGTGCCTCGCAGAAGCGTGCACTGACGGCTGATGGGGTGTGCCTGGTGAAAGTGTGCACTGACGTCTGGGGCTGTGTGTGTGTGGTGGAAGCGTGCATTGATCGCGGGTGGTGTTTGCGCCCTGCGAAAGTGTGCACTGAAGGCTGATGGTATGTGTGTCTGGAAGCGTGCACTGAAGGCTGTTGGTGTGTTTGCCTGGTGGAAAAGTGTGCACTGACATTTGTTGGTAGGCGGATATGTAGACACAAACGATAGCCAATCGAGTCTCGAGGTAGCAGGGATAGTAGGGACCCTCCCTGCCACCTGCACTAGCTAAAGAAGAGGTGGAGCGCAGTCCATCGACGTAAGAAGGATCAAGTGCTCAATTAGCCCCTACGGCATTGCTCGTCGAGACCTAAAAAACGACCACTTTCAAAGTACATCTCAGTACAGTGCTATAAAGTGCCCTATTAACAGCAAAACTTCCACGAGTTAAAGAAATACACTTTTTGAACTCTGAAGAAAGTTTGTCTTATGTTAAGTAAGCTGTAAACGCCACAAGACCTAAAAAAGGGAGGACAGCACATCCAGAGTAAAAAACACACAGGAGGTTCCTGAACCTTGGCCAATCAAGTCTACTGACGCTGTTGTGGAAAGAACATGTAAGTTTGCCTCTTACATGTTCAGCGAATGAGAGGACACAGAATGGACGACGTGCTGTGCAGAAACATTAAATAAATAAGTGTTTATGTTTTGAAAAACAGCCGCTAACAATAGTAGATTTTATAAAGCGTTTTCACGGTTTCTGTTAATTCGCGGGCTGGCGATTCTGACATTACATGTGCAACAATGTCACGAATATTCTGCAAATATATATTCCACGTGAAATATGCATATCCTATAAGGTACTAGCCCTGCACAAGGATTCCTAGGGGCGAGTAGAAATTGAATTCTAAATTTAAGTAAAGCTAGAGCAATATATTTTTGATTAAACATAGGTATGCTTGTCCACGAGCATTGCAGGTTAGCCAGGAGCACTTTGCATGCTGGGCCTTGTAGTTTCTATTAACACAGAGTAACCAGGAACTGTAGGCGAGAGCGCTGGCTGTGCGCAACAGGTGTCTTGAAACGCCTGTCTAGATACAATAGTAACACGCCGGGAAAGAAGAGACGCAGTGGTGGTTTTTTGGTATTACTACATCAAAAACACGTGACTCATGAATTCATTATCTTACTGGACCATGAAAACACCTGTTCAATAGGAGTTACAGTGATCATATGTAGCATGAAAATAGTACAGGTAGTCTGCGAAGCATATTTCAGCAGGAGCAGGTTATGTTACTCTTGTGATTAAAAGTCTTTTAATCTATGCAGGACTGGCTTTCTTTTGTTTTTAGACAGTCGGCTGACAATAGTGAAATATTTACTAAGATGTATCGAAAAACAAGCATCTTTGGAACATTTCCCACGATAAAGTGCCTGTGCACAGAAACGCGCCTGTGTCTTTATCCCTTTGGTCTCAGGCACCTTAGAAGCAGCCGGCTTACACCAAAAACACACTTGTCATTTTTGGGCGGGCTGATCTCTCACCTTAGTCTTGGTTTTCAGGTACCTCTGGGCAGCCTGCTGCGTGAAGTCCCCCACCGTGAGCTGGCCATCCTTGCAGGGCACCACGATCAGCGTCCTCCCGAAGGCGACTGTCACCTTCATGGCTCCGTCAGGAGGAGAGGAGCCCGGGGATCATCAGGGAGGTCTCGGAGGGACTCTAGAGGGGGCTGGAGGTGAAAGTGGAGGGAAAGTGCACCGGGATGAAGAGGCTGAGTACCGTGCGGGGGAGGGGGTGGATGCTACAGGTGAGAATGAGCAGGGGCATACAGTGCTCAGTTTCCTGAGTAGTGCAGTGTGCAGCGGCTCAGTGCAGTGAAAGTGCAGCCAGGGGCAAAGGGCTATGTGATAGGGAAGGCACACACAGGACAGCTTCCTCTGAAGTGTATGGGGCACTGGACAAGGAGGTAGGGGCTGAGTGCTGTGGGAGGCACGCACAGCACAGCTTCCTGTAAAGTGAATGGGACACTGCTCAGAAAGGGCGGGGCTATGTGGCTTGCATTGAGGGGAGCAGTCCTGACCCGTGAGAACTAACCCGGTGCTTGAGGGATGGGGCACTGTGGGGGCTGGGAGCCTTGTTCCACCGCCAGTTTTTTTAATGAGCCCTTCATTGTCTCTAATTTCAGTTTCTACTTCTCTTATAGTAGTATCCCGATGTGTCCAGGCTGACCAATCAGATCGCTTGTTGTTGCCTGGTCGCTCTTTCTGCTGAATCTGCTGAGGTCGGGAATGTGAATGAGAGAAGGGGGAGAAGCTGCTCGAGATTAGAAAGAATATGAAGCAAAGCGGTTTCAGAAGGAAGAAGGGTTTCAGAGTGTGCTTACTGTGGTGAAGTCAATTTGAGGGACAGGAAAGCCGCTAGGATCAGCGCCGGGCCACCACATTCGTGTCTGGTGCAACCCGATGTCTCAGGAGGAGTCTGAACTTCAGCAGCAGAGAAAGCGAAACCTATTGTGGGGCGGGACTTCCGTCTTGTGAAGGCCGCGCCCACGGAGTGACTGGAGGAGCAGTGGTGACACGGGCTTCTATCCCCGAGGGAGAGCCCCGCGGAGGCTGCAAAAGTCCAGAGTGGCGGTAAGTGGGCCTTACTTGTAGGGGGGGTGGCGGGAGGTCTCAGTGCGCTCGTGTGTGTGCACGCGTGTGTGTATGTGTGCGACGGCGCGGGGGGGTCTCGGTGCGCTCGTGTGTGTGCGCGCGTGTGTGTATGTGTGCGACGGCGGGTGGGGTGTCTCTGTATGTGCGCTCGTGTGTGTCTCTGTGTGTGCGCATGCGTGCAGGGGGAGGTGTGGCTGTGTGTGTGTTGGAGCTTTCCAGGAGACAGGAGATGGCCACAGCGTGCGCGTTCGCGTGCGGCCCGCTCCAATCGTTGATTTTGGGATGCGCGTGACCAGCTCGTGTCTCCTGGAAAGCTGCGTCGCTCACTATAGGTCTCTGGCGAGACCGCGCTTTTGCGCGGTTAACGCCACAGGACCAAAAAATTCTGAGAGGAAAAACAACTTACAAAGTCCGGGCCCAACACTAGATGGCAGGAGTATGCATAGCATGTGAATCTGCAGCACTACACGCTATGAATATATGCTTAAAGGATAAGTAACAGACCTTATGGTGATTTTGGATATGGAGGTCACCATGTCCAATTTAGAGGAGATCAACAATTTCATGTAAAAGCTCTGAACTAGTCTCTGGGTGAAGTGGGTGTACATCGTACTAGTGGACAGTCGGCAGCTCCTTGAATCAATTTAGCAATCTACAAGACATGACTACATAGAGACTGGGGCATTTTCCCAAATATCCATTGCCAAAAGGTCCAATACAAATTTGTTAAGTCAAATATACAGCAGTGGCACTCCTCATACACAGAGCTCAAGTCTCTACTCCGAATTCGGTGCGAGTCCAGAAAAGCTCCTCCTTCGCTTCCCAAACATTTGCAATCAGCACAGGCCTGTCAGTTATTTGCTTAAGTCCATCTTCACCAGTCCTTCTGAACTCACCTTACTAGCTGAGACGCCCCTGCCCCCACAAGAGCCTGGCCCATTGAGGCTGCCGTCCGGAAAATCTCCTCCTTCGCTTCCCAAACAGTTGCAATTGGCACAGGCCTGTTTGTTATTTGACTATGTCCATCTTCACCAGTCCTTCTGAACTCACCTTACTAGCTGTGACTCCCCTGCCCCCACAAGAGCCTGGCCTATTGGATAATGCCTGCTCCATGTTTAACTCACCGGCTGTGCTTCCATGCATTCCTCACGTCCTTTAATTTGTTGTTTCTCATATTCTCGATTGACAAAATGAATAGGTACTTGTAGGTATCCACACATTTGCGCAGCTGCAAGTAATAAGATATTTTTTTTTTTAAACGCACATGTGAGGGAAAACAAGCCAAAGAAATACAATCAATCTAGCTTTTCAAAAAGATGCAGCTCTGCTACTCACCTCCTCGATCAAAGTCTGTTTTACTTGCAAGCCCTTCTTTGTTGTTTTAGTAAAATGCCCCCGGAATCCCGCCGCGGCCGCCCCGGAAGTCAGGCACGGTCGCCTGTGATGGGGGCGGGGCCACATCCAGACCGGAAGAGGAGGCAGGCGGAGTCAATGCGTCTCGCGGCCCGGGGCTCCTGTGAGCGGTGTAGAGCCCCGGGGCCGCGCCAGCAGGAGGTTGGGCGCCGCGTGCTGAGAGCAGAGTCCCCGACATTGGCCAGGTAAGTTCCAAAAGGCTGGGGGGGCTTGGTGCACTTGTGTGTGTGTGTGTATGCTCGTGTGTGTATGTATGTGTGCGACGGTGACGGCGGGGGAGGGGGGGCCTCGGTGCACTTGTGTGTGTGTGCGCGCGTGTGTGTATATGTGAGGGGGGGTGTCTCTGTATGTATGTATATGCGTGCGTGCGTGCATGGGCGCTTGTGTGTGTGTCTGTGTGTATGCGCATGCGTGTGTGGTGCTTGAGCTTCCCAGGAGACAGCGCCTGGCCACAGCGCGCGTTCCAGTTTCAAATCGCCTCCAAGGCGATGCGCGCGGCCGGCACTGTCTCCTGGGAAGCACAGTCAGCAACAAAAGATCTCTGGCGAGACACAGCGCTGACGCACTGTGTTTTCGCTACGAGACCTAAAAACTGTGCCACTGACCATGTCCAAATAGACGTATGATCTGCAAGTTGAAAGGACTTCTGCAGAGATACATGCCCTTTTATCGACAAACTGCCCTATACATTTCTCAGAAATGTTAGGTTGTATCTTAAACATGTCTGATACCAGTGGTATTGTACCTGTATTTAAGATGATTTTTTGGGGACTATTAGCACCCTTTGAAGCAGTCCTAGGCATATTTCCAAACTTCATGCACTCAGTTTTGGGTTCCGTAGCAGGAATACTATTTTTATTAATTCTGCTCCGATATGGCAAGTCAAATCACCAGCCACACCCAGATTACCTTAGAGAACACTCTGGCAATGAAGTGTTGTGAGAGCATGATACAGATTCTGGGCTTGGCTCGTTTAAGAGATCTAAATACCACGTGGTTTCTATCATTCCGACCAATCTGGCAAGATTGCATCTTACCTTTTCTATGACGCCTGCTATGTGGAGAATCAAGCTGAGCTCATGATGGCCACGCCCGCTCAATGGAACGCCCAGCACAGCGGGGTAATTATCCCTGGTGGGTGTTCCACGGAGGCCATGACGAGCTCAGCTTGTCATCAGCACAGCACCACCATGCTGCATGACGAGCTGAGCTCGTCATCGGCACGGAAAAGGTTAACCAAATGGAATTCACCTTGCAAAATACTCTCTGGACAGCAGTAGACCTGCCAGATTTTCTAGGCTCAGGTCCAGCCACATTGAGAAGTCCAGATTACAATAAAGAGTCCTGCTGGGAGGTCTGAACCCAGCACACCTGGAGTTGGGAACCACAAACAACCTGACTGATGCGGGTCTTTGCAATGGACTGAATGTTCTCTGCTTTGCATGCATCTACTCTTGCTAGCATGGCGCTTGGTTGTCAACTAGCTGTGTAATGTGTGCTCATCAAGATTTTCATGTTGTGATTCCATTCTGTCAAACTCCTTTCCAACCAGCAGAGTACAGCAAACCTTGTTTAGTGGAAAATTCCTTTATATCCCATGATTAGGGCATCCAAAAAGGGTCGCAGCACATGAGAAGCGTTGCTCATGACCTGCTAGTGTGTGATGTACAGAAGGCTCCTTCTAATCCCAGCTGAGGTTGATTCTGTTATTTCTTCCAGGAATGCATTGCTACTAATGAGCTTGATGAGGTCTGCACCCTGAATATCAAAACCAGAATATCGGTGGCACAGAATTTCAGGGACCCAATATCAAAACACAAATATAAACAGGTAAGTATATATACATTTTACGTATGTATGGAGGTAGGAAGAGTACATCTATGCTTCCCTATATACACTTATCATTTAATATTTTGTCCCTTGGTAGCCTGCCCACGATATCCTTGTAAGCCAATATTCTGGGGATTGAAAATCAGTAGTAAACTGGTTGGGAATATGCAGTGATCCAATTTCTATTTCCTTGTTGCTTCTCTCTGTACAACTTAAATGCTTGAAAAATACTTCTAATGCCGTAGGACCATCTAAAATGTGTTCATATCTTATGTGCCACATGTAGTATGTCACTGATGGCAATGTTTGCATATGACTTGCATGCACAAGAGGCCACTGGGGGAACTGAAAGAGCATTCTCCTGTTGCCTACCAGTAAATGGGAATGTGACCAGTGTTTTCTTACAGCCATGTAGTATATGCTTTGTCCACTGGCCTAAATGTCCATGATAAATTAACCCCCCTACTATATGACTCGCCTAAAGCCTTTCACATCAAAAGATGGCTAAAGCTTTGCAAACTAGCACTACTGCCTGTCTCTTATTAGTCAGACATGCTCCGTGATAGTTCTGGTGGTATTTATAGCTTCATCTGAATGATTCACATAGGCTGCGTGGTGAATGCTGTCTTTTTTTGGGGGGGGGGGGAGGGTGACAATAGTGCTGATGGGCAAATATGCATTTCCTTGCCAAGCAACACTGGCTGAGCTAATTATATGGGCAAAGGTCAGCAAGCTGTTGAAATGTGCTCATGGAGGTTTTCTGTGTCTGCTGTCCTCATTTTTCTTTACGGTGACCATGCAGAGAAACAACATACAGATTGGTGTAAGTCTTTTCAATAGTGGTAGGCTACGGCACAGATTGCAGGTGCAACTTTCCACCATTCACCCGACGCAATAAATCCACACAGTGGACAAGCATGCTGTTGGTTCTTTGACAGAAAGTGAGAGAGTATGATAGTCCCCCATCCCTCTAGAGACACAGATAATTCACCATAGTCAGTGTAGCAGTTCAGCACCATGTTGTGCAATGAAGAAATATACAAATTAAATGTATCCCTGTTTCTCAGTTGTTTTGTGAACCCATGGACCTATCAGCACAGCACAACAGAGAGATCATTGATGTATTTAACTGGTAGCCTGTTTGTCTTGAAGAGATCGGTTGTTGGATTTGTGTGGGTCAAATGAAGCATACATTTGTGATGTTGTGTATTAAAGCACGATGCCCGGCAATGTGCATGTTTCTACAATCATGTTGGTGAATAGCTACTGTTGAGTACTTGTCTCTATGTCAGCTTAGCTGTGAAGTAAATGGCAGTGAACATGTACCATGTATTGAGTTCCATTCGGACACATCAGCAGACATATATGTGCATTGAAAAGTGCAGTGATAGAGAATTTGTATATCCATCTGCTCATCTTATGGAAAGGGGCGACCACTCGGTCCCCCCGAACGTATGGTGGAGTACCCCGATCCCCCCGGGAAACCATTTTGGGCGGGAGGCGAGTCTCGGCTGGTATGCCCGAAGTGGCGTAGCCGGGGCGCGCCTTTTTCCCGCCCAGGAGGGGGTTGTCCTAGACACCAACATCGCTAGCCACGCCCTGGAGGAGGATTGGAGGTGGGTACACGCCCGCCCGAGGAAGGATAAAGGGAGCAACAAGCCAAGGAAGCATCCTCTTGTTCCTGTGCTCTGAAGCTGCACCTCCCCGTTGCACGTGAGCTCGAGACGGAACGAAGAGCCATTTTTTGGAATTAATCGTGTGTTTTCTTCTTTCAGTGAGTTCGGGGCTTTCTGCTTAGGACCTTTGAGGAATATACGTGGACGATGCCTAGCAAGAAGGTCGGAAAGAGGATCGGGACCGATCAGATGCTCCGTATGCTGATGAAAGACATGGCGGATATGAAAAAGCAGATGGCGGTAATGAATGGTGTTGGGGGGCCTAAGAGAGTCATCGGACCAGCATTGCCGGGAGTAGTCCCTGGCGGGAGAGGCAGAAGGGCCAAGAAGGGAGCGTCGGGGGGGGAAGCCCCGGTGCCCGAAGTACCCCCTGCGCACCCGGTCACCCCGATCGAGGCCCCGACTCCGGTCCCAGACGTGGGCCAACCCATCCCTGTAGTAGTCACTCCGGTGAACGGGGAGGATATGCCTCCTGAGCTGGCTGCCCAGTTGGCGGCATGGTTAGGCAAAGAAAACGAGGGGGCCACGGCTGAGGAAGCCAGGGCAATAATGAAGCAGTTGCGGCAATCGAAAGATGCTGCGAAGGCACCGTCTCCTTTTGTTTCCCCGCAGGTTCCCGTGGAACAACCAGTGTCGGGCGTTGGTTCGGCAGGAACTACGGTCACAGTGGCCGGTTCAGGTAAGCAGCCATTGCCGATTGCGGGGGAGGGATCGGTACCTTCAAGGAGGGAAAAAGTTGTTCAGCATATCCCGATGGATGTAAAAGAAAGGATATGGTCTGATAAATATGTGAACATGTTTTCCTTGTTGACCGATCATTATGAGATTGAGCATGTAAAAAATCAAAAAGAGTTTCTGCATCCTAGTGTATGGCGCGCCAAGATGGCCGCTTTCAGGGTGGATGAGGCGATCGACAATTGGGGCAGAGCATTTGGAATGTTCATTGCAATTATGGGGGAACGTAGACCCGAATTGTTGGTGGGATTAGCCGTGTATCAGACACGTATCATGGAATTTTTTGGGACATATGGTGGCAATCAATGGTTGTATTATGATAGCATATTTCGTAAGTCCAAGGAGCACGACTCATCCCTGACGTGGGATTGTTTCGACTCCATTTCCTGGCAAAAAATGGAGAAGTCAGGCTCGGCGAAGTCGCCATCTTTAGGGGGGGGTATGGTCGAGTTTGCCCGCCATTCGTCTGAGACGCCCTTTCGGGCGGGATCGAGCAACGATCAGCACACAAAGAGTAATGGCAACTCAGGTAAAAAAGGGGTTTGCTGGAGCTTTAACAGAGGTAAATGTACTAGGCCGCAGGGATCTTGCACGTTTAGGCATGAATGTACTGGGTGTGGGCAGTTCTCTCACCCCGAGACCATGTGCAGGGCCAAAAATGGTGATCCGGGAAGTAGAGGGGGCGCCAAACAGGTCTGAAATAGTCCGAGGGGCGCCTCTCCCTACCCCGATTGATATCATGGCAATGATTCCTTGTTTAAACGAATATCCGGATCATATCTCCGCTGGGGTGTTGCGAGATGGTTTTTCATATGGTTTCCGCATCCCGGCGGGGGATTTTCAGGGTAAAGCGCAATGCAGGAACCAACTGTCGGTTCTGCAGAATACGGCGGTGGTGCAAGCTAAGATTGGTAAGGAGGTGACCCGAGGTCGGGTTGCCGGCCCATTTGACATGCCGCCTGTTGCTAATTTTGTTTGTTCGCCTCTGGGAGTGGTCCCCAAAAAGGACCCAGGGGAATTCAGGTTGATACATAATTTGTCAGCCCCAAGGGGTCTTTCGGTGAACGACGCGATTGACCCGGGAGTTTGTTCGGTACGGTACGCATCTTTTGATGAGGCTGTCGCCATGTTGAATCGCCTGGGGCCCGGAGCGCTGATGGCCAAGTCGGACATTGAGTCGGCGTTCCGGTTGCTCCCGGTACACCCAGATGATCAGCGTCTCCTTGGTTTCATGTTTCAGGGACGCTATTACATGGATAAATGTATGCCAATGGGTTGCTCCATTTCTTGTGCGTATTTTGAAAAATTCAGTAGTTTTTTACAATGGGCGTTCACAAGAACAACAGGGTTTACACATGTTATGCATTATCTTGATGATTTTCTATTTCTGGGGGCAGCCGGGGACATGGAATGTGCACAGGCTTTGAATGAATTTTGTGATCTCATGACCCGCTTTGGCGTGCCATTGGCACCAGGTAAGACAGTGGGCCCGGCTACTTTGCTCGAGTTTCTTGGAATAGAGCTCGACTCCGAAGAGGGGTGCTTCCGTTTGCCTAAGGAGAAGGTAACGAAGTTTAAGACATCACTTGAAAAATGTATTGGTGAGACGAAGGTAAATTTGCATCAGTTGCAGCAAGCTGTGGGTCAGCTGAACTTTGCCCTTAGAGTAATACCGATGGCTCGCCCCTTTTCCCGCTCTATTGCTCAAGCCATGGTCGGCCTTAAGGAAGGGCATCACCGCACAAGGCTCTCGGCAGAGGTCCGCCAGGACATGCGCATATGGTTGACATTCCTGGCGGATTTCAACGGTCGTGTCGTATGGACCAAACCAGTGGTGTCCTCCATGGAGCTGGGGTTGTGGACGGACTCGGCAGGGAGCGTGGGTTTTGGCGCCATCCTGGGTAATCATTGGTCGGCACGAACCTGGCCGCCATGGTGGCACGAGAGTGGGCTGACAGGTAACATTGGGTTTCTCGAACTGTTTCCTATCCTGGTGGCCTTGAAAACATGGCCTGAGGATTTTCGTGATCGCTCTGTGGTTTTCTGGTCTGATAATATGACCGTGGTTGAGTGTATCAATAGTCAGGCAGCACGCTGCAAATGGATCTTGAGACTGTTGAAGGAAATTGTCCTGCTGTGTATGAGACTGAACGTCCACTTTCGGGCGAGACATGTGCCAGGGGTGTTAAATCAGGCAGCTGATACACTTTCTCGTTCCCGTATGCAGGCCTTCTGGGGTTTTCTGCCCTCAGCGGACCCGGTGGCGGCACCATTTCCAGAAGCTCTCTGGTCTCTCGGTGCCCCGGACTACAAGACCTCATGGGAGAGAGTTTAGCACCCAGGACGAGGAAGGCTTATGAAGGGGCGTTCCGTTCTTATTTGTCCTTTTTGGGTTCAGCTAGGGGGGAGCTGTGGGGCCAAGAAGAGTACGTCCTGAATTTTTTGTTATCATTACATCAGGCAGGCGAATCAGTGGCTACGGCCAATAGGCACCGGGCCGCCATTTCTTTCATGGCACGGGCCCATGGCATACAGGATCCCACGGCGTCTTTCTTGGTGCAGAAGGCGCTGCGTGGGTGGCAACGCCGTGAGGGTTGCAGAGTGGATGAAAGACATCCGATAGGTCTTGAAAGGTTGGCCCTGTTACTGTCCGTACTCCCTGCGACATGTTCGTCTCAATCAGAGACAGTGCTATTCCGGGCCGCTTTTGCATTAGCATTCCATGGGGCTATGCGGGTAAGCGAGCTGGTAGCGAGGAACAAGCAGGATACGGGGGGAGGTCTGTGCCGTGAGCACATTCAAATTAAGGGGGAGACAATGGTAGTCTCATTTGTCAGGTCCAAGACCGATCAGAAAGCGATCGGGGACAGTGTAGTGGTTCAGCGGATTCCGGGATCTCCCATGTGCCCGGTAGCATGCGTTGAGGAGTATTTGGCGCAGAGGGCGGCATCATGGGAGGGAAGCTTGCTGAGGCACGCCGACGCCACCCCGCTGACTAGGTTTCAGTTTCAGCGGGTGCTAACGATGGCGATCGCAGCGGCGGGCTTGAACCCGTGCGAGTTTGGGACCCATTCCTTCAGGATAGGGGCTGCTACAGAGGCTACAGCCAGGGGTCTGAGTGTGGAAAAAGTGAAACAGTTGGGGCGTTGGTCCTCGAATTGTTATAAAAGGTATGTGCGGTTGCACATGTTGTGAAGCCTATGTCTTGTACTCACGCTTCTTGTTTTTGTTTGGTTTACAGTGTCGCGAGCTTACGAAGCGGGGCGGACTGTGCAGGCGACCCGACACCTGGGAACCAGCGGTCAAAGATCACCGGCTGAGGAAAGAGTGGTGTGGGTCGTGGGCCACTCATACGTGAGGCGTGCCGCAGACGTATTCAAAGCAGGTGACATGATTCACATGGTTGGGGAATACGGGTACAGGGTGACCTTCTACGGAAGGGGCGGGCTCTGTATTGACCAGTTTCAAAGTTTTATGGAGGGTTTGTTAGGGCGGACAAGGTCACCGCCGTCTGTAATCATAGTGCATCTTGGGGGCAATGATTTGGTGACCACTGGTAGACGACTACTTCTCGAGGCGATACTATCCACAGTGAGTTGGTTGGCGAGAAGGGTTCCAGGGTGCACGATTGCATGGTCCCATATGATTCCACGAAAGGTGTGACGGGGGGCTATTTCTGTGGCTGCTGTAAATCATTCAGTGCAGAAGGTGAATAACAAACTTGGTAGATTGTTCCGTACAAGTACATTGCATTCTATTCCGAATGGGTGTATCAGGGGTGACCAAATGTATCTAGAGGATGGAGTTCATTTGTCCCGGGTGGGGAATGCTTTACTCATAGGAGACTTCGTAGCTTGGTTAAAGAGTTTGCAGCCATGACCTTTAAGTAGGAGTTTTTGTGGGGGGTCCGGATAGCCGGTCAACTATCCGGCCTGTGGCGGTAAGGTCATGATCGGTGAGCAGGAATTAGAAGATCCCTAGAGGTAGGGCGTCACCCATTATGGATGGGAGCGCCCGGGGGGAGGCGGCCATTGGCCCCTCAAACGGGGAGGCGGTCCCCTCTAAGGATGGGGACGCCGAAAGGGAAGGCGGCCATAGGCCCCTCCCTGGGGAGGAGGGGCTAGGGCCCCTCCTGGGAATTTCCCGGGGCCAGGACATCTGCGACGGCAGTTGTGTGGGGTGGGAGGGGGGTCTACGCTACCTTCTAGACACCTCACACGAGTCCTCGGACGACCACTAAAGATGGCGTTGAGTTATCAAGGGGCCCCCGCTAAGACAAGGGAAATTGGAAGTTGGCACAGAGGTACAGTCCTCTGTGCGACCCCCCTCACAAGTGAGGGGGGAGTTCTGGTAGTGGGGATCTGACACCGGTTACGACCTTGCCGTGGGCCCGTAAATGTTAGGATGTACAATTTCAAAGTTTGAGTAATGCATTTGCAGGATGTTTAGTATCGGCTAGGAGAACCTTTGTATTAGAGATGTGTTAAGGTCAGCCAAGAACATCGTAATGTGTGAATGAAATTGTACATGATATGAAACTGTTATTTTGACGTTTTAATTTTGTTTCATATTTTAATAAATACAGCCGGGAGGGTAACTCCCTCCCGCCTTCCACAAGTTCAGAACTGTTTCCGTCTTCCCATCCTTGGGGATTGTGTTGAGAGGGGGTGGTGTCAGAAGCTTCAAGTAACACTGGAGTCGACACAGATTCCTATGCCCACTACCTCTGAAAAAGAACTCAAGAAACACTCTGGACAATTGCTGTGAATTAATTGGAAAAATAACAGGTGAAGTCTCTTACCCTCAGGATAATCTGCACAAGCCCCAGGAGGTGATTGATGACAGGCAATGTTCTGTTTATCCTCACAGAGTCAAATGAAGGAATATTGTAGAATGGTCTGACAACACTCTTGAGGAATTATAATGGAGTAAGTCCCGACTCAATGGAATGAGCTTTGAAGTAGACACTAAAAGACTTAAAAACCTAGCTATGAGTAAACTAATATAGTCCTAATGAACTGACCGAACTGTGAAGGAGTACTGACCCCAATTCCAATACCAGAGATAACTAACTTGAATTTCGTGAAGTGGCACCAACTAAATACATACTACGAATTCTTCAAATAAAGTCACTTGCCAGAATCCCACGTTGTGCATGCGATAAGAACAACCAAAACAGAAGCGCTGACAGGAATTTCCTCAGAACAAGAACTTCACTCAGAGCCGCGCTGTGACTCCGGTGAAGAGGTCAGTTGAAGTGCGCAGATTCCAGAGCGGCTGTGCGCTTCATCTCCACAGCTGCTCGCGCGCTCTCGAAGACTAGAGCGCTCACTCCTCGCTGTTTGTAATTCCCTACGGCGGCCATGTTGGGATACTCGCTTCTTCAGGTTCTGTACACAGCGCCGCAGGAACAACGTGGTGACTCTATGCTGCCTTCGCCAACGTGGATATTTGGAGCCCTGCTTTAATGACCGTTGAGGTTTTGCTGGCACTGATCTAATGCTGGCTATGGTTCTGGAAGTCTTGACAGTACCCCCTTTCAAGAATGGTCCTTCCACAGCGGGCTTGTTAGGGTGTGCCTGATGAAAAGCTTCAACTAGTCGTGGGGCATTTACATGGACTGCTGGTTCCCACGACCTCTCCTCAGGTCCGTACCCCTTCCATTCTATCAAGTAATACAGTTTGTTTCTCACCACCTTGGAATCTAAGATTCTGCTGACTTCGTATTCTTCGCTTGATTCTACCACTATGGCGGGTGGAGAGTTTTTTAACCTGACCTTGTCTGGACTTTTCTTCAGAAGGGAAACATGGAAGGACGGATGAATTTTCAATGACTTTGGTAATTGTAACTTCGCCACTACAGGATTTATGATCTTCTGAATTTTAAATGGCCCTACGAATCTAGGCTGAAACTTCCGATTACCCTTTAATCTCAAATGTTTTGTGGATAGCCACACCTGGTCACCTTTTTTAAACTGTGGGCCTTGTCTTCTCTTTTTGTCTGCCTGCTTTTTATAGGATTGTTTGGCCTTGCTTAAATTGCTCAAAGCTCTTTTGTAAGAGCTCTGTAGCTCTTCCATTACTCTAGCCACGGCAGGGACCTCCCCAATCTGTTTCCCCAGTGTGATAGCTGGATGTCTACCTGTGTTCAAGTAAAATGGAGTGAACCCTGTGGAATCATGAGTTGCGTTATTGTATGCGAATTCTGCAGTCCACAGTAATTCGGACCATTCAACATCCTGCTCTAACAGATAGAGGCGTAAATATTGTTCTAGCTCCTGGTTCAACCTCTCGGTCTGACCGTCTGTCTCGGGGTGATAACTAGTTGAGTAACGTGCGTCTATGCCTAAGTTGTGCATAAAGGTCTTCCAAAATTTCGACATGAACTGTGACCCCCTATCTGAAATGATTACTTGTGGAATTCCGTGTGCCCGAATGATGTGTTGGTTGAATGTCTGTACTAATTGCGAAGCTGTGGGTACAGTCTTGAAAGGAATGAAATGTCCCATTTTGGAAAATGAGTCCACCACCACCAAAATCACTGTGTTACCTTGACTAGAGGGCAGATCCACTATTAAATCTAATGTCACGGTGTGCCAGGGGTAGGGTGCGTTAGGTAAGGGTTGCAATAACCCTTGCGGGGCCTGACGACTGGGCTTCCCTTTGATGCAGATTTCACAGGTCGAAACATATTGTCTTACTTGGGCTGCCAGATCTGGCCACCAAAAGTGTCGCCGGACCAGTTCTTCGGTCTTCTTGACCCCCTTGTGGCCTGCCATTCGATCATCGTGACAACCTCTCAAAGCCTCTTCTTGGAGTTTTCTGGTTGGAAGATATAGCTTGCCTTCATGATATGGGAGTCCTTCGACAAGGTTTCTTTTACCATCTGCCTCGGCCCACTTACGAAGATCCTCTTCTGAGCAGACTTGCTGAATTTGTTCATCGAATTCTTTCATTTGCATGGCTCCGATTATTTGTTTCAATGGAACTATGGGTTCTTCGACTGAAGGTTTCTCTTCGGCTGTGGGGTTCATGCGCGAAAGAGCATCGGCCTTCCCGTTTTTCGAACCTGGTTTGTACGTGATCACGAAGTCGAATTCCGAGAAGTACAAGGACCATCTCAATTGACGTGGCGAAAGTGTTTTAGCAGACTTTAGGAATTGGAGGTTGCGATGGTCTGTAAACACAGTGACAGTATGCTTGGCCCCCAGTAAGTAGTGTCGCCAATCTTGGAATGCTTCTCGAACAGCCAGTAATTCCTTGTCGGCGATGGAGTAATTGCGCTCCGTGTCCGACAGCTTCCTGGACCGGTAGGCCACCGGATGCAGTTGTCCCGTCGTTTTGTTCCTCTGTGACAAAATTCCTCCGGTTGCGAAGTCTGATGCATCAGTTTCAACGAAAAAGGCTTGTTCCGGATCAGGGTGCATTAGAATGGGGGCGCTAATGAAGGCCGTCTTCAAGTCCTGGAAGGCTTGTTCTGCAGTTGCAGTCCACACAAATTTTTGTCCCTTCTTGAGCAGGTGAGTGATGGGAGTGACCTTAGACGAGAAATTAGGAATGAACCTCCGGTAAAAATTGGCAAAACCAATGAAACTTTGGATTTCCTTCACACTTCCTGGCGATGACCACTCCTGAATGGCACGGACCTTTGAATTATCCATCTCGACACCAGCTGCGGACAACATGAATCCCAAAAACTCTACCTTCTCGGCATGAAAAGCACACTTCTCCAATTTCACGTACAAGTGGTTGTCCAAAAGCTTCTGGAGTATTGCTCGCACATGCTTGACATGATCTTCCATGTTGTCGGAAAAAATCAATATGTCATCAATATAGACGACAGCCACTCGGTCCAAGAATTCTCTCAGAACATCATTAACGAAGTTTTGAAATGCTGCTGGGGCATTGCTCAACCCATAAGGCATCACTTGATACTCAAACAACCCATACTTGGTCCGAAAGGCTGTTTTCCATTCATCACCCTCGGCCACTCTCACCAAATGGTAAGCTCCACGCAGGTCAAGCTTGGTGTAAATCTTTGCTCCTTTGACTTGATCCAATAGTTGATTGATTAGTGGCAATGGGTACCGATTTTTCACTGTAACTTGGTTCAATGCTCTATAATCGATACACGTGCGGAGAGTCCCATCCTTTTTTGGCCGGAAGAAAAGCGGAGACGAAACTGGAGACTGTGATGGCCTTATGAATCCCATCCTGGTAAACTCGTCCAAATACTCTTTGAGGTAGTTGTTCTCCTTTTCAGTGAGTGCGTAAACTCGACTGCAGGGCAGGTTGGCACCGGCTTCCAATTCGATCTTGCAATCATAGCTTCTGTGTGGGGGTAATTTCTCAGCATTCCTTTTGTCGAACACACTCGCCAAATCTTGATATTCTTTTGGTATTTCCACTGCGCTAACAGTGCAGATGTGGAGCGACAACTTGGCCAACTCCGTAGCCGGCGATCCCTCGTACTCTTCTGAGTTCTTTGTAAAACAATTCCTCTGACAAAATTCCGAGTTCATCTTGACCGTTCTCCTCTCCCAATCAATAATCGGGTTATGCGTGGTCAACCATGGTAACCCTAAAATCAGCTGGAACTGGGGTGCGTCTATGAGGTTAAATCTAATAAATTCTCGATGACCCTGCAACCCTTCCAATTCTAAGGTCTCTGTTTCTTCTACTATGGGTCCTGAAGTCAAATTGGAGCCGTCGACTGCCTTTACGACTTCGAGATTCTTCTTCTTGATCGCCTTTATGCCCATTTCTTGCGCATATTTCAGGTCACAGAAATTCCCAGTGGCCCCCGAGTCAATCATGACTGAGACTTCTTCCAACGTCTGGGTTCCGAATTTGACTGTAAAAAATACTGTAAGATGGGGAGCCGCTGACTGCAATGTGTTGATCAGCTGCTGAGGTTCATGAGTTGACTGTTCGGAACATCCCACCAGGGCAACTCCTGTTACTGGTGGGATCGATCTTTTAACCCCTGGTTACTCTTGTTTCTCTTCGGACACTCCCTCACAAAATGTCCCGAGGTACCACAATACAAACACAACTGATTTGCTCGCCTTTTATCTTTTTCTTCTTGAGAGAGAGGGCCCCTGATGGAACCTATTTGCATGGGTTCCTCTCCGGTACCCGTATCAGGTTTTGAGGGTTCGGGTCTCATGCGGTCTAGGCGTGGCACAAACGACTTGTAGTCTCGCTTCTTTTCTGACCTTCTTTCAAACAATCGATGCTCGATTTGAAGAACTAAATCAATGAGTTCTGAGATTTCCTGAGGACGTTTCGGGATCTGCGCCAATGCATCTTTTATTTCATCTTTGAGGCCACGATAGAATATCGCCGCCCGTTTACTGTCGGGCCAATCTGTCTCGACGATTAGTTTGTTGAACTGAGCTATATATGCTACCAATTCTCGATTGCCTTGTTTAAGGTCTAGGAGTTCGTTGTCGGTGGCTTGATTGGCCGTTCTTCTGTCGAATATTCGTAGAAATTCTTTCTTGAAACGGTCGAAATCGTACAAAGCTGCGTCGTTTCGAGAGACCAACGGCATAGACCAGGCTGCGGCGTCGCCGCTCAAGTAAGACAACATGAATGCGACCTTGGCTTGATCCTCTTTGAACACTACTGATCTGCACAAGAAATGTAGAGAACATTGGGTCAGGAAAATCTGGGCCTTATGGGGGTCCCCGCTAAAGCGTTCTGGGTTGGCTAAGGGGACAATAGGTGCCACTGAATGAATTACTTGCGTGGCCACTTCTGCACCAGAGTTCTGAGAGGAGTCGAAGCTAGGTAAAGGAGTTGTTCCCGCTAAGAGTTCCTCTAATTTCTGTTGAACGTGACGAGTTTCTTGTTGGGACCTTTTTATCTCATCCCTCAGGACTCTATTCTCTTCTGTGGAACGTGTAAGTTGGGCCTGTAACCCTTCTAGGATTCCCGCCAAGGAGTTCATATCAAATCCCTCAGTCATGTCGACTCGAGTGAAAGATTGGCACTTCAATCTGTCAGAAGCTTCAAGTAACACTGGAGTCGACACAGATTCCTATGCCCACTACCTCTGAAAAAGAACTCAAGAAACACTCTGGACAATTGCTGTGAATTAATTGGAAAAATAACAGGTGAAGTCTCTTACCCTCAGGATAATCTGCACAAGCCCCAGGAGGTGATTGATGACAGGCAATGTTCTGTTTATCCTCACAGAGTCAAATGAAGGAATATTGTAGAATGGTCTGACAACACTCTTGAGGAATTATAATGGAGTAAGTCCCGACTCAATGGAATGAGCTTTGAAGTAGACACTAAAAGACTTAAAAACCTAGCTATGAGTAAACTAATATAGTCCTAATGAACTGACCGAACTGTGAAGGAGTACTGACCCCAATTCCAATACCAGAGATAACTAACTTGAATTTCGTGAAGTGGCACCAACTAAATACATACTACGAATTCTTCAAATAAAGTCACTTGCCAGAATCCCACGTTGCGCATGCGATAAGAACAACCAAAACAGAAGCGCTGACAGGAATTTCCTCAGAACAAGAACTTCACTCAGAGCCGCGCTGTGACTCCGGTGAAGAGGTCAGTTGAAGTGCGCAGATTCCAGAGCGGCTGTGCGCTTCATCTCCACAGCTGCTCGCGCGCTCTCGAAGACTAGAGCGCTCACTCCTCGCTGTTTGTAATTCCCTACGGCGGCCATGTTGGGATACTCGCTTCTTCAGGTTCTGTACACAGCGCCGCAGGAACAACGTGGTGACTCTATGCTGCCTTCGCCAACGTGGATATTTGGAGCCCTGCTTTAATGACCGTTGAGGTTTTGCTGGCACTGATCTAATGCTGGCTATGGTTCTGGAAGTCTTGACAGGTGGCGGGTATCTCAGCCATATGGAAAGGGGCGACCACTCGGTCCCCCCGAACGTATGGTGGAGTACCCCGATCCCCCCGGGAAACCATTTTGGGCGGGAGGCGAGTCTCGGCTGGTATGCCCAAAGCGGCGTAGCCGGGGCGCGCCTTTTTCCCGCCCAAGAGGGGGTTGTCCTAGACACCAACATCGCTAGCCACGCCCTGGAGGCGGATTGGAGGTGGGTACACGCCCGCCCGAAGAAGGATAAAGGGAGCAACAAGCCAAGGAAGCATCCTCTTGTTCCTGTGCTCTGAAGCTGCACCTCCCCGTTGAACGTGAGCTCGAGACGGAACGAAGAGCCATTTTTTGACCCGCCCACCAGCCCCTGATGACAGCGATTTGTTGGAATAAAGTCGAGTGTCATGATATTGTTTTTCTTACAGGTTGTTTTGAATAAAGTTGGTAATTTGGGTGTAATAAAGTTGATAATTTTTCCTTTTCAGCATGTTTTATTCAGCAAAGTAGTTGCACCGGATACTCGGTAGAGATTATATTTCGATTTGCTTAAGTATAAGGTTGTTTCTTTCCACTTTAGTCTTAGATTGTCGTATTTATTTTGGTCGGGCGGTAAGGTCATGATCGGTGACCAGGAATTAGAAGATCCCTAGAGGTAGGGCGTCACCCATTATGGAAGGAAGCGCCCGGGGGGAGGCGGCCATTGGCCCCTCAAACGGGGAGGCGGTCCCCTCTAAGGATGGGGACGCCGAAAGGGAAGGCGGCCATAGGCCCCTCCCTGGGGAGGAGGGGCTAGGGCCCCTCCTGAGAATTTCCCGGGGCCAGGACATCTGCGACGGCAGATGTGGTAAGTTGTGTGGGGTGGGAGGGGGGTCTACGCTACCTTCTAGACACCTCACACGAGTCCTCGGACGACCACTAAAGATGGCGTCGAGTTATCAAGGGGCCCCCGCTAAGACAAGGGAAATTGGAAGTTGGCACAGAGGTACAGTCCTCTGTGCGACCCCCCTCACAAGTGAGGGGGGAGTTCTGGTAGTGGGGATCTGACACCGGTTACGACCTTGCCGTTGGCCCGTAAATGTTAGGATGTACAATTTCAAAGTTTGAGTAATGCATTTGCAGGATGTTTAGTATCGGCTAGGAGAACCTTTGTATTAGAGATGTGTTAAGGTCAGCCAAGAACATCGTAATGTGTGAATGAAATTGTACATGATATGAAACTGTTATTTTGACGTTTTAATTTTGTTTCATATTTTAATAAATACGGCCGGGAGGGTAACTCCCTCCCGCCTTCCACAAGTTCAGAACTGTTTCCGTCTTCCCATCCTTGGGGATTGTGTTGAGAGGGGGTGGCGGGTATCTCAGCCATATGTAGATATCTTTGAACGTCCTCTAAGGGCTTGCGATCTCTAGGAGAGTACCAGACGGAGCACATCAGCATGATAACTTAGTTAGCTGTAGCCCTACAAATCTAGAGCCTCTTTTTGGCCAAATGAAGGCCTTCTTTCGGTGTTTACACCTCACTGTGGGGGGCTAATAAATAAAGGTGAGGTGTATCACCTGACCCTGATATGTTGCATGCCACACTATATTGCAGTACAATGAAGCATTGGGTACCAAAGTCCAACCAGAACAAAACCGATCAGACACATAATGATGATCATGAGGGTGTGCAAACAACAAGACATGAGGCCGAAATGCATTGGAAGGAATGTTTTTTTGACATATGAAAAATAAGAAAGTTGGATATATATGGTCCTTGATGGATAATAATGAATGTGATCATGCAATTACATTGAACAAGTTCTACGAGTATGAATAAAATACTTTTGAAGATAAGAAGCACAAAAAAACTTTATTGAAAAACTTTATTGAGTAACATCAGCTGGTTTTTTCAGCACCAATTCACCAGTGCCCTAGGAGACACTTGCACATTCTGTGTCAGTGCTGTCCACATTCACTCGAGTAGAAAGGCTCATAAATAAATGAAACTTTATGTTTCTTCTTTGTGTGCATAATGTTTTCTCTAATTTCAGAAACCAAGGGGCTTACTTACAAGCCCCTTGCGCCACCCGTACGTCACATTTCCCGTGTTAAAAATGATGCAAAAGTGGCACAAGAGGCTTGTAAATAACCCTCAAAGTTCGAGCAGCGTATTCATTAAAATGTATTGTTATTTTTAGATTGTGTGTGAAGGCCACTAAATGTATCTTTTAATGAGATGAACAGTAAATCTTAGCATCTGTGTATGAGACGAACTGGCGGAGAAGAATCCGCAAGGTCACAGCACTGAAAGGTGTATGATTCACAAGAAGAGATCTGGCAGGGAGTTTTGTGAATTTTTTGTTTTGATTGGTTCGTTCTCTATGGGAACCATAGGACTGGCTATCCTGTTAAGTTTCATGTTTTAATTGAATTCCACTGACTTAGATAGTTAAACTTGTTTCTGTCCACCTTTGAAGGTGGACATCCCTTTGCCACTCTTCAGACCACATTCTTCTTTTATTCCTGCTCAATGAGGTAATCTCTAGAGCAAACAGTTTTCTCCTTTCCTTAACTGGAACCTTTATTTGGTTTTACCTTAGTGGTTTATTTTTCTGGCACCTGCTGCTTAATCATCCCTGACTACACTTCTGAAACTTTGGCTCAACATTAGAGAGTTTCCTTTCAGGAGAAACAAATCTTTCATGATTTGCTTACAACAATCCATAAATAGCTTGGCTTTGTATTTGTAATTCTGACTGGCTTGAATATTTGACTTACATTAAAACCTAATGATTATTGACTTAAAATTAATTTCACTGGTGTAAGTTTGTAACCAATCTGCTAATAAACTGCCATGGTTTCGAAATCTACTATTCTATGCATTCTTGTAGGGCAACATGTTCTCTACTGTTATTGATATGCTATTGAACTGTTGATTTTAAGTCTCTGTTTGAGTCAAAAATCCATCCTCTTGGGTACAGTGGACACTTGAAGTTTGCACCAGCCTTTGCAAGGTGCAAATACCATCCTTACCTGCTAAATCAGATTTTTGCAGAGAACGGTTCTCATTGAGGAATAAAGAGTTAGAATTTGCCTCAGAGATAGTTAGAACCTGCCCCAGTCTGCATCTATGAGATTTACATGGTCCGGGTAAGAGAGAATTCAAGGCGTTCCTTAAGCTGTTGTAGTGTCCTAGAAGAGTGAGCATAGTAGGGCCATGCGTCTTTAAATATGTACTGCCGAGTTTGGTAATTTGCGGTTTTGATGAATTTGTGTGCTTCGCAGTGTAGTGTTCATTTTGAGTCCAGAATGGTTTTGTGTTGAAGTGAGATTTCAAATGCTGTTTTGTGTATATCGCTTTTGTCTATGAAGAAAAATGTACTTCTTGTAAGAGTTCACATTTTAGTTATTAGACTCGTGGTAGCCCAAGATTATGGGATAAACATTGAGTATATGACATTGTAACTTGTATGTTAAGGTTTGTGGTGTTGGACCGTGAATTGCTATCAGGCGCACAAAAAATAGGGACTTATTTAATTTCTGTTGTGAGAGTGCGCTAACTGAGATTGATGTTTGGTTAATATGGCTGAGATACCCGCCACCCCCTCTCAACACAATCCCCAAAGGAGGGAAACCGGAAACAGTTCTTGAAGTTTTTGGAAGAGGGAGGGAGTGACCCTCCCGGCCGTATTTATTAAAACAAAAATTAAAACATTATATTAATGTACAATTTCATTACCACATTGCGATGTTTGGCTAACCTTAACAGATTCTCTAATACAGAGGTTCTCCTAGCCGAACTAACATCCTACAAAACATTGACTTGAAATTTTGAAATTGTACATCCTAACGTTTAAGGGCCAACGGCAAGGTCGTAACCGGTGTCAAGATCCCTAACCAGAAATACCCCCCCCACTTGGGAGGGGCGACAGGACTGAGGCGTACCTCCAGTGCAACTACCAATTTCCCTTGACTTGACGGGGGCACCAATAAACTCGACGCCATTTAAAGGTCGTTCGAGGACTCGTGTGAGGTTATCTAGAAGGTAGCGTAGACCTCCCCCCAAACCCCACACAACTTACCACATCTGCCGTCGCAGACGTCACTGGCCCCGGGAAATTCCCCAGGAGGGGGCTGTAACCCCTCCTACCCAGGAAGGGGCCTTGACCGCCTTTCCTTTTCTTTCGGCGACCCATCCTTAGAAGGGACCGCCTCCCCGTTGAGGGGCCAATGGCCACCTCCCCCGAGCGCTCCCATCCGTGTTGGGTGACGCCCACTCATAGGGATCTTCCAATTAGTGCTCACCGATCATGACCTTACCGCCCGACCAAAATAAATACGACAATGCTAACTAAATTACTAAATGACTACCTATGAAAAGACAGTAGCAACAACCACTTTATTAAAAGCATGCTTACTGATAACACAAAAGCAGAAATACTTTATTTGCAAAACATAACACAAATCGACCAGACTTTATTGCATACTCAAAGTCATCACCATAATCACCATAACCTGTAAACGAAAATCAGAGTTATCCATCAAATTTTTATTCAGACATTATTAAAACCACTTGCTGTCTTCAGGGGCTGGTGGGTGGGTCAAAATTGGCTCTTCGTTCCGTCTCGAGCTCACGTGCAGCGAGGAGGTGCAGCTTCAGAGCACAGGAACAAGAGGATGTCTTCGGGTCTTGCGTCCCCTTTTATCCGTCTTCAGGGCGGGCGTAAACCCGCCCCTGCCTGCCCCGAGGGCGTGGCCAGCCCCGTCAGTGTCTAGGCCAGCCCACTCCAGGGCGGGAAAAAGCGCGCCCCGGCTACGCCGCTTCGGGCATACCAGCCGGGACACGCCACCCGCCCAAGATGGCTTCCCGGGGGGATCGTGGTACTCTGCCATACGTGCGGGGGGACCGAGTGGTCGCCCCTTTCCATATGGCTGAGATACCCGCCACCCCCTCTCAACACAATCCCCAAAGGAGGGAAACCGGAAACAGTTCTTGAAGTTTTTGGAAGAGGGAGGGAGTGACCCTCCCGGCCGTATTTATTAAAACAAAAATTAAAACATTATATTAATGTACAATTTCATTACCACATTGCGATGTTTGGCTAACCTTAACAGATTCTCTAATACAGAGGTTCTCCTAGCCGAACTAACATCCTACAAAACATTGACTTGAAATTTTGAAATTGTACATCCTAACGTTTAAGGGCCAACGGCAAGGTCGTAACCGGTGTCAAGATCCCTAACCAGAAATACCCCCCCCACTTGGGAGGGGCGACAGGACTGAGGCGTACCTCCAGTGCAACTACCAATTTCCCTTGACTTGACGGGGGCACCAATAAACTCGACGCCATTTAAAGGTCGTTCGAGGACTCGTGTGAGGTTATCTAGAAGGTAGCGTAGACCTCCCCCCAAACCCCACACAACTTACCACATCTGCCGTCGCAGACGTCACTGGCCCCGGGAAATTCCCCAGGAGGGGGCTGTAACCCCTCCTACCCAGGAAGGGGCCTTGACCGCCTTTCCTTTTCTTTCGGCGACCCATCCTTAGAAGGGACCGCCTCCCCGTTGAGGGGCCAATGGCCACCTCCCCCGAGCGCTCCCATCCGTGTTGGGTGACGCCCACTCATAGGGATCTTCCAATTAGTGCTCACCGATCATGACCTTACCGCCACAGGCCGGATAGTTGACCGGCTATCCGGACCCCCCACAAAGCTCCTACCTAAAGGTCATGTTTTAACGTTTTTAACCATGCTAAGAAGTCTCCTATGAGTAACTCATTCCCCACCCGAGACAAATGCACACCATCCCCCAAATACATACTGTCGTCACTAATACAGCCATGCGAAATAGAATGCAATGTCCTGGAACGGAACAACCTACTCACTTTGTTATTAAGCTTTCTAACAGAATGATTCAAAGCATGAATAGACATAGCCCCTCGCCACACCTTTCGTGGGATCATATGGGACCACGCAATTATGCACCCCGGAACTCTCCTCGCCAACCAACTTACAGTGGAAAGCATTGCCTCCAGGAGAAGTCGTCTACCGGTGGTGACCAAATCATTGCCTCCTAGATGTACTATGACTATAGACGGCGGTGACCTCGTCCGCCCTAACAAACCCTCGAAAAATGTTTGAAACTGGTCAATACAGAGACCGCCCCTTCCGTAGAAGGACACCCTGTACCCGTATTCCCCAGCTACGTGAATCATGTCACCTGCTTTGAATACGTCCGCGGCACGCCTCACGTGTGAGTGGCCCACGACCCACACCTCCTTTTTCACAGCCGGTGATGTCTGACCGCTGGCCCGGTGTTGGGTCGACTGCATAGTCCGCCCCGCCTCGTAGGCTTGCGCAACTGAAAATCAAACAAAAACAAGAGGCGTGAGTACATCATTACAGCTTCACAACATGTGTAACCGCACATACCTCTTATAACAATTGGAGGACCAACGCCCCACTCGTTTCACTTGTTCAACATTTAGACCCCTAGCTGTAGCTTCTGTAGCAGCCCCTATCCGAAAGGAATGGGTCCCAAACTCGCCCGGGTTCAAGCCCGCAGCGGCAATTGACATCGCAAGCACCCGCTGAAACTGAAATTTCGTCAGTGGGGTGGCGTCTGCGTGTCTCAACAAGGTCCCCCCCCATGATGCCACCCTTCGTGCTAGGTATTCTTCTAAACACTTTACCGGACACATGGAGGACCCGGGAATCCTGCGTATGATTATGCAGTCACCCATCCCACCTTGATCGGTCTTGGACCTGACAAAGGAGACCGTCATTGTCTCACCTCTGATCTGAACATGTTCCTGGCACAAACCCCCTGTCACATCCCGTTTGTTCCTTGCCACCAGTTCGCTTACCCGCATCGCCCCATGGAATGCCAGCGTAAAAGCGGCTCGGAACAACACTGTCTCAAACTGAGATGAACATGTGGAAGGGAGTGTGGCCAACAACTGGGCCAACCTATCCAAACCTATCGGGCGCCTCTCATCTACTCTGCGACCTTCAAGGCGTTGCCACCCACGCAGCGCTTTCTGTACAACGAAAGACGCTGTCGGGTCCTGGATACCATGAGCCCTGGCAACAAAGGAAATGGCAGCACGATGCCTCTGGGCCGTAGCCACCGATTTCCCAGCCCTACGTAAGGACATCAGAAAATTCACTACCCATTCCTCGTGGCCCCACAGCCCCTCTCTATCGGGCCCCAAAAAGGCTAAATAGGACCGAAACGCCCCTTCATATGCCTTCCTCGTCCTTGGTGCTAGACTCTCTCCCACGAGGTGGCGAAGTTCGGGGCACCGAGAGACCAGAGAGCTTCGGGAAAGGGTGCCGGCTCTGGGTCCGCTGTGGGAAGGAAACCCGAGAAAGCCTGCATATGAAAACGAGACAGTGCATCAGCCGCCTGATTCATTACCCCCGGGACATGTCTTGCTCTGAATAGCACATTCAGTTGCATACACAGTAAAACAATTTCTTTGAGCAGTCTTAAAATCATTTTACATCGTGCAGCCTGGCTATTGATGCACTCGACCACGGTCATATTGTCAGACCAAAAAATCACAGAGTGATCTTTGAACCCTTCGGGCCAGGTTCTCAGGGCCACCAAAATGGGGAAAAGTTCAAGGAAAGCAATATTACTTGTCAGACCATTGTCATGCCACCATGTCGGCCACCTTTGTGCCGACCATTTTGTGCCGAAGATGGCGCCAAAACCTATGCTACCTGCTGAATCGGTCCATAGCCCCAGCTCTTCCGAGGACACGGCTGGTTCGTTCCAGACGACTCGACCATTAAAGTCCGCCAGGAATGCTAACCAAATGCGCATGTCCTGGCGGACCTCAGCCGATAGTCTCGTGCGATGATGGCCCTCCTTTAGGCCGACCATAGCTTGGGCAATTGAACGGGAGAAGGGGCGGGCCATTGGTATTACCCTCAGGGCAAAATTCAACTGTCCCACCAACTGCTGTAATTGATGCAGCGTAACTTTAGGTCCATTTATACACACTCGGAGGGCTGCCCTGAATTTTAACACTTTGTCAGCTGGCAAACGAAAACAACCCTCACTGGAGTCTAACTCGATCCCCAGAAACTCGAGGCAAGTCGTAGGACCCACCGTCTTACCTGGTGCCAATGGCACACCAAACTGCTTCATTAACATACAAAATTCGGCCAAGGCCCGGCCACATTCGAGATCCCCGGCTGGCCCAAGGAACAGAAAATCATCAAGGTAATGCATTACATGGTGGAAACCCGTCTTCTTTGTGAAGACCCATTGTAGAAAACTACTGAATTTCTCGAAATAGGCACAAGATATCGAGCATCCCATCGGCATACACTTATCCATGTAATAACAACCCTGAAACATGAAACCCAGGAGACGCTGGTCGTCTGGGTGTACCGGGAGCAATCGGAACGCTGACTCGATATCTGACTTCGCCATCAGCGCCCCGGGCCCCAGGCGATTCAAAATGGCTACGGCCTCATCGAAGGATGCGTACCGCACCGAACATACTTCCGGATCTATTGCATCATTAACAGAAAGACCACGTGGAGCTGATAAATTATGAATCAATCGGAACTCCCCCGGGTCCTTCTTGGGGACCACCCCTAAAGGAGAACAAACAAAATCATGCACCGGGGGTACACTAAACGGGCCGGCGACCCGACCTCGAGTAACCTCTTTTCGGATCTTATCCTGTACCACGGTCGTATGCTGCAGGACCGAAAGTTGATTTTTACACTTCTCCACACCCTGAAAGTCCCCTACCGGGATGTGGAAACCATACGAAAATCCGTTCCGCAGCACCCCAGCAGAAGTACGATCCGGGTATTCACTGAGCCAGGGAATCATCGCCAAGGTATCAATCGGGGTAGGTAAAGGCGCCCCTCGGACTATGTTAGACCTGTTTGGCGCCTCCTCTCCCCCCGTTATCACCCGTTTTGGCTCTGCACGTGGACTCAGGATGGGGCGACCCGCACCCACTACATTCATGTTTAAATTTACACGATCCCTGGGGTCTAGTACATTTACCTCTGTTGAAATTAAAGCACAACCCCCTTTTTCCAGTATTGCCGGCAGGTCTCGCCTGATCGTCGGTACCCGTACCTGGACGAAAGGGCGTCCCCCCATATTGGCGGGAGGATTCGCCAACATTACTTCCTACCAATGGCATTTTCAACATACCTGTCTCCTTCATTTTATCCCATGTCAAAGAATCATAACAATCCCAGGTCAAGCTTTTATTATGCTCTTTAGCCTTTCGAAAAAGATTATCGTAGCAAAACCAATGGTTACCCTGGTATGATGTCGAGTACCCCATGATTCGCGACTGATAGGTCGGCAATTCGGAAAGCAACTCGGGCCTACGTTCCCCCAATATCGACGTAAAGATCCCCCATGCATTACCCCAATTGCCAATATTCTCATTCACTTTAAAGGCGGCCATTTTTGCGCGCCAAACACTCGGATGCATGAGGTCTTTCTGACCCTTAACATGCTCCACTTCATAATGATCAACAAGCAACGAGAAGATGTTCACATATTCCCCTGCCCAAATCTTTTCCTTAATTGCCAAAGGCACATGTTGACCCAACCTTTCTCTACGAGAGGGTGCTGACTCATCCCTTGCAATCGGCAATGGCCGCTTACCTGCACCGGACGCTGCCTCTGCGGTCGCAATCGTCCCTTGTGGCTTGTCAACTACTGCAACCGGGGCGGACACCTTGGCTGCTTCACGTTTCTCGCGCAATTGCTTCATAAGCGCCTGCGCCTCGGCAGCCGTGGCGCCCTCACTACTTTCGCCCAACCACGCTGCAAGTTGTGCTGCCAGCTCGGGCGGCATATCTTCATTGGGCACCGGGGTGACCACCACGGGAATCGGATTCCCCTCCGCCGGTACTGGGGTTGGCGCTTCGAGCGGGGTACAGGGAACCGGGACGTCTCCCCCAGCTGGTCCCCTCCTTGGCCTCTTGGCTCTCCCTCCTGGAGCTGCTCCAGCCGACGGACGTTCCGGCCCCCCTTCCCCGTCTCTCTCCGCCACCCGTTTCTTTAGCTCGGTCATCTCCTTCATGAGGACCCGAACCATCTGTTCGGTCGTCATTCTCTTCCCGCCTTTCTTGGGCATTTCTCCGACAGAGTATCTGTAAGACAAAAGAAAGATTACAACGCTCAAAATTGGCTCTTCGTTCCGTCTCGAGCTCACGTGCAGCGAGGAGGTGCAGCTTCAGAGCACAGGAACAAGAGGATGTCTTCGGGTCTTGCGTCCCCTTTTATCCGTCTTCAGGGCGGGCGTAAACCCGCCCCTGCCTGCCCCGAGGGCGTGGCCAGCCGCGTCAGTGTCTAGGCCAGCCCACTCCAGGGCGGGAAAAAGCGCGCCCCGGCTACGCCGCTTCGGGCATACCAGCCGGGACACGCCACCCGCCCAAGATGGCTTCCCGGGGGGATCGTGGTACTCTGCCATACGTGCGGGGGGACCGAGTGGTCGCCCCTTTCCATTCTGCACAGAGGAGCAGATTACACTAGTCACTGTGATTTCCTGCTGGTTGATATTTCACTTCTTGTGTGTGACAATGCCTGGAGGGCGTTATTCCCCAATCCCCTTAGAGTGATTATGAACCTTGAATTCTCTTTTAGTGGAGCAGACAAGAGTTATTGTTTTGTTTAAATAACTGTTAGTGCAAAACTGATTGCTGTTGAGTGAGAGCTACCATGAGATGCTGTGAGTTGTGTCATAGGGTACCGTGCTGTTATCAGTCGGTTGGTATATGGGCTGCTATGGAATTGAACATTACGTCAGAGGGTGTCATGCTGTGGGTGGTTAGTTCAGTGGTGTTGCACTGAGATTGTATGTTGGTATTGTTGCGTATTGCTTTGTGATTTGTTGAGAACTGCTGTTCATTTCAATTGACATTTATTGACTTTGTGCTGTGCAGTGTTTAGAGAAAAGATTACATTTTTCAAGAAATTGAGTGCTTTGGTTAGCAATGAAGTGGAAATTCCTGTCTGTGAGGGCAAATAAACACTCCCAGGGCACGGCTGCGCATTACACGACAATCAATGTTGGTTTATACCTGTGTATTTGGCAAAAACAGTGGAATACGATCCCTGTAAATGAAGAGTATTTGTAGTTTTCCCACATGGTACTTTTAATCTTAGAATTATTGAGGCAAGTGTTGAATAACACAAAATCTCACCTAGACCAGCCCAATATGGAGCTTTGAATAAAAAGAAGAAGGCAGCACATGCAAAGGAGAAAGAGAAAAACCAGACTAAACCTAAAACTATAGTTTGTGTCTGGATGGAAGTGTAGTGGGGTGCTGAACAGCAGGTATAGAGGAAAGTTGTGATGGAGGAAATCGAGAAGTACCCCATCCTAACCAGTGGAAGAACAAGGGAGAAATAAAGTATGAGAGTGGGGTGGGATGGATACCAAGAGTGATGAAAGTAACAAGACAAATTCTAGCAATGACTTTTTGGATTATATATTGGCTTCTTGATCACCTCTGTACAGTGTTGTTCAAGCAAGGGGAGGAAACCCACAGATTGAAAGAAATCAGGGGCCGATGGACTGTCGCGATACAAAACACCCGTTGATGATTCCAATGTAAGTGCACCAGTTAGCCAGAATCTCCCGGAGGAAGAGTTGCCACTTGTTCTAGGTTTGCCCATTGTTTTACCAGCTCCACTGTTATTGGGCCCGATTCACAGAATGAACTTAAGACTAAATCCTAAACTTACTACTATTTAGTATTCACAGAATGCACTTACTACTTTCGGGATTCACAGAGTGAACTTACTACTTTCGGGATTCACAGAATGAACTTACTACTTTCGGTATTCACAGAATTGATTTAAGACTACTAACTTTACGTCCGAACTCGTGCCGTAAATTCCGGCCCGGAGGCGGAGTTTCCGGCTCGGAGGCGGGGCTTCCGGCTTGGGGGTGGAGCTTGCGACCCGGAGGCGGAGCTTCCGGGCCGGAGGCGGAGCTTGCGCCAGAGAAGTGGGGATTTAGCCATGGCTGAAATGCCCACCTCTGGGCCGCAAGCTCCGCCTCCGGGCCACAAGCTCCGCCCCCAAGCCGGAAGCTCCGCCTCCGGGCCGGAAACTCCGCCCCCGGGCTGGAATTTACGGCCCGAGTTTGGACGTAAAGTTAGTAGTCTTAAATCTATTCTGTGAATACCGAATGTAGTAAGTTCATTCTGTGAATCCCGAAAGTAGTTAGTGCATTTTGTGAATACCAAATAGTAGTAAGTTTAGGATTTAGTCTTAAGTTCATTCTGTGAATCGGGCCCATTGACTTTAAGTATTATTGTTGTTACCCCAGCCCCTGTTGTTCCTCTAGTCATAACCGGACCTATTGTCCCATGCACTAATGCCACTGTAGACAGTAGAAACTCCATTGGATTCTTGGATCTTGTGAAAATGAAGACAGAACTTGAGGGTATTATTAAGGAAATTCTGAAGGTGGGATTTATAAATGGGTAGAGTATAGAAGAACTCTTGTTCCTGTGTAGAGGGGCATACATATTAGGCTTATGAAGAATTAGAAGGAATTGCAGCAGAATTTGAGATTGATTTGTCCAAGAGTACATAATTGCTGGATGTTCATGACAGAGGAAACTCTCAACAATATGTGAATGACTGGTTTGAAATTACATTTGAGGGGATTAGTTGGGATCATCCAGAAATGGAATGATACTCAAAAGATCAAAATTGGTCGCCTAATAAAGTGAAGAAGAAGGACAGTGACTCTGGAGGGCCAGAGGGTTAAACTAGTAAAAGTGACTCAGAGGTTAGGGCTTATCCATTGAAAGAAGTATATGGGGGTGAATATGTGCATGCATGTACTTTGAATCCTTTGTGATTTATTCACATTTACAAACTAACTTCCAAAACTGAGAGGAAACCCTGACCCTTGGTATACCCAGGTTAACATGACCTTAAGGATTTCCAAGGTGCTTTGAAAAAATGTAACGCTTTCTTTGATATTGTTGTCTCAAATCGCTTGAGGGCTGCGTGCAAGTGTTTGTTCGGTGGCCGAACGCAGAATAGCTGTGGGACGCTCCAATGCATACTCTCTCTACAGTTGATATAGAAAAGTATAATCAGGTGATCAATTTGTAGAAAACTAAGGTTCCACAAAAAAAGGATGATTTGTTGTAGATTTCTAGAACAACCTGAGAATCTAAAGATTTGGTGCATGCTTATTATGAGAGGCTCATGCAGATTTTTCTCCTAGCATATTTTAATTTAAAACTGACAACGAGGAATTCTTATTAACTTTATGTCCCAGTTTGTTCTTGGCTTTTGTCCTGAGATTAGCTCACCTATCATGCAGAATGTGATTTGTTGGCAGTCAAAGACTTCAGACGAAGCACTGTGATACACAAAGTATTTTTTTTAATGATGATTTGGAAGCAAGACAGAAGAAAATCAAAGAGAAATTCATGTTGGCTCAATCAAATTTAGCCCAGAAGGAATTTCAGAATGGTCTTTACACAGCAAATCCTGGTTCTGGTGTTGGTGCTGGAATTCAGGGAGTTGGATATTAAGGTGGTGGTCAGATGATGCAGATTAGGCATGGTCTTACACAGGGTAGAGGAAGAGGAATGTCTTTGGATACTAATTCAGGAATGGATATAACCAATCTAAAGAAAAATACATTGTGCCATAATTGTAACAATTTAAGCCATTATAAACAAGAGTTTCGGTCAATCCAGTTTGATGGTCAAGTGCCTAATGTGAATATTATTCTAGCTCAGAATATGCAAATGTCAAGACCTGAGAACCCTAATATGCCACAAGACCCATTAATGCAGCATACACTGAATAACCTGAGATTTAATGTGAAGCCGAAACCCAGAGTGAAATAGAACCTCTTCATGAATTCTGACAGTTTCAACAGTGCCCACTTTTTGACAGTTTCGGAGATCCAAGTTCTGATCAATTACTGAAAGGGGAGAAAGATTGCAAGTTTGGTGGAGTTTTTGAGGTAGACCAGGGTGACCCATATGTGGATGGAGAGATGGAATTGCTACCCTGTATCATTTCTTATCAGGACTGGTTCTACCCATTCTACTATGAAAACTGTAGTAGTCCCAAACATACCCCTCCAGGGAAAACAAGTCCAAATTGTAGGTATTTCAAATAAGCAGACAGTAATTCCTGTACAAGTCAAAGTCCCTGTGAAAATAGCTCACCTTAAAGAAGATAATCAATTTGTGATATGTGACACAAGCCCAGTTAGCCTAAAAAGACTACAAATTTAACTACAGTTAAACGAAATAAATTATGTAAACATGTAAATATAAAAAATGCTATGAACTTTGAAACAAACACTACATTCATAAATAATTTGTAAAAAGTAATTTCACAATTTATTATAGATAATATGGCACGACTGGAGGTGAGGATTATGCCTTCACTTTCTTTGTTTGTTAAACAACAGCATTACAGTAATACTATTAATCACTTTCTTCATTTATTAAAAGGCAGCCATTTCATTAATATTCAAACAGAACTACAATTCCCATGAACCACAGGCAATTTAGTAGAAATTAACAACTAGATGAGCTGTCGGCACAGTTCACCGATATCCAATCACTGAGCAGCACTCCATGACATCCATTCTCCTTCGAGATCCCAGCCTCTTTCTTTGCTGCTCACTAGCAAGCTAAGTTCCCCTTTGTTCTCTTTACATGTGCGAGACTGTGTTTTCCTTAATGCTAGCATGTCACGTAGTAAAAATTGTGCTCGATTGGCATGTTGCTTATTTATCGTGTTTTAAACTGTTATTAATGCTAGATTGTGTGTGTGACTTCGCGGCTGGGATCCTTTCATGCGGCTCATTGCAGTGTGGTCTTCCACACACTAGGGGGCTGAGAAGCGGCACATCTCTGTGGTTTGGTGCATTATTTATGAATCTCCTCAGTATCCGAGCCGCGTGCCATCCGCACTGCTGTCCCGACTGGTGTTGATGCCCCAAACCTCAGCTCTTCTGGAGAGAGATGCGCTGGGCTGTGACCCCTTTGCCTGTGTGGCTTCTACCCACTGTAAACATCATTTACAATGCTGTTGATACATCGCATGCCATTGCAACGCGGTCAATACACTGACCCCGTTCTTACATCGCATACCATTACAACGCAAGTTGTTATAAAGATTTTCTGTAGGGGGCAGAAGGTGTTGGATTTAAAATCATCCAACACCTTCCCTACTGTTGCACATACTGGAGTTGGAAAAGTAATGTACAGCAAGTTGTTATAATGACTTGCGTTGTAATTGTATGCGGCGTAACAATATGGTCTTTGTAATGACTGCATTGTAATAGCATGCGTTGTAAAAGCATGCGATGTAACGTGGCCTATTCTCTGCCTACCCATATTTACGGCTGACACCCAGCCTTTCTAAATATATTCTGCTGCGCTTCTGCCCTGCACTTGAGTGTAAAGTTATTTTTTTTTTGTACTCATATCACCACTGATCGGCACCAATTGACTTACCGTTTGTATGTGCCCAGTATCTCTCTGAGTCAATCAGATTTATTGTGTTCCATCTGATATCCACAGCCCTCTCAGTTTTGCTGAATTGAGAGATTGTAATCATTGGACAGAGAAGTAATCAGATTTTTAGCAATTCCCAAAACCTACCCCTACTTTTTTCCAGCCCCTTTAAAAACACTACATATCTCATCCATTCCTGCCATGAAGGGGCCTCTATCTGAGTCCAGAGTTTATAAATGTCTCTCCTTGCTAGTTGGATGAAATAAAAGATCAGATGGAAGCAGTTTACCTGCAGATCACGTATATCTTTAACCAGTTGAGATATCCCAAACATAATTAAATTAGTGCTTACCTCTATGCTAACTCCCACTGAATGAGAGACAGTCTTACCCCCTGCTGACCTAAAAACTTCTAACTTTGGGCAAGTGGCAAACATGCCCATGCCATCTGCCTGTCAGCTTCCACACCGTTTACACTTTAGGTCAACACTTCCACTTATCTTTTCCAGCTTTTTAGGGGTCTAGTAGATTCTATGTAAAGTAAAAAATATGATTTTTTCCTAATGCAGCATGTTTAACCACCAAATAAAGTATAGCACAAGATACTGGCAAGTATCCATACCATGCGCTGCATGGGGCTTTCATCTCAGCCAGCTCCGCTGCCAGTAGGTATTGATACCAAGGGGCCAGTCTCTTTTCCTTGCCCACATATCCTTAAGATCTAACTCCATTTGTCTGGAATCTGCATCCGACCAGTTTTGATCCTTAAGCCACGCATACATTTGGTTCAGTGTAAAGTTCTGAGACAGCACCCCTCAGAGGTGGCAATACATCTGCCTGGGTTTTTTGTTGTAACCTCCCACTTGTTCAACGGGGATATCTGATGATTAATTTTATCAAGTGGTGGATGCCTCTATTTACTGGACAGTGGAGGAGGCCATGGCGCCCATGGAGCAATGCTTGTCCCAGCAGATAACTCACCACTGCGCTAAATTGACCCCTCAAAACCCACCTCTGATCCCCCCCACTCAGTATCAGACCAGATTCCAGCCAAACTGCCTTAAGCAACAGGGGTGGACTATGACGTGCTCGAGTGATGAGGGAGGCTTTCTTGGTGCAGCATCCTCAATCCACTCCTAATTTGGATGACACTGACACAGAGACTCTCTCTCCTCCACTGACTTCCCCAAATGCTCTTGATGATTATAAGGAGGTTGCTGGCCCCTGCAGACCTTGCCGACCCTCCCCCTGACCCCAGGTCCGGGGCATGATGCTGCCACTGATGATTATAATGATTTACTTGACCTGTAGGAGATATTGCGCCCTCACTGCTCGGAGTGGGCTTCTTCCTCGAAAGTCGGCGAAAACATATCAGCACAAATCAGGGTTCCTATGGGAAAGGAGGTGCATAATCGCTTGCGGGCCGAGTGTCCGTGCCTGTCCTTAGATGGGAAGTTAGCTCTTACGCCAGAGCTTGATCACAGGATAGTCGCCTTCTAGGCCAAAGTTATGAAAGACCCTAAGAAAGGAATTGACAGATTTTGAGGGTATGCCAGAATAAGCTGCTTGATGCTCTTGGCCTACTCACCAAGATATTCGACGTGGCAGAGGATGAAATCATATTTTTGGGCAAAGCAAACTATGGTCTCTCCACAGAGTGCCATTGCTCCTTGCTTATAAAGGTGGACCCAAAGTTGGGTGATCTGACCAACTCTGAGGTGGGCACTGTGGCCCGGGGGCAACCCTTTATCAAAGAACTGGTGAAATTTGTGAATAAGTTCACGTCTTTGGACAAGGCCCAGTCCTCCATTAAAAGAGTTTTCCCTGTTCGGGTGTTCCGAGGGGCTGGCCGAGGTAGGGGACACCTGGCCGGCCAGTCTTTCACACAATACTAACCGAGAGGGCACAGCTCCAGATGGGGACAATACAAGGATCAGTCCCATTTCTGCAACTTTTACCCAACAAGCAGAAGACGTTCCAGAGTGCGTGGACGAAGAGGTTTCGGCCAAAATAGTTTATACTCCAATACCCCGAACCCCCTGCATAAACTGTATTAACATACAAAATAGAGTGCACCAACACTACAAGGGGAAATTCCCAAGTCTGAAAAAACTGCCCTCACTCACATGCTTCATCATAGGGCCTGCTACAGACGCCCCGGTGTAGCCACATCCAGGGCGGAGCATTAGGGAGGGGGAAAAATAATAAATTCCACGTTACAAGACGTACAACATAATCAGTAAATACGTACAACGAGCAACATACATGAGTGATACAATGTGCAAAGAAACACCTCGTGGATCTGATGTGAATGCGACGAAAATTAGTGCAGTAGGACGTGTGTTAAAACTGATTAGGGGTGCAGTCTATGTACCCATTTCGTATGTTAATCTGTTGCTCAACCTGTTTCTGTCATGGCAACCAAATAGGTTCTTGTCCAGGAAAGAGTTGTCAGCAAAACTGTCCATGCTGTTGTGCTCGGTGTCTTACAGGTGAGTCACATACGTGCGAGCCCTGGACATTTCTGTGTGTGTTTTCACCTTAGGGGTTGTGTTCACCATTAACAGGTGTACTAAGTCCAATACTATTGAGTACCCAGCATTTCTGGATGTCCCAAAGTTGTGTGTGGTAAGGTGCTTCAAGGTGTATGAGGAAATGTCAGAGGAATTCCGCCCTCCGGGTCAGAGGCTGCTTTTGAATGTGCTTAGAAAACCGCACAAGGCAGTATCTTCCCCTACTGTTGCCCATTGGGTCCACTGGGTCATGTAAGAAGCGTGGTTAGATCTCTGTATATTTAGCGCACACTCTGCTTGAGGCACAATGGCATCAAAGGCACTTAGCCTAAGGGCATGCCTGGAGGACATTATGATTGCAGAAGATTGGTTGTCTGATTCTACATTCAATAGGTTTTATATTAAGTCCGTGCCTAGCCGCCTGTCTTGCCATAGAATGAAAAATGTCTTGCCTATCGTAACAGAAATGTTTAGTTCTATTAAGGACTAGGAGGCGAGGATTATCCCCCCAAAAAAATTATTTAGTTCACCCTCCCCATAATTAGTAAATAATTAGTAAGTATGGAATTCTTTGTTTGAATTCTATTGGGGGTATTGTTGTCTTACTGGAATTGTTGGGTCTTTTGCTTAGATCTTTGTCAGCTTGGTAATGACGGGACTGTTGCTTGGGGTCATACTGCAACTTTTGAATTGAAGGGTTTCGGGCAAGGATTCTCCTTTTGTCTTCAGGATCAGATTCGGGGAAACAGGAGACATAAGAACAGAGCTGTGGCATGACTCACTCGACTAAAGAGGCTGTGATCTTGAAAGAGGATGGACGTCATAGGAATACTGCTCCATGATTGGACATTGATGGACTGTGCCTGCAGCTTATCTGTTGTTGATTTCTACTAAATTGCGTGTGGTACATGGGAATCGCAGTTCTGTTTGAATGTTAATGAAATGGCTTTTGCTTAATCAATGAAGAAAGTGAAGACATAATCCTCGCCTCCTAGTCCTTAATAGAATTGAAACTTCCAGTTAAGATAGCCAGGACATTTTTCATTATCTAATAATATTCACGTTTTCACAAAATCCTACAAATATATTATTATATTATAATTTAAAAATCATTTAAATGGAATACATGTACCTAATAACTAACTTTATGAATAACTACAAAAGAAATGTCAAAGTTGCAATTAAAACACACAAAATGAGTTCTTAAAGTAGTTTCATTAACACAATTTGGATAGTTAATATCAAATATTTCAGAGGGTGTGGTTCTGTACCAGTGCTCGTTGGTTGTTCCCCGGAGCTGCTGCTGAGCCTGCTGTTCCCCCGCCTGTGTCCCAGAGCTGCAGGGGGCAATTTTCGCAGCGGAGCGGAGCCTGCTGTTTCCCCGTCAGTCCCACCGCCCGGCTTCATGTAAAAAAATTAAATTGAAAAAATGTATTTAGAAAGATTAAAAAATACCAAAACAATTATTTAACTTATTATCAAAATAAAATATTGAGAACGTAACATTATATTTAAACATATATTTTTATGAATATTTACAAAAATGAAACAATAAAATATAAAAACACTTCCCAACCTTTTCCTCTATAAACTATACATCCTACATAAAAAGCAAAACAAACTCAAATTAAATAACAAAAATTCACAGACTGAAATATAAAAACAATCAATATCCTCTTTATTTATCACAAATGTTGAATATAAATGGTTCACAAATACATTTAAATAAACAATATCAGAAGAAAATTGCATTTATTGGATATCTCAAATTGACCCTTAGGAAAAGTAAGGCCCTAATTTTGATATCAGGCAGACTTCGGTCCGCCGGACACCGTTGTGGATTGGAACCGCTCGACCATAGCTCAGAGATTCCGACCACACAATTTCGATGCGACGGCCCTTTGGGTGGGCAGAAACATCCATTTTCCAATGACAGCTTGTGCTGCAGGCAGAAAAGGCCCACAGCACAAGCTGCCATTAAAAAATGTTTGTTTTTGAACATCCCTGCACCATGTGGCAGGCACCATGCATTGCCTGCCACACTGTGCAGGGATGTTTTAGGAAGCACCATAGGTGCCCCCCAGGCCCCATAGTGGAGGTCCGGGGGGAAGGGGGCCATGCTAAGTGCCATTATAATCCTAAACATGTAGGCGAGTCTGTCTCTTTCTTTACTATGGGATTATGGTTTCTTGTGAAGCTCTGACAGGCTCCTTGGGTCCATCGGAAGCGCAGCAGAATCCCCCCTCAGGTTTCACTCCAACCACCGGCATCCTAATACAGTGGTGGGAGTGAGACAACGATGTCGGGCAGAAAGCCTCCGACAGCTGGTCGGATGATTCCTCCAGACATCGTTTTTGGACCCTATATATTCATCTAATAAAAGACAGTCTGATCCTGGTTAACAACATCCATTCCCAAGTGTCGGTGATCAGATCAAGGTAGGGCTCCATTCACATTGTTGTTTGAATTAAGCATTATTCCTGTTCAGAAGATTTCATTAATTCACCTTTTTCCATTTCGTTCTTCCTGCCAGCTATAAAGCACTTTCTGATTCTCCCTTTATTTTTCATATTTAGTTTAAGAGGATCTTGGAAGATAGATAGACAACCGAGGGCAATGGTGAAGTTCATAATATATTGGAGTCAGGGTATTCTGTCACCGTGATCATATTTTGTTATCTCTTAATTTAAAGAGGCTTGAACATTACTCCAAATCGAGCCCCACAATTCCAAAAAAGCTAAATTTATAAGATCCTCAATGTAATCTAGTTCCAATTCTTTGATGGATCGCTAAAATGCGTGCTGCTCAACGGGACACCCAATATGCGTCTACAGGCCCTATTCTACTTGAATGCAGCCCACATCACATCCTTATAGCCACAAATGCCAACTCTGTATGTTAAAATGGGAATGTATTTTCTTTTATATATTTCTAACAAGGGACTAACTGGCTTTTTCCCCATGCTAAAAGCAAGGGAAAGATGGTATCAATGGCTTTCAGAAACTCATGTTTCCTGTTTGTGATACAGCGGGCCCAAGAACTAGTATGATCAAAGATTATCCACAACTATGGGAAATGATTAACTCTCCTGATTGGTCTATTCCTTAGTACTCATTGAGCGAGTTTTCACCTTTTTAGGGCCGCATACTATAATAAAGTTTTAAAATAATTTGTTTCCAAAGGTAGGCTCTTCAAGTAATCTACAAAAGCACCAAACAACTTTCTTAGCCTGTTCACTGTTCTTGTAAGCAAGACAGAATCATCTCTGTAAAAGAGCACAGGAACTGGCATTTTATTCACTGCAGGCACATCAATCCCCTTCCTGACCAAGACAGTTTCTATCCCATTTACATAAAGCAGAAACAAAATTGGAGCCAATAAGCAACCTTGCCGAATACCACATAATGAAGGGAATCGCTCAGTGCATTCAACCCTTCTCTAAAAATCACTGAGGCATTGAGGTCAGTATATAATGGTCACAAAAAATCTACCAACCTTCCCTCCTGGCACACATCAGTTAAAAGGTTCTATAGCTTGGATCAGTTGACACTGTAGAATGCACAGAAAAGATCCATAAATGCTAAATGGAGCTAATTACATTTTGCAACTTTGTATTTACTGACCGACATGTGCAAGGTCCGGCATTGTTCAAGAGTTTCCAGACCTCTCCTGAAACCATATTTGGACCTCAGATGAGATGTTATTCTCTGAGGTCCAAATCAACAGCTGATCCAAAATGAGTCTACAGATGATTTACTAAGGGCCTGATTATGATTATGAGTTTGATGGTCCATAGGACTGCCAAACTCGTAGTGGCGGTTGGGCACTGCCACACCAGCGGTCTGACTGCATTATTATGAATGAGGCGGTCGGAGCACTTTGGGACTGCCGCAACCACCAGGGATCCGTGATTCCTGGTGGTGAGGCAGCGGTCTGGGGAAGCAATATGCATGGCGGTGCCCCTGCGAAACTGCCATGAATATTAGGAGACCCCCCTCCAGGCATTTCATGGAGGTGAGCCTGCCATGAAAAGGCTGGTGGTAGGGAAACAAAGGTGTGCTACAGGGCCCCCTGTTGCCCTTGTGCATGGGAGTGCATGCAGGGGGAACATGTAGTGTGCTCAGCCCATGCCATTCAGGTACATGCATTGGTGGTCAGTGTTGATGTAGTTCTAAGGCTCACTTATGAGCCTATAAACTGCACCACCCCTGAACCGTCATGCTTCTGCTGCCCCATCCGCCAAACCATGAAAATACTCGTAATCTGGGGGGCGGGTGGCAGTCGACTTTGGCAGTTCTGGTGCGGAGCGCGGTCATAAACATGCCCTTGGAGTCATTGTCGGCACGGATGATGCTACTCAGCTTTTATAGCCCTCCCATCTTACCCATCGAATGCAACAAGGGTTTTACCCACAACTAAATTTACTCTCTGAATAGAGACAATGAATCGATATTGCCGATTGCATATCAGCCCAAACTTAATTCGAGATTTTACACTTGAATCCAAGTTTGGAAAGTACCAGTGTATTTGTTAGCTCTGCAAGGCAAGACTAAGGGCAGAACGTGCACTATAAAATACCTGTAACATAGCATAACTTTTCCAATGCCAAAACCTACCACACATCCAATATGTACATCTATTTTTTCATGTTCCCATCTCACGACTGCTTAAACCGTATCTACAGATTTTCGTCAGTGCCGTGTGCAAACACCAAATTAATGTTTTGTCCATATAACTTTGAACAGAAGTGTAAAAAATGAAAATGCTGTAAAATGCTAAAAGGCATTAAAAATAGCAACGGAAAGTAATTTGGCACAGACTTGAATTATGTACACAGAATGGGTACTAGAGGAAGTGCTCGCTCACATAAACTGCCACTTATCTCTTGATCAGGGTTGGCTGCTGATGTTAAGGGGAGGCGACTACATTTTTATATCGCAAATGTTATATATTTATTTACACTTATGCCTGGGTTGGGTTATGCTTTTGTACTCCATAAGAACAAAATGTTACTTCCAAGTAATTTTGACAAAAACATTCAAGACTTCAATTAAAAAAAGTGATCCAACTGCCAGAGGTAGATAACGTTTTGTACCAAAACTTTGAAGACATTGTCCGGCAGCAGTGAAGAAAACAAACACAAGCCTGGCTGCCTCTAAAAGAGTATTGCTACAGTGCTTGTGCCTGCCCTGCATTCAATTATGGTTCATGAGAACAGGAGATTCAATACAACACAAACAGAAAGAAGGCCTGAATGAAAATACAAGGAAAAACTGATTTGTATGACTGGAAATAATGAACTGTTTTAACGTTTTCTTTTATTTGATTGTAAAGCTATGTATATGTATAAATATATACCATTATAAAGAAACGTCATATAAATAAACGTTGGATTCGGTCTTGCAGTATTACCTAGTCCCTAATGTGTATATTTATTGTTTATCTACGAGCTCGACACAACAAAGGTTAATTAACTTTTTTGAATATACATTTAGAAAATCTGAATCGATTGTGAAAATCACGTAATACATTTTAGTTGAATACCGCACTTGTGGTGGGGTCTAATTAAACATTCTTGTAGGACATTTCTCTCTATTTGGCAATGTAGTTATTGGGGAGCCCTTCATTTTCTATAAATTTGTGAAAATTTCTATTTTGTGCATTTGAGTTTCATAGAAGCACTGTTTACCAGGCTAACATGGCCATTACAAAATACATATGTAATTTACATGTATCTTTAGAAATTGAATTGTTTTTCAAGATTAGAAAATAAATTGCATATATTTGTTTATTCTGTAATTCTGCGATGGTGGGTTTACTAGAATGGCATGCGATTTAAAAAAGCCTGTTTTCTTTGGTGGTGGGGCACATCGACCTGAAGAAGCAAGAGATCGCTGAAACGCGTTGTCATCTTTAAAATAGTGAACTGATTACAGGACTGCTGGTGTCTTGATTTATTATGTATATATATATATATATATATATATATTTATATATATATCTGTAATCATAGGTAGGATTCCAGGTATAGGAATTTTGCAGAATTTTGGTTGCTAATAACTTTGCCCCTGTTTGATGATTCTCTAGGAAACTTTACAGACATATTCCTCTTTCTACTCTGAATTTGGGCGCTAATGCATTTCCCATAGGTTTTTTACTCAAGCTTAGCATGAAAATGGATGGACAGATTTGAATGCAATTTGGCAAGAATATAGATTATGGTGTGCAGGTAGTCCTTCTGGTGACTACAGGTGAGTATTTTTTTAAGTTATACGTTATTTTAGCTTAGTGACATCTATTGTCACAATAATTTCAATGTATTTTGTAAAAGTACTGCAGTACAAACTACCTAGTGATGACACATCATTAAATGATTGGATAATACCTCCCCTTACAAAGTTAAAGGCAGCCATGTTGTTGTTAAGCCCACTTTTCCTGTGTTCTAGGTTAGGGGATTAGCTATAGGTAAATTTTAGGTTTTATAATTTTCCCCTACCTATCACTACTTAATTAAAGTGGTAACACATAGGGAAAAATATATATAGTTTCAATATATATATATTTTTAAATGTCGCAGATTACTGCAGCACTTCCAAGGAAGTACTGTGGTGCTTAAAAAATGTAAAAAATGTATATGTGTAAAAAACAATGGCAATACACTATATGTCATAATTATATAGGATACTACAGTGTTTTTTTTATTTTTTACATATGTATTTCCTTATTAACAACAGTGGATGGAGTACCACAGAAAAAATAGGACAGTAAAGCACAACTTGAAAACAGTTAAAATAGAATACGTACATTTTCTTAGATAATATGGTACTTCCTAGGTATTAGGACAGACTCCATAAACTTAAAAAAATATATATTGAAAAATATAAATTAACTTACTTATCTATTAATATTTTAATAAAGAATTAATATGTAGGGCTCAATAATAACCCCTAATAATTAAATATATTTGAAGCCATAACACAGAACACAAGCAAAGTGCATAAAAATAAAAAAACCCTGCCTTTAAAATTTGTAACGGCTGCCATTAGCCACTTATATACTGCCTTGTCATTGGCATGTACCGCAGTATACTGCAAAGTTACCGGGAGATACCATTGCACAATATATAACTAAGGGATACATTTTTTATTGTATTGCTTTATCCTTGTGTCTTATGGTCGTGCATAGGCAATACAATACTTAAGTCACATTTACAAAGAAACACAGGGTCACTATGCGAGTCCCTGGGTTGTGTGGTAATTTGGAGAAACACAAGGCAGCAGAAATCTCTGTCCTGCATTATTCTGCACACCATATTCTTCATTCCTGACACATTTAACCCCTGTCCTTTCCCACTTCATCTACTCCACTCCACTCTACACCACTCCAGTCTATCACATTCCGCTATACTCTATTACACTGTATGCTATTCCACTCTATGCCACTCCACTCTATGCCACTCTACACTATTCCACTTTATGCCACTCCACTCTATGCCACTTTACTCTATGCTATTCCACGCTATGTCACTCAATACTATGCTATTCCACTTGAAAAAGAGATTCACCACTCGAAACGCGCCTGGCCTCATTTTCCTCTGCTGGGGCATTGGAGGGATCGTTGGTTCTGAAGTGCTTTCCTGCCACGTGGGCAACTTTGGAGCATGAATTTTTACTCGCCAGGTCCAGCCGCGAGGAGAGCACTACCGCATAGAAAGGAGCAGGTCGTCAGCTCGGTAACGCCCCAGTTTCTCGAGGGAACCAGAACCCAAAAGGATGCCTGCAGAGGGGTCAGCCCATCCCGGGCGTGCATAAGGGACGCTGACCTTCCAGCACCCATCCAGGGTTTTATTTGGTGCCGCACTACATTAACCACAATTCTGTGGGGACTGCCTGTAACACACTCACCTATCAGGAGGTAGCAGCAGCATATGTAAGGCGGGGCTTGGCTGGAGGACACAGGTGAACAGCCATTGAAAAAGAGATTCATACTCGAAACGCGTCTGGCCGCAGCGTGATCAAGGGTACTTGTACTCGAAACGCGTCGCTGATGGTTCCGTGAGAGACTAAATAAAACTACATCTTGCTGATTTCCTGTGGTCCGTTCCTTTTCTTTGTTGGCGTGGAGGCGTGGGTCCCGAGCGCAGAGCAAGCGAAGAAGGATATTGAGTGTTTTGCATATATATATATATATATATATATATATATATATATATATATATATATATATATATATATATATATGTCAAAGAAATCCAGAGCCCAACACTGACTTATTCTCAAGATGGACCTTTACTCATCCACATTGCAGCATTACAACCCACTCTTCTCCTTACGCGTTTCAACATGTGCTGTCTTGATCACGGGTGAGTGGTATTTAGTACTCCTAGTGGTCACATGGCCCATCATAAAACTACAGGCCCCAGGATGCACCTGCACGTAAATGTCATAACGTGGCAAAATGCTGAATTCAATTCTGCTTAATAGCGTTATTTAAAAGCAAATGTCATGAAAATCACTGTCATTAATAAAGTGCATAAGGGGGGCGTGGCTTGGGCGCCGATGGCGATGGTCGCCTGAGAGCTCGGCTCCGGGACTGAGCCTGGATTTATCCTGTAAATCGGAGGCTGCGGGGCACCCCGGACCCTGCATTCGGCTGAGCGGACCGACGGAGACCTGCCGGGGCCCTTGGTGGGGCTCGGATGAGGGTTGCTCCGGAGTGCAACCGAAGTTTGCGGAGTCGCGGAGTGCGACCCAACATGGCGCCCGGACTTCTTTGTCCCCCTGGCCGGACCCACTGACTTGGAGGAGCGTCGCGAGCGGCGACTTGCGCCCGACTTCGCCATCCCCGACTGCTTTGTGCACTGGTTGTCTATTGGATCGGATTTCTCACGACGAGTTTACACTCGGTTGGGTGGCCGGGCGGATGCCCACGTTATAGGAGACCCCGGGAGACCCCGGGAGCGGACGCCCTGTGATCCGGGCGGTGGCCCGTCTCGCGACTCCGCACTTAGCTACGTCTTCCCGGCCAGCCCACTTCCATGGGAGGCGCGACACCTTGGCGCTACACATCGTCCAGTGGAGTTAGAGACCCTCACCCTGGATCTCTAGCGGGTGAGCGGGCCTGCCTGGCACGGCGACGGTTGTCTCCACCCCCTCATCGGTGCCCTCGGACGCCGTGGCGGTGGCGTGAGTTGAAGCGGAGAAGTCTTCACAGGCCCTGGATACGGAGGTCTCCTGTACTCGATCTGAGGACCAGTAGCCGGGAGGGTCGTGGTCGACACCTGCGCCCGGAGACGCCTACTCCGGGACCTTCACGGAGTGCCCCCGGCGACATGGGGAAACCTAGAGGAGCCAAGGGGCCCACCCCGACCGCCTCGGACTCGGAAGCCCAGGACAAAGAGGAGCTTGGGGACCCAAAGAGTTCTGATGGCGCGTCGATGCAACGGCAGTTCGACCGCGTCCTAGAGGCGATAACGACCACGAGATCGGCCCTCCAACAAGACATTGCCCAGGTAGCAACGAGCCTAGGTCTCCTCAGAGCGGACCATGGCAAACTTTCGGACCGGGTCAAAGAAGTGGAGAGCTCGGTGAAAACCTTGGAGCCGGCGCAGCGAACCTTGGCTGCGACGATGAAGGATGCCCTGTCCCGAATTGCGTCCCTGGAGCAGAGGGCGGAGGATGCGGAAGGCCGCAACAGGCGGAACAACATTCGTGTCGTGGGCCTCCCGGAAAAAATCGAAGATGGCGACATGGTGACATACTTGGAGGCCTGGCTCCGTGACACGGTGGCCCCGGAGGGGCTATCCTCCTTCTACACTCTGGAGCGTGCCCACAGAGTCCCGGCGCGGCCGCCGCAACAGGGACGCCCCCCGAGGCCAGTGGTGGCGCGATTATTGCACTTTAGGGACAGGGATCTAATCCTCAACGCCGCCAGGCGTAATGGTCCATTTAAAGTAGCGAACAGTCAGGTGAACATCTTTCCGGATTACACCTACGAGACTCAACGCAAGCGTTTCTCCTTCCTGGCGGTCAAGCGCGAGCTCAGGAGCGAGGGCATCCAGTACTCGCTTCTCTACCCTGCAAGGCTCCGCATCATAGTCGACGACAAAACTCAGTTCTTCGACACCCCGGAGGATGTCTGTGCCTGGCTCGAGCTCTATAGGGCAGGGAAGGATGGTTTCGGCTCCTCGTCCCAACAGGCAGATGAGCCGGAACAGAGGCGGCGATCCAGGAGGATCAGGAATCGCCGCGGCCGCACGGGAGGGCCCTCCACTGCAGAGACGTCGTCGGAGCGGAGGGGAGTGCTGGAAGTGTTGTCGGAGTTGTCGGGTGCACGGGACGAAGCCATCGAGGAGGAGGAAAACCTGGGTGAAGAGGTGGCACCATCGGACTCGGAGGACTCAGTGACTGATAGTGCCCATACACCGGTGATCACACCGAAATCGGTGGAGGACCTTTTGGACGGACAAGGGTAACGGGGTGAGCTGCCTTATGTTGGGTGGGGGCCCGGCAGGGGGGAGGCGGTTGCCGTCCATACGCTGCTGACAACGAGGGGGGGGGGTGCCCCTGGTTCTGCCCCGGGAGAGGTTGTCGACACTGTTTAGGGCTTGCAATGGTCCTGGTGGCCTAAGCGTCGAGGGCCCACTGCCTCCGCCCGGCCCGCACCTGGCCCTTAAGGCCTTCCCACGGTGGCGACCGTGGGATTAGTTGGGGTTACTGGGTTGATGGAAGGCGAGGTTTGAATGGGATCTAGATGGTATAGTTTGGGTCCTGTTCTGGGGTGGGTGGGTGAGGGTTTGGTTCGTTCTTGGGTGGTTTGGTTTTGGTTGGGGGAAATGGCCGCCATCAGTGCTGGGTGGAATGATGTCCTTTTTTTGTGGGGACCCGAATGGGGAGATTGTGCGAGAACGTTATGGGACAATGGCTGATGTTGCTAATTTGAAATGTGTCACTTGGAACGTAAGGGGGCTTCATACTATGTCCAGGCGCCACAAGGTCCACGCTTATTTAGTGCGTAGGGGAGTGCAAATGGCGCTGCTGCAGGAAACTCATCTGAACAAGGCGGAAGGGCGGCGCTACAGCGTAGATGGCGGGGGCAGGTCTTTTCCACCTCGTACTCCGCTTATGCCAGAGGGGCGCTAATATGGATCAGGGCGGGGGTCCCCTTCCAGGTCACGAGAACAGTGGTAGATCCGGAGGGGCGATACGTGGCTATCTCGGGAACACTGGGAGGGAGGGATTTGAACGTTTGCTGTGTGTATGCTCCTAACATGGACCAGACTGCCTTCCTTTCCAGGTTATCGGGCTCGTTGGCCCACTTCTTCTCCGGGCCCCTTCTGCTTGGCGGAGACTTCAATTCCGTAGTGGACGTAGACATTGATCGCTCGCATCCACCGCTTCCCGATTCTCCGGTTCGTCGCACAGCTAAGGGTCGTCAGGATTGGCAGACTCGCTGGGGTTTGACGGACATCTGGAGAGCGCATCACCCCGCAGCTCGGGATTATTCATATTTCTCGAGCCTTCATGAGTTACATGTCAGACTAGCTGGCTTTCTAGGGTCGCCCGAATTGGTCTCGGCGGCGGTCCGATCCGAGTACTTATCCAGGACCATATCGGACCATAACCCCCTCCTGCTGGACCTTCGCTGGTTCCCCGGGAGGCCGGCGGTGCCCACCTGGAAGCTGCAACCCGAGACCCTTGAGGACAGTGTTTTCAGGGCGGACCTGGGGGACAAGGTGGTGGAATTTTTTGCGTCCAACGGCGGCACCGCGAGTACCAGAGCGTTAGAGTGGGATGCTTTTAAGGTAGTGGTGAGGGGTTACTGTATCTCTAAGAAGGTGGGCATGAGGCGTGTTATCCTAGCTGACTTAGATGCAGCGGATCGGAAACTCCGTGAGCTCGAACTTCGGCGCCCCGGGCACCCGGAATTGCAAGTACCAACGGCGGAGGCGAGGGAAAAGGTGGCGGCAGAGGTCGAACGGCTCCGCTGTTTTTACTATAAGGCCTACACGGTCCGATCCATCGCAGAGGGGGACAGATCGAGCGCGTTGTTAGCGTGGCTGGCGAACCCTATGCGCCAATCCCAACCGACGACAAGTATGCGACAGGCAGACGGCACCGAGGTGCACACCCAACCGGAGATTCTTAGCTGCTTCCGGCATTATTATGAATGCTTATACCGTAGTCGTTCCGCACGAGACCCTGACCGACTTGAGGATTATTTACGTCCACTGGAGCTCCGCACGGTGGAGCAGGAAGTGGCGAAAGCCCTGGGATCCGACATTGAGCTGGGGGAGATCCGTGGGGCCATCAAACGGATGGCGAGAAACAAGACCCCGGGCCTAGATGGCCTGCCGGTGGAGTTTTATGCAGCTTACGCTGACCTCCTGGCCCCTCGACTATTGGTGGTCTACAGGGAGGCGAAGAGGCTGGGGCGACTCCCGAGCTCGATGTGTGAGGCGTTGGTGGTTCCTCTCCTTAAGCCAGGCCGCGACTCGTCCGACCCGGGGTCTTACCGTCCCCTATCGATGCTGACGGTGGACTATAAAATACTGAGCAGCATCTTGGCCTCGAGGCTGCTGGGACACATGAGTTCCCTGGTGCATGTGGACCAAGCTGGTTTCATCCCACGACGGAACACGACTATGAATATCCGCAGGTTGTTCCGTTTGCTAGGGGAACCATTCGTGGATGCCCCGTCCCCGGTCGTCCTGTCGGTGGACTTGGAGAAGGCTTTTGATAGCCTGGAGTGGGACTACCTCTGCACGGTACTGCGGAGATTCGGCCTGGGGGAGGGCTTTGTCAGATGGACCACGGTTCTATATGCCTCCGCGTCGGCCAGGGTCCGGGCGGGACCGCTGATCTCCTCGCGGTATCCGGTAGAACGAGGCACGCGGCAGGGGTGTTCACTGTCCCCACTCCTCTTTGCACTGGCGGTGGAGCCACTCGCGCTGCACCTTCGATCGGGAGCCCATTATACGGGCTTGTGGACGCCTGCGGGCCCGCATTATGTTTCACTGTATGCGGACGACCTGTTGCTCTTCCTGGAGGACCCGATTGACGCTTTACGTGGAGCGGCGGGGGCGCTTACAGTGTTCGGGGAGGTCTCGGGTCTCCGTGTGAATTGGCCCAAGACCTGTCTTTTTCCGGTACGCAGGGGCACTCTTGCCCCTGCCCTAAGTAGGGAGATTAGGTGGGAACCCGACTGCTTTAAGTACCTCGGGGTATTTGTTTATCACGACCAACCTGACCTCCTAGATGGGAACATTGCCCGCAGCATTCGGGCACTCCGAGGCTGCATGGCCTTTTGGGCCACGCTGCCGCTTTCGGTGGCGGGACGGATCGCCCTGCTTAAAATGGTGGCGCTTCCCCGGCTATTGCACTATTTCCGGACTCTACCGATCTGGGTCCCGCTGGCCATGTTTCGACTGTTACGCTCCATGGTGGTCGGATTCCTCTGGGGATCGGGCCGCCGGCGGGTGGCCCTCAAGACCCTGATGAGACCGAAAGACGAGGGGGGGCTCGCGGTGCCGGATTTTGAAAAGTATTATCTGGCGGCGCAGCTCCAGACCTTCACCCAGGAGGTCGCCAGGGAATTCCGGGGCCCGGAAGACGGGAGGGGAACGGGCATGGCCAGGCATGTTCTATCCTTTATAGCGCTGTGACAGCGATTGGCCCTTCGGGACTTGTCGATGGAGGAGCGGACTATCCGCCTGTGTTGGAACCGGGCCCACGCCCGGGGCCAACTGAGGATCCCGTACGCGCCTGAAATACCGTTGGGGATGTTGACGGCCCTCCCCCACGGAGGGGATTGGTCACGCTTGGCGGCCTGGGAGGATGCCGGTTTACAGCTGGTTGGGGATCTGTACGAGGACGGAGCGCTCTTGTCCTTTCAAGCTCTTATTGACCGCTTCGAGATCCCCCGTGGTGACTTTCTGCTACACTCGGCCATTATGAGAGCGATCCAGGCGCACTGGAAAAACGGGCAAGAGGAACCCCCCTTATCTCAGGTGTGCCAGTACGTGATGATGTCGGCGGGCACGGTGAAGGCGGTCACTTGCCTCTACGGCAGGTTGATTAACGAAGGGTTGGCTCCTCTCACCACTCTCAGAAACCATTGGGAGGAGGACATTGGTAGGGAGATCCCGGAGACGACTTGGTCCCAGCTGGTGAGACGAGCCTGGAAGGGCACACGCAACGCCCGTTTTCAGTTGGTACACTATTACGTTCTCCATAGAGCGTACCTGACCCCGGTGAAGATTAGGCGATATTTTGCCACGAATTCGGCGGCATGCCCTAGATGTCCGGCTCCGGAAGCGGACCTCCTACATATGTTATGGGCCTGTCCAGGTCTGTCATCTTACTGGAGGGACGTAGAGACGACCCTGGAGGAGGTGACGGGGAGAGCCTTATCATTCGATGCGGCGGTGGGGCTCCTGCACTGGTTCCCCCATACCCCCAGAAATAAAATTTCTAGTAAATTTATCGACCTGGGGCTCCTCCTGGCTAAGCGAGAGGTGACCAGGAACTGGAAGGCACGGGTTGGTCCAACGGGCAGCAGATGGCACAGTGAGCTTTTGAAGTGGGCGGCGGGGGAGAGCGCGCTGAGATATCAACTAGCTTGGAGGCAGCGTAATGAGAAGGCGCAGGAGGCCGCGTTGGAATGGGAAATGTTGGTTCAGGCCCTCAGGGATTATTGTGCCCCCAGCGACTCTGAAAGTGAAGAAGCGACTCGCCCCGAGTCCCGGTAAACGTTTGTACTGATGGTCCTATTGCTTTCCCCGTGGGTCCCAAGGCAGATCCTGTATAGGTGACTCCCTGGCGCTGGTGGTGGGGTGGGGTGGGGTTTCTTTGTTTAGTAGTTCTTTGTGGGTGGGGGTTTTCTTTTCTTTTCTTTTGGGTTTATAGGCTTGTTTAGAAAAGCAGATGACGGACAGTGTATCATCCGGACCAGCTCAAGCATCCTACTGATCCCCCTCTGTATTTCGCCGCCCGACCCCAGGGTTGTGGGCCGGATGGCTGTGTTCGGGATTGAAGGTGGGGGGCCAGTGGGTCTTATACTGTTGATACTGTTTATGATACATAGCTGGTCGATACTGTAACGCTTTACTAATTCCTGCAATAAAAATATATTTAAAAAAAAAAAAAAAAATTTCATAAAGTGCATACTGCTCAAAGGTAATTTGCAAAGTGCATTTTGAAAGGTGCATGCTGCTCAAATTAATTAGCAAAGTGCATTTCGATGCTGCTCCGTCTCATACTTGCTTGATATGCAGTGTTTCCATTTTACTGGAGACTCTTGTTTGAACATTTAACGGAGGGGGCATAACCCGCTCAATCGACCACACCAGCCACCAGATTTCCATGGCTATTTGATGTAAAGACGTGAGAAAGGGAGATGGGAGAGGCGAATTCCGCTCTTTGGCAACACTGCGACCGCCAGTAGGTAATATATATATATATATATATATACATAATAAATCAAGACACCAGCAGTCCTGTAATCAGTTCACTATTTTAAAGATGACAACGCGTTTCAGCGATCTCTTGCTTCTTCAGGTCGATGTGCCCCACCACCAAAGAAAACAGGCTTTTTTAAATCGCATGCCATTCTAGTAAACCCACCATCGCAGAATTACAGAATAAACAAATATATGCAATTTATTTTCTAATCTTGAAAAACAATTCAATTTCTAAAGATACATGTAAATTACATATGTGATGCAACGCTGTTGAAGAGACTGAATTAATAAATGCGCTGTTTGTGGGCCTCCAAGCATTTGGTGCATTTCTTTTTTGGAAATATTGCGGCCCGCACCAAAGTCGCGGAGAGTCCCCGCCGCGGATGAGCGGCTCCTGTGACGTTACTCTTGAATGTCACGAAGAGGAAACAGCGTAAGGGTTTCTTCAAGTGAAGGAAAGCGGCTGCTTCACCCTGTGATACCCGAGCAACCTACTAAGGGATTACGAAGACCTGGAGGAGAAAGTGGCAGTGAGTAACTACTATAGACTGCACAAACTACAAGTACTACACTGCATAGCGCCAGGGGCGGGACTTAAGAACTTTAAAATGAAAGCCCTCACTGCCTCTCCCCACATGCCATTTTCCTGGATGAAGGGCAAGGTGACGCCCGAAACGCGTCGGAAATGTAATGGCACATTACTGCTTGTGCATAACACGGTGATGCAACGCTGTTGAAGAGACTGAATTAATAAACGCGCTGTTTGTGGGCCTCCAAGCATTTGGTGCATTTCTTTTTTGGAAATATTGCGGCCCGCACCAGGGTCGCGGAGAGTCCCCGCCGCGGATGAGCGGCTCCTGTGACGTTACTCTTGAATGTCACGAAGAGGAAACAGCGTAAGGGTTTCTTCAAGTGAAGGAAAGCGGCTGCTTCACCCTGTGATACCCGAGCAACCTACTAAGGGATTACGAAGACCTGGAGGAGAAAGTGGCAGTGAGTAACTACTATAGACTGCACAAACTACAAGTACTACACTGCATAGCGCCAGGGGCGGGACTTAAGAACTTTAAAATGAAAGCCCTCACTGCCTCTCCCCACATGCCATTTTCCTGGATGAAGGGCAAGGTGACGCCCGAAACGCGTCGGAAATGTAATGGCACATTACTGCTTGTGCATAACACGGTGATGCAACGCTGTTGAAGAGACTGAATTAATAAACGCGCTGTTTGTGGGCCTCCAAGCATTTGGTGCATTTCTTTTTTGGAAATATTGCGGCCCACACCAGGGTCGCGGAGAGTCCCCGCCGCGGATGAGCGGCTCCTGTGACGTTACTCTTGAATGTCACGAAGAGGAAACAGCGTAAGGGTTTCTTCAAGTGAAGGAAAGCGGCTGCTTCACCCTGTGATACCCGAGCAACCTACTAAGGGATTACGAAGACCTGGAGTAGAAAGTGGCAGTGAGTAACTACTATAGACTGCACAAACTACAAGTACTACACTGCATAGCGCCAGGGGCGGGACTTAAGAACTTTAAAATGAAAGCCCTCACTGCCTCTCCCCACATGCCATTTTCCTGGATGAAGGGCAAGGTGACGCCCGAAACGCGTCGGAAATGTAATGGCACATTACTGCTTGTGCATAACACGGTGATGCAATGCTGTTGAAGAGACTGAATTAATAAACGCGCTGTTTGTGGGCCTCCAAGCATTTGGTGCATTTCTTTTTTGGAAATATTGCGGCCCGCACCAGGGTCGCGGAGAGTCCCCGCCGCGGATGAGCGGCTCCTGTGACGTTACTCTTGAATGTCACGAAGAGGAAACAGCGTAAGGGTTTCTTCAAGTGAAGGAAAGCGGCTGCTTCACCCTGTGATACCCGAGCAACCTACTAAGGGATTACGAAGACCTGGAGGAGAAAGTGGCAGTGAGTAACTACTATAGACTGCACAAACTACAAGTACTACACTGCAAAGCGCCAGGGGCGGGACTTAAGAACTTTAAAATGAAAGCCCTCACTGCCTCTCCCCACATGCCATTTTCCTGGATGAAGGGCAAGGTGACGCCCGAAACGCGTCGGAAATGTAATGGCACATTACTGCTTGTGCATAACACGGTGATGCAACGCTGTTGAAGAGACTGAATTAATAAACGCGCTGTTTGTGGGCCTCCAAGCATTTGGTGCATTTCTTTTTTGGAAATATTGCGGCCCGCACCAGGGTCGCGGAGAGTCCCCGCCGCGGATGAGCGGCTCCTGTGACGTTACTCTTGAATGTCACGAAGAGGAAACAGCGTAAGGGTTTCTTCAAGTGAAGGAAAGCGGCTGCTTCACCCTGTGATACCCGAGCAATCTACTAAGGGATTACGAAGACCTGGAGGAGAAAGTGGCAGTGAGTAACTACTATAGACTGCACAAACTACAAGTACTACACTGCATAGCGCCAGGGGCGGGACTTAAGAACTTTAAAATGAAAGCCCTCACTGCCTCTCCCCACATGCCATTTTCCTGGATGAAGGGCAAGGTGACGCCCGAAACGCGTCGGAAATGTAATGGCACATTACTGCTTGTGCATAACACGGTGATGCAACGCTGTTGAAGAGACTGAATTAATAAACGCGCTGTTTGTGGGCCTCCAAGCATTTGGTGCATTTCTTTTTTGGAAATATTGCGGCCCGCACCAGGGTCGCGGAGAGTCCCCGCCGCGGATGAGCGGCTCCTGTGACGTTACTCTTGAATGTCACGAAGAGGAAACAGCGTAAGGGTTTCTTCAAGTGAAGGAAAGCGGCTGCTTCACCCTGTGATACTTGAGCAACCTACTAAGGGATTACGAAGACCTGGAGGAGAAAGTGGCAGTGAGTAACTACTATAGACTGCACAAACTACAAGTACTACACTGCATAGCGCCAGGGGCGGGACTTAAGAACTTTAAAATGAAAGCCCTCACTGCCTCTCCCCACATGCCATTTTCCTGGATGAAGGGCAAGGTGACGCCCGAAACGCGTCGGAAATGTAATGGCACATTACTGCTTGTGCATAACACGGTGATGCAACGCTGTTGAAGAGACTGAATTAATAAACGCGCTGTTTGTGGGCCTCCAAGCATTTGGTGCATTTCTTTTTTGGAAATATTGCGGCCCGCACCAGGGTCGCGGAGAGTCCCCGCCGCGGATGAGCGGCTCCTGTGACGTTACTCTTGAATGTCACGAAGAGGAAACAGCGTAAGGGTTTCTTCAAGTGAAGGAAAGCGGCTGCTTCACCCTGTGATACCCGAGCAACCTACTAAGGGATTACGAAGACCTGGAGGAGAAAGTGGCAGTGAGTAACTACTATAGACTGCACAAACTACAAGTACTACACTGCATAGCGCCAGGGGCGGGACTTAAGAACTTTAAAATGAAAGCCCTCACTGCCTCTCCCCACATGCCATTTTCCTGGATGAAGGGCAAGGTGACGCCCGAAACGCGTCGGAAATGTAATGGCACATTACTGCTTGTGCATAACACGGTGATGCAACGCTGTTGAAGAGACTGAATTAATAAACGCGCTGTTTGTGGGCCTCCAAGCATTTGGTGCATTTCTTTTTTGGAAATATTGCGGCCCGCACCAGGGTCGCGGAGAGTCCCCGCCGCGGATGAGCGGCTCCTGTGACGTTACTCTTGAATGTCACGAAGAGGAAACAGCGTAAGGGTTTCTTCAAGTGAAGGAAAGCGGCTGCTTCACCCTGTGATACCCGAGCAACCTACTAAGGGATTACGAAGACCTGGAGGAGAAAGTGGCAGTGAGTAACTACTATAGACTGCACAAACTACAAGTACTACACTGCATAGCGCCAGGGGCGGGACTTAAGAACTTTAAAATGAAAGCCCTCACTGCCTCTCCCCACATGCCATTTTCCTGGATGAAGGGCAAGGTGACGCCCGAAACGCGTCGGAAATGTAATGGCACATTACTGCTTGTGCATAACACGGTGATGCAACGCTGTTGAAGAGACTGAATTAATAAACGCGCTGTTTGTGGGCCTCCAAGCATTTGGTGCATTTCTTTTTTGGAAATATTGCGGCCCGCACCAGGGTCGCGGAGAGTCCCCGCCGCGGATGAGCGGCTCCTGTGACGTTACTCTTGAATGTCACGAAGAGGAAACAGCGTAAGGGTTTCTTCAAGTGAAGGAAAGCGGCTGCTTCACCCTGTGATACCCGAGCAACCTACTAAGGGATTACGAAGACCTGGAGGAGAAAGTGGCAGTGAGTAACTACTATAGACTGCACAAACTACAAGTACTACACTGCATAGCGCCAGGGGCGGGACTTAAGAACTTTAAAATGAAAGCCCTCACTGCCTCTCCCCACATGCCATTTTCCTGGATGAAGGGCAAGGTGACGCCCGAAACGCGTCGGAAATGTAATGGCACATTACTGCTTGTGCATAACACGGTGATGCAACGCTGTTGAAGAGACTGAATTAATAAACGCGCTGTTTGTGGGCCTCCAAGCATTTGGTGCATTTCTTTTTTGGAAATATTGCGGCCCGCACCAGGGTCGCGGAGAGTCCCCGCCGCGGATGAGCGGCTCCTGTGACGTTACTCTTGAATGTCACGAAGAGGAAACAGCGTAAGGGTTTCTTCAAGTGAAGGAAAGCGGCTGCTTCACCCTGTGATACCCGAGCAACCTACTAAGGGATTACGAAGACCTGGAGGAGAAAGTGGCAGTTAGTAACTACTATAGACTGCACAAACTACAAGTACTACACTGCATAGCGCCAGGGGCGGGACTTAAGAACTTTAAAATGAAAGCCCTCACTGCCTCTCCCCACATGCCATTTTCCTGGATGAAGGGCAAGGTGACGCCCGAAACGCGTCGGAAATGTAATGGCACATTACTGCTTGTGCATAACACGGTGATGCAACGCTGTTGAAGAGACTGAATTAATAAACGCGCTGTTTGTGGGCCTCCAAGCATTTGGTGCATTTCTTTTTTGGATATATATATATATATATATATATATATATATATATATATATATATATATATATATATATATATATATATATATATATATATATATATATATATATTACCTACTGGCAGTCGCAACTTTGTAGTTATAGTTAGGATTTTTTTTAATGCAAAATCTCAAAATTCTATTTGGAATAACTTTGGCGCCGGTTGACGAATCTGCCTGAAAATGTCCTCAAATTTGCCTCGCGGAGCTCCGGTCCTTCCTTGAAAGTTTGGGGGGGTTCGTCAAGCGGCGGCCGAGATAAAAGGGGGGTCCCAAAACGTGTTTTCCCCATGTTAATTTCCATAGGGCGGTCAAACTCACTTTTAGCCCGAACGGCTGAATGGATTTCCACCAAACTTGGCAAAATTGTAGGGACTGGTAGCCCGATGTGCCTTTGCTATGTCTCAAGATATGTGCTCCAGTGGATTTTGAGTAATTTAGGTTCAAAAAAATATATATATCTATGGCCGCGCCCCGGTACGCACACCGGGGAGCGCAGCGGGCACGACACGCGAGGTGCGCACGGAAAGCTGATTGGCTCTTGGGTGTCTGTAAACATTCGAAACAGTCCGGACCGGCTGCCATCTTGTGTCTCGGTAGGATAGAGACACAAAAGGTGGAAAAAAAAGGGGGAAATGACCATAAGGGGGCAGGGTGGACCCCCCCTGACCCCCTAGCTTTGATGTGGGGGCTATAAAAGGGCCCCGCCGTGCAAAATATATATATATATATTTTTTGATTTGCACGGGGGGAGCGCCCAGTATGCGCACCGGGGAGCGGCCCATGGGGAAAGAAGAATGACAGAGTTATTAAAAAATGTAGCCTTTTTTTATAAATTGGAGGTAGTTCTAAAAAGAACTGTTTTTTTTCTTCTTTTTGTTGTTTTATATTTTTTTTGTGTTTTTGGAACATTTTTTACTTTATTTGGCTTTTATGAACTATTTTATATTTTTTGGTATTTTTATTGGGATAAACGAAAAAACAGGGAATTGAAAATGGCTCAACTGGAACAGAAAAAAAAAGAAAAAATTAGGGTTTTTTGGGGCATTTGTGGTTGTCCCCAGCAAGGACAATGAGCTTTATGCTCAGTTCACCATAGGAGATAGTCTTACCAAAATGTATACATGTTATACGGAAATCCCCAAACCGTGGCTGAATGCAAGGGATCGTCTCCCTTGCCTCTGGTCCCGTTGGAGTGGGTTGATTTCTTTGGGAGGTGGAGCTTGAAGATTGGGGAAGGTTACTGGCCAGTTTCCTCATCTCTGCAGCAAAATAGTTGATTGGATGCCTGCGCTGCATGTGGCGAATCATGGTGTTGTTTCCGAAAGAGTATTCCTTATTAGGGTTTCCCCTGGAAAGTTCCACGCCACAGATTCGGCAAGTCACCTTGGCCGCATTTACTTTTTTCTTGCCCTCTGGGATCAAAAAAGACTCCCATACAATGTGTGGTTTTGGCTGGTATGGGGTATTGTGTTCTTGCAGCCATCTTCTCCTCCCCTCCTCCTCCTCCTCATCCTCCTCCTCCTCCTCCTCACCACCAATGTAATCTTTTGGTGGTCCTCTTGGTGGTTGTGGTGGTGGTTGTGGTGGTGCAGATGCTCCTGCTGCTGCTGCTATTGAAGCCATTTCAAAGTACAAAATATACCTGAAAGAGTGCAATACAGGTCTTCCTAAGTCAAAGGACAAAGTCAGAATAAGGAAAAAAGGTGGGGTCTTTCATCATTTGGGAAAAAAAAGGCCTGAACCAATGAGAAGTGTTATTTTCAGGTCACAAGACCAGGGATTTCATCATTATGAAACCAAAACTGTTCTGCACCAATAAAAAGTGTTATTTTCAAGTCACATGACCGACGCGCTTACGTGGCGCGCCCCCAGGCGCGTCGCGTAAGCGCGTCACATGTTTACGTTGCGCGATCGTATTCGCTCGAGTGCTTCCGGGTGCGCTTACGCCATGCGTATCACGTGGACGTGGCTACGGGATACGTCACGATGATATTTTCGTTTGCGGCAATAGCCCTAACGGGAGGCTCTCCGGAGCGCGCCCTGGGGCGCTTCAAAAGACTACACTTTCCGGAGCGCTCCATGGTAAAAAAAAAAATACATTACAAAAATTTTTTAAATACAAATAAAATATAGGATTCATTCTTTTTCAAAAATATTACATTTTATAGCTATAGACATTTGCTATTAACAAAATTTTGAAATTCAAAGAAAAAAATATAGGTTTGGGGCCTTATATATAGTTAGGAATTAGCATTTAAAAAACCTATGAAATTCACTGAAAAAACCATAGGTTTCACATCCGTTATAGTTAGGAATTAGCATTTAAAAAACCTATGAAATTCACTGAAAAAACCATAGGTTTCACACCAGTTATAGTTAGGAATTAGCATTTAAAAAACCTAATAAATTCACTGAAAAAACCATAGGTTTCACACAAGTTATAGTTAGCTGGAAATTTTACTGACATAAAACCATTGAAATTCCACGTTATAGTTAGTTGGACTCACTATAACTTGCGCGTGTAATGCACTGCTAATGACGTCACATATTACATCACTCATGACATGGTCAGTGACATCACTCATGACATCACTGATGACACCATCCTTGTGACAGAGTGACAGACCTCCTTTAACTGTAACCCTTGAAACACATATTCAAAAATAGAAACTAAAATTTTCAAAAAAAAGGAGATACCCATACCAGTTACAACAACCAATTCAGTAATTCCACCATTTATATACACATCCACTAAATCACCAACAGTTCTATGTAGTCACTCATACATATACTCACTAATCATATGTAGTGATACACCTATACATCCTGTAACACATCGACAGTCTTCCAAAAGTTGCTCACACACATACTCACACATGCAAATAAACTATCGAACATCCATTTCTTTGCATATACAGCTATACACACATTACCACCTTACTTCTAAGGAAACTTACACATACTTACTCTCTTAAACAATCACTTATCGAAACACACTTATTTAAACAGGAACTCTTACAATCTCTCACTCTCACATATACTCACTTATATACATCAATACTCACATATACTAGATTAAAACATATGTAGTTACTGATAAAGACACTAGTGAGAGAGTCATTCACTCACTAACACACACATAAACACTCATCCATCCATACAGTCCTGCACATATGCCGTCTTCCAAACACATACAAACAGTGAGTCGGTCATTGATGCATCTATGTGCTAAGTAACACCCCCACCAAACTATACAGACACTCATACTGATACTAAAAAAAAACATCTAATAACCCATATACACACACATGTAGCTACTCACCAACCCATGCAGCCACTTATACACAAAGTGAAACACTGATACAAACATTTAAATATTTAAACAATATTCGCTAATATATGTATTCACTAAAATACACTTAATAAGACAGTTAACCAATCAATTTTTTTTTTTTAAACATCCATTAAGACACTTATTTAAACATTTATTCTTCCATCGACCTTTACATATACATATATAAAACATATTTATTTTCCAGAAAGGCACACATTCACTGGATGGTGTCATCAGTGATGTCATGAGTGATGTCACTGACCATGTCATGAGTGATGTAATATGTGACATCATCAGCAGTGCATTACACGCGCAAGTTATAGTGAGTCCAACTAACTATAACGTGGAATTTTAATAGTTTTATATCAGTAAAATTTCCAGCTAACTATAACTGGTGTGAAACCTATGGTTTTTTCAGTGAATATATATATATATATATATATATATATATATATATATATATATATATATATATATATATATATATATATATATATATATATATATATATATATATATATATATATATATATATATATATATATATATACCAAAGGTGCACCATGATGCAAACAGGGAAAGTGTGCCTCATAAATAAGACGGTCCCTGGTGGAATTGCCAATGTTAGAAAGTAGCACAATAACATATATATATTCAGATTCCTCAATATAGCACAGTATGTCCCAACCTATCTTTCAGGAAAGAGTATCTTCAAGTAAATTACATGTACAATAATTTTAGAACATGAGAGGTGTCTGGCTCACAGAGCCTTTAGGGTGGAGTGCAATTGGTCCAAGAAGGATAGATTGAGGAGATCGTCAGACTGGTTTCACATTCCCATTGAGTATCCGTGAAATAGTGATAAGTGCAGGCAAACACAGCAAAAAAGAACTACAGTTTTCCCACGCTTCAGGGTGTGAAATTATCTTAACCTGAGTTCTAGTGGAAGTTCAGCACAGCACCCAGGTGCTAACCTCCTGCTCTCACTAGCAGAGTCTTCAGCTGTCAGCTTCAGATATCATTGTGAGCCTCAGCATATCTCCTTTACGTCTGGGCTTAACCGCCCCATCCCATCCAGTAAGCCACCAGCAGTTCCCTGGCAGCCCAATACCTACTCTGTGCAGGTGTGAGATCTTCTAATGACATTATAGGCAAAGAGCTTCTGGTTGGGGCTTTCCTTCTCTAAAATACTTGGGCTAACTAACAGAACATGACTTGGATTTGGGTGTAGTGCTTTGTCCACCCACCACCTGTGGCTGCCTTTAGCAAGTTTTGATGTGCAGCCAGGAGTGGGGTACAGTTAAACCACAAACTCAGGTGCCAGGATCAAGATTTCACCCAATAAGTAAGATGGATGAGCAAGGCAGTGGGAAAGAAATGGAATGTCTGTGTATGTGAGCAAGTGTGTTTATGTGTAAGTGTGTGTCAATGATAGAGCAGGTGTGAGTGATAATGTGAGTATGCTGTGTGTGTGTGTGCGCATGTATGAACTTGAGTGAAAGAGATAATGTGCATGCACATGTCTTCCTCCATGTATGTATTGTGTTTGTGTGTATATCCTTTAGGGGTTTGCCTGCAGGAATGAGAGCTGGCAGGGATTTGACATCTTAAAGAAAAATCTGGTATGTTTTATTCCTGGCCCTATCGGAACACTTTGTGGCTTATGTCTTATATATTGTGGGTGTTCTTGACTATATGCAGGCTATCCAAGGCAAGGTATAGTGGTGCATACTCCAGATATTGTAGGGATTTTTCAAACCACATTTTGACAATTCCTCATGCAGTGCTGGCAAATACTTACATATTTTGACCATAAATTATTTTAAAAAATCCTTGCGTAATAGTGTGCTGTCTATAACATATTGTGGGCGTTCTTGACAACATTCTAGCTAATCCTAGCATCAAGTGTCCCAATTGTGATATATTGTGCACAATCTTGAGAACATTGGGCCTGATTAACAGAGGTAACTCATCCCTTTGAGTAATATATACTTTGGATCACTGAAATAATATCGAGGGACAAAATATCGACTTGCAAAAATATCGTGGACAAAATATCGACAGACAAAATATCGAGTTTGTATCTACAAACAGGTAAGTACAAAAATATCGAGTAGTAAATATCGTTTACAAAAATATAGTTTTAAAAAATATCGACTTTATTAAAAACAGTGTTAAATTAAATTAATATTAAAATTTAATTACTAAAATATACTTAAAAATACTTAAATTAACTTATAATAATTAAATAATAAATGACAATCATATTTGGTAAAACATATATATATAGTAACATACTATAATTAAATAGGATACTATTATATTACCGTACAATAGCAGAAGTGTAAAAAACTACTATTCCCACTCCAAAGAGTGCAAGCGTAGGGAAAGCATTGGATAGCGTAGGGGTTAAAATTACTATTCCCACTCCAGTGGGTGCAACAGTAGGGAAAGCGTTGGATAGCGTAGGGGTTAAAATTACTATTCCCACTCCAGTGAGTGCAACAGTAGGGAAAGGGTTGGATAGCGTAGGGGTTTAAATTACTATTCCCACTCCAGTGGGTGCAACAGTAGGGAAAGCGTTGGATAGCGTAGGGGTTAAAATTACTATTCCCACTCCAAAGAGTGCAACAGTAGGGAAAGCGTTGGATAGCGTAGGGGTAAAAATTACTATTCCCACTCCAGTGGGTGCAACAGTAGGGAAAGCGTTGGATAGCGTAGGGGTAAAAATTACTATTCCCAATCCAGTGGGTGCAACAGTAGGGAAAGCGTTGGATAGCGTAGGGGTTAAAATTACTATTCCCACTCCAGTGGGTGCAACAGTAGGGAAAGCGTTGGATAGCGTAGGGGTTAAAATTACTATTGCCACTCCAGTGGGTGCAACAGTAGGGAAAGTGTTGGATAGCGTAGGGGGTAAAATTACTATTCCCACTCCAGTGGGTGCAACAGTAGGGAAAAAGTTGGATAGCGTAGGGGTTAAAATTACTATTCCCACTCCAGAGAATACAACATTAGGGAAAGTAAAGACTTCATAAATAAATATAAAATGTATTATTGAATCTCTATTAATAATTAATTAAAAATAAATAATATTTGTATACAATTTAATAATTAATATATTAAATTTACTAATTAACAATAATTATTTCTATTGATCACCTATTAATACTAATTAATACAAATATTTACTATTAATTATTTAATAATGAAAAAGTATTTAACAATTATTTGAAATTAAATAAATATAAATAATTGTAATTAATTAATTATTTATAATTTAATCACTTCCCACCCAATTCCCCTATAAACTCACAACCCGCTACAAAAATAATTTAGTAAAATTTACATAATTACCAATTATTCAATTAATTATAATGAATTACCAATTAAAATTTAATTAATTAACTATTATAAATTAATTAACTATTAATTTAAATTTACTATCAATAAATACATTTATATATTTAATTAATTATAATTAAAATACTTACCACCCTATTCCCCTATAAACCCACAACCCGCTACAGAATTAAATTATGCAATAATTATAAAAACGAAATTCATTAATAAAAATTAATTATAACATAAATACACACTTTTCACACATATTATACCATAAAAATACACTATAAAAAATTTGATATTATTAAAAAATCGATATTTTTTACTATCTATATTTTTAACAGTCGATATTATATCACTTACCTTAAAAACGATATTTTGGTCATCTATATTCTGTCCTGTCGATATTTTGTCCAGTCTATATTTAAAAGTCGATATTATGTCCAGTCGATATTTTGGAGTCGATATTATGTCTGTGCACCATATACTTTTGAGTAAGTTTACTACTATTCAAAATTCAAAAACTCCAAAAGTAAATTTACTATAAAAATGTAAGGTACATGTCTTCAACCCCTGTGTATTCCAATTGACTTGCTATTGTGTGTGTGGGTAATGCCCCTCCCTAAACTCCTCCCTCCCCCTCCCTTTACCCCTCTTACTCCTCCCAAATCACTTTTCTGCTATATAGTGCATCCCCTTTTTTCAACCACTCTCCCAAGCTCTCACACATTTACTATTAAAATCTATACTTACATGTGCAGGGGTTTTGCAATTGGGGCGGAGACCTCTGCACACATAAGTATAGGTAATGCGGAGATGTTTGTGAACTAGCACAATTGTTAGACCTGATAGCCTGAGGGTGGTCTTCCCCCTAACTTTTCGCCCTCTTCCTCCATTTTTTCTGACCTTATTGTTGTTGACACTTTACCACTGCTAGTGCAACCAGTGCTAAAGTGCATGTACACTCTCCCTAAAAATTGTAATATTGGTTCATCCCCAATTGGCATATTTAATTACTCATGAGTACCTAGTAAAGTGTGCTGCGTGTGGCCAGGGCCTGAAAATTAAATGCTACCAGTGGGCCTGAAGCACTGATTATCCCACCCACTTAAGTAGCCCTTTAGCTATTGCAGAGTCTGTGTGTGCAGTTTACACTGCCAGTTCGACCTGAGAAGATAAACCTTTTGCCAGGCCCAACCTTCCTTTTTTATACATATAAGTGACCCCTAAGGTCGGCCCTGTACAACTTAGAGGAGAGAGTACAATGTATTTACATTGCTGGACATGTAGTTCTATATGTCCTGGTAGTGAAAAACTCTCAAATTAATTTTTCACTACTTCAAGGCTTATTTCTCCCATGGGATAGCATTGGGATTACCTTATTCCATGTTATCAGTGTAATTCACACTAGTGAAGAGATAGACTTTTCAAGTTTGGAGAGAAGAGCTGAGCCCAGCCTCATGTACACTGACTAGGCTCTGTCCTATCCCCACACAAAGGGCTGCATACCCCCCTGTAGTGAGCCTGGAGCCAGTGCAGGAAGCAGGGCCTCTGTACACTTCGAAAACCTGTCTTTTTGAAGTCTCACCCACTTCAAAGGCACCACTGGGTATAAGTACTGGACCTCAGACACCCCCAGTTCAGAACACCTCTGGGCCTGTGAATACTCTGCCAGAAACAAGGACAATCACCCTGCTGGACTGCCACTCTGAAGGAGTTGCTGTCTTGCTGTGCAGTTGGTGTGCTGACCAACTGCCTGCTGCCCTTTTGCTTGGGGAGGAAGATCTGGACCTGGACCCCATCTTGAACCCAGGACCCCAGAGGGACTCCAAGGGCTAGTCTGCTGGCTTCTTGATCTGAGCCTCAGGTACATAACAGGCTCCCCACAGCTCCTGGGCCCATCTTAAATGTGTTCCTGACCCCCCAATGGGTGCCTATCAGGTACCTGGGCCCTTTGTGTGGTTCTCAAGCTCCTAAAGTCAAGCTTTTGAGCTCTTTGTGAATGGGTCCATTCACATAGGAAGCATGCCTCTGGCACAAAGAGTCAGAGCAAGTTGCCTCAAGTTTGTCTCTTCGCACAACAAGCATCATCTACCGGTGAGCATCGCCACTGTGAAGTGCCAGCTCAGTCATCCACGACACTCCCCACCCCCCGAACAGGACTCTTGGCACAAAACTTGAAAAGGTAAAACTTTGGCGGGACTAATCATGGGTTGTATCCGACACGTACTATATTGTGGTTGGCTTGAAATTTTGGATTTGTCCAGGTCCAGTGCAAACACATATCCCCAGTTGGTGCTTTGTGCTTTTAGGTATTTTTTTACAGTTTGTTGTTTAAAAATTCATAATATCCATTCTACTTATAGGATGAATTTGGTTTTGATTTATTTATTAAACTAAGCTCTATTTTCATAACCTGGTGTGGAATCTATTAGTGTGACTATTTTCACTGTTTTACTATTTGAAGTGTTGCACAAATACTTTACACAGTATTTTACCTGACTGCGCTGTGCCAAGCTCCCAAAGATTGAGCATGCATAGGTTAACTTGGGGTTTGCCTGCTTCTTACCCTGACTAGGATTGTGGCTGCTGCTTCACTAGGGCTCATACCCCAGTCATCCACAAACCTAAATTCCAACAACTATGTATTACATTTTGTAGTACTACTATAGCAATACAAAATATACTAAAAAGTACAGTTTAAAAATCAGGCCCATTGTGTCCACGTCTGACTTTGTAGTGATGATTTGTTACATGTTGTGGCAATTATTAACCCCTGTTATCTCTGGTAAAACAGTGCCTTTCTTTGATATATTGATGGCATTATTTCAGCACATTGGCAATCCGTTGTATAATAGTGGGTCATAAATGAAATTATTGTAGTCATTTTTTTTAAACACATTTTAATTAGGTTGGATAGCTAGTGATATTTGTAAATGTATACGAATGCAAAACTATGATGACAATAGAAATTCATAGCCTTTAGTCTAGGAGAGGTTGCAAAGTACATTTACAATACAATTGATGAGTTTCTTATTAACAATACAAAGTGCTGTAAATACAGAACATGTCAAAAGGAATAAGCTGGGAGGTCAAGCTCCAGAAGCCCCTCTCTATCCAATATCAGAGAGGGATATGAAAAGGGATAAAGAAACAAAACAACAAATAAACTTAACACTTTTGTATGCTTTATAGATGGATAGAATGACACATAGCTGAAAACATTGATCTATGAAGAAGGAAACAAGTGATTGAGGGCTTGATGTTAATGAAGAACTAAGGAAGCATGGAGCGAAACTTGGGAGGAAAAGCTCTTCTGAATCCAAAAATGGGCGGGTAAAGAGGAATCATATCTTGAGCTTAAGAGAAAGGGTTAGGAAAGGCAATGGCAAGGCTGTAAGGTAGGTCTTCTCAGACACAGCGGCCCTAGGGATGCTGAATCAGCCATTGTCAGAGGATTCCGGTGGGGAAAGTATGATCAAAGTGGCTCTCATAATCAAGAAATTAATCTGTGTTGGGTATCTAACTCACTCTCGCTCAAGGGGGTAGGGAATCCTCTTTGTTCATCTCCCCCTCAGCAGCTCAAAACCCATTCCAGTCTTCAGCAGTCCGATATTTACAGAGACTTTTCACCTCTTTCCTAATCAGGCTTTACTCTCCACTTGGTCCCAATGAATTTCCACTGACCGCCAGGAAATGTGCGAGGGAGAAGTCACACCTTTCTATTGCATAGTGGTTGTAGCATCTTGTGAATAAGGAAACGCTGGATCTCTTTTGGTTTCCACTGTACACCGTAGGCCTGTGACATAAGCATTGGAGGGATGAGTTGAAGACAGGCTTAGAATGTTGAGTTCTGACTTGCATGCAGCAGAACAAAGATGTGTCAACTACTCTCAGTGTCTGGCCTGGTCATTGGCGAGTACTGGGGCTGGTAGGACGCTACAACTGGTGAGGAGATAGGGGATATGAAGCCCGTAAACTGAAAGTGCTCTTCCACAGAGTTTGCTGTGGTCCATCAAATTGCTTCTCCATGCCATGAGTGCCGTAGTCGAAGTGCAGATTTGATGCTGGTATTGGTGGAGTGTCAGCGCTATGCCAGCCTGTGTAAATGCTTGAAGATACGGAAAGAGACATTGAAAGTCTACATATCAGTGGCAGGAACTGAATGAAATGGCTGCAAATAAAGGGTACTAAGCCATTACACCTATGAATGTCATAGGCTAAACGGGGCAAGAACGCTTGAGGCAGATGCAATCAGGTTATTAAGGCAGCGCACAACAATAGTTCAGTACAGATTGAACTAAAATGCATGTGCCACAGAGCAGAGATTAACCAGGTGTTTGTGAAGAAACTTTTAAGCACAAAACTGGCAGAATAGTATGATTTAACTGCTTTCATGGGCTAGTAGTATATAAGGCTCATATACTTACCGAAACCACTAATGAGTCATAGTGCAACGACATGCTGTAAAGTGACCACAGAAGGAGGGTAAAGGTTTGCGCCTGAGGAGCAGTCCCCAGACGAAGCAACCCACCACCAAGGCCTCTGCACAAGGGCCCTCAACAACTCCTTAGACAACCCTAAAAAAGGCATCCAATCATCCAAGTCTTTAAAGCTGACCCCGAAGCCAGCACATCACAAGGCATTACAGAAACTCTGCTAATCAAGTTCCACAAGAAGCACCTAAGAGACAACTACTTTCCACCAATGTATATACTGCTGCTGAATTCTTAAAACTGCCATCTGCATTTGATACTGCCTAGAAACACAATAGATGGGCTGAATGAATAGAGACTTTTAAGATTGTATACATACAATAGATGAAAACGATGACAAAAAGGTATCTGAAGAACATGACTGGTGAAGGAGTTAGAGTAGAGATGAAAAAGATACCACCAGAAGGTGAAGTGAAGTATGATTTAATTAAAACAGCCTTAAATGTCAAATTTAATCGAGTCCCAAAGGTGGATTATGAAAGATACATATTCAGTCAAGAACACCAGAGATCAGGTGAAACCATCAATGAGTTTGTGGAGAGACTGGATGATCTGATGAAGTACTGCAGATTCAATGAGTTTAACAATGAGGAAGCTACCCGCCTCAGAGTAATCAATGGATTTCTGTCAGATTCCTTTTAATGATGAGTGCTGAGGGAATCTCTGAAATTAGAACAAGTCCTCAAGGCTGATCATATTGAAGAGCGTGCTGATTGTCAAGCAATTGACATGGAGGCCAGAGGCGCCCAAAATTGCTCCAGTTATGAGCATGAAGAGTAAGCCAAAGTATAAGGCTGAGAGACACAAGGTGATGTCTCCACAGAAGAAGAAAACATGTTACAGATGTGGAGTGTCATTTCAACACGAAGGCAAATGTCCGGAAATCTGACAAATATGCATTGGCTGTGGTTAAGCAAACCATTTGTCACGACTTTCAGGGCGAAGAGAAAAGTAAGTGTGAAGGCAAAATGGCTGACTGAACGCTACCTAGTGACGTTTGATGCTCTCCCACAAAGTCAAGTAGTCACCAACTAATGCAAATTGACACAAAATAAAGTTAACCATCATCTAAATCAACAAAGAGTTCCTCAGTATCAGTTTCTAGTGAAAGTGGTAATGACAACTGTGCAATGTCGATGTTTACTACAGAAAGACATGCTCATGTAGGACTAGTTGGATGTGAAGGAAAAATTCAAAGTGAAGAAAAATCAACACGAAAAGGCACCACAAGCATTTTCCGAAAATTACTCTAAAAATAAATGGGTGTTCAATACCGTTCAGAATTGACAGTGGTGCGTCGATAAATATCATGCCTGAGGAGAAGTATCAAAAGTTATCTCAATTACCTCACTTATAATGTCAAAGACTAAAGTATACACATGGGCTGCCTCAATGCCCTTAAAGAGTCAAGGTTCTTTTCTAGCACGATGAAACATAAGAAAACTATGGTACAAGAACCTATTCATGTACTTCAAGGAAGAGCCTCAAGTCCTCTTTGCTGAGTTTTAACCGTGCTACTGATTTGGGACTAATATCAGTGAACTACAATATGAACGCCCATCATGAAATTGTAAGTCAATTTCCTTAATTATTTCATGGGATAGGAAAACTCAAAACAATGAAAGTAAAGTTACATATAAATAAGGATGTTCGTCCTGCTGCACAAAGACACAAATTAATTGCATTTCAATTGCAAGAGGCTGTTGAAAAGGAACTCAATTCATTGCTTAAACTTGACATCATTAAACTCTCCACTAGTCCAACACCATGGGTTTCTCCCATTGTAGTAGTGCCTAAAAGATACAGTAATGGAGTTGTATGCATATGCGCTGACATGCGTTGGGGCAACAAGGCGAGTGAGAGAGAGACATGTAGGTCTGCACATTACTGATATTATAGCTCAACTGAATAGTGCGAAGCACTTCTCTCGACTGAACTTAAATAAAGAATATCACAAATTGGAGCTTGAAGAAAACTCCAGGTACATTAAAACCTTTTCTACGCATATTGGTCTGTTTTGCTACAAGTGATTGAGTTTTGGTGTATCCTCTGCTGCAGAACCTTTCCAAGATGCCATTCGACATATCATACAGCCTGCAGTAAATGCATTTAACTATAGCATTGACATATTCATTTTCGCAGCTCGCAGAAAGAGCATTTATTTATTCATATAGTGCTAGAACCGACCTGCGAAGGGGTATCTCTGTGCTTAGAGGGGACTGTGAGGGTGTGCAGCAACTTCAGCAAAGATTAACAAGCGCAGAACATGTTGGTCTTAAGCAGCTTCCTGAATTGTAGGTGATCTAGACACTGTCGCAAAGACAAGGGGAGCTTGTTCCAGTAGTGGGGGCTGAGATGGAAGAGACCTCTACCTCCTAATCTTGCCTTTCTTACTTGAGGTACCACCAGAAGATGTTTAGCACTCGGGCAGAGGGACCTTGATGGTACATAGGGCATGAATTTCTCAGAGAGGTAGGATGGGCCCAGGTTATGCAGTGCCTTATGGATAGTGCAGCAGATTTTAAATTTGACTTGTTGGCAGATAGCCAATGCAGCTTCACAAGGAGAGGGCGAGAGGGGGACTTGGAGGGGGCATTAAGGACCAACCGTGCCACTGTGATCTGAACTACCTGCAATCAGCTAAGTGAATCATCATTAGCAGAGACCAGCAGGCCATTACAATAGTCCAGGCGACTTAATACCAGCACCTGGACTAAAGTTTTGCGGGTAGAGTCAGGGAGTAGAGGGAAAACACAGCGGAGCAGGCCTATTACATGAAAACGTGAACCAGATGTCTGGGCAATGTGCTCCTTCAGACTGAGAGCTTGATCTAGGCGGATACCCAAATTTTTAACTGTAAGCTTGGGACCGGAGTGGGGACCTTGGTCGGTCGGCCACCAATCTGGTGTCCATAGGAGGGGGGCCCCTCCAAAGAGCATTATCTCTGTTTTTCCCACATTACACTTGAGGAAATTATTCTTCATCCAGTGTGATATGGCTCTCATTCCATTGGAGAAGGCCAGCCGCACCGCCGGAGTGAATTTATTGAATGGGAAGAGTAGCTGCTATCATCGGCATGTGATATGGGGATAAACTCATATATCCTCAGAAGATTGGCCAAGGGAGCAATATAGATGTTGAATAATGTAGGGCTCAAACATGAGCCCTGGGGTACTCCATTAGTCAATTCCATAGGGGCCGAACGATACGGGCCTAGGTTGACAATCTGGGAGCGATCAGCCAGAAAGCTCCTCATCCATTGTAAGCCTGATTTTCTTAGCCCAACCTCTTCCAATCTTTTGATCAAGATACTATGGGAAACTGTGTTGAACGCTGAGGATAGGTCCAACAGCACCACAATCATAGAGTGGCCCTTATCTAGGGTCATCCTGATGTTATCTGTAACTGCTAGTAATGCTGATTTGGTGCTGTATTTGGCCCTAAAACCAGACTGGGAAGCATCTAAACATTCAGTCAGTTCGTCATAGTTAGAAAGGTGGGTATTGACGTGTTTTTCCTATTAGTTTGCTCAGGAATGGGAGGAGTGAGATAGGACGGAGGATAGAGAAGTCTGTCCAAGGAGTTTTATTGCCCTTACGAATTGGTCTAACCTGAGCAACTTTCCACTCCTGCGGTACATGGCCCTCTGTTAGGGAGAGATTAATAAGAGATTGCACCAAGGGAGACAGATGTTTAGCTAGAGACAAAATTACTTTAGCTGGAATATGGTCATAGGGGGACCCAGACTTTATCTTGTGGATCAGTGATTCAACCTCTACTAATGTAATAGCAGGGAAGTTCTCTTACAACTGAGAGTTTGTTATATTCGATTGGCAGAGCTCTTATACAAGTATGTCATTTGCTGAACAATACAGGTTTAACTCTAAAAGCTGACAAATGAGAATTCCACACAAAAACTTGAAATTCTTTGGCCATGTATTAACCGATGGTGGTATAAAACCTGATTCAGCTAAAGTGCAAGCGTTGTCTATTGCCAGTTCCCCACACGGCGTGTTACAATCACTTCTTGGAATGGCCTGTTTTAGATAAATACAAAACTTTGCTCGGGTCAGTGCACCGTTACGAGAACTGACAGAAAATAATTTCTCTTTTTCTTGGTCATGTGAATGTGAGAAGAGCTTCCAAAAGATCAAACAAGCTATTGAGAATGCCACTGAAATGGCTTACTTTGATCCCAAACTTCATACAGAGGTTGTAATTGACGCTAACCCTGTCAGGTTAGATGCAATACTGGCACAGCACAGTGGACAGACGAATGCTTAGAGACATATAGTGACATATTCCAGCAAAAGCCTGCCACAAATCAGACATCATTACTTACATCCTGAGAAAGAAAGTTTGGCAGCAAATATTTCCATGTGTTCCTGTATGGAAAGCCTTTTGCAGTAGAGACTGATCATCAAGCACATTTAATGCCTCATCTATATGAATGTTGGGGTTTGAAGTTGCAAGAATACAACTGTACAAATCTCCATCATCCAGGGAAGCCTGCTGATTATTTTTCAAGAGTGCCATTGTAGTGTCCCGGTACCTCATCTAAGACAACAGAGGCTTCCATCAATTTTATTGTGAAATGGAGCACACCAAATTTCATGTCTTTAGAAAAAATTGTCCCTGCCACGAGCCCAGATAGTGGCATGTTAAAGTTTAAATACATTATTGCTCATCACTCGTGGGACCAGCATAAATGTCCATAAATGTGGGTGATGAAATTTCAGTGACTCAAGAAGGCGTCATTCAGTGGGGTAGATGAATTGTGATTCCCGAAAGTCTATGCCTATGAGGAACATCAAGGAATAGTTGCCACCAAGAGACCTTTCCATGATCGAATTTGGTTTCCATATCTTGAGGAAATATATATATACCACTGTCTTTTGTCTCAAGTCATTAAACACACTTTGAATATGTCAGAATTACTACATCGCTTGTAGAAGAGAATTGCTATTGATTTCTTTGGTCCTCTTGAGAATGGACATCATGTTCTAGTCATTGTTGATGAATACTTCTGCTTTCCATTGGAAGAAGTCTTTTCATCCACAACCCATGAAAATATTATTTAGGTGGCATCTTTGCGACATGGGGTGTACCTGCAATCCTGAAGTCTGACAACGTGCCACTGCTTTAATAGTAGAGAATTCAAAGACCTTCTAAATCACCTCAATATAAAGCATCAAAAAACCACTACGCTTTGGTCCCAGACCAAAGGTCTGGCAGAATGGTTCATGAGCACTCTAAAGAAAGCTGTTTAGCATGCTGCATTGGAGAAGTTCGACTCCTCAATGAAAGACAGCGAAAAGTCTTGAAACTCTCATGTTTAGAAGTGTCATGACGGCCAAGCTACCCCAACAGACCAACCTCAGCACAAAGAATGAGGTAGACATTCGTGCTATGGACTTTGGTTGCAAACTGAAGATGAAAATATATGCTGACAGACAACGTCATGTAAAATACATCATATTTACTAGAGGAGATCATGTGCTTGTCAAACAACACAGAAAAACAAAGTCTCATGCTCTTTTTGAGGCTGAATTATTTTTCAGCACTAACACCATAGGACACATGGTGACTGCCCAACGTCCTGTGAAGTCCCTTACGAGTGACTACTCTCACTTTTGACATGTGGCCCATCACTTCCCTAACATCAATGTCAATGTAGAGGCTGAGTCCAGACAGACTGTTAATGACTCTGGGTCTGCTTAGTATTATACCTCACTTGTGAAGATCACAGACACTTTGACTGCCAGTTCCTGGTTTCCAGTGACCCAATCAGGATATGTGATTCAGGTACCATGATGATTAATTGAAGAATTATAATTGCCTGTAATCTATAATCATTTGTGTATTTATTCATGTACTTATTTGTGTATTTATACATTTATTTATTTATCTATTTGGAAAAGTTATAACTTTTTATTTAACAAAGCGGGATATGTAGTGTCTTGTAAATAAATAAATGCTGGAATTCTTTTGGTGCTCAATGTACACCATAGGCCTGTGATGTAAGAGTTGGAGGGATGAAGACAGGCTTAAAATGTTGAGTTCTGTCTTACATACAGCAGAACAAAGACATGTACAATTACTCATCATGTGTGGGTCGTTAGCGAGTACCAGGGGTAGATGCTACAGTGATCACCCTTTTAGCTGGAATGAGACTTAAATCTAGGAATCAGGTGACTGCTCTGCTATTTACAGGATGTGTGTAAGTCTAGGGTGCATGACACCTAAGACGTCAGTAATACATGCCCAAACTGATGCAAGAGCCAGAAGAATTTGCCAGAGCAGTGGGGACAGAAGTAAGGCCAAAGCACCCAGGATATATATTATTAATTTTGGCAGGAGAGAGGTAGGGTCTATGAAGAATAATTTGTTTTATCAGTTTTGAACTGTGCATTCCTGGAAACAGAATGAGGATACCCAAGCATTCTATCCCACTCTATCATTGAACCCTCTTGTAATTGTGGTCTTCCAAGTGTCTCTGAAACACTAAAGAGGATAGCTAGTTAGGAAAATTGTGCCCTATATAGCCATCTGACACATTTCCTACATGTACCCATTGTGTGCAACGTGTGTGTAGGGAGATGAGTATCGGGTTCTGAGATTAAAACTGACTATTTACACCTGAGTAAATGCATTATTAGCCTATAGGTGAGAAATTGACCCTCATGCAAGCCGTTGTGGTCAATCAATCAATCAATCAATAAATCATGACATTTATATAGCGCTCTACTCACCCGGAAGGGTCTCAAGGCGCTGGGGGAGAGGTGTCCGTTACTGCTCGAAAAGCCAGGTCTTAAGTGGCTTCCTGAAGGAGAGATGGTCCTGGGTTAGCCGAAGGTGGGTGGGGAGGAAATTCCATGTCTTGGCTGGCAGGTAGGAGAAGGATATTCCTCCGGCGCTGGCTCTGCGGATGCGTGGAACGGTGGCGAGGGCGAGGCTGGTCGATCGTAGCTGGCGGGTGGGCGTGTAGAAGGTCAGGCGGTTGTTGAGGTACTCGGGGCCCAGGTCATGGAGGGCCTTGTGTGTGTGGGTGAGGAGTCTGAGCGTGATCCTCTTGCTGACGGGGAGCCAGTGCAGGTCTCTCAGGTGGCCGGAGATGTGGCTGTGTCGTGGGATGTCCAGGACGAGTCGTGCAGAGGCGTTCTGGATGCGTTGGAGTCTTTTCTGAAGTTTGGCTGTGGTTCCGGCGTAGAGGGTGTTTCCGTAGTCCAGTCGGCTGGTGACGAGTGCCTGGGTGACCGTCTTCCTGGTTTCAGTGGGGATCCATCGGAAGATCTTTCGGAGCATGCGCAGGGTGTTGAAGCACGATGTTGACTTGTCTGGTCATCGAGAGGGAGGAGTCAAGGATGAAGCCCAGGTTACGTGCGTGGTCCGTTGGCTTGGGAGTGGTGCCCAGGGCAGGGGGCCATCAGGAGTCATCCCAGGCGGAGGGCGATGACCTCAGGATGAGGACTTCCATCTTGTCTGAGTTCCGTTTCAGGCGGCTGTTCTATATCCACTCGGCGACGTCTTTCATCCCTTCGTGTAGGCTGGTTCTGGCGGCGGCGGGGTCGTTGGTGAGGGAGAGGATCAGCTGGGTGTCGTCGGCGAAGGAGATGATGTTGGGGTTGTGTTGGCGTGCGATGGCTGCGAGGGGCTCATGTAGACGTTGAAGAGGGTGGGGCTGAGCGATGATCCCTGTGGTACACCGCAGATGACTTCGGTGGCCTTGTATCCGAAGGGGGGGGGCGGACTCTCTGGGTTCTTCCGGCGAGGAATGAGATGACCCACTCCAGTGCCTTCTCTTGGATTCCGATGTTGCAGAGGCGCTGCACTAGGGTGCGGTGGCAGACAGTGTTGAACGCTGCGCAGAGGTCCAGGAGGATGAGGGCTGCTGTCTCCCCGTTGTCGAGCAGGGATCTGATGTCGTCAGTGGATGCGTCACAAAGCCACTGGAATAATTGGAGCTATCCATAGCAAAATAAGTCACCCAGAGTGTCCAGCCCAACCTTCTCTCAGTGTGTCAGATCCCTACAGTCAAAAAAAGATTGTTGAGGAAGGCCCAACAGTGGTATACTTGGGGCATGTGGGGCTGATTGTTTCATTAGAAAGACAAGGCACTGATACACACCAGTTTCCAGGTGGGATACATGAGAGGGGCACTTAGATCCCAGGAGTGCCAGATGCTAGAGTTCAGGCAGATGTAGTGGAGGTCAGTCCACAGTAGTCTCTTCAGAATCTCTCCTGATAGCCAAAGGGACAGCCACTGGCATCTGCAGCTTAGTGGGTGCCACCCTACATGACCCCCCTGCTCACATAAAATCTCCCAACACGGTATCAAGGTACCCAAGGAATTAGCAGGGTAAATCAACAAGGGTATTGATGAAATCATACAAAAGCCTAGAGAACATGATCATCCTGGCCACCACAGTGCTCTCCTTGACTGACAAGGGAAGAGTCTTCGAAAAGCCCACTTGGCCCCTAAACAAATTTACCACTGTGTTACGGGTCCCTTCTGTGTTGTGCACATTGATGCCCAAATAGCAAAATGTGACTCTTACCCATAGGTTTACAACACCACCTTGATTTAAAGTTTGGTGGTATCAGGGAATAGGTGTACATGCACGATTTTCCCTTATTAATCAAGATGTCAGAGGTGGCCCAAAATCCATCCAGGATGCCCACAATGGTGGTAACATTAATCTGGGATCTCTAAGAAAAAGTAGGAGATTGTTGGTATGCAACAAAACTGGGTGCAGCACTATCGGAAAGTAGATTTACAAACATGGCCCGATTGACACAGAAGTGTTTCACAATGGCTCCATCACAAGAAAAAAAGGGAAATCCCTGATTGGTGCCTCTGTCAATTACAATTGGGGTTGAATTCCATCTGCTCAAACTAACCCTTACCCAGGGTCTGCATACAGTAGCCATATCAAGCCGTATCATCTATATCATTCGGAGGCCAAAATCGGACCTTCAGAGGACTTTGAAAAGATAGGTTCCATCCAGCATGTTGAACATCTTTTTGAGGTCAAGGACTGCCACTTGTGGATATCTTTGTTGGGCCACCTCCATCACCCTGAACAATCTCCTGATGTTGTTGGAGGTACTTTTCCCTGTGACAAAGCCACTCTGGTAGAGATGGATAAGGTAGGGAAGTGAAGTTTGTACTCTGGCTGCCAATATCTTGCTGAGAATCTTCAAAACCAAATTTATTGGTCTGCAGGAGGTTGGAGAAGTGGAGGCACAATGTTGTTCCAATATAGAGGCTAACAAAGCCTCTCATAAGTTCAGGAAAAATATTCCTTTCTCCAGGGCTTCCAGGGAGGAGTTAAGGGACCAGGGTAGCAGCATAGGCCTTTTACAATTCAACGGGAAGACCATCAAACTCCGGCATCTTACCCACAGCTAGGTCCTTCATAGATGCCCGGGTTTCCTGAATAGTGATTAGGACATCTAATTCATCCTGGAACTCCCGCTGCCAACCTTTGGAGCCTTACAGTATCCTGGAAGGACTGTACAGCTGTAGGCGAGCAGTGATGATCTATATTATAAAGGCGACCTTAAAAATAAAAAAAGGACTCAACCGATCACCTGTTGAGTAAACACAGGAGTCCCCATGACCTCCCAGGGAGCGATAATAGAAGATGCTTTATATCAGTTGATTAAAGCCAGGCAAGTTGGCATCCTGAAGTATCAGCCTTAGAAAGAGAACACACATTTTATGACACCCAATTAATGCAGTGAAGCTTCTCTAAGAGGGTAGCTTCTTCCTTATGAAGGCTATGTAGGATGGCGAGGGCCTCTGCGTCTTAGAACAACTTCCATTTAGTTTCCAAATATACTTGTGCCAATCAAGTAAGCCATTTCAAGAGACTTTCTGCTGCCCACAAATGCTTAATTAAATATCCTCTGTTAACAAACTTTAAAACCTTCCTCAAGTAGGGACTGAGCCTTCATTGGTGTTGAGGTAATCGGTTAGCTGAGAGGCCAGAGCATCCCTAAATGCCTAAACGTTATGGCCTCCGGCATGTATGTAGGAATTCTCCAAGGAGGACTGGTGAGATGGGTCTGCCCCAAACACATTAACAATTAGGGGCTATGACTCGAGATATCATTGCCCAAATAGTCTGACAAGGCAACATGGGGGAAGAGTGTGGTAGCACAGAACATTTTGACCAGGCATCCAAACAAGTCGGGCAACTCAAAATTAAGAGAATTTAGACAAGAGGTACAATTGTGAAGGTGCCAGACCTCAGTCAGGTTTCAACTGCCAAGCCATTGTGAATCTCAGCAATGGGAACTGTTGATGCCTGTGGAAGTGGGGGGTGAGACCTATTGAAGACAACATCCAGATCACTATTCAAGTTCCCATCCAGCAACCAAGCAGTATGGGCCCATTTTGCTAAATGACTGAAGAGAACATCAAGACAAACTGTTGATTGATGTGCTTGGTGTAAATACTACTTATGGACAGGGGGTCTCGATGCAGTTTCCCTTCAAGTAGAGCACACCAGCCCTCAACATTGATCATGGACCTAATAACTGCAAATGGAGTACCCGATTTAAAGCATATTAGAGCCCTTCAGTCGTAGGAATAGTTTGAACAATTAACCTGACGTGGTTAGAATTTCTGCAATCTGGAGCCATTTTCATTAGTCGTATGGAGCTCCTGAATGAGCGCTGTATGTACTTTATGCCTCTTTAAGAGAAAAGGAATCTGATAGTATTTAGTCAGATTTGTCATGCCACTTATATTCTAAGTAGCAAGGTTGTATTGGTTTAGTTGTGGTCTGGGAAACAACATAGATACATTGGGTTAAATGAGCCCCTAGATCGCACGCATAACCTACCCCCACCACACCATCCTTTGTGTCCTGTCAGGAAGGAGAAATATGGACGAGTGCCTCACTAATTTGTTTTTGATATCAAAATCCATAGAAAAAGAGGTCACAATTTACTGCCTGTCAAAACAAGAGGAGAACATCCAACACATTTCACTGGGAGTTAGTGAGACACTTATTCCAAAACACTCTTGTAACTCAAAAATGCCTAGCCCGTTAGTAAGGTACGTCTGATGCAGTGTGGGCTGCCAGGAATTTGATTATCAATAGGTGAAGCTCCCCACAGAGGACCAGGGGCCAAGAACACTGCAGTGTGAAGAGTCAAGCAAGCTGTAGATTCCCAGGTGAGGGGACTGACCCCAGGAAGGGAACCTCAAATGAAATGGGAGGTGCTGCTCATCACCCAGAGAACCATGTACAGGAACCACAGTATGCAAGAAGATGAATAGTCACAGGAGGCCATCCACAGTTCTAGGAGTCAGAAGTGGCGGGGTACATTTAACATCCCAAAGGACAGATGGGGTCACAGAAGCGTCATCCTCCTCTGAAGACTATCCCGATGAGGAAACCAAAGTCTCCCCTGGACTTCAAGGAGAGATTACACTGAGTAAGGAGAATTGTCCCTTGCTTTGTGTTTGATCCAGAGAGGGAGGACAAGCCTGAGCCCGGGCTGGATGTTGCAGGCATCAGGGTCGGTGAAACCTCTCTCTTATTTGGTCCACTCCGTGATCCCCACATTACGAGGAGCACCCCTGACACTTCACCCAAGCTCATGCTAACTCTAGGTTCTCCAAGAAATATGTATTCTTGCCGATGGTGGTTCAGAGTCTGGCCGGGAACAGTAAAGAATACTAGGCACCAAAGTTGCAGAGTTTCTATATAACTCCAATAAATAATGCTTGCTGACATTATAAGACCAAGGTATAGTTTGGGAGGAACATGATACAAGGAGTTTCCCTCTCAAGTTTCCCCACTTGTCTTGCAACTTGAATGATAGAATCTCGGTTGCGAACGTGGAGGACTCAGACAACCATGGGACAACATAGGGCACCTGGAGGGGGGTTGCGAGAAGGGATCCAATGTATGCGCTCAATGGGAAAAAAAATAAATTGGCAATGAGTTGGGATAAACTCCCTGATCCATGATTCAAGGAAGCCAATGATGCTGGACCCCTCCACTCTCAATGGCATACCCACCACACAGATGTTGCATCAGGGGCAGCCCTCATCATCCCCCATTCTGCTCTATAAACTGTGCACCCGCTCTGCACACTATTTCAGTTGTTGGGACAAATCATATATCAATGACTGAAACTCTGAAATGGTTTTCTCTGCCTGCAAAACCCTGCCTGACAGCTTGTGATGGCCGTCACTCATCAAAAAGCAGATTGTAGTCAGCTGTAATAAAATGGCTGGGTATGCTTAAAGCAGCCCATGTTATTAAGTTCAACAGGTGAGAACCGAGCTGACCGGTGAGAGTGAAAGGTCTCCCAAGCAAGTGACTGGTTACTGGCCAGAGCAAACCAGAAGAGTTTATTGACACAATGGGTCTAAGTCCAGAAGGATGCCACACCCCAATCCAGTACACAATGTCATTGAACCGAGACCGCTTGCTCCAACCGGCCCTTAAACTGGGCCTCACAAGCAGTCCGAAAGTGGATATGGGCTTCCAAGCAGTCACTGGTTTCCATGTACCCACAAATGTAGTTGTAGTGGGAGCCAAGGAAACCCACATGAATCCACAGGGAAGTGAGAACCACGCTACATCCCGGACACTGGGGAACTAATTTTCAGAGTGAGTCTCAAACTCCCGGGGTGAAGCCCACCCCCAAACCGGCTCCAGAATGTACCCTAGGGAACACCTGACCAATCCCAGCTCACCTCTCCTTCAAGAATGATCTCTGCTTCAACTAGAGGCAGGTAGGAAAATCAATAGTCATAGATACTTCCTCAGGGGCTGCGACCGTCACCCAGTGCTGTCAGAAGATGCAGACTGCTATGCCAGATGACTGTAACAGTTCAGGCTGTAATGCCAGACATCCCACTGTCCTGCAAAAATCAGTCTCCTCCTACGGGGGCTTCACTCTCCGCGACCCAGCACTGTGAATGTCAGCTACAACCCCTGCATTCAGCTTTGCCTGGGTCTGCCAACAAAAGCTCTAAGTCAGGTGTGCGCACCCGCAGCTCCATGGTACAGGCCTCAGCAAAGGGTCAGGATCTCCAAAGAACAATTACAGGCCAAACTGGCAGCCAGGAGAGACTCCCAGCTGACTCTCCTCCATGGATATCTTTGGATAGTGGTCATCATGCCGAGAGAAGCAGGACTCAGAAAGCCTTCTGCAGAAGTGAACCCACAACACATTCGCCATGCTCGGCTACACCTCCCATATTGCAGTCATTCTTTACATTAGTTCAGCGATCCCAGGCATAATAGTAGCCTATCTTTCATATTTTTTAGGAACTCTTGACAACATCCTGTTGCTGGCATTCTTGGCAACATTCTGGCTAGCTCTTACATAATAGTGGCATATCCAAGATATACTGTGGGCATTCTTGATAACATTTTGGCTATTCCTGTAATGATGTCTGGAAATTGATACCACATTGGTGGTATTTAGATATTTAATTATTAGAAATGAGACTGAAAGTAACAATCTGTCCAGTGTGGAACATGAAAGTACTTGAAAAAAATGCAAAGCTGATGTTTAGGAACTAAAAACATCAATTTTCTGCAAAATGAACGGAGTGTATTTTGAGGGAAAAATAACCTTTTGTTCATGTAAATGACAGGTGTGTACTTTGTAAAATTGAAGTAATTTTTTCCAAAATAAAAGGACTGACTTTTGACAGCAAAATGTATGTATTTTCTGTATTTTGCGTGCTAATTTCATTGATAGATTGGGAACAAAGTGACTGCACTTCATATTTATATTTAGAGATGACATTTGAATGATAACTCATGTTTAGGTCAGGTGGGTAGTTGCTGGTCATGGTTCCTTGGTACCAGAGTGAACTTGCTGCTCTCAATAATATTTCCTGTCCAGGTAAAAATTAAGGGCCTGATTTAGATCTTGGCGGTACTGCATACGGTCCACCACAGAAGCCGCTACAAGAACCCTTTTGAGCTGACAGGTCTCCGCGGCGGCGGCTGCCTCTCAGCTAGCTAGCAGTTTTCCTTCGCTGTCAGGCCGGCAGGTTTGCCACGAGCGGATTTAGATGTTACCGTTGTGCTGGTGGTGTTCTGGCGGCGGTGTGCTGACGGAGTAAGGCCATGGTGGTGTGGGGACAGGTAAGTACGACTCATCATAATCTTACTATACATACATGTTGCGATTCTGTCAATATTTATATGTAGGTAATGTGTAATGCCATTTATTTTACATATAGTATTACACAGCACACTATTGTATGTAGACCCACATTCACCACAAGCACAACACCCACACTTCCCACCATCAAAAAAATATTTTTTATGTGTCAATATAGATGTGTTCATTTTACCAAGATAAGTTGTAAGATGAACACTTATGCATGACACATAAAAGAATTCCATGTGAGACCAATGTAAAAATACACGCAGAGATAGCAAATGTTAACATACTATTGATAGGGAAAAAAGTGACACAGAAGCATACCTTAGATTCCTGTGACAACAGGGTTGCTGAGCGTCGTGGGATATTCTCAATGAAGTGGCAGTGAGAGGCGTTAGCCTCCTTGGCTTAACGCCTCTCATCGCCACTTCAGAAACATGAGGCTGCACCCTAATCCCACGAATGTGGTGCAGCCTGGCATTTTCCCCAGTGATGGCGCTAAGTTTCACGACTTAGCCCCAATGCAGGCACCCTTGAACCAGAGTGCAAGGGTGTCTGTGTGCAGGGGAGGGTTGTTCATGTGCTGGAAGGTACCCCTTCCTGCACATGAACATTCCTGATATACCATTTTTTTCTCATGTGTGCTGCAGAAGGCAGCACACATGGAAAAAGCAAAAACAAGGAGAAATAATACATTTCTCCTGGTCTTAAGTTTGGCGCTGCCACCAATTAACGCCGCCCTTGAGAATAAGTAGCAGCTGTTGTACAATGGGTGTTGCGGTGGAACGCCCACCACAACACCCACTGCATGCCCCTTTCGTGCTAAGTTTAGCGGGAAAGGGGCCTTATTCATAAGGCAAGGTTAAGCCACTTAACGTGTCTTAAAACCACGATAAGTGGCTTTAATGCTGCCTTGTGAATAAGGTGCTGACCCTTCCGCCACGGGTACGTCCGAAAAAGTGACGATCCCGTGGCGATTGGGGCTTGAGAATATGTCCCTCCTTTTTTACTTCACCATTCACAAGGAAAAACAATCCTGCAGGAGTAAACATCCCAATAAAAAAACCAGATTTTCAAAACAAAATAGCTTGAAAGCAGAGTACAGCAATTCTGAAAGATTTGTATGTTTAAAGTGTATAACAGCAGCAAAACAATCAGAGACGTACATAGCGACATATTTAAATGTGTTTCTTTTCATCCCCAGAATGTGTGAAACTACCTGTTAACAATTCAGAGGATGAAATGTGAACCTCTAAGGTGTGGAACTTAATCAAGCATTTTCTGGCCACAAATATGATATTATATTATAACAAAAACAACTTTCAATTTTCACCAGGTCAAACCAAGGGTGCAGAGGTTGGCCTAGATCCCCAAGAGACAATACTATGACCATCATTGCATGATCTGTGATTTTACCTTTAAACATCCTATTTAGTTTACAAGTACCGCTGGCTATAATCTTTTTAACTTCAAATTCCTGAACTTTTATTTTTCCCAAAGGTTTAACATGTCTTTTAATGAAAAATACTTCACTTAATTTAGAAGACAAGTTTGAATTCAACAAAAAGCATTGTGTTTGTTCCTTTGGAACTTTGTTGTCAAAGTGTAACTTTCAGAAAACAGTAACTGCACATAAGGGATTGCATTCATCTTTTTTAATTGCTGATCATTTGCAGACTTCACAACTTGACAAACGCGGGTGCACAGAGGAATAGTTCAAGCAGAAGAAACAGACCCTGACTGGACTTGCCTTGTCTCCTTCTAGCTTTCAGCAACCTGCAGCGATTCACACAGACTCCAAAATTACTTTTATTGACCTGGAAAGTCGAAAGATATACTTTTACTAATCCGAAAAGACTCAGCAGGACTTTGACTAGATAATCAGTGACTTGGAAAGATTGCTTCTGTAGCCTTGTTAGGTATGTTGTTTGAACCTTACGGCAATTTGGATTTAGCTGCAGTGTGACAGGTTCATTTCTCCATCTGACTGGTATGCACACACAGTGAAAAGTATCAGTCCCCTTCCATTACCATAGCTAGTGCCTCATTACCCAGACATTCCTTACACTGTTTGTACAGTGGCTAGTGTGTCTATCTCGCTTTACGAAGTTTATATATATGTAAATAGTATTAATTAACCCTAAGGATTTTAATTGATCTTCATCCCTGGGGCTTATTACAAGCCCTTTAGTAAAAATGAGGTGTTAATACTATGCAGTAAATTACCGAGACAGCAGGGTGTGGTATTTCCCCTGTGCAATATTATCACTTAATTATGAGTTTGGAGGATCAAACTGAGGTATATCATGCAGTATTGGAGTTTTTACACCTATTAGCTCATGTTTTGTCTCCCTCCAATCTCTTTTTTCCGTATTTCCACAGATTTTGTCAGTTTTCCCAAGCGTAATGTGCATGGGAAAAAAGCCTGTTAAAACTATGTAATTCCGCAAAATTTATCAGAACGATTTGGGCAATTTGAAATTCTAAGGGACTCTGAGTTATCCTGATATTTGTGTTTCAAAGGATTTAGAGGTATTACTGGCACAGTTCGCAGAGTAAATAATAATTATCCCCAGGTCCCTCATGTCCTTGTTCCATTCATTAAAACAAGTGAGATAATCCTATCAGAAAAAAAGAACGAAGGAATACTGGTCCTACCCCACCCCCTCCCCCTGGGAGTAAATAAACATACTATACCCAGCACTCCCACTGTTCTTTTTTTTCTGCCTACCGACAGAATAGGACGAGCTGGACCCTGGGGGGCTCCTGTATACTTAAGTTTCTGCTGCTGCTGGACGGCTGGGACATCGCTAGTGTTTTTGTCTCCCTCCCTGCCTGGCTTGGAGGGAGTCATGCTGGTGGTATGGACCTGCAAGGTGGATCTGCGCCGCGCCTCCTGGGTTGCAGACCAGGTCAAGAGGTGAGGCGGTTTGTTTCATCTCTTCGCTGTAGGGAGGTGGCTCCCTTTCGGGCAGCCTTGCCTGACTTCCGTCTGATGTTGCAGGAAGTCAGGCATTGTGCGGACGGTCAGCGGGGAGGCGGTGTTTCAAAAGCCGGCCTGAGTAAGTACCCAATAGCAGTGTTGGATTCGTATTTTGTGCATTTTTTCAGCCCCTTGTGTGGTGGGCTGATTAATAATGCTTCCTCTAACCTGTTCTCGGTGGCAGCCAGTTCAGGGCTGGTTCCTGCATTTGGTTCATGTCCCAACTACAGTTCCAGGTCTGCGTCTTCACCCGGACAGGTTGGGTGTCAAATAACCCTACTGTTCTGGAGCTCCCTGGTGGGATTCCCAGGTTTGGGAGGCAAGTTTGTACTTTAATTCAGACAGGTTGGGGCTACACTTAAATTTGTGACATTGCCTACTATCACAGGAGGGGGCACGTGGAGCTGGGTCTGACTGATTTATTTATTTATTTATTTTTAACATTTCTAAAGCGCTGCTTATACCCGTAGGCGTCTTGGCGCTGTATGCCTATTATTTGTAGATGACTCTGAGCATGAATGACTATTGGGTAAACAACCAGGTCTTCAGAAGCTTACGGAATTGAAGGAGGGTGGGACTTCGCTTGATGTTGAGAGGCAGAGTATTCCATAGCTTGGGGGCGGCCACCAGAAAGCGGCGATCGCCCCAGGTAACAGTTTTGGTACGGGGGATAACTAATTGGTTGAGGGTGGCTGATCTTAGGGCTCTGGAAGGTTTGTGCAGTTGTAATTGGTCTCTTAGAAACTGGGGGCCTTGGTTGTTGAGTGCCTTGAACACAATACATAAAGATTTAAATTGGATTCTTTTGTGCACAGTGAGCCAGTGAAAATCTTTAATGCTGTTCGAAATAGATTCGAATTTGGTTTTGCCTGCAAGCAGACGTGCTGCGGCGTTTTGAATGGTCTGCAGTTTGGTAATGACTCTGGATTGAGCATTTAAAAAGAGACCATTGCAGTAGTCCAGGGAGGACAAGACAAGTGAGGTGACCAGTGTCTTGATAGCTGATTCAGGTAGAAAAGAGTGTATTTTCCTGATCATCTTAAGCTTTAGATGTGCCGAAGACACCGTTTTATTGGCATGGTCCATGAAATTTAAGGCATCATCAAAGATGATGCCCAAGTTCCTAACTTTAGTGGCAGGAATAGGAGGCATACCAAAGGTCTCGGGCCACCAGCTTGAAGGCCATGCTGGCAGAAGGGTTCCAAAAATGAGTACCTCTGTTTTTCCAGAATTCAACTTTAAACAATTGGTTGACATCCAGTCTCCTATAGCTAGGAGTCCTTTCTTGAATTGCTCAGCCACTTGGTCTCCGTCCCCTTTGATTGCCAACACTAGTTGGGTATCATCGGCGTAGGAGGTTAGGCTCATCCCATGTGCTTTGATGGTTTTAGCAAGGTCCGACACGTAGATATTGAACAGTGTCGGACTCAGGGATGAGCCTTGAGGGACGCCGCATGGGGCTGAAAGTTGGGCCGATTGATAGGGTCCTAGGATGACAGCCTGCGTTCTTTTGGCAAGAAAGGACGCAATTAGGTTTTTAGCAGTGTGACAAATTCCAACACCCTCGACCCGGTCGACCAAGATGGTGTGGTCGACCGGGTCTGATTGGTTCCTGGTTGAAGAGCCTCCTGAGTATTCCTGCTATTGTTGGAACCTAGTGGCATCCTGGTGCTGGTGGCATGGGGATGTATTCAAGGAAGTGCAGGCATGTTGAGCGCCACTCCTCTTCCTCTTCATAGTCTCTTTGTCTCTTTCTTCGGCATGATGATACTAGGATCAAACGTTTGGTTAAGGAGACCCCGCAAGAAATGAGGGGAGGGGCTTGTTCCAAGAGCTGTCTGCCTGTTCATCTTTCTCATTCTTCCGACTCTGAGGAGGATTGGATGGGGAGTGAAGAGCATTAGGGTAAATACATTGATAAAGATATGTTACCAGACTTGCTGAAGCATATCAAGTCCAACATGGGGTTTCCTAGCGACGATTTGCCCTCAGCACTTCTGGTGGTTCGTTGCTGCACCAGTTTCAGAGTTCAGCTGCAGTGAATTACAGGTCCAGCCATGCGGTGCTGAAGAGGGAGTGGAAGGACTCTGATCGTATCATGCTTCCCTGATTCATGGCTGAACTGTACCAACTTCAGAATTTGTCAAAGGATTTGCCCAGCTCAATTTCTATTGCTTCTTTTGTGGCGAGTCTGGTGGGTCGTACTTCTTTGGCTCAGAATGCGGTGATAGGGGATCCTGTGGATAAGAAGGTAGATGCGTCCCTTTGGAAGGTTTATTCTTGTTCCCATATAGCTCTGAGGGCAGGCATTTATTTGACTTATGTTGCCCAGTAGTTCATTTAGGATATCAAGGCTCTTTATCAGTCGCTGATGATACTTTTAACTGTTCTGGTTTTTTAGAACATATCGAGAGGCAGATGGAGTTCTTCTCTAATGTGTCCTTCAATGTGGCTTCGGTACTTTCCGAGGAGGCAGGTGTGGCGGGCCGCCATGATCTAGTTTTGAAGGCCTGGAAGACTGATTCCGCCCAGAAGTCTTCTGCCCTGAGCTTGCCTTTTCAGGGAACTATGATGTTTGGTGAGGAATTGGAGGGCAAGTTGCTTAGACTTTTTAAGGAGAAGAAACAGTTCTCCTCCTATCAACAGACCCCACTGCAGCTGTCTCTTCTGAGCCTAAATCCTTCATTCATACCCCCTCTCGGAGGCAGTTTTCTAGAGGTCAAAGGAGGTTTTCTTCTAGTAGGTGTTTGGACAGGAGAGCTAAGTCCCCCCCTGCGAAACCTCGTTCCAGACTATGTGGATGCCTATCGAGGATTATTGGTCGGAGGTTGGACTCAGTTCTTTATCCCAGCTTGGGTGCAGTCTCGTTTCGATGTGTGGGTGCTGAACATTGTGCACTTGCAATATCTCATCGAGTTTTCAGAGCCTCCTCCGGATTCGGGAGTTCGTCCTACTCCTTGGCCGTCTTGTCCAACCAATTGGTCCAAACTGTCTCTGGGATCCAGTATTTCTTGGCGAAGGGGGCGATTCAGGAGGTGCCTCCTCTGGAGATGGGGCGGGGGTTTCACTCCTTGATTTTTCTGGTGCCCAAATTGACAGGGGGGTTCAGTCTCATGCTGGATTTAGGCCTGAACAAATCTGTGTTACATCTGCCTTTCAAAATGGAGGCTCTGGGTTCTCCTGTGGCATTCTTTGTGCACCCTGGATCTTCAAGACGCATACTATCATGTACCAGTTCACCCCAGCTCTTTCAAGTTCCTGAGGTTTTGCCTTTGAGCCATCATTTTCAGTTTTACGTTCGGTCTGAGGTTGGACCTGAGGGTGTTCACCAAAGTAGTGGCACAGTTGGTTGCTTCCTTCTATCTTCAGAGTGTCCTGAACACCCTTACTTTGACGATTGGCTGATCCATGCTCCTTCTGGGGCAGCAGTATTCACGGTACCCTGGGCACAGTTTCTTCTCAGGCCTCTGTGGTGCATTCTTTTGGCCCATTTGGATCCTTTGTCTTGCAATTTGGCCCTCTTGGTCCAGTGTCTCTTGCTCTCCTCCCTGCCCTTGTGGACGGTGTCAGCCAATCTCACCAGGGGTCGGCTATTGCAGCCCTCTCCTCTGGTGGTCCTGACGATGGATGCCAGTGCTTTCGGGTTGGGTTACGTTGGAATCCAGATCACTTCAGGGTTGTAGGTCCCTCCTGGAGGGGAGGTGTTCTTTGAATTGCAGGGAGTTGACAGCTGTGTCTCGGGCTGTAATGGGGTTTCCGCAACCGGTTGTTAAATCATAATGTAGTGGCGCGTTCCAACAACATGGTGATGGTGGCCTGCCTGAATCACCAAGAGGGGATCCGGTCCATTTCCCTGAATGCTGTGGTGTTTCCATAGTTTTGTTGGGCCGAGGGTCATCTGTTGTCTCTGTCTGCAGTTCATATCTTGGGGGTGGACAATGGGATGGCAGAGGCCCTCAGTCGTTATTTCCCCACCTCCCAGGAGTTGTCTTTGACTCTGGTGGCCTTTTGGCTGGTGTGCAAGAGTTTGGTCTTCCCTTTCTCTACCTCTTTGCTTCCCGGCATTATGCTCAGCTTCCTCACTTCTGCTCCTGGGTACATCAGGAGGGGGCTTCGGGGGTGGATGCTTTGACTGTCCCTTGGGAGTCACACCTGTTTTATGCCTTTCCTCCCCCTTGCCCTGATCTCAGTTTCTGGCTCGCCTGGTGATGGAGTCTCAGGAGTTGGTGGTCCCCTTTTGGCTTCGCCGGTCTTGGCCTCCCACTCTGCGGCTGTTGGCTGTTCGGGGTCCTTGGTTCCTCCTGCACTATCTGTCTCCTCTGCGGTCATCCCCAATCTTGTCCCTCCTGCTGTCGGTTTGGATATTGAGAGGCAGGTGTGGCAGCATTGGGGTCTCCCCAAGCATTTAGCATTGGCACTGCAACAGTCACAGAACCCTTCTACTCTTCGGTCCTATTATCGGCATTGGGGGAATTTCCATTGTTGGTGTCAGGCTCAGGCCTTGTTCCCTCTGGATTGATCCCTTCCAGAGGTTCTGCAATTTCTCAGGGAGGGGTTTTAGAAACGGTTGTCTGTTTCCACTTTACGAGCTCAGTGGGCAGCAATTAAGGCTTTTCATTCCGCTTGGGGGGATTTGTCGGATGTAGATGACTTGGTTTTCAGGTTGCTGCAGAGTTTTTCCTTGTCCCGTCTTGTGGTGCAGCCTTAATTTTCTTTTTTGGACCTCTGGTTGGTGTTGCATGCTTTGGTGGCTTCCCCTTTGATTCTTTGTCGAAGGTGGATATCAAGTTTGTGACTTTGAAGGTGATCTTTTTGGTTGCCATTACTTCGGCTAGGTGTCTTGGAGAGTTGGGTACTTTGAGGGCCTGTGAGCCTTTTTTTGCCCTTTTTGATGGATGAGGAGGTTCTTCAGTTGGATTCTTTGTTTCCAAGTTTCCTTCTCAGTTCCATCTTCCCAGGAGTTGGTGTTGCCTGCCTTGTGCTCGCAACAGGTGTCTGGCAATGAGCTTCCTTAGGCTTTGCTGGATGTTTGTCAGGCTTTGCGTATCTATCTGGATCGTATATGTCCTTTTCGGAAATCTGACTCCCTGTTTGTGTCTTTTAGGGTTTCCTCTCATGGGGGGAAGGCTTCTACTTCTTCCATTGGACGCTGGCTGAAGCAGGTGATTATGTTAGCCTACTTCTGTTTCAGTTTCCCCTCCTCCAGATGGTGCATGGGCATTCAACCCGAGGGTTGGCAGCCTTCTGGGCTGAGGTTTGGGGGGGTGTCCTGTCTGAGATCTGTTTGGCTGCTACCTGGGCTTCAATTAATACCTTTGTGAGGCATTATCTCATCCAGAATGTGCGGGGGATGATGTTAATTTTGGTTTGAGGGTGCTTCAGGCTGTGTGCTCCTGAATTCATGTTTTGCTGTATGTCTTGTGTTCTGGTGGTTTGTTGTTTGATGAATGCCAGTTGCTGCTTGGGTACTCTCACTTTAATGAATGGGACGGGACATGAGGAACCTGTGGTAATGTCCTATTGCTTACCAGTAATCTTCATTAGTCCTGGTCCCGTCAACCCTGTCCCATTCATTACTACCCTCCCTCCCTCCCTACCTTGCCGTCCTTCCTCTGTGACTTGGTAGTTCAGAGGGAATACTGGGTATAGGATGTTTATGTACTCCCAGGGGGAGGTGGGAGGGTAGGGCCAGCATTCCTTCATTCTTTTTTTCTGTTGTGAGATAGGATTACCTCAATTGTTTTAGTAAATGGGGTGAGGACAACGGGGCAAGGAGTAATGAAGATTACTGGTAAGAAATAGGACATTGTCTGCTATATACTTTATTTGATTGCTGAAATTGTTTAAATGGTTGTTTCCTATGGAAGTACTTGTTGAAAGTATTTTTTCAGTCTCAGTATTAACTTCCAAAGTTTCAAAAGGTCCATATTTCAAGTGTAGAGGGTGATCTTATATGCAGATACAATAATTATCACAAAAGTTAAAATATTTCTTGTTTCTTGAAAGGTAAAGAGAAGTATGTAACAATTGTTGTATTTAATCCTTTCTGGGAATCATTAATTCTCTATATGTGATATAAACCCAATCCACTTCCTGTACTTATCAGGTTCTACAGCAGCTGCTCCTTTCGTCCATGTAAAAGACACTGAGACCTGGAAGAAAAACAAAGTTACTGTATTCGAAGATGGGCACTAAGAAGAGTCTTTCTTTTCCAGACAAAATAGGGAGGAGTCAGGCCATCAAAAGGGAGGCTGGGGGCGGGAAAAGCCGGCTACCATCCAGGAAGTAGAACGGAGAATGCCATAGAGTAAAATAACTGCCAAGAGAGTGCAGAGTCGACCCCGGGACTCAACAGCAAGGAGAGGACTGCAAACTACACCCTGGGGGAAGACGTTGGGAATTTCAGTGATGCCGCCCCAGCCGAGGACAGCCCCAATACCTGGAGCAAAGGGTGGTAGACACCGCCAGGAAAAGCTTAGGTGCCCGCTACAACTTCAGAAAGAGGTGGTTCTGTTGTGAGTGATTGTGGAGAGGAGTGAAACCAGGACCTGATACAAAGAGAGGGTGATTTGATTTTGTGGGGGTTTGGTTTTGGTTGTATACGTATGGTATTATTATCCCCATAGTCATGCATTTGTATATCTGAGCACAACGACCAGAACCCGAAAGATAAACATGAATGGATGCTCTAATTCATGATGAGAGGGGAAAGCAGGGTCACTGGCCACAAAGTTATCGCCCCTAGCTTTCTGTAACTCCTGGCTACAAACTAACATTTTGTGGTACATCTTGAAGACCCTAAGGAGGAGAAGGGAAGTCAGCATTACCACCAGCTGTCACCTCAGTAGGAACACGCTCACCTAGCAGCACTACCTTCGAATCAGAATCCTCTATTTAAATGCCCATCTTTTTTATACATATATTTCAAATAAAAAAAACATCATATGTGAATCAGAGAAGCCAACTAAGTTGTATTTCTGCCCATCCCTCTTACTCTGCTACTGACTTAGGGACTAATTTAGATGGTGGCAGGCTCCCTGTTTGTCCATCAGAGATAGGGAGTAAGTAACTCCGTCACTCTGACAAAGGTGCTGCACTCAAATTGAGAAATGACCACCAAATAGGTGGCCATTGCTTAAAGCATTGACAGGTACCACCAAGCTCCTGTTAATGGTTTGTGAAGATTAGTGCAGAGCCCTATCAACATGACGGACCCTTGTCCCAAACTGGTTCCTTTTTTCATTTTCAAAAACAAAATCCAGAATCAGGATTTTATTTTTGAAAATAAAAAAGAAAATGTTCCTCTCGTCATCGAAGTAATCTCTCATGATGAGGGGAGCATTTAGCAGTTTTCACTGCCCTTATTGCCAGGTTTTTCCTGGTAGTGACGGGCAGTGAAAACTGACCTCTAATTCTGGTTGTCAAAATCAAGTGAGCTAAATTAGAGGTCTGCCTCTGATGGCTCTTACTTCATCCTGCCATCGGAAGTGTTGAATCATGCTGGAGAAGGATTAGTTTCCACTGTGATTAAACTTATGGTCCCCTGCATCTAAATGAATGGTCAGGCCTTTATCTTTATGCTGTGTATACTCTGATGCCATTGCAATGGAGTATGCGTACCACCAAGATATAAATCAGGCCCTCAGCCCTTTGTAGACTCATTGCAAATTTCTTCACTTCACAAAGGCAGCAAAAAACAGATTCCATTGGCACAAAAATCATGGTACAGTATTGCCTTTCTCTTTGTATTGCCCACTTGGCTCTTCATTCATATTTTCCACTGTCATGCTTTAGGAGAAAGATATCTTATCTTGCCCCTATACTCTCTCTTTGTCTTCTTCTCTATCTATATCCTGCTCCCCTTTTCTTATATTTGGTACATTCCATGTAGTGAAGTGGATTTAAAATGTTGAGGTTTGGACAGTTGGCCCTGTGAGGTGAGACTGAGGTCACTGCTAGAGAATAATAACAAAAATGTTTTAGTTACTAACTTACCTTAGTATCTTTTCTTCACTGGCGACGAGGATTGGATAATGTGCAGAGAGCAGTTAAGTGTCCTCACCCCTGTGGATTTGATATGTTGTTGTTCCTGTTCATCGAGGAGCCTTATATCATTGAAGAGCCACCAGCACGGATTTGGACAGTACAGGAGCATTCTTGCCTGATGATTATTGGATTGTGTGTCCCTGTTCAGGTTTGGAGAAATTTATGAGAATATTTTTGCTCATCATGATATACTGACTACATATATTGTTTAGCTCCTGGACATTGCATCTCTTACCACCTCGTCTTTATGGCCAGTTTGGTGCACTGGTGCCATTGCTGAGATGCTTGTGCTATGTTATGGATTTTGTCAGCAGCAATAATGAACTATTGTTGGGCACTGTGATTTTCTGCCTTCTCTACCATATTATTTCAAATTGTGAACATACATTTTAGAATTATAATAGCAAATATTTTAGTTTAATTTACAGTTGCATTCCTATTATTGAAGCATGGATGCTGCTAGTATGAATCAGCCTCCGCCATTTTTAAATGACATAGGTGAATCTGATCTACCCTGGGAGAAATGGATTAAGGTATTTGAAACCTGATTGATTACAATAGAGGACGAGAAATGTAGCTTAGTGTGCAAACGACATATTTTGCTTCATAACTTGGGCCTACAACGAATGAAATCTTTTGATGATTTTCCAAGCCTTTCATGGACTCAAGATAGGGAAGCGGGAAAACCCTAACTGGAAGTTTATCAGTTAACATTAAACAAATTAAAGAATTATTTCAAGCAAAAAATAAATGTGGATTTAGAGAGACATACATTTTTTGTAGGGTTCAGGGTAAGAATTATAAAGTGTTGTATTATATTGCTGTGCTGAGAGGATTATCAGCCACTTATGAGGTTGACTGTAAATCCTGGTTTACAAGAAGCTATAGACATAGCAAAAAGTTTAGAGAATACAGTAATATGTATTACCTAAATAAATTGATGTTTACTGATGCTAGAAATAAAGATAATATCAACAACCTTACAGAAGGTAACAAAATAATGAAAGTTAAAGAAAATTATTTTCAAAAAACAAAAGTTATGCTGACAAATTAAAATGCTTCAGATGTGGTGATGCAAATCACTTGGTCAATAACCTCAAGTTCTTCTGCTAAAGGAGTAATCTATAGAAAATACAATAAGCGGGGACATTATATAAAGATATGCAAAAGCATGGATATAAAAAGCATAAATATGGTTAACCCAGTATTGCAAAACAATGAAGAAGTTAGCAAAATAATCTTCCAGGTCAAACCAATAGAAAAACAAGATACAATTGACTATCCCACTTGTGATGTGGCTTCAGTTGGTATTCTCTTCAAAGTCTTTGCTGACTTCTACTCTCCTTATACACTGATTGATTATAAAACAGTTCTTAAAACAGACCAGGGGGTTACAGTCGTGATCTCATTACCTTAGTAGGTATGCTAACAATTCAAATCTATTTTAATGACAGGCACAGTGTTGGTAAAGTATTCATAACCACATGTGGCTCAAATCTTTTAGGATGGAAACATCAAAAAGATTTAGGACTAAAACTAGGTCACAACAATGATGAGTAGGTTTCAACAGCAGAGAGGTTAGTTATTGGATTGGAACTGTTGAATTCATTTTGTGGGGTATTTTCTGAAAGGTAAAGTTTACTAAAGGATTTTGGGCACATAATTAAAGTTAAGCACAACTCTATTCCCACTGCTCATAAAACATATTCCATTCCATTCCTTCTGAGAGATCCTCTAAGAAGGAAGTAGATAAACTAGAAGAGCCAGGAATAATTCAAAAAGTAGAACGTTCAGAATGATTATCAGCTATTGTCATATGTACAAAAAACAATTCTAATAATATAAATCAAAACATTTGGGTAGACAGGCATCCATTACCTAGAATTAATAAAATACTAAAGTACCATAAATAGTTCTAAACGTTTTTGTGTCTTGGATTAATCCTCTGCATATCATCCAGTTGCACTCCATCAGGAATCAATCAATCAAATTTTTTATTTGGTACAAATACTATTACCATACAAGATCATAAAATATATCACAATTAAAAATAACATTTAAAAAACAATGGGAATAAAACAGTCAGATCAGTTCTAAAAATGTGTTGCAATACAATGTTTTTCCTAAGATGCATAGCACCCCAAATGTAAAGTGAGTGCAGAACTAAAACATGCAAAGGGGTTCTCAAGAGCAAATATATGATGTGCCACAATTTTAAAATCCCTGATATTTTGAGCAAGAAAGATTGGTTTTAAATAACGTTTTCTCAAACCTACATAAAAACTGCAAAATAAAGTGATGTGTGCTTTGTATGAATACACCATAACATGGACAGGGGGTCAAAAATGTAGGGCATTTAATCATATCAGGAAAGGCAACCAGGTGATGAGCAGTGCCCAACCACAATCTGGTTAGGACTTAACAGTGTTGCCCGTTGGTTACCCACATAAGACACGATTGGCACCAAACTGGCAGATTACTCAATAAATATATTTTAACTTTTTGCTTCCTGTATTCTTCCTGCATCCTACTCTCTTATCTATAAAATTCATAAAGGAGGCATTGATTACACTCTTCTCAATAGAAAGGCTACTTCCAGGGTCTCTCAGCATAGGTAGATCAAACAATAAGGAGTCATTCAAATAGGTCAACAGCGGAATCTTGACAGTGTAGTCTAAGGCAAGGCAGTGTAAGAAAGACTTTGTAAAACTGGTTTAATCATTTGGCCAGATAGACTGCCATATTAATAAAGATTTCAAAGCTAAAATCTCCTCTAGGTAACACAGATCAGTTTCCCTGTGAACTAAAAAAGTAGATGAAGAGCTAGGTACACACAACAAACGTTTGAGGGAACAAGTCTCCTCTGTCTGGAGGGATTTACTGGATGTGTAACCCCACAGTCCTCCCTCCTAGGTGGCAGTTGACACACTTCTTGCTTTATATATATATATATCAACCATCACCTTGATTGGCTGACAATCGACTTTATGTGAGAACATAAATACTTCCTTGCACATTCGATTCAATTCAGACTGAGTGTTTGAGATTTGTTGCACCCATAATTCTATGTTAGAGAATACAATCCCTAGATGGCAAAAGAAGTCTACACTAGCAATCGGAGAACCTTCTATGTAAAGAAAGGACTTGCTATTGTGCGCCTTATTTCCATAGACCATCGTAAATGTTTTTTCCTTGTTTATTTTCAGTCTTCTAGATACCATGAAATATCTGAAGGTATCCACTAATTTTTGTAGGCAAACTGGCATCCTGGATAACAAGACGGCATCATCATTGTACAATAATATTGGTAAGAGAACGGACCTTGAGAGTGGGAGCAGTGGCTTGCAAAAAAACATATATGTCACCCCTAAGAGAGAAAAATTATGAGTAATTGCACTTCTGTTAGAGTGGATCTTGGGAAATTAATGAAAGAGTTCCGTCTGAAAAAAAGTTTTCATTATGTATGTCAATACAGTTTGAAATGACTACCTTTTACGTGGTGCTCCCACAGATTTTTTCATCAGTACCCAATATTTCCTGAGCCCTTTTTGTTGGCATTAGGACTCTCCGCATTTTGCTAAACAGTGGGAAAGTACTTGTGCTATTCCTTCCAAGTATTATAAAATGAGTATATCCCTGATCAGAACATTTAATTTACTTATAAGTCCCTAGTATATGGTATTACCTGTACCCAGGATCTGTAAATTAAATGCAACTAATGGACTGCAGCACTCATTTTGCCACCTGCTAAAGTAGAACTGTAAAACACATCTCAGACCTGGAACTGTTGTCTTTGAGTGAAGTTTTAAGCTGACATTTTGGCCTGGCAAAATAAAAATTTTGCCAGGTCTAAACTTTTCTTTGTAATACGTATAAATCACCCTTAAGGTAGGCTATAAAGGCTCATAGAGCACGGTGCATGGTACTTAAAAGGCAGCATTGAGTACTTGAGTTTTTGACATGTCCTGGCAGTGAAAACCCCCCAAAGAAATGTTTTACTGCAGCAAGACTAAATATACGACTGGATGGCTGAGCCCAAATTCCCCCCTGGTGATTTGATTGAATAGGCGAGGGCAGAAGAGTCCCACATGAAAATAGAGAACAGAGATGAGAAACGGGCAGATGACTTGATTTCCCGGGTGACTATGGTACATAACCTGATAGAGCTTCAGGTTGATATCTCTTCGGGAACTGAGGCCGATGTGAACCGGGAGGACACACCTAACAAACCTGACTTGAGTGTTGCAGTGGATGGGAGGGGGCACACCAGAAGGGGGATGAGACAGGGCCCAATGCAATGACTGTGGTAATATATGAAAGCGCACCTTAGCATCCCTGGGAGTCCGCTTACACCACCGACTGAGCACTTGATGGAGTACTGGTGGGAGACGGGTTGTATTATCTGTTGATTACCTTGGTATGCTTTTTTTCTGCAACAGTATGCTGTACTGTACCTTGCTGTATTTGAAGCTTTGCTCTCAAGTCCTGTGCTATAATTTTTGTAAGGGGGTGCAATTCACTTGGTTTGTATCCTAACCCACACTCCCACCTGTACTTTCTTGTGCAATGTACTATACAGAAATGCAAATAAAACCTTTTTTTTTTAAAGACGAACAATACAATATACTAACACTGGGTTACCTTTTAACACTTAATAAATGATAACAACTATCTGAAGAAGGAAGACTGAACATCCTTGGTGTGTTCCCAGAACCCCATAAGTGACTCTAAGGGTCAGTTAGCTGAACTGCTGTTTGAGTTAGAGGGACACAACAAGCTGCCAGTAGCCTGTCCTGATATCCAGGTGACCAGGCCTGTTAGACCAGACCTGGTCCCCTCTTCTGGCCTCTGTGGGAGTGAGTCCTGAACCCCAAAGTAAGCCTCCCTGCTCAACTGAAGGTTTCACTGGATCTGATGTAGTGCAGAACGATGCAGGGCCTTGCATCACAACTCCGTGCAGCTCTGGATCCATGGTTCCTAGATCTGACGCAGACTCTTGCATTGCAGGACTGCGTAACCCCCCACACCAAGGACAAAAGGTAAAACTCCCAGTAGACCTCAACTCGTCCCGTACGCAACTGGTGCCCCATGGTTGTTGGACTGAGCTTGTGACCGTGCAACCAGATAGCCGCTTTTGGTGCTTTGTGCCTTTTGGTGCTATGCTTGCCTTAAAATTTAATAATTCATAACTCTGGTACAGCTGATTAGATTTTTGTCATTTTGGTGTCATTGTATTTATTAAAGTTAACTCTATGTTTCTAAATTGGTGTGCCATCTTTATTGTGTTGTGTTTTCACTTTGTTCTGTTTGAATGTTGTATACATACATAACACATTGACTCGATGTTGAGCCTGACTGCTTTGTGCCAAACCTCCAGAGGTTTAAGCACAGGTTTATGTATTGACTTTTTTGATTAATCCTTACATGGAAAGTGGTTGATACTTGGATGGGTCTCGCATCCCTTTCAATTAATAACCCTGACACCAAGAACGTGGTGAAAACATGTGATGTGATGTTCAGGGGTGTAACGAAGCCGAGAAAATCTGTTTAGGGATGAAAGATCTGATCTGTTTAGTTTTTATCCACCCACACTGAGTGTGAGATTGGTAAACAAAGAATAGAAACCACAGGTGTTTGACAGTTCTTTGAGCAGTGGGTTCTGGGGGCAGAGGAGACCATTCTTCTATTGTCGGTCCACATGGCTAAGGTGAAATAGGAGGCTTTTATTCCACATATAGTTGGTATTGAATAGTTTTCTGAAGGTTTTACCAGATGTTTGTGTAAAGTCGGTAATGGACTTGAATGTGAGAATTCAGGTGAACATGCTTTTACATTTTGGTTTACGTATGAGTCATGTTAGAAAGGTATGGGGAGTGCCGCAGGGCTCCTCACTGAGTCCTCTCCTATTTAATGTTTATTTTTCCCCTTTGGCTGCGTTAATCTCCCAGACAGGAATTAAGATGACATTTTACGCAGATGACATCCAGCTCCTTTTCTCCTACGATGACTCCAACCTGACCACCTTCGACCCCCTGAAAAACTGTCTCCGAGACATTGCTCGTTGGATGGATGACAACTTTCTGAGACTGAATGCTGGAAAGACCGAGGTTCTTTTTTTTAATCAATCCTCTCCTCCTGCTTCGAACCTCTGATGGCCGGTGGATTTAAGCCCCGCTCCCCTTCCCAAGGAATCAGTAAGAATCTGGGCGTCAGATGGGACACGTGTCTCTCTCTCCATAGCCAAGTCCATTCGGTCTCTGCAGCCTGTTTCTCAAAAATCAAGATGATAAAAAAACTCATCAATTACTTACCCAGTGATACCGAAAAACATGCGTTCAGGCTTTAATTACTTCCCACCTGGAATATGCTAATGGTTTATACCTTGGATTATCCACAGGCCTCTGCTACAGACTGCAAATAGTTCAAAACGCCGCTGCCTGGCTAGTCTGTGGCATTTCTCTCCGAGAACATATCACACCCCATCTGCGTAAGCTACATTGGCTGCCAGTCTACAAAAGGGTCGAGTTCAAAGCACTGACTCTGGCTCATCGTTGCACAAAAGGACGTGGTTCGGCATATCTCTCATCGTGCCTTCGCCCCTACAATAA